>NW_006911271.1:0-600000 GCF_000338955.1 Baudoinia panamericana UAMH 10762 | reverse complement strand
GAGAGTGTAGATGTCGTAATTGTTGCACAGGTAGGTTGCATAACCGCTCACACTCACTCTATTCGTGTCTTTCTGCTTCCTTTTTGTGCCAAGTGAAGAGGCTAGAACGGAGGAGTACTAAGTGCGCGCAGGCTTTTCACTGGTTTGCCACCAAAGAAGCGCTGCGAGAGATCCATCGCGTACTGAAACCCCATGGCTGCTTCGGCATGATTTGGAACATAGAAGATTATAACGCACCGCAGGACCACAAAGCAACGACAGAGTGGGAAGGGAAGGTGCATGCTCTGACTTGGACCTTCTACGACAACGAGCCGCGCTTTCGGCACCAAGCATGGCGCAAAGTCTTCGAGGACCAGAGCAAGTCTTCTCCTCTCGATTTGATTAGGGCGAAGGAGCAGCTGTTCGCGCTACCGCTCGGTGAGCATGTGGAGGCTTTCGAGACGTGGCTGCCGAAGGAGGATGTTTGGAAGAGATATAGCACGATATCACATATTTCTGTGCTCAAGGGCGAGGAGCGTGAGGTATGACACACAATTTCATCTTGTGCCCTCAAACCTACTAACTGTTTCGTGACAGAGAACACATCAGACAGTTATCGATGCCTTGAATAGTCCCGAGGTAGAGACGAATGAGCGCGGCGAGGTCGCCGTGCATGGCAAGACATATGTCGTATGGACCTCGAAGATTCCAGAGGACGGCCGTGCATCCCTGACGAATGTTGAGCGGCCGGGCGCTTGAGCAACTGTCAATGTGCCGAGATGGCGTTGAGGCAGAGAGCTTCAGTCCACCCTAATCAAGGCTGAACCGCACTCGCCATGGCCCTGAGGAAGAATATCGGCGACGCTTTATCGCGGCATCTCCGAATGAATCCTAAACAGATGATATCGTGGCTCGGGCACCGCTCATGAGTCTGCGCTGATATACATAACTGGGTAACGTTAGCGGCCTATAGCAATGCAGATAGCCAGCGAGGAAGTACCGTTGTTGCCTCTCACGAAAGCATCTCCGTAGCTGCGTCTCAGCTTTCCGTCGACATACTCCTTGGTCTGTTCGAGTGCAATGTTCATGTAGCCATCAACAGACTGCAGTTCGCCTAAGCGGGGTCAGCTTCAATGTTTTCGTATCGCACAAGAAGAGCCCTCACCTTTGTACACAACACCACTATTGAGCTTCACAGTGACGGGCGCTCCAATGATCTCGCTGAGGAAGCCTGATGGGTCACGAGCATCCGCTGCCCCATTCGGTACTGCCGCTGACCCGCTCATTGCTGTTGTAAGGGAAGGAGATGACTGATTGCGGTTCGTAGACAGTCTTGGTGCAGAAATGGTCTCGTGACTCCGCGCAAAGCGGGGGGGCCGTGCACAAACTATGAATCTCTAAAGTGAACGCGTCTATCGAACTTCAATGTAATTCCTCCCAATAGACAGGCTTCGCCGTATGCGACCTTGAGCTGCGCGCAACGTTGAACCCTCGCACTCCAGCGGCGAGCGAGATGTCGCTCTTCGACCGGCCAGCATGGGCTAGTACGCAGAGTGCCGACGACAATGACACCAGCATCTTCAACCACTCTAGTCACTCATACGCAGCCATCGTGGCGGATGAGCAGCGCAGAAAGAGGCAGCGAGTCGAGAAGCACAGGGCGAAGCAAGAGCGGAAAGAGCGGAAGAGCTCATGCAAATATGATGCTGAGGAGGTTGAGCCGATCACTAAGAGTGAGGGTATGAAGCGACGGCGCATTACGCTTGAAGAAGGCGAGGATCTGCTCGATAGTGTCGGCATGTCACTGGACAAACCTAAGCGCTACTGCGGCGATGACGAAGTCGGCGAAAGTGAGACCGGCGATATCAGCAAGCGGCGCTCACCCAGGCTGCATAAGGTGGTCAACAGAGATGAAGCGCGCACGATAAAGCTTGCAACGCCTCCACAACCGGCAGTTGTGGAGATTCGTGACGATGATGGCAAGGTGAAGCTCAGCCATGTCCGGACCGTCTGCCCAGACGAAGAGGAGTCTGACGATGACTTGGCCGAACTCGCCCGGCAAGCTCGAGCACGGAAACGTTTGCGAGACGAGTCTGTGAAGAAGTCTGAGACGCCTGAGGTGCGTGGGCCTACGCCGGCACAGAGTGGCGTTGATCGCAACGAAGCAGCATCCTTGACGCCAGCACCTTTGACACCACCCAAAGCGGACCCGACCATCAAGCTCTTCATCACCTCAGAAATACCTAACACCAAACCGCTGATGGTTTACCGCAAGCTCTCGCAAAGGCTGCAGGAGATACGCGAAGTCTGGTGCAAGAGGCAGGACTTCACGCCAGAGATGGCTGCCCAAGTGTTTCTAACCTACCGGCTACGCAAGTTATTCGACGTAACGACTTGCAAGAGCCTAGGTCTGGTTGTAGACGCTGAGGGAAACGTCTCCATGAGGGGTGCTGAGGGAGTCGATGGCGTCGATCAGGTGCACCTGGAAGTGGTCACGGACGAGATTCTTGCCCGGCTCAAGCGTGAAAAGCAGCGTGAGGAGAGCACCCAACCAATCGATCCGGAGCAAAAGGACGATACCGGAGGCGGAGCTCTACAGCAACAGCCAACTGACAAAACCCAAGAATATCGGATCCTGCTGAAAGCCAAGGGCGCGGAGCCTTTCAAGATAAAGGTCAAGGCCGTACGTTTAACGAAGTGTATGATGCTATTCTCGTGCTAACGATGCTACAGTCCACGTCAATACTGAAGATTGTGACTGCCTGCAGAGCTCACTTTGACGTGCAGAAGCCACGAAGTCTGCATTTGGACTTCGACGGCGAGATGTTAGACCCTGAACAAACCGTCGCGGAGACAGAAGTTGCCGATATGGATTGCATCGATGTACATATCGGCTGATTACCTTACCCTGCGACAGCCTACAGACAGTCTCCAGGATTGTTGATGACAGCAATGACCGACAGATGAACGTACGAAATCCCACAACGTCGATACGGAACCCATTTCAAAACGCAAAGCTTCGAAACACTCACATATAGCGCCGACATGCCAGCGTAAAGCTGCTAGGCGTTGGAGAGGGTAGCCCAATCACCCGATCCTGGCAGCCAAGGTACCAATTCTTCAAGCATGTGCACAAGACTGCAGCCTTCGGCCCGCTCCACATGCAGGTTGTTGAGCCTCATCTCACACCATGTTTCCAGTCTGCGTCATAATATACCCAAGCAATCATCGACTAGTACGCTGCAGCTTGACGGTTAGCGGGCGTTGGGCGTTGACGTGGCAAATCGCAGCCCAATGGTAAAATTTGGCTGACGTACAGCTGGTTGAGCGTCCGTAATATGTATTTCGGCCGTCAGGACAGAAGCCCGAAAAATCTGAGGCTGGGCCGATGCGCAAGGTAAGTCGAGTGTCTCATTCTCTGCGCAGTAGATGTCGCCCCGACGGGGCACCTGAGGAGATGCTCACTCACGGAAGCCATATGAATGTCGGCGCTCGTCGTAGGCCCACTGCTGTACGGTGAGGATCTTAGATCTGTGCTACGCTGTTGCTTCGTCTCCCTTTCATGAGGTGCGGTTGTACGAACGTCGTCCGAAGTCGGAATGCCGAGTGTCCACGCACACAACAGAATCCGGCTTCCAGCATGAGGAATGTTTTACCTCTGCTGCCATGTGCTGCAGTGTGTCTCAGTTCACAACTCACTTCGACACCCTCATAATTGTTGCGGATCGGTTGCATAGGTGTATCGCAACCTGCTGCCGCAGGTGGAATCGGTGAATCATCGCCACAGCAACCGAGAGACCAATTTGAGCAACCTCCAACAACGTCTGCCCAAGTCCTGTGCAACCAGGCGGCGAACGACACCGCTACGATACCCAAGGCGGCACTTTTGTTGCTCTAGTGTAGTTCTGCTCCCTCCATCGCATACCCTTCAGAGTCCAGCGGGCCTACTGCGGGCTACTGCAAGCCATTGTTTCTGCCCAACCCGCGGCACGGCTCAGGTACGGGCATGAAGAGCCATTTCAATATTATCGTCGGTGATCTCTCTCGGATTGATGCTGACTCTAGCAGGAGCGATCACGAAGGTTCAAGACATTCTGGCAGCAGACCTGGGGGAAATTGCACTCAACGCCTACCAAGAAGATACGTACCCGGGATCTGAAGAACACCCCGCCATTCTGCATACCACCTTTAGCTGCATACCAGCTGCAGTGTGCGGTCACCAAGCAAATTGGGGAGGCGACGAACTTCCGAACAAACGAATAGCAAAACGCTTCTTGACTGCAGAAGTCATTGTCTCACGACGCGCTTCAGGATAGTGTTTGAGCGTCACTGCCTTTGAGACTTCGAGACTAGGAGGGGTAAGCGCTCCCGTTGACAATCAGCGCTTCCGTCTTGTCTCACTCGAGCCAATCGCCCGACCACCATTACGGCGTCGATGCCCCCCTGACTGGCGACATCCTACCTTCGAGTGATCTCGTCAGGGTTGTGTGCTCCATGATGAGCTTTTCGACAACAACCACTCAACACAACGAACAATTTCGGAGTGGGATCGAGTATTAGGTCCAAGGAACAACAATCGATCCTACGCAACTAGGCTAGACCTAAAACGCGGGCAAAAAGACCCACCTAGCAACCTGACCCTCTTTCGCAAGGAAACAAGCACCCGCTCCCGACGGCCTTCCTCCAGACCACGAGGAGGCCGTCTTCGGAAGCACATTGAACGGGCGATCCATGCCGTAAGTCACATCACCTCATGCAATGTTCCTTCAACAGTGCAATCATCTCTCCTTCACGAAGCGGACGAGTGCAATGCGGTAGGCAGTGCTGATGGTACTCCACTAGGAGCGAGACGTTCACGGTATCAGGTTCTGAACGCGTGGTGCACGTCTACCCTCCAAGGCGAGGCGACTCTTCCGGCGGCAGCGGATCCATACATTCGCCTACATCGAGCAGTGGTCGTAGCTTCAGCGATTCGGGTTGGGAGCACCTCAACGCTCACGACGAGGAAGACGACCCAATAGATCCGTCTGACTCGGCGTCGCGATCGCGAGGGAAGACTTCACGATCGCGAACAACGGAGTCGCGGCCGGCGCCTGCAAGGCGGCATTCTCGCCGCGGTGCGGTTGAGCGGGAGGAGTCTCCGCCCCGCGAACGACGGCGACGCTCCGTCCACCATACCAGCCGACACCGCCGGACGGAGTCGAGACGCACGCCGTCTGACGAGACGACAAGCAGCCTGGCTTCATATGACGATCACCCGTACAGCCACCATGCGCCGCAACCACCTCGCGCCTACCCTCCGCCATCCGGATACAGGCACGTGCGTGCGCCTGGCCATGGTGGCTACCCGCCCAACGTAATAGATCCTTTCAACCAACAGGCAATGGTGCATGTACCGCACGAGGATCCTTTCGGGTACCAGCCAAATCCCTTCTCGCCGATGGGTGGGATGGAAGGTCCTGGCTATTTTCCTCAGCATCAACCTGGACCGCCAAGTCACGCCGCAAGTCGACCTGCTGCACCGCCCAGACCACAAAGCTACTACGGTACAGAGGTGTCTTACCCGTACTCCGCACATCCGAGCGTGTCGCCGTACGGATATCCTCCGCCGTGGGCCTTCCAAGCGCCGTCGTATGCTGGCTCTCCCGCGCCCGATCCGAAACACAGCGCCGAAATTGAGAAGCTGGAGGCAGCTATACACGCCAAAGATGCAGCTTTGCAAACGAAAGACGAAGAGCAGAAGGCAAAGACGACTGGGGAGATCGAGGCCATGAAGGCGGTGATCAAGAGGTTCGAAGAAGCGCAGCTAGCTGCAGAGTTGGCGGCAGCGGCCAAGAAGGCAGAAGAGGAAGCGGAGAAGAAGAAGAAGGAAGAGATTGCGGCCGCCTCGAAGAAGGCAAAGGAAGAAGCCGAGAAGAAGGCCGAAGAGGCTGCGAAGAAGGCGAAAGAGGAGCATGACAAGAAACTGGCGGAAGCCACGAAGAAGCAAGAAGAGGCCGAGAAGAAGGCGAAAGAGGCAGAGGAGGAAGCGAAGAAGCTCAAGCCACCGCCAGATTCCACAAAGGCGCCGATTGTTTTCAAAGATGCTATTGGCAGGAAGTTTAGCTTCCCATATCACCTTTGCAAGACATCGAAAGGCATCGAGTCGCTCATCATGCAGGCCTTCCTGCACATCGAGGAGCTTGGGGAGCGCGTACACCGCCGCCAATACGACCTCAAAGGCCCGGACGGCGAGGTCATCTTACCTCAAGTGTGGGAGATCTATCTGCAGCCCGGCTGGGAGGTGACCATGGAGTGGTGGCCGATCGTCGAGGACAAAAAGTCTGTCGAAGTCTACCCCGATCCTCTCGGCGGCATGTTCGGAGACCTCGGCATTGTCGAAGTTTCCGGACCTGGTGGGAAGAAGGCAGTCAAGAAGGCCAAAGACGGCAGGAAGAAAGGCAAGGCGACTTCACCGGAGATTGCTATACCCGTGCCACCCATGCACAAGATGCCGCCGATGCCAAACTATCCGCCCGGTATGCTTCCGGACCCGATGGCCGGTATACCCGGCTACACGGGCGGCATTATCGAAGTGGATGGACCCAAGCGAGCCAAACCGAACAAATCTAAGAGCAGTAGGGGCATCGGGCCTCTGGGGATGTGGATGGTCGGTGGCCGTCCGCCGACGAGAAGATAATGGTGAAAAAGTTAGGCTTGTGAAGCACACGAGATACAACGGCGACAGCACTGATCAAGCTGCTCGACTTGGTATGTGAAGCGCTGCGTGCGTGCTCGTCAGCTGCAAGGGGACATGCTTCTTTCCGTCTAGGCCACGTGGGTCTTACATGTGCCACATCATTTGCACCTTCGAACAATATCTGGAGCGATCTGATCTACTTTCCTTTGTCTTCTTTCGTAGTTTGACATGAGCGATAAACGACGCATACGGCTGGAGTTAATGAGGTCTTATTAGCGAAGGATAATAATTCTTATACCGCCAGCAACAAGCTGGCTGATGGTTGAGCGAGGGGAAGGCCGTTCTTGCATGCATCGGTGCTGGTCGCCGGCGTTACCATGAAGAGGTGGCGACGGCAGCAAATGCCAATAAGAGCGGCGGTAGTATTCAGTTTTGATGAGCGAATGATACCACACTGTTGTTGGGCGTTTTCAACGGACCGTTAGCATTCCTTGTGTACGTGACCTTACGCACCTTTCATTGGGACAAACTCATCCCTCGTCACCAGCTATGACTTGAATTCCCATAGCCTTTCGCATCTACCATACCTTTTCCTGCTCCGGTGTTGAGGCCATCGCCGTCGGTGTACGTGTTGAGAACCTTGGCGTGAGCGCAACGTTTTCTGATTGAGTGGTACGCTCGAGCACATATTGAAACTCGCCTTTGAAGTTCAGCCACTAAAAACATCTGTTCTCGACAACGCCTCCGGTCACTAATGAGATATCCGAGATGAAGCTGTTGACCCTCAACTTCCTCACTTGTGCACGCAAGACGTGCAAGTCACTTCCGGCGGCCTTCCCTCTGCACCCCAGGGAAGCGGAGCTCGAGCAGGTGGAAACAGATATGAATGCAGCGCTCATCAAGAATATACTGCCAAGGCTGGAATGGGACGCCATGAAGACCGTGACGACCGAAGTACGTTGAAATGCATTACACAACATTGACTGGTGCTAATCTTGCTCCAGCTAGGTCTACCGAATCTGCCTGCGGAAACACCAGCTCCGGAAGATCTCGCCACCGCAGACGGCGAGCCTTCGCAAACACTTAAGGATCTGCATGTTTTGCTGATGGATACTGCGGTCGTCAGTGGTAAGCTGGTCTGCGGCAACTGCGGACACGAGTATGCCGTTAAGGAGGGCATCGCAAACTTCCTTTTACCAAGCCACATGGTGTGAGCCGACGAGCGACAACCCCCACGCACGCATCAAAGTTCAACCTGATCTATGCTCTAAATAATGTCGAGGCATCGGCTGCCGGGGGCGGGACGATAGAAGGAGACTGCTGTCTTCTGTTCGGAAATTTCGTCCCCAGCCCGAGGTGTACACGGTTATCACACATTTTCGACCCTCCAGGAAGTTGCACAGCCAACCGACAAGTCCTCCACATGGAGTGGGATGGTCACAGCTTCGATGACGACGCAGAGAGTCTGATGAGGGCGAGGTATAGGTTCCCACCCGAAGAAGGGAAGTACAACGTAAAACAGACTGCGAGACGTTCCAGCAATGTTCGCGTTATTGCCTTGCAGCCTTCGATAGCTGGACCTTTAGGCGATGTGTCAACGGGAAAGCAGGAAGAAGGTGAGGAAGCTGCACATGTCGCGGAATGCTCGATATCTGACCCACCGAGTGCGGCACAAGTAACATTCTGCGAAGGTGTATCTATCACGTCATGTATCGAAAGCTCGTCCGCTCTATGTCGGTCAGGTTCTCCCACGTTTTCACATCATCCGCCGAGCCACTCGAGTCCCCAAGTACCGTCTCCTCCCCATATTTGGCATCTCTTCGCTTGTTCGTCCAAGAGTAATAAGCTCCTAGCACGCAGCAGAGGAAGGCGCATCCTGCTTGCGTAGCAATCAATGCAATCTTCGCAGGCCTGTATTCCGGCTTGTCCTTCGCCCGAAAGGTCTGCGGCCCGATCAAGCTTCCTGCGCTGAAGGCCATCGTGATCAGTGCCATTGTCATGGTACGCTTGGAGTGTCCTGCCACGTTTGCCGACGCCCACTGGTAGATCGTAAACAAAACCGGACTCGTAATGTTTACGAGGTAAATGCCTGCGAGCAGGGCGGCATGTTTGTGACTGGGAGCGAAGCCGACCAGACAGGCAACAATGATGGCGACGAGGTTGCCAGATGCTATGATGAAGCAGCGTGGGAGTCGGGTGTTGAGCGCCCCGCCGATCACGAAGGCAGCAACGATAGTGACCGCTCCCGAGGGCATATTGAGCAGGGCTGCTTGCTTGGGAGAAAAGCCAAACCCAGCGATGAGCTGTGACGAGTATGACAGGGTTACGCCGGTGGAAATCGTCGTTAATATGGTGGCTATGGTCAACAGCCAGATTTGAGGATCGCGCAAAAAGTCCACCACCTGTCGCAGCCTGAAGGTAGTAGCCCTTACGCCGGTCTTGTTCACGGAGATATGGTGCAGCAATGCCACTTTCTGCTGGTCAGAGAGAAACTTCGCATGCATAGGCGTATCCGGTAGACAGACGAAGAGGCAGAGTCCAAAGGCAATACTGAGGCAGCCGAGCAACAGGAACAAGATCTTCCAGCTGGCTAGCGCTGCATTATGAACGTGTTGAAAGGCGAACGAGAGCAGGCCTCCAATAATCACGTCCAAACCGATCGCTGACCTCCACAGAAGGAACCTTGACCCTTGATGGTCTTTGCGGTAATACTATGCCCTAGTTAGCGCCGAGCAAGGCTGCACGGAGGCTTCCATGATGCCCAGCAGAATACGAAGGGCGAGCAGATGCCGGTAGTTGTGTGCTGCTGCAACGCAAGCCGTAACTACACCTCAAAGCACGGCGTTGATGGAAAGCCATTTGACGACTGGCACCTTATTGAGGATGTAAACAGTAGGGACTTCGGCAATAATTAGGGCCACGAACAGGTAGGTGGCTAGGTTCGAGAAGTCATTGCTGGCGAGGTGGAGGTCTTTGGTGAGGCCCATGACTGCGGCGTACTGTCATCTCATCAGCCATTGTCCCTTCAGCAGGCATAAGGAAGCTCCGAAGCGTACGTTCAGCAGCTGCTTGTCAAGCGCCTGGACGAAGTAAACGCTGAATAGTATTGGCATGATGTGGCAATCGATTGTTCTTGTCAGGTGTTCGATATCTGCATCGCTAGCCGGACCATTCTGTACGTGGTTTGCTAGAAAATCGTGAGCCTGGTCAAGGTCGACACTCTTCTCCAAAGAACTGTCATTGTGCATGCTATGCCGCACGTGCTTCTCCTGGCCTCTATTGTTGTGCATGGCGGGCGCAAGAGGTGATGTACTGCATTACGGGATAGAAGGAAAGGATGAAGAGGCATGAGGAAGGTAGGGAAGATGGATTATTATACTTGCAAGCCGTTCGCGATACAAGGGAGGATCACGTCCGCCCCAGCCTTCAGCGTATATTCTATCGATCTTTCACCTCAGACAGACTAAGTACCGTGAACCATGCGAGCCATTCACATGCATGCGGAGACGCCAAGTGCAACAACTGGCGCTTGCTGCATCAGGCGGTCCAGCTCGTTATCGATGCTGTAGTGCTCGCAAGCTGGGCATGATGTGCACAAAGGCACCTCCAGCATTGAAAGCCTGTCAGATCTGTGTTGGCGACGGTGAAAGTTCGAGTCAGCAACCGCAAGTGTGCGCGAGGCTGCGCAAAGAAGGGGAGGTGGATCGAAAAGCGGCAAGGACGCGCGAAACTCACGAACGAATTCCCAAGTGTGACAGAAGTCAACGTCGCCACAGCATTGAAGGCTAGGCATAGACAACATATTATGGTTTCGATGGAGACCAGGTAAGAGTGAGATCCGCGGCCAACTTCGGATTAGCTGACAACTAGAACATAGCTTCGGTGCAGAGTAGCTCAGGTTCCAGCACGTTGGTCGGAGGCTAACATGAGCACAACATTAGATTGACCCTTCTCCCACTTCACATCATGCGGCACCTTCTGCCTCCCGTTGCTCTGCAGCCGCAGCTCGCAAATGCCTGCCAACCGCCTGTTCCACCTCCACGCTTGGCTTCGATAGCAACTTCTGAGCGTTGCCAGAGAAAAGGCAGCGCCAGATGTCGTCATCGCCAACCAGCTCTCCTCCACCTTTGCCAGCTACTAAGAGCTTAGACAGCGGTGCCGATTGCAGTTGCTCGGAGTTGGCTGCATCAATTGCAGTCTCCTGCAACGGCGCAGGCGTCGCAGAGCGTGACTTACCATGCTGGTGTTGGGACTGTACGTGCGCTAAGCGTCTCGTGACCGAGATCTCGTAGATGGACTCCTCCACGGTGTCATTTACCAGGTACATCCAGACAGTCGTTGGCCGGGTCTGGCCGATGCGATGCACACGGGCAATTGCTTGTAGCTCAACAGCCGTCTGAATCAACGGCTCGCAAATAAAGACATGTGTGGCGTTGACTAACGTCAGGCCGGAGGAGTCCGTCTTCGCATCCAGCAAGAGACAATCAATGCTTGGGTCATGCTTGAACTTCTCAACGGCGCCGTTCCGACCAAGCCTACTATAGCCGATCTTAAATTCGGATAGCGCCGTGCCGAGAACATCCAGAAACTCACGGAATTGCGAGAAGACGACAGACTTCGCGCCTGGATCGTGCTCTCTAATCCAATGCAGGTGTCTGCCAAGCGTGTCAATCTTCGTGCCGTAGCTGGCCGGTATGTCGATTGACTTGATCTCATCCATCAGCGTCGAATCTACATCCGAGTAGATCGAGGACTGGAGGGGTGATTGCGAGATCGAAGTCGCAGATCCAGGCGATGACGTGCCGGCCTGAACTTCTTCCTGCGCCTTCAGCTCTTGAGGCTTGTATGTGATGTTGTGGAAGTCGTTGAGTGTGAGCTTGCGTTTGCACACAGGACAGGTCCGGTGCTGGTTCCACCAGTACTGTATGCACTCTTTGCAGTATTGATGACCGCAGACAGTGAGCACACCATTCTCGAACGTTTGTTGACAGATGACGCAAATCTTCCGCTCGGCCTGTGCGCCATTTTCGTCACGGAGATGCAGCAAGAAGCGGTTCTTTGTCTTTAACTGTGCAAGAGTTCGCGACTGCTTCTCTTCTCTGGTTGCTGCGGCTTCAAGTGCGTGCAGGTCCAGCGTCGGGTCAAGCACCTCTTTATAGGGAGCGACGGCATCAGAAAGCTCTTGAAGCTGCCGGTAGAACTCCAGTCGCTGATTTTGTGCTTTTCGAAACAGTTCAAGCTCTTTCTCCAAGCCTGCTAGTACCTTTGTCCAGTCCTTGAAGATGCTTTGAAGCTGGGCTAGGTGGCGTTGCACAAGGGTTCGCTCTGTCACACCTCGACCGCTACCGAGGTACAGTGAGCCCTCCATTGTTCGTGCTTCTTGGATCAGGCCGCGGACGGAGCCAATCTTATCCTTGTAAACCCTGAACTTGTTTCTCACTTCCAGCAACTGAAGTAGCAAGTCCGGAGCGTGTACAACAGCATCTCCAGTCTCAATGTCCGGATCCAGGAAGGACTTTGCGGCTTTGATGAGTTCTTTGACTTCGTGATCTATGAGCGGAGCACTCTCGCCAGTTATAAATGTGTTGAGATCGGAGTGCATGGCCTTGAAGGCATCGAAATAAACATAAAGCTCATCTTGCTGCTTCGTTGACATTTCGTACTCTTCGCCTGTCGTTTCGACACCTTCTTCGTCCTCGTCAACGAGCGGCTTCAGCAAGTACTCGGCCATTTTCTTTCGCCACTGCACAAGCACTTGTCCCTGGTCGCGAATAAGGTCGAAGAGCTCATCAGCTTTCTCGACAAGCTTCCTCCCCTCAATGCCGCCAACTCTGAGATCTTCGATGTGAGGCAGTAGGGTTAGCGTGCGCTTGAGCCCCATGTCGTTTATCTGGCGCATCGTAGCTTCCGCTTTGCGCGACGACTCCTTCAAAACTTCTCGCCGGACTTGCTTAGCTGCGTCATAAAGATCTGTCTCTTGCTGTTCAAGTCGCTTGAAGTCGTCAGACTCTGGTGCAGTCAGATGTTCGTTGCTCTTGATCTGGAAATACGAGGTTGCCGCAAAGAACGTGCAAGCATGCTGCAGCTGTAGCGCTGTTCGAAGGTTGTTCCTCAGACGACCTAAAAGCGGCAAGCCTTCCGAAGCAGAATCTTCGCCTTCGCTATCGGACGTGACCTCGCCTTTGGCGGCCATAGCCGCTTTTGCTGCTGTCAGCCGGTCACGAGCTTCTTGGACTACTGCAGTGCTTGATGTCGTGGCGTTTGTGTAGATTTCGACAGCCTTTTCGCTGCGATGCTCATCATCACCATTGTTGCCAACAATATGCGCACGGAGCAATTGCGATGCGAGCAGCAGTCTTTCCTCGGTACGTGCCGCGGTCTCGTTCTGCTCGATCATGACTTCGAGCACTTCGGCTACAGTCCGCAAAGGGCCCTGACCACGACCAAGCGCTTTACGGTTCCTGCCACCCACCTGTGGATGAAGGCACGTCTGGCGCAAGCGCACAAGCCAGGCGCGCATTGCTTCCATGGTAGCAGCGTCATGAGGATCCCAGTCGCCGCTCACAGGTGAGCCGTCTGCGTGGAGGCCAACATCTTCACACATTTGGCCGAAGAGGGTGGAGTAATGCTGCTGCTCGACTGTTGAGAACGGGACTGTCAGTACAACGCGCTTCTGCGGAGGCAGGTGTAGCTCATCGCGAATGTACGCCTTCGTGTGACGTAAGGCGAATTCGCTCCAAATTCGTCGAAACAGGTGCCGATGATTGGTGACTAGATGCGACCATAGCTTGGCGCTGTCGCTAAGTGGCTTGAGCCTCAAGAAGATGAGCAACCCGTGAAGATCCTCAACGTTCTTCCTCAGCGGCGTGCCAGTGACTGCCCAGCTATGAATTCGAGGTAAGCGGCGAGCGACGCGCGCAGCAGCAGTGACGCCAGACTCGACCATCTGGGCTTCATCGAGACAGATACGCCACCACTGTATCTGTACCAGCGGACTCCGCTTGCGCTCAAACTTGGGCGTACGTCGCATGTTGCGTTCAGGTGGGTCTTCCGCAAAGTGTATCTCACTGCGAAGTGTGTTATAGGTTGCAATCACCACATCGTACTTTGTGGCCATATCTTCAATCAGTTGTTGCTCAAGTTTGGACTTCTTACGGGACGAGCTGAGGCCTTCGTACTCAAAGACTCTGAGTGCTGGCGCATGCCGATTCAGCTCGGACCGCCATTGCGGCAGAATCGAAGGTGGTGTGATGATCAATGTCGCTTGTGAAGGAGCTACTACGGTACCCGAAAACCCATCCATCACTCCTTCGGATGGCATACCGAACCGCTTGTGTAGACTGACTAATGCTAGTAGTTCAACAGTCTTGCCGAGCCCCATCTCCTCGGCAAGAAGGCCACCAGAGACACAGCACTCATCCACTGGCGGGGTGCGCGTCATGATACCCTCGAGATGACTGACATAGCAAGAATTTCCGTGCACATCGGTGACGGATTGGTAAAAGTTCGCGCTGAGCTGACCCTGGGAAGGTAGAGGCAATGGTGACACACGACCGTCTTTAAACGCCACTCCTTCTCTGTTCAGCATCCACGTAACGGCACGCTTTTGAAAGGGGTACAGCTCGCTGTCCAGCACGCCATCATAGAGACCTTGGAGGACGGGGTCCTTTGCTGGTACGTGAACGCTGTCGTAGAAGTCACTGGGCGACCAATCTGTCGAGCGCCCGCTCTCCGTCTCGTCTCTCGCTTGATCAGGATATGTATGTAAGAGCCACGCATAGTCTTCGTACACCCGGGCCTTGCCGACAGGCATGCCTTGTGGAAACGCGGAAACGCCCGATTTCCAGGAAGTTGTGGCCTCTAGTCGAACAATTGTGCCGGCCGCGCCTATCGATCGCTTTAGAGAGCAGACCGATACGGTTGCTGGGTGATTCTTCGACTTCGCCTCGCTATACCAGGCTTCCAGATGTCTCGGAGATGGATTGTACCGCAACAAAGAAGCGCGGATAGGGTTTGGGATATCGGTACAAGAGATCAACAGAACCGGACTCCGTAGATACGGCAGCGTGATTCGCAGCTGACATCCATCTCCGTCGCCTTTGATCTCACGCGCAACGACTCTGATCGCATGAGTCGTGTCAAAATCGGAGTCCGCAAAGTCGGTGGTATCAGTTGAGTTGAGTGTGTCCGGAAAGTGCAGGTCGATAGCAACCCTATGTATCACAATGCCGTCTCCTGAAGCAGTCTGATATGCCGGATCCGACTCGGAAACATCGCCATCGACATAGTTTAGTTTTCGCTTCTTCGTTGGCCGCTCGCCACCAGCTCCTTTGGAATGCTGAGCGCCGTGCTCAAGAAACCACCGGGTGGGAGTGAAAGAGCCCGTTTCGACCAGAACGCTTTCTTCGCCATCTGACTTCACTTGGGATGAGTACACTGTCACCGCAGCGTACTCATTCATCGGCGCCATCGCGCCCTGAAGTGACTTGCCAAAGCGACAGTGGACGTAGAACAAGGTTGATGGAGTTAGAGGCGGCAGCACTGGAGTAGGCTGACTTATCGATTGCGCTTACATAACATACCTTTCCAAACTTTGAGCTTTGGCCACCCCCAAGCTTGACGCGCTCGCAGTGAAGCCTACATGTACGCTTGATGTATGTGTCTTAGGTACCACGTACGGCGTTACGATACCTTTTCTCCTGGGACTTGCTTTGTCCAATCCAGTGTCTGACCAGCTAGCACACGGTTCGAGCGGCTGTAAACATGATCATGCAGCAAAGTGGGGTGCTGGGCGAAGGTAGGTCACAGATGGCTTGCCAGTACACTGTGGTGCATACGCTAACAGTCGGTAGATGGCATCCACGTTGACATGAACCATCTGAAGCATGGCGAAGTCAACCTCGGAACATCCATTATGGCGATCAACTTCAAGGACGGCGTAATATTAGGAGCGGACAGTCGAACAACAACCGGTGCCTACATCGCGAACAGAGTCACAGACAAGCTCACACAAGTGCACGATACGATATGGTGTTGTCGGTCGGGATCCGCAGCAGATACACAAGCTGTGGCAGATATTGTGCAGTACCACCTGGGCATG
This sequence comes from Baudoinia panamericana UAMH 10762, assembly GCF_000338955.1. NCBI lineage: Eukaryota > Fungi > Ascomycota > Dothideomycetes > Mycosphaerellales > Teratosphaeriaceae > Baudoinia > Baudoinia panamericana. The sequence continues at coordinate 584,242 of NW_006911271.1, read as the reverse complement.
TACGGCATTGTGAACGATGAGCCGCCGACCACACAGACCGCGGCAGCTCTGTTTCAAGAGCTTTGCTACGATAACAAGGACCAGCTGAGCGCAGGTATCATCATCGCAGGCTGGGACCACAGGCATGGTGGTCAGGTGTATTCGATCCCGCTTGGCGGCTCGCTGCACAAGCAAGCCTATGCGATTGGCGGTTCTGGGTCGACGTACATCTACGGCTACTGCGACGCAAACTGGCGAGAAGGCATGACCGAGGCGGAAGGTATCAAGTTTGTTAAGGGTGCGCTACAAGAGGCAATCAAATGGGATGGCAGCTCTGGCGGTGTGATCAGAATGGTGGTGCTGACGGCGCAAGGCGCTATACGGCATCTGTATCTGCCAGACCGTAACTATGAAGGTCCAGGGACCGAAAAACCATAAGATTACGGCGTCTACGGACTGCTCACGTGCTCAAGGAGGAGCTTCAAGCGCAGAGCCGCTTCACGATGCAGCGGCCAGGGCGATCTTGTATCTATAGGCGTGGATGATTTCCGGGCTTTCGCGGATGTGCAGCCGACACTCACCAAGCAGCTTAGCGTGCAGCATTAGCTTGTCCGGTGAGGCGATACTGATATTATAGCAATCACTGGGTTGCAATATGGCCGGTGGAAGGACATTGGGCATAGTGTGCTCAGCATCGTCTCGTTAATGCAGGCGAGGGGTGGCGGTCGGTTTCGTCCTGTACGAGTACAACAACGTTCAAACAAGCAACCCTTGTCCCGGATGTTCCTCCATTTCATGTCAGCTCTGCCGGGCTGCACTAGCCCAAAGTTAATATGACGCTGCCAAGATGCCGACCCAAGGAAGGCGGAGCGACGAGCAGTTCCCGATTGTACATGGCAGCTAGTCTTGCATCCTATGTCGCCTGTACAACAACAACTCATTTCGAAATCGCTGTCCAATTCAGTTTGTGCACAGCTCGGCTTCAACGGAAGAGGCAACGGGTGTGATTGTAAGGAGGTAAGCGTTTTATTTCTGTTCGTCACGCGATGAACCTCCCATCACCGTCACCGCCTCCCACTCACCAGCAACCTTCGAACATTACTGGCAAGGAGCCCCGTTTGAGATGCGAACACGGGCATCGATCCATGCACATTTTTCAGGCTCAACACGCCTTGGACTACACCTCCTCAACCCTCTGGGCGCACGCACGTGTCGCTCGTCAAGCGAGGTGAAACGCCTCGCCCGACACTGACACACCGGGTCGGATGTCGCATGTGCATATCGCTGCCTCATCATATCTCATAAGACGGTGTCACTGACGGCCGGACGCTCACCAGATACCCGCAGAGTCCATGGTTGACCGTCAATGATGGGCTCTGTCGTACTTGATGCGGTGAACTCTTTCTTCGGGCATTCTCCAAGTCATCCAAACTACGCATATCGAGAAGCGCCACGGGTGCACGACCCTAGCCCGCAGCCTAAACGAAGTCGGACGACCTCCCGTTCCGATACACCTATGTCCGCCTCAAGCCAGAGGGCAACAAGCTCCTCTGGCACCCAATCAACACAACAGCATGCGCAAGCGCCCCGAGCAACTTCGCAAGCCTCATTACAGCGCAGTGATGCGCCACAGCCGGCCAACCCTACGCTTTCCGCCAATGTCGCGCCTCCTGCGTCAACGAGCGCACAACCAGCGCCACAAGCGAGCAATGCACTGAGCGCGGCAGACACGCGGCAACCGCGACCGCAGAAGATCAAAGTCCGCGATCTGCAGCACATCCAAAGCTTCGCGAGTGAGGACATGAGCGCCTTCTCCGAGATTAAGAGCCGAAGCCGGTCGCATTCGCGAGGACCGGAGGATGACGGCCCGCAATACGAGATTAGTGAGATGAAGGTCGAGCACATCATTGAAATGGTGGCCGGCCTTCTCACGAAGATTACCACGACGAACGATCAGCAGCATGAGCACCTGCACCGCCAACCAGCGCATTTAGAGCAAGCATCACACTTGACTCCACAAACGAGCAGCGTGCTCGCATTCCATGGGAAGAATGTGCCCAGCATCACCATCTTGAGCTATCTCACCCGCATCAATAAGTACTGCCCCACTAGTTATGAGGTGTTCTTGAGCCTGTTGGTGTACTTCGACCGCATGACGGAGAGGGTGAACGCGGGTCCCATGCAAGGTCTGCGGGACGTAAACCAGCAAATGTATGACCACAACCGAAATGCAAGCCGGGCAAGCAGCTCCAGTGACTCTCAAGGTACGGATCCCATGGAGGGCGTGACAGCGACTACACCGCAGGGCACGCAGACAGCTACACCTCCAGCGTCCGGCTCGATGGAGAAGGGCGACCAGCAGGGTGTGCCTGGAACGCCGCACAGTCGGCCTCATCAGATGGAGTCCCCCTCCATACCGCAGGCACCGGCATCGACGGAAGCGTACAATCTCTCACACTTCTTTGTCGTAGACAGCTTCAACATACATCGTCTGGTCATTGCAGGCGTGACGTGCGCCAGCAAGTTCTTCTCCGACATCTTCTACACCAATTCGCGCTACGCGAAGGTCGGTTATGCGCACATTCCAAGTACGTGTATCATAAGCTGACTTCCGCTAGGTCGGTGGCTTACCGCTGCAAGAGCTCAATCACCTTGAACTACAGTTTCTGCTTCTGAACGACTTCCGCCTTTCGATTCCAGTCGAAGAGATCGAAGCGTATGGGACTATGCTGGTCGAGTTCTATGCGCGGGAAGTCGTGGCCCAGCGGAAGGCTACGGAAGCCATGTCCAACCGATCTTTGAGTGACAGCTCAACTGAAAGCACAGCGACTGTCCGACCGGCCGAAGGCTAGGCGCCTGACGAGTCCTCAGCTCGTAACACGACGGCCGAGGCCTCCGCACACGATGGAGATGCTTTCTCACACACCACCACACGATGTTCGCTAGACGAGCAACTCCCAAGCCGCGAGTAACGGCAGCATTTCACGACTTGACGACGGCGTTGAGGGTCTGCTTTGCATCGCAGTCTTCACTTCCGCCGTATACCCACCTAGACCGATTTTGCCTGAGCGACGCTGGTGCAACGATAGACTTCTTTCTTCAATCATTGGTTTCTTCTTAAACGAGCATGTCGTTACTGCTTTAATGCGAGTATACCCCAGTTGTGCTATACAGCGATTCGAGGGATCAGGGCATCTGCAGCATTTACTTGTGCTTCACCAGGAAATGAGGTCTGTAGAGATCGATTGGTCCCGTACTACTGCTGTATCGGTAGCGGCACATGCGTCAGCATGGGTTGGCAAGACCGGGTTAACGGCGCCATGTGTTCAGGCGCACAGAAGTGAGGCGTAATGGTAATACCGGCTTTGCAGATCTTGCAGCTTCATCACCCCCGAACACTCCCTCCATGACTCGTATCGCTCGCGTGGAGCGACTCACTCTCGGGCCGAGGATGCAGACCCGCTACCTGACAAGGCTAGCGACAGCTAGACAGTGCACGCTTCGCCTAATGATGTAAGTTGTGCGCATAAATGAGGTAGGAAAACAGACTGCTTGGTCATGAATGCCCAGTATTCATTCCCTTCTCGATAGTGAGTCGAGAGTTGCGCCAGGTTGGTAGAGGAGCTTAAGGAGAAGTGAACGCGGCTTTATCGTATGAAACTTCCAGCGCTCTCTTGCGGACTACGTGTGACTTCCTGATTGCAACTTGTGAACACGTGCCTGCAACCTGCCCAAGCAGGACTTGTCTCTCATAAACGACAACGGTCACTGACATTCTAGAGCATCGTACATCTAAAGCGGGTAGCTTCGCACTTTCGTTGCAATGGAGACCGACGTGGTGTCGCATTGCGTCTCACTGTAGGTCTATCTACCGCTTGCCGTCCGGGTACATCGCTAACGTACCGCAGCTTCCTTCCATACACCGTTGCCTTTCACGATGCGGCTGCGCTAGAAGAGACAGCAGAGACCGTACTTCAAGCGGTGGCGAACCGGTCTCGCACCGGCTCGAACGGCGAGCTGGCTTCGAAACCGTCACAGGCGAGTCTGTTGAATGGGCCTACAGCGCCATTGACGCCGGGCATTCAGACCACTGACGATCTCTTCCGCACCGACTCTTTGCCAGATGCGACGAAATTACATTTTGCCAAGCCTGGAGACCCTCGCTCACTCGTGCGAAGCGACGTTGGTGGGCCTGACTGGGGAGCACAAGCCATCTTCAATCAGCCAACGTCGACTGCTGGACCGCTTCCCTCTGGTTCAATCCTAGACTTTGCTCAAGTGCATGAGGAACTGGAAAAGAAGCGACAGGAGGCACGAAAGCGTGTCAAAACCTCATCGCCGCCATCACGCGCCTCCCGTGCCGGCAGCCATGACCGCGCTTACGACGGTAAGCAATGGACCGTGGAGCCTGGACTGCAAGGTAATGGTGGCCTGTCCAATGCCATGCGCGCCCTCGTCGACATGGGTGAGGTTAACATCAGCTGGATCGGGACCATCGGCTTCCCCACTGATGTGTTACCTGTGAGCATCAAGGAAGATATTTCGGACCTGCTCTCCACGAACTACGACTCGCAAGTCGTGTACGTAAGCGACAAGGACATGGATGGTCATTACTCGCATTACTGCAAGACCATCCTCTGGCCAATCTTCCACTATCAGGTGCCAGATCATCCGAAGAGCAAAGCCTACGCCGACCACAGCTGGGAGTTCTATAAGACCGTCAACCAAGCGTTCGCAGACAAGGCCATAGCAAGTTACAAGCGTGGCGACAAGATTTGGGTCCATGATTACCACTTGCTGCTCGTTCCACGCATGATTCGCCAGAAGTTACCCGAGGCGCAGATCGGCTTCTTCCTACATACGGCGTTTCCATCATCCGAGGTGTTCCGCTGCCTCTCGACACGTACGTACCTGCTTGAAGGCATGCTCGGCGCCAATCTCATCGCCTTTCAGACGGAGGAGTATGCGCACCACTTCCTGCAGACTTGTAGCCGCTTGCTCACGGTTGAAACCACTGCGGACGGTGTGCAGCTGGAGGATCATTTCGTCAATGTCACAAACCAGCCAATCGGCATAAATCTACATGCCATGGAAGTGGCTCGCAACGAGCCGGAGGTGCAGGAGTGGATGAAGGTCGTCCAGGAGCGCTACAAGGACAAGAAGATCATCGTCGCCCGCGACAAGCTCGACAATGTCCGTGGCGTCCGTCAGAAGTTGCTCGCATATGAGCTGTTCCTCAACAAGTATCCGGAATGGCGGGAGAAGGTTGTGCTGATACAAGTCGCAACGTCAACGAGCGAGCAGTCAGAGCTCCTCACGACTGTCTCCGACATTTGCAGCCGTATTGACTCGGTGCATTCCACGCTTGCTCATCAGCCACTGGTGTTCCTGAAGCAAGATATCGGATTTTCGCAATATATGGCCCTCCTCTCCATTGCCGACGTCCTAATGATCACCGCATTGCGCGATGGCATGAATCTGACCGCGCACGAGTACGTCTTCTGCCAGGATGGTAGGGCGCCAATCGGTAACAAGAAGTATGGTCCACTCATCCTAAGCGAGTTCACTGGCAGTGCCGCAGTGTTTGGCGGTGCACAGATCTCTGTCAACCCTTGGGACTACCAACAGCAAGCCGATGGGATCAAGAAAGCGCTTGAGATGGACGACGTGACGAAGGAGAGCAGTTGGAAAGCCTTGAACAGGATCGTGACCACGCAGACCGGAGGTCACTGGGCCAGAGCATTGAGCGAAGCTCTAGCAAAGGTGTACGACGAGCATGCGACGCGGGCTAGGACATCAGTGCCGCGTCTATCGGTGAACAAAGTGACGGAGAAATATAAAGAAGCGGAACGCCGCGTCTTCATCCTTGATTATGAGGGGACGCTCGCACCACATCGAACCAACACCGGCATGCCCTTGTCATCACCGCAACGCATACTCGATGCACTCATGGAGCTCATGGCGGACTCCAAGAACATCGTGTACGTCATGTCCGGTCGCACACCCGAGGAACTGGAGAGCAACTTCCGTGTCCTGCCATCACTCGGTCTTATTGCGGAGAACGGCTGCTTCTTGCGTGAGTACGGTAGCGAGGACCACGCATGGCAGCGCTTCACCGACGAAGAGGAGACTGCCAAGTGGAAAGACCAGGTTCGCAGCATATTGAAATACTACGAAGATCGTCTCGAGGGCAGCTATATCGAAGAGCGTCACTGCAGTCAGTTCTTCCGCTACGATAAGTGCGAAGACCAGGAAGCTGCGATCCGTTTTGCCGGTGAATGTGCAGACCAGATCAACACCGCCTGCCGGTCTATGGGTATCCACGCCGTACCTATCGCCAAGGCAGTCCTAATCGAGCAGGTCGGATTCAGTAAGCGTACGGCGACAACTCACCTGTTCGATCAGCTACGCGAGCGTGCTATTGCTCGTGGCTTTCAGCTTCCAAGCTTCCTGCTGGTTGCCGGCGATGACCGCGAGGACGAGGTGGTCTTCCAGTGGGCTAACGAGCTGGCGAAAGCGGGCACAATCCGCGATGTCTTCACCGTCTCCGTTGGCAAGCGCAACACAGTCGCTCAAAATACGCTCACGCAAGGCACTACAGGTTTGCTCACTACGCTGCAGAAGCTTGCGAAGGCTAGCACCGAGTCGAATCCGGGTGACTATTTCAATCGCGGAAGGGGGCAAGGGAGTGCGTAGATGAAGTTCGCAGGTCAAGTTCGCAGGTCAAACAAGCGCTCAAGTGTACGCGCATGATGGCAAGGAGCAAGCGTAGGGTGCGTTATGGCGTTCTAATACCCGAGAGGCACAGCCCTCGTTATGCTTTAGGTCATGTCTCTACTCCCGACCCTCAATAGATTGACAGAATGTAATATGCAGCAAGGGTCAGCGATCCCGATGTTACCCGCGAACGCTTCAACTAGTTGCCTAAAGCCAAGTGTATGCCAATGCGGGTACGCGAAGCAGCCTGGGAAGCACCATCTATGCCGCTGATATCTACACACCTCTGATCCACTCAAGCCCCGTTCTAATATCTCCGAACTTCGCCATCAACAAATCCTGGAGATAGTATGACCGCGGGCGCCACTGACCAGTTGCGCCAGTCTTCGGAAGCATGTCTTTCGCTCGCTTGATGTACGTGCTGGTCAGGCGAAGCAGTGGCACGTCAACCATGTTCTTCTTCTCAAGCTCCGACCGCCTCGGGACTACCTCTGCCACGCCTTCGGAGCGCATACGCTTCAACATGCGACAAACAAGTTGCGCAGTAGCATCAGCACCCTGATCATGGCAAGACACTTGTCAGCATACTTCCAAGGCATAGATATACAATCCAGGGAACTCACCAAGGTCCAGCTTGCATCAACGTAGCCGAATACGTAGGCAGCATTGGGTAGGTTCTCGAGCATCACACCTTTCCAAACGTAGCTGTCTGCAATGTTGTAGGGCTTGCCATCGACGAGGAAATTGAGACCGCCGGCGAAACGTACGCGGAGACCCGTGGCTGTCACGATCACATCCGGATGCAGCTCCTTCCCGGACGTGAGCTTGATGCTGTCTGGCGTCACGGTCTCAACGATGCCTGTTTCCATGCCGCCTTTGCCGGATTTGAGAGCGTCGTAGAAATCACCTTGAGCCGGGGAGGTGTTTCGTTAGCGAGTGAGCCAACGAATTTTGGACCGATGTCCTGCAGGCCGCACTTACCGTCAGGGCAGAAGCAGACCCGCTGTTCGAAAGGGTTGTAGCTCGGATTGAAATGTGGATCTCTTGCCACGGTCGGTGGAAGCTGAGATTGGATGGTATCCGAGAAGAATTTCCGCATACGCTTCGGAAAGTAATAGCAAAGGCGTGTAATGAGGAAAGGGATAAGAATGTACTTCCAGCGGATGAGCGACTGGAAAAGGGGTTTGTTCCACCACGTGAGATTGTAGATCGTCTTGTCCAGACCATCCTGGCCTGGTAAGGACAACACATACGAAGGCGACCGCTGGAGTATCGTTACACTGGCAGCTTTCTTTGCAAGAACGGGCAGCAATGTGATTGCGGTAGCTCCTGATCCGACGATGACGACATTCTTGTCGGTGTAGTCGAGGTCTTCGGGCCAAAACTGCGGGTGAGCAACAGTGCCTTTAAAGTTTTCGATACCTGGGATTACTGATTGAAGTGGGTTGTCGTAATCATAATAGCCACAGCAGAGGAGTATGAACCGAGCCCGGATGTGCTTCTCCGCGCTGCCATTGGCGGTCACATTGCATGTCCAGGTCTTCGATAGAGTCGACCATTCTGCATTCTCGACTTTGTGGTGATACTGTATGCGCTTGTCGATACCGTACATGGCTGCGGATTCTTTCATGTACTTGAGAATGAGCGGGCCTTGTGCAATTGTCGTCTGCTCCTCCCATGGTCGCCACGGAAAGCCGAACGTGTGTAGGTCCTAGCTAGTCAGTATGCGGCATGGCAGAGTGGTATCAGAACTTACAGAGTCGCTTCGTATGCCGGGGTACCTAGGCTAATGTTTTAGCTTGAGGCGTGCCATCTTGAATGGTAATACGTACTTGAAAAGCGACCAGGTGCCGCCCATTTCATGACGGCCTTCCAGAATGGTGTAGCTGAGCTCCGGATTACGCTCCTGTAGCCTATAGGCGAAGTTGATCCCACTAATCCCAGCCCCAATAATCACGACATCAAAGTCGAGCTTCTCTGGTGCGGCCATGGTCGTTGAAGTTCTATCGACTTGGTACTAGGCTTAATCGTAAGTTACAAGAGCGTATGGGTGCAATGTGTTGAATGCTCGACAACACAGCCCGGAAGGAGGAGGGAGTAAGACACCAACATGCTGACGGTCGTGGCAAAGTCCAGGTGCTTTGACCCGAGCTCATGCGAGCCGAGGCACAAAATAGAAAGTCAGCACTCCGGAATGAGGTTGGTTTGCGGAGACAAATGTTGGAGAATCACCGATTGAGATGACCGCAAGGTCGATACTTTAGCTACTTCGTACACTATGCTCATTACATGTCATAAATCATAATCATAGCTCATTAGGACGTTGCAAGAGCGGCGACAATCGCATCCATCGCCGAGCTTTGCGTCGAAGCATTCGCAGGGCTTTCGAAAGGGCCCGACCAGACCACGCTCAACTGGTTATTCTCTTGGTCATTCGACCAGATGCTGTTGGCGTTGTCCGAGAGGAAGGTGGCGTATGACGACTGCGGACTGGCCTTGTACAGTATTTGCAAGTTGCGAGCAAAAACACCCTTGAACTGGGAACCATCAACGCCACAATCTGGCTCGCATGGATCGTGCAGAATGCCATCTGTCGTAAGAGCAGAAATGGCGGCATTGGCGATAGTCTGAGCCTCAGTGATGTAGGAGCTGTCGCCTGTTGACTTGCTGAGTTCTGTCAATGCTCCAAGAATGACGCCTTGGTTGTATGACCAGACGGTCTGGCCGTTGTTCTGGCATGTGCTGTTATCCAGCCCATCATTGATGGTATTCTGAGAGTTGATCAAGCCGCTGTTCTTGAACCAGGTCCATTGGTTGAGTGCGTACTCTTGGTAAGCACTGCCATTAGACGCTCGGTTGGCCAAATGCGCAGCAACGTCAAGAAATAGCTCGTTGGCAATAGCGTTCACGTAGGTATGAGCCTTGTCCCACCAGATACCGCCACCACAAGGTGTGGTGTTGAGCGACTGGGCCATGTCGTTGAAGATGTACTCCGCAGTCGAAAGGTAGTCTGAGTTGCCAGTCACATCGTAGGCGGCGATCCATGCCAACGCCCACCAACCCTCGTCATCGTAGTAGCCATTTAACCAGCCCTGGTTGGCAGTCGTTTCGGTAGACTCCATGCCTGCTGGCATAGCACCCGCGTAATATGTTTGCGGCCTGGTGTGGTAGGACAATCAGCAGGAGCTCTACGACTTGTTTGTGGATGCATATCATACATCGCGTTGGCTCCCATGACCTTGGTCATGGAGGCCTCATAGCTGGGTGCGTTACTGTGGGTCGTTGAGAATACAGACTCCGCTTCGCTCTTGGCAGTGCCATCGATCTGTGCCAGGTCCGCTATCACGGTCAAGCCTAGAACTTGGTTAGCACCATGTCCATGTTTGTCACGTGTATGTAGTGGCGTACAGTTTGCCGAGTTCCACCAGCCAGTGCTTGGGATCCAAAGACCAGTGGATCCATTGTACCACTGCTGCAAAGCCGTATAGGCGGCCTCGGCATCGCTGCTGGTAACTTGGGCTTGACTTGAAGCCAACAGATTAACTGTAGCTAGCAGCACCGTGCCGATGTTACGGGTGAAAGAAGGCATTTTGCAAGCTGCTTGAGCGACTGGCGGCGAGGACTATGGTGGTGTCTTCCGTTAGGCGGTACGACAGCCATGGTTGTCTTTATAGCCTCACGGCACAGGATCGCCGCGAAGCTATGTTGGTGGATTGGCAACGACGCCAGGACAACAATGACCGCATGTAACCAGTGTATGCAACCGGTGCATGCGCAAGTGGCAGGAGGCGCAAGAAGAAGAAGTGCAACAATTCCTCTTCGAGGTCAAGATCTACAGTATGGCCCATACGGCGATCCGTGGGCGTCTCTCAATTGCCAGAAACAGCAGCAGCAGAATGAGTCCACCTTCCGGAGCTCTACCGATCTTCGCAGCTGGCAACGCGGGGACTAGCTATGGTGAAAGTCACATGGAGCCGTTCATCCTTTCATAGCGTCAGGCCGTCCACGAAACCAGTGACCTTGCTGGGTTTGCTGACGAAGTATATTAGGGATCGTCGGACGCAGCGCTGGTCTCTTGACCGTCTCAAGCGCGAAGTGGGATTCGCGCAGGAAAAGCGCGCGTGCAAAAGGATTCATGACGCCATTGGCTGCTGGCTGCTGCTGTGCTTGCTCGGCGCAAGCGGTGTCGCTGAGCGATAGAGAGCAAGGCCCGCCTTATGGCCCGAGGCTTACTGGCTGACATGTAGGCCATATGTTGGCTTTGAAGCCTTGAAGGTGCGCTGGTGTGTCGTCATCTGCGTGACCAAGTAGACGCCCAGAGGTCCGTGGCCGCAATCATCGTCAGAACTATCACTGCCTCACGCTTGATAGATAGCAATAGTAGATGCTCATTATTCACTATCACAATTACTGTAGCAGAGCAAGAGGTGAAGTTGATAGTAATGGCAGGGATCTTGGCGCTGTGCTACCCTGTGAGAGGGCGTACTCGAAGGGTGAGTTGCGGCGACAGGCCGCTGCGTGCTTATTGGTCACGGCCCTTCGGGCTCTTTCCGGCAAACGGATGGACATGTCAAACGGTTATACCACTCCTCTCGCGATGGCTGAAGCTATGGCCTGATTCTGGCGAGGAAAGTGAGGACACTGAGAGAACGATGGCGTCCGCAACGCAGTCGTTCCCAAAGCCATTGGAGAGGTTTCAGGGGGTGATACGGCAGTCACAGGTTCCTTATCGCCTCCGCACCAGATTCGTATGCCTTCTCTGATTGCTGTCGCACGACGGGTAAAGATGGGCACAAACGATGCAGGTACTATCTCTTCATGCACGGCTATCTAATCACAACATGCTCCCCCGCCTCGCATCCGGGGAATATGCTCTGGTGAAGTCCACGTCCAGCTTTCCTCCACTGCTTGCTAAAAGCACGCTCTTCACCCACCGAACACTGTAGTCAAGTTTGTACTTCCACACCCACAAGTACGGCAGAAATGACAAACATGCGGTTCTTAGCAGGCTGGGTTCCTCTGCTCTGCGCTGTCGCGACACGTAGGTTAGCTGCCTTAAAAGGCGATTGTCCAGAGTCTCCTGCTCCAGGCCGCGACATCGAGCACTGACCGAAACTTCAAACAGTGGCAGCACCAAATGCCCTTCCCGCTAATCCCGAGCCTGCTCACAACGTAGAGCCTGGCGCACAACCAATTGCAGAACCAGCCCCAGCAGCAACCGAGTTTCTATACTACCAAGTCGAGTTGAAGCCGCGTGATGGGATCGGTGCACCCGTCACAGTCCTTGCGCGAGAGCCACAAGCAGCAGCACCTACCACAACCTATTCACTAAGCTTCACAACCGGCCTCAACCTTACCAACGTCACAGATTCGGCCGGTATGGCCACCGGACCTGCCCAGATTGCAACAGGCGCGTTCACTGCGCTCGACGGCGGTGTTTACGACGTGATTAGCGAAAGCGGCTACTTCAATATTGACGGCAAGGTGCGATCCCTTGCCATCAGGAATACTCGCTGGCCTGACACGTTGCTAATGGGAGGTTATAGACTCTTTACCCAAACCAAGGTGCGCTCATTGGCAACGAGCCCGTGACGTTCGCCAGCAATGGTCTTATGGCCAACGGCGTTACGGTCCAGCTCACCAACGTAACGACGTCTTCTGCGGCCGCTACGCAAGCGACCATCAGCGGTTCAATAAGTGGCACCATCCTTTTCTCCACGTATGTTACTACCAGCACTCGCAGCGAGAGTGCAGTGAGTACGATCTCGTCCGTCATAAGCATTACGACCACGGCCGCGGCGCCAGCAAAGACCGCAGCAGGTCACATGGTGGCGGCAGCTGGGTGCTTACTTGGACTGGTCGTGTTGTAAACGGGTATACGAACGAAGTTCTAGTGAGGAGCTTCGTTGCAATACCATGATTCTCTGTCGGACAACAGCTCATTTTTACCGGCTGAGGAGGCTGAGAGACATCGAGCAAATGGCCACCGTTAGCCGTCGCTTGCACAATTCTTTGACACCCGGACTGGTGTGGAGCCTTGGTGGCGTCTAATAACTGATTGAAGCGAAGTACGGAGTGCAGAAGACGAGCCGTGCTGGCCGGTGAAAGATGGTGTCTGATCTATCAATACATTCACAGAAAGCTTGACATGCCACAGAGGCATTCACAACCCGCAGAAAGTGCACGCTGCTTTTTGGCCGCCACAATAACCCGACATGAACGCCCATTCGGCTCCATGCTGTGCACCTAGGTAGTCATTGCTATAAGTACAGGCTTTCAGTCATTGAATCACAATCTGTCATTAGCTGGTCATTTTCGTTCGCAAAATTTTGCGCGTGTCCCACGTCAGTTCATGCAGCACGCGCCTGCTCAGGCCCCTGTGCTAGCACAGCGGGCGGTGGCAATCTCAAGGGCAAATCTTGCTGTCTAAGCGGTCCAAGGCGCAGATTTGGCAAGGCAGCTTGTCCGGCCAGTCAATATCGACCTTGCATCTCGCTGCTATAGCTCGCCGCTTGCGATGCAGACAACTGCCCCCTAAGCGAGATGACATCCTCCTGCAAGCGACTAATCCGCAGTTCATACTCGTCCTGCATGCGGGTAAAGCGCTGTTCCAGGCTTCGAACGTAGCCCCAGAGATCGTTCTGTTCCAGGCCTCCACCCGTAGCTAGAATGTCGCGCATGCTACTGCCCGAAGAACGACCGTGACTTGACAAGCTACCTGGATTGGATCCGGCCGTAGCTGGCGGTACCTGTCCATGAGAAAGCGCGCTGGGGCCCGGCCCTCCGCCTTGTAACGCACTTGGCAGGCCTGACCGGGGTTGAGGTTGCCCTGATGGTGGCGGTAAGATGACTGGGCCAGGTGCCGCTGAGGTGAACGACGCGAGAGGCTGAGGCGGGGTTCTACCTCCACCGCCACGACCGAAGTGTTGCTGCTGGAACTGTGTGGTTAAGCTTGGAGATCTGTTGCGATGTTGAATGCTTGCTGCTGCATCGACGCTGAGCCGATGTTGCTCTGGTGGCTGGCCTGGCGAGAGCGGCTTAGGCGACTCGGTCATCATCACTCCAGTTCCATATGCTTGATTGGGAGGAGGTGGATACGTGGGATAATACGATGAGCTAGTCGAGCCAACACCGGCTGGACTTGGATGGCCGGACATCTCCCGTGGCGAAGTGGCCGTGCTTGACCCCGGATGTATGACAGTCGGTGGTCCCATGCTGCTCAAGCTCGAACCGTGCGGTCGCTGCACCCCAATCGGCGGATACGTGCTCGAGTGCTGTCTGTAGACTTCTCGGTTTGCGTCCTGAGGCGCTTCGAGGTGGGTCCGCTTGCGGCTGGGCTCGCTCACGCGTCGCGCTTGCGGATCCGCGCCTTCCTCTTCCTCTTCACCCGTGTACTCAACCCCATCCATGCCTTCTCCATCACCAAACTCGTCGTCGCCACCCAAGCTAGACCTTCGTCCTGCGCAGCCACCTGGACCTTTGTTATGCCGCGCTAAAGCGTCCCCACGCGCAAAGCGCCTGCCGCACTTGTCGCAGGTGTGCGGTCGCTCACCTGTATGCAGTTTCGTATGCCGCTTCAGGTCGTGGAGTCGGCGAAAACGTGCTTGGCATGTCTGGCAAACATACGGCTTCTCTTGGCTGTGCGTTAGTAAGTGACTCTTGAGGTTATGATGTCGCGTGAAGTCGGTGGAGCAGTAAGGGCATTTGTGCCGTTTATTCGATGCAGGTGATTTTGGGCTCCCTTGAATACCAGGGTAGCTCATACCTCGAGAAGGTCCACCTTCCGGAGTTTGCACGGACTGCTGCGGCGGTGGGCCAGGGTACGAGAATGCCTTGTTAGCCTGATCGCTAGCTACTGTCAGATGACTATCGTTCCCGTAGGGTTCACTCTCGGTCATGTGCGCAGGCTCAGCCACATACTGGGGCCCGGAGGTAGCATCCGTTGTGGTTGCAGTCATGGCAGACGGAGCACCTGTGCTCCCCATCACACTACTGAAGCTTCCGAGACTAACCGGGCTGGCTTGCAAGGAGTCGCCTTGCGTGGTTTCCGGTATATTGATCTTCTCTGCTGCTTTTCGCAACGGCTCGCTAAGCTTCTCCGGCGCTGGCGCGTCAGAAGGCTTGCTCATGCCGCCCCCTCCCATCAGCGCGTGCATCGCGCCCACCACTGGGTTGGGGCTCGTCTGTCGTGATTCTAATGTGTCTTTTTGTTGTCGTTGCCGTTGCCGTTTCAACTCTGCCATGGCAGCCTGGCCGGTTAATGGCAATGGCGAGGTGCCAGGCGAGTAGCCTAGCTTGCCAGACTTCGGCGAGATATCCGCCGGAGTGTTTCGTGAATGCGGTCGCAGCAGATCGGGATTCTCTGCCCCACCATTCGTTGTGGGAATGTTTGCGCCGCTCGGTAGAGATGAAGGTGTACGCGGTGCACTTTCGAGCGGCGGAAAAGGTTCGATTTGAGGGGTTGTCGGCCGCTGTGTGGTCGCCATGTGACTAGTATGACATTATCCTGCAAGCGGGAGGAGGTATGGCTTCGACTACAACCTGCGCATCAGTTAGTCACAAATCATTACGGCGCCACGTGGTGAGCTTTGCGTGTCGGAACGACAGCAGCTTGCGCACAGTCCGAGAGCATAGCATAACGTACTAAGACAGCGTCCTGCGCTCCAGCAGCGTGCGCTCAATCTTATTCTGCGAATTCAATCTCGTTCGCAATGCAGGCAGCGCATGTGAGACCTCATACGTCATGCACAAGCATCGATACCAGTTGGCTGTGGCTGTTCCAAGACGCGCGACTCCAGGATCCACAGAAGAGAGACTGCCGTCGAAGTCGAAGAAAGCAAACAAAGATGCGGCTCAAGGCTGTGCGCAGTCGCAGTACGGCGTTCTGGCGGCGTTGTGAGCAATGAGCTAAGTGTGGCAGGTAAGGTTGAAGAAGGCTGAGGCAGCCAGGCGGCTGATGCGAATCCCGGCCTCGGTCGAGTTCTGGCGCACTATGGCTTGCGGCCGGGAGAGGCCCCGTTCGTCTCGGATTCCTTCTACTGGCTCTCGTTGGCTCTGTTAACGACGATGAGGCGTTGACGGCAACGGCACCTCAAACGGAGGCCGACGTGCAGTATCCGAAAGGGGAGCCGTGAGCGCTGTAGAGGAGACTTGTTCTGCAGTGGTAGTTAAGATGCGCAGGGATCATACAAGGCGAGGCGAAGAGTGAAGGGTGGAGCAGAATGACGAAGCCAAACCACCCTTGCTGTGGCTGTGGCTGGGTCGATGCAAGCACAAGATTGCCTTTAGGAAGGCAGATCCTTTTGGAAGCGAAAGCCTAATGCACAATTGCCAGTCATCGAAGGTTCCCCTTTGTGGCGGCCGCAGTGACATGGAACGATATCTTTCAGCATCATACGTTAACAACGGAGGCAGCATGACTGTACTACGTTCGAGAGAGAGTATAACGCTACGTGTACGGCTTAAGTTCTTCTCTTGGACTAGCTCAATATCGCGACTGCTAAGCCGGCCAACTGTGGCGGCTACCAAACAACATATTACATGGTCAGACACGGAACCGACTTCGCCTCCAAGTTCAGCTTAAGCCCCAATGACTCAACGGTGAGGCTTGCAACAAATGGTGGCTGGTTCGGAGAATTAGAATACAGAAATACCACCAATGCTATCAGCATAAGTCCATCGAGCCAGCACCGAACTGCATGGTTGGATGCAACGGCCCCGTCTTCTGCTATGAGCACCGCCAATGCCACATGATGTATGCTCGTCCTCTCGCACTCTGTCGCAGGTGCTAGAATGCTCTGAGCTGGCCCAATAACCGTCGATCAACGATCGACGGTTCGGCGTTGGGAGCAAAAGATCTGCAGGTGGAAAGAGGAAGCGAACAACGTGGAGTTTGACTCTCGCGGACAGACTTGTGGAGTATTGGTAATAACACAGATCTGTCTGAAACTCGCCGTGAACAAGACCGAACAATCACCGCACTCTGTTTCCTGGGCCGTTAGAACGCCTTGAACCCTTTCACGGCTATGCAATGGAACACGGTCATTCGCCATTGTTTTATGTCGCACACGGACGCTATGCAGTGGTTGAACTACAGTTCATAGTACGACTCTTTTCTGTGGCAGCTCTTGTCATGTTGTCTGCGGTCTCCATAGATGTTGCAATTATTCGCTACGTGTCTACAGTGATGCAGATGAGCCACCCGAATCCGTCAATTGAGCCGCTCACGATCGTCATGTACGTTATGACCTATCATTGACTAGAAGGCCCCGAAAAATGTCTACCATGCCTATCCCATTCACGTCCAACAGGTCCAACTTCTTGCAGGCAACAAGCGTGAGACTGGCCGGTCGGCGGGTTCCTTGGCTGGTGAAACTACAGCCATATCGCTCTACACCACATACACCTCGCTAGGTGATGCGGATTAAATGTGCTCCGCAACGACAAGACGGAGTCGGCAAGGGCCACTGTAGGAGTGTTTCACCTATGGACCCCTCAGACATTCCGACCAATCGGAGCCATATGCCAATGTTGATGACTGGAGATGCTGCCTATGTATTCCTCCATATCTCATCGTCTCGAAAAACTTCATCCACTGTCATACTCACTTAGAGTTGCGGACAATATGGACGACTTCGTCCTGCTCGAGAAGTCGGGCTCGTCAGAGAAACATCAACTCTTCCACGACGTGCACCGGTTGACCGCAGCAGGCACAGCTGACCATGACCTGCAGTACTTGGCCGCTCTACGCAAGGCTAACCCGGGCATGATTGTGACAGCAATTCCCATCAACAACATCCCGCTTCGCGCCTTTGCCGCAGCCGGATTTGCTTCTTGCGAGCTCGATACTGAGACCGACTCTTTCGCCAGCCGGCGAGGTTTCCAAGGTCCTATTAGGCGCCAGATCCACGGACACCTGGCTGAAAGTGTCCAATTTGCAAAGTACCATCTGAAGTGGGCGAGCGAAGACTTCATCTTCTACCTAGTTGACCAGGTCCAATATGTTGTTAAGGAGCGTCGGGATGAAGAACGTGCTCTGGGCCCCTCTAGGGTAACGGACGCTTTGATTCAGGCTGCTGGCGACTGGCTCCTCAGCGACCAAGAAGTCGTTTGGGTGTATGACCTGTTCTGGACGCGAAGCAAGCCACTCTACGACCAGGTCATGAAAGCCTCGTGGGACAAAGTGATCCTGGATGAGAAGATGAAGAAAGAGCTCACGGCTGCAGCAAACAAGTTCTTCTCTGCCGAGCAGACTTACAAAGATCTTGGAGTACCTTGGAAGCGTGGGCTGTGAGTGTCTAAATCCGTTAAATGTCGGCAGGTCCATAGTTAATTTCACTTGTTATAGCTTGTTCCACGGTCCGCCTGGCAACGGCAAGACAATATCGATCAAGGCGCTCATGCACACACTGCTCGACCGAGACGATCCGATACCAACACTGTACGTACGCAACGCTCCACGAACCTTCGATATCCACAACGTCTTCATGCAAGCACGGGCGCTATCGCCGTGCATGTTGATCCTGGAAGATGTTGAAACCATTGTGACTCCTCTAACTCGATCGTACTTCTTCAATGAGATGGTAGGTAAGCCACAATGCACACTGTCAGCTACAGCTGACGAGATGTAGGATGGCTTGGAGAACAACGATGGTATACTCATTGTGGCGTCCACAAACTTCCTGGACAGACTTGATCCAGGCTTGTCTAAACGGCCATCCCGGTTCGATCGCAAGTACCTTTTCCCGCAACCGAACGAGCATGAGCGCACGCTGTATTGCGAGTTCTGGCATCGCAAATTGCAAGACAATCCTCTTGTTGACTTCCCAGAAGCTCTTGTGGCTCCAATGGCGCATATCACAGCTGGCTTTTCGTTTGCTTTCTTACAGGAGTGCTTTGTGACGTCCTTACTGACGCTGGCGAGAGATGAGGACGAAGATGACGAGCACAGTCGGTTCTCTGATGACTTGGAGAAGTATGAACTCTGGAGGATCTTCAAGCAGCAAGCCGAGACCCTGCGGAAACAGATCGAGAGCGAAATAGAGGATCCAAGTTTCAAGTCTCTCGACGAGAATGGGGTGATGCCGGAGGCAACGAGCTTGAAGAGCGAGTCGAAGGAAACGCTACCGAGCGGTGCAGGTGCCGGAAACGACACGCTGTTACATCCGCCTCCGCCATCTAGCGCCGACGAGCTCTGGAAAGACATGGAGGCGGAACTTGCAGCCATCGTGCCCACCCTTACCTTCGGATCCTCCTCTCGGCAGCCGTATACTCTAACCGACATGCCTGAGCAGACAGGTACAGCACTACCAGACCTAAATCATCTCCATCCTACAAACGAAGTGCTACCGGAGCTAGCGTGGCAATACCGGAAACGCAGGTACATCAACAGCGCAGCGTACATGTACGGGCCCCCGGGCTAGACTGTTTGGCAAGCTTTGAATCTCGCCGCCGTTCCCAAGACCTTAAGACTTGCTGTCCTCTCTGAGCATCCCCACCCGCCTGTGTTCGTTTAGAAATTGTAAGCCTTGTAGACCTGCCCTGGAAGAGTCTATAGGACTTGCGCTAGACATCTAGACCGCACCCGCGTAGACTACCCACACGGAGTTGGTTACGTCTATCGGCATTGACCTTCGTGGTGCGGACTGATCCGCAAGGAAGAGTGCCGGAGCTGACAGTATTTCGTATTGCGTGTTCACGATCCAAGCGAATTCGGCTGCAATTTCTGGGCTTCCGGTGATAAGCATTGCACTCCTAGTAGCTGATATGGTGTTGTTGCTGCTCGACCTTCCATCTCGGGTTACTGCCCAGCTTTGCGGCAACTCGGCATTGCTGCAGCATCTACACCGCCCCTCATCCGCCCCGCGAGTTCGTACGAGGCAGAAGCGGCGAATGACTACCTTTGTCAGCAGAGTCCCGCTGGCCTCAATGTCTCTAGTAGAATGCACGGAACCGTTCGAGATGTGTAGTTCCGCTCCTGACAGCAACACACAGACCGCTGGCTGGGGTGAACGCGAGTAAGCACCTGCCAAGCAACGGATCTACCATCTACCGTGGGGTATGCATGGTCCCGATGCTTAAATATGGTAATCACGGTCCCGCAGTCACCCTTTTGTGGCTCCGGCATGCTTTTCGGTCGCCATGTCAAGCCTCGGATCCGAGGTGTGGAACGAATGAAACGCAGCAGCAGGCGACGGCCGGAATTTGTGGACGTTTAATGCCGACAGTAGTAGTCAACGCATCATGCACGTCCGCACGGTGAGATCTCTTTCCTTTGCCGCCTGAGTATCGCTATGTTGTAAATCTTCTCGTTCTTCGTTGTGTCGTTGTTGTAAGTGTGAATCTTGTGGTACGCTGTCGTAATGGCAGCGCCGGTCCCTGAACAGAACTGGTCGGCGAATACCAACACACGGCATCCGGAAGACCCCTCACACGCCGAGCCTGTTGCGGAGTTTCCGTTGGAAGTGGTCAGCTCAGAGTCGTCAGCCAACCAGGAGAAGATTGTGGATAAGGAGGCGGTCGAAGAGTATGAGTCGTCCGACTCCCAACATGATGTTGAGAAGGAGAAGGCGCACGTCAGAGCACCGCTCGAACGAGCAGAAAGTGCATGGACGGAAACGAGCGTTGCGACTTCAATAGCGGAGCCCGAAGCGCAACAACCAGCGCGAAAGCGAACATGGGGCGAACGACTGAATCCGCTGAAGCGGAAGATCCCACCACCTGTACCCAAGGAGCGGCAGCCAAACCGCGAGCATGAGGCGGGTGTTTTCAGCAAGATCTACTTCCAATGGATGGCGCCCCTCATGGATGTTGGCTACCAGCGGCCGCTGGAGTTGAACGACATCTGGCTGGTCAACCCTGACAGAAGCGTTGACAAGCTACAGCCGCTGTTGATGGAGAATTTCGAGAAGCGGAAGAAGGTTGGGAGCAAGAGCCCCTTAACGATGGCAATGTACGACACTTTCAAGACGGAGTTTCTCATTGGCGGCGCTTGTCAGCTAGTCGCAGCATGTTGTCAAGTGCTCTCCCCATTCACGATGAAATACGTGATCAGCTTCGCAGGAGAGGCATACTATGCGAAGACTTACGGCGCTCCGGCACCGTCGGTAGGCCGTGGTATCGGTCTTGTCATCGGCATTACCTGCATGCAGTTGATCCAGTCTCTGTGTACCAACCACTTCATCTACCGAGGTATGACCGTCGGAGGCCAAGCGCGTAGTACGCTTATTGCGATCATCTTCGAGAAGGCGATGAAACTCTCGGGCAGGGCAAAGTCCGGTGGAAAAGCAGTGGGCGCGAAGCCAGAGAAACCAGAGGGTCTAAAGCCTGGGAGCAAAGAAGAGAAGAAATGGATGAAGGAGAATTTAGGCAAGCAAAAGAAGGGTCCCAAGGGCAAGAAGGATGTCGAAGGCGACGGTGAAGGATGGAGTAACGGCCGCATTGTCAACCTTATGTCAACCGACACGTACCGCATCGACCAAGCGTCCGGCATGTTCCACATGGTCTGGACTGCGCCTATACAGGTTTTTCTCACGCTCGCGCTGCTCATCATCAACCTCACGTATAGCGCCCTGGCCGGTTTTGCTTTTATCTGCCTGTGTATGCCGTTGCTTGCAACCGCCATTCGGAGTCTCATGAAACGCCGCACGTTCATCAACAAAATCACGGATCAGCGCGTGTCTCTCACGCAGGAAATCATCTCGTCTGTACGCTTCGTCAAATACTTTGGCTGGGAAACGAGCTTTCTCGACAGACTGGCTGAGATTCGAACGCGCGAGATCAACAAGATCAGCTTCTTGTTGTCTATCCGCAACGGCATCATGGCGATCTCTATGACCATGCCTATCTTCGCGTCTATGCTCGCTTTCATCACCTACTCGCTATCGAACCATGTTTTGAACCCGGCGCCCATCTTCTCCTCCCTGGCCTTGTTTAATGCTATGCGCATTCCGCTGAACATGCTGCCCATGGTTATCGGCCAGGTGGTTGATGCCGGTGCATCCCTCCGCCGTATTCAGGAGTTCTTGAACGCGGAGGAGTTGCAGGATGATGCAAAATGGGATATGGAGAACAAGAGTGCCATCAGCATCCACAATGCGAGTTTCACTTGGGAGCGCACACCTTCGCAAAACACCGATCAGGCGCCTGGCAAGGACCCGAAGAGCATGAAGCAAGTCAAGCAGGAGAAGAAGCAGGCTAAGAAGGAAGCCAAAGCGGACAAGCTTAGGTCAAAGATGCTCGAGAAGGAGAAGCTGGAGGGATCGCCAGAGACGCCGTCTACGCCGACGAGTCCGGGCAGCCCAGTGACTCTGCCAAGCGACGATGTCGAGGAGGAGAAGCCTTTCTCAATCTCTGGGATTGATATTGACATTGGCAGACACGAACTTGTGGCCGTTATCGGGTCGGTCGGCTCAGGAAAAAGTTCGTTGCTCGGTGCGCTCGCAGGTGATATGAGAAAGACTGATGGCTCCATGACGCTTGGTGCGAGCCGTGCATTCTGCCCGCAGTACGCCTGGATCCAGAACGCGACGGTAAAGCAGAACATCATCTTCGGCCAAGAGTTCAACAAGCAGTGGTACAACGATGTTATCGATGCCTGCGCACTTCGTCCTGATCTTGAAATGCTACCCAGTGGTGACTTGACGGAGATCGGCGAGCGTGGTATCACAGTTTCTGGTGGTCAGAAGCAGCGTTTGAATATTGCTCGTGCGATCTACTTCAATGCCGACATCGTGCTCATGGACGATCCGCTATCTGCCGTCGACGCGCACGTCGGTCGCCACATTATGGACAACGCCATTTGTGGTCTATTGAAGGACAAGTGCAGAGTGCTCGCAACGCATCAGCTGCACGTACTGCATCGCGTCGATCGTATCATTTGGATGAAGGAAGGCGAAATCTTCAAGGTCGCCACGTTTGACGACCTGATGGCGCATGACGCCGAGTTCCAAAAGCTCATGGAGACGACCGCCGTCGAAGAGAAGAAGGAAGACCAGGATGAAGTGAACAAAGACGAGATCGAGGGGGAGAAGAAGACCGCTCAGAAGAAGAAGGGCAAGAAGCCAACTGGCGCGCTGATGCAGACCGAAGAACGTGCAGTCAAGGGTGTCGGCTGGGACGTCTACAAGGCGTACATCGAGGCGTCGGGCACCATCTGGAACTTGCCCTTGGTCCTGCTAATCCTTATCGTCTCCCAGGGCGCCAATATTGTCACCAGCTTATGGCTGTCGTACTGGACGTCCAACCGCTTCCATTTGGAGATGGGAGTCTACATCGGCATATACGCCGCTTTGGGCGTTGTGCAAGCAGCACTGCTCTTTATCTGGTCAGTCGCTCTTACTGTGCTCGGCACTCGAGCCAGCAGAGTCATGCTGCAGCGTGCCATGACGCGTGTACTGCGGGCGCCCATGTCTTTCTTCGACACGACGCCACTTGGACGTATCACGAACCGTTTCTCCAAGGACGTCGATACCATGGACAACGCGCTTACGGATGCCATGCGGATGTTCTTCATGACCATGGCCATGATTCTGTCGGTCTTCATCCTTATTATCGCCTACTACTACTACTTCCTCGTCGCGCTCGTGCCACTGACGCTCGCCTTCCTCTTCTCTGCCAGCTACTACCGCGCTTCTGCGCGCGAGATCAAGCGACACGAAGCCGTGTTGCGTAGTGTGGTGTTCTCCCGCTTCGGCGAAGCCGTCTCCGGTGTTTCCACCATCCGCGCGTATGGGTTGCAGAAGCAGTTCGCTCAGTCCGTCAACGAGGCGGTGGACGATATGGATGGTGCGTACTTTTTGACGTTCGCCAACCAACGCTGGCTTTCTACTCGCCTGGACGCCGTTGGCAATCTTTTGGTCTTCACGGTTGGCATCCTAGTCGTTACCTCCCGCTTTGCGATCAACCCTAGTACCGGCGGCTTGGTGCTATCCTACATTTTGACGATCGTGCAGATGATTCAGTTCACCGTCAGGCAGCTGGCTGAGGTGGAGAACAACATGAACTCGACTGAGCGCATCCACTACTATGGCACCAAGCTCGAGGAAGAGGCACCTCTGCACACGATCGACGTCCGACCGACGTGGCCAGAAAAGGGTGAGGTTGTCTTTGACAACGTGGAGATGCGGTATCGTGCAGGTCTGCCGCTCGTGTTGAAGGGCCTCAACATGCATGTCAAGGGTGGCGAGCGCATTGGTGTGGTCGGCCGCACAGGTGCTGGCAAGTCTTCGATCATGTCCACACTCTTCCGCATCACCGAGTTGTCTGGTGGCAGCATCACGATTGACGGCGTCGATATCGCAAAGATAGGTCTACACGATCTACGAGCGCGTCTGGCAATCATACCACAGGATCCAACACTGTTCCGTGGCACGATCAGAAGTAACCTGGATCCCTTTGACGAGCGAACAGACTTGGAGCTGTGGAACGCTCTCCGCCAGGCTGACTTGGTGGGCGCCGAGCAATCTATGGAGGACGAGGCAGGCCGTATACACCTCGACACGGTCGTTGAGGACGAAGGTCTCAACTTCTCGCTTGGGCAGCGGCAATTGCTCGCATTGGCTCGGGCACTTGTGAGAGGATCTCAGATCATTGTCTGCGACGAGGCCACTTCCTCTGTCGACTTCGAAACGGATCAAAAGATTCAGCGTACAATTGTGCGAGGATTCAGGGGCAAGACACTCCTTGTCATTGGTAAGCTCACTGGGCATGCGCTTGAATCCTCAAAATCTTACTAACAACAATCTAGCCCATCGTCTCAAGACCATCATTAGCTACGATCGCATCCTTGTCATGGACGCTGGCAATGTTGCGGAGCTTGACACACCGATCAACCTATATGATGCCAACGGTATCTTCAGATCGATGTGTCAGAAGTCCGGGATTCGCCGCGAAGACTTCTTTACTTCCACAGAAGCTCACTTTGCCGACGAGAGTCCTGTCTTAGAGCGCACGCAGAGTCGGCAGCTCGGTTATTAACCAGCATTTGCACATTTGCGTTTAGCATAGCACTGGTGTTTTCTCTCCGGACTAGATTGAGCATATGAATGCATATAGCATAGCATTAGCGGACAGAATGTGACCTATCTGACCGACAACAGTGCGATTCGAGCACATACCCGAAGCGCATCACATTATGCCACTAACGTCTCCTTTAGGTCATAGGCCAGCATCTCCGCTTCCAGCGTTTTCGCCTCCGGTTTCTCCAAATTCCTCAGCCACCGCAGCTCGAGTTCGCCGAAGACATCTGCGTGGTCCGAATGCTGGCGGAAGCCGACGCTCTCGAACAACGCTTTACTGGCTACGTTACTCTCATGTACTTTCACCCAGAGCCACTTCAGTTCTCCAGAAGCCGGATGCTGTAGCTCATCAGCGTACTCAGCGTAGATGGTGTCCCACTGGGTAAGAATGAAGTAAATGAATGCCTTCAGCGCGGCTCGTCCGTAACCTTGGCCCCGCAGCTCCGGACGAGCTATCATGAGGCTGACTTCGCCAGCTACGTCTTCGCTGTTGTCATGGGCAGAGGACGAAAGGAATAGGTTGACGTCCCCTATCATACGAAGCGGGGCGTCGTCGATGCCCGGTCTTACCGCGGGTCTCTGTGTCGTCCCGTGTGCAGTGTGATGGAGAGGCAAACAGATGATGAAGGTAAGCTTGTCTCGATCATCGTGCCACGTACGTTGCATTCCATATTCTTCGTCTAGCGTCAAGGGCTCAGAGGCTGTGATTTCTTGGAGTTCCGGGTCCTGCATCCATTCGTGGTAGGTTGAGACATGATGGACGCTGTAGGGGACTAGAAGACATTTTGGTGCTGATACGGCTTGATGCTCGTTCAACTTCATTGTAGTCGGTATGTCATTTGGGTCGATGAACAATGTACATAAGAACGACTGTGCATGCAGGTGAGGAAGAATGTGGGATGGTTCGAGATACTGAACGTAACTATTGAATACCTGGATCTTCTCGCCAGATTTTGAGTACCGTGCTAGGTTAGCTAGACAATCTCCATTTCATATTAAGCACATGTTCTAAGCTATCAAGTACAACATTGTAGGCAACAGTTGACCATAGAAGCGCCAAGGAATAATCATATTGAACAGCATACTGGAACTGAGTGGTAAATTGCCGCTATCGAGGTGGAGACTGGAGTGTTGGAGCAGAGCTACCGTGGGAACCTCGCAGATCAATAGAACCGCAGAGACCGGCCTTCTTACCCGGTAGTCATGAGTCGAGTGTAGTGCCGAGGATGGTCGCAGCCTGGCCTTGTGGACGGCTCCACGCGGGGAGGGATGGCTCCATATGGGGAGAAATGCTCTGAACTTCACACCGGAAGCGCAACTATTTCACACCGGGAGAGACAACTTCACACCGGGACAAACGGCTCCACACTGGAAGGGACGGCAACGATTTGACTATCAAAGCCATACGCATTTGCCGGATAGCGAGCAAGACCCGTGATCATGAAGACGTGCAACCAAGCCGACGGATACTCATGCGTGAGTGGTGAAATGATGGCAGCCACAGAGTCCCACCGCCGCCCCTTCTCCATCTTATGGGGTTCCTTTGATATGGAGATTGCAAGGAGAGAGCATATATAAGGAGAGCCCACGATAGCGTAGGACCATACCCAGAAGCTCGTGCAACAATTCCACGATACTGCGATAGTCATCCCAGACTCACAAACATGGCGTCTCATGAACAGACTCGCATGCATGAGCTTATTCGCGACAGCCCGCCCTGGTGGCAATCCAGCAAGCTAGTCCAATTGTACTTCCTCTTGCTGCCGGGTATGCCAACAGCTACCAATGTTAATTGCGCATTGTAAATGTCCCTGACACTCTACAAGCTCTTCTCACCTCAAGCGCCTGGGGTTTCGATATCAGCATGACGAACGGACTACAGAGCATTCCGGAATTTAGCAAACAGTTCGACAACCCAGAAGGTTCTCGCCTGGGCTTCTATGGCGCAAGCTCTTCGATAGGTGGACTCTGTGCTGTGTTGTGAGCGATCCTATGAGAGGAATTTGGTTGTGAGGCACGGATGCTAACCTGGACAATGATCGGTCTAGCATATGGCCTTTCTTCGTCGACATTACGGGTCGCCGGTTGCTGGTATTCATCGGCGCCCTTCTCGTTGTGGCAATGAGCATCATGGAGACTTTCTCTACCAGCTTCTATATGTTCGCTGCTGGCAAACTCCTCCTTGGGTTCGGCTCGTTGACATCTCAAATTGTGGCGCCGGTGCTGGTGGTTGAGTTGGCGCACCCAAAGCAAAGACAAGCCATTTCTTCACTTTACAACACCAGCTTGTACATTGGTTTGTGCCATCTAATTTTCGTGCAGCACTCATATTCATAACCTGACTCGTGACTCCCACAGGTCTGATCATTGGGGCTTGGATCGCTTACGGCACTGCTGGTCTCTCGTCTACGTGGGCGTGGAGAATTCCGGCCATACTCCAGACTGCGCTGCCTACCTACCAAGTGCTTACCATCTGGTTCTGTCCCGAATCGCCCCGATGGCTCGCCTCGAGGGGCCGCTTGCAAGCTGCGCAAGACATCTTGATTAAGTACCATGGTCAAGGGCGCGAAACCGATCTCGTCCAGTTCGAGATCAGGAAATCCTCGCGGGCATTAAGCCGACAAGTCTCAGATCAAGCTAAACCGGGAGGGCTTCCGCACCGTACTGTCTACGCGCGGCAACCTCCATCGCTTGTGGATGTGCGCCGTCACAGCCATTGCGTCGCAGTGCTGTGGTTCGCAACTCGTTGCCAACTACCTCCCGCAAATCCTTGATCAAGTCGGCTTCTCTTCCACGAAGGAGAAGACGTTGATGAACGGCTTGATCTTCATCGCCTCCTGGCTCTCCGCTATCGCGGCCGCCTTCACCATTCCGTATGTTCCTCGACGCAGCGTCTTTCTCAGCAGCACTGGTCTGATGCTTGTGCTGTTCACCATATGGACCGCCTTAGCTGCGGAGTATGTGAAGACCTCAAGCAAGAGCATCGGGATTGGTGTTGTGGCCATGGTCTTCCTGTTCAACATGACATACTGTGCTTGCTGGGTTCCACTAGTGATTGCTTACCCGCTGGAGATTGCAACAACGAAGCAGCGTGCCGTTTTCTTCTGCTGGGTATACATCTGCATCAACGCATCATCTACTGCTGTGAGCGAACCACCCCTTTCCGATCGACCTGCGCGGTCATTCTACACTCGGCTAACTTGGTCGTGCAGGTCACGTATATCAACCCTATTGGCTTGCAAGACATTTCGTGGCGGTACTATATCATCCAGACAATCTTCATTGCACTCGTGTTCATCGCGATCTACTTCACATTTGTGGAAACGCAAGGTCGGGACTCATTTTTAGACGTGTCTGAAGCAAATCGTCGGCTGACAGACTGTTCTGCAGGTTATACGCTAGAAGAAATCGCCGTGCTCTTCGATGGGCAAGAGTCATTTGATCGGGCAATGGTAGATGTAGCTGTGGGCGTTGGCAAGCAGATGGAACTTGATGATGGGCGTAAAGCAAGTGTTGTTGCTACCGAGACGGTTGAATCGAAGGATGCGTAGTGATCTGAACGCCATGGAAATGTTACAGTCGAGGCGTCAGTACCTGAGAGAACCAGTGTGCGCGAGGGGAACGCAATCTTCACTACTATATGCTGGAAGGTATCGTCTCACACGCAGAGCAAAGGTTGGAATATCTGAAGCGCGCAGACTCTGATAGGCTGCCAGAGTGCAACGGCCGGCAACCGAAGAATGGTGTCTCGAGCCTTGTATGGGTTTTCGCACAGACGGCCGACGAGCCGCAAGGCTTTCGAAGTGTTGTCAGGGCTGTATCTGAACTCTGTAGGCTGCGAGGTGCACCTTTCCTCATCGGTTATCTGCTGGTTGTCATGGTATACATGTTGGAAGTCCACTCTGCTGTGCGTGCATTCTCCCGAGTATGAACGACAGCAATGGAAACCTCTACGACCCTCTTAGCTTTGATAAGTTCAAAGGTAGACTGAGTTTAGGTGCTAGGTAGTATTCTCTAAGCTACTTTCATCTCTAGTACAACGGGAGGGAACTCTTTCTCCATACCTTCTTGACACAATACATATCTACCAACATAATGTGTTTATCACATCACTACGAGTACCTCTCTCTTATCGCATAAGACGTGAGCCATGCTAAGACCGGGGGGGTGCAGCGACTTCTGCGGCCAACCCTCGGTACAGTCTGCCCTGACGATTGCTGACAGCATGGATGGTTCGATACTTCCTTCAAGGGCTCGTAGGCTCGAGACACAGTACGTTCCCTTCCATATCATCTCTTCCACATGTCGGACATCCATAACAGCTCGGGAGAGCAATGATATCACGAGACAATCTTCGTATACTCGTGACCGGCGGAGGCGGCTTCCTTGGCCGGGCCATCGTACAAGCGTTATTGACCCAACATGAAACATGGCGCATCTCCGTCCTTGACCTAAAACCACCGGATCACGACATACTAACCCGACTAGAGCACTTCTTCCAAGTTGATGTTCGTTCCGCCGCCAGCGTCAACAACGCTTTCGTAGACTACATTCCGGACCTCGTCATCCATACCGCCGGCATCATCCCCGCCCGTCAGAAACGTTACAGCACCCGCAAGGAAGACTGGGAGCACGTCAGATCCATCAACGTCGACGGAACCCGCCACATCCTCGACGCCACCTTGGCCAGCGGCTGCAAACTCTTCGTCTACACCAGCAGCTGCACAGTCGTAATCGACGATCTAAACCATGACTACTACTATATGGACGAGACCGTCCCCATCGGCCTCGCAAACCTGCATTACGGCAAATCAAAAGGGATAGCGGAATCGTACGTCCTCGACCCTCGCCACGCCACAGAACGAGGACTTGTAGCCTGCGCGCTCCGCCCTGCCACCATCATCGGACCCGGCGACACGGCCGTGATGAGTCTAATCCATGACTTGATAGCCAAGGGCGAAACCTCCTTCATCGTCGGCAACGGCGACAACATCTACGATTTCATGTACATCGACAACGCCGTGCACGCGCACCTCCTCGCCGTCGAGAACCTGCTCACCACGCGCACAGCGGCAGGGGAAGCCTTCTTCATCTCCAATTGCGAGCCCGTGTATTTCTGGGATGTATTCGCGTATATCTGGGCGCAGTTCGGACATGTCCCGACGTTCCGGGTGCGGATCCCGATGGGCTTGGCGTGGGTCGCGGCGTTGGTGGCGGAGGCGGTGACGTGGGTGACGGGGAAGCCGAGTACGTTGGATACGGGGAGTGTGGCGGATGGGGTGCGGACGCATTTCTCGAATAATGAAAAGGCGAGGAGGGTGCTGGGGTATGAGCCCGTTGTTGGATTGACAGAAGGGGTGAAATTGGCTTGTGAGGTGAGCATCGAAACGTACGAGTTGTGAGCTCCGCTTGTATGTTGATGTGTCTGCTACAGGACTACAAGAGGTATCTTGCCGCACAGGCCAGTGCTGGCCATGCGAATGGATGGGCGAGGAATGAAAAGGCACCTAACGGCACGGTTCCGAATGGTGATAGTGTAACGATGGAAACGAAGACGGATGGAAGCCTAACGAAGGGCAACTTGACGAACGGAACGAACGGAAATGCATTGAACGGAAAAGGCAATGGTTGATCATGATCCTAGACTTCTCTTTGACCTCAGATATCCCTGAAGCGCGCAAAATCCTTCACCTCCTCCACAAGACAAGCACGTCGTATGAGAACACTGTCCTACCGCACCCTAACAACAATCTTCCCGGGCTCACTCAGTGTTTTCAACGCCTCCAACCCCTCCGCCGCCGTCTCCCACTCAAACACCCTCGCAATCTGCGGCCGAAACGGATGCCTCTCCAAAAACCCCGCAAACTCATCCGCCAACGCCTTACTCCCCGCCCCTAATTGTCCCTGTACCGTCTTCGCACCCATCATAATCGCCGGCATCACATTGACAGGCGCGAAAGGGTTCTGGCCCAGCATGCCAAGGCATATGATCGCGCCTCCGAAGCCGACGGCTTTGAGGGTTTGCTCGATGGATGACGCGCCCACGACGTCGAGGGCGATGTCTACGCCGTTGTTGGCGGTGAGTTCGAGGACGGTGGAGGACCAGTCGGGGGTGGTACGGTAGTTGATCAGGTGGGTTGCGCCCAAGTTTTTGGCGACGGCGAGTTTTCCGTCGGAGGAGGAGGTGGCAATTACGGTTGCGCCGGCTGCGGAGGCAATCTACTTACACGATCAGCACTGTCTGCTAAGTCAATAATATCGGGACGTTAACCAACCTGAATAGCATAACAACTAACCCCTCCCGTCCCCTGCGTAAGCACCGTCATCCCCTTCTCCAGCGGCCGCGGCCCGTGAAACAACGCCCTATACGCCGTCAAGCCCGCTGCAAAGAACGTACTTGCCTCCTCCATACTCAAATACTCCGGGGCACGAACGAGCCGCGCATCATCGAAGACGAGATGCTGCTGCAACGCTCCATCGTTCTCGCCCGAGCCGAGCGTATCCTTGAGCACAAATCCGCGCGGATCGTTCCCCGTCATCCATGTATTACCGTGGAGGATGACTCGGTCGCCTACTCTCCAGATGGAACTGGAGCCGGGGGTCTCGACGACTCCGGCGCCGTCGCAGCAGGGGACGAGGTTGGGTTTGGGTCGGAGTGGGTACGATGGGGAGTTGCTGATGACGGCGTTGTCGCGCGGATTGAGCGCGACGGCATGGATGCGGATGAGTGCTTGGTTGGGCCCGGGTTTCGGGATGGAAGAGAGAGTGGTGAGGGTTAGGGTGTTGGGGGAGGTGAGTTGGTAGGCTTGGTATGACATATTGATGGATGGAACGACTGGCATGTATTCACAACGCTAGATCGAGGTGAAGTTGGTGGTCATTCTCTTATACCGTGGGGGACTGCCTTGGCTTGTGGTATGGATTGGTAAGAGCGGTGGTCGAGACTTGGCAAGCTTCATGATCGTGTGGCGGCCACAAAAGCATCGGTTCCGCCCACGTCTCGAGGACTCGATGCGCTTGGTCGACTGGTACATAATTTGACTAGGCTATACAGCTGCAAGTCATGGTAAGCTCGTCTCAGAAGCTGATAATGCATGTATTGTCGTTGTTCGGCAGGCGTTGGCTCCACAGCCCTTAACGAGGCGGACCCTTAATCACCAGGCCGTTCGCATTCCTCGGTCTCGGTCTCGGTCTCGGACTTCGAATTTCGGGTCTCGGGTCCGTCGGGTCGTCCAGCGTGTCGTGCATGGTCGATGGTCGGACACGCATCTCTTCGATTCTTGCTCTACGCTCTTGAGAGAATGCCGATTGTTGTCGCGTGTTAAGAGCGGGTCGCTGGCTCACATCAAACGACAACGTGTAGGCACGCCGTGACCAGCAGGATGACCAATACCAACATGCCATGCCGTCCAACACTATCCAGCCGCTATCTTATAACGTCGTTGCGGCCATCACTGCGCACGAAAGCAGAGCACCGGCGCTTTCGCAATACCGCCTATACATAGGCACAGCCTTCACCTGACAACATGCTCCTTCGTCGCCAAACGTTGCAGCTCACTCTCCAACGACCGCATCTCACTCTCCTTCTCCCGCTTAATCTCCATCCTCTCCAGATGGCCCCACGTGAGATAGATGACCTGATACGTGGCAACGGCGATGAGGAAGTTCTTCAGCACTGGCTTGCCGAACTGCCGGTAGAAGTTGCGATGGGCGTTCGGTTTCTCGCTCTTAGGAACGTCGGGTGCCTGATAGGTCGGCTGTTCGTTCTGGCGTCGTATCAGTGAGCGGTGGAAGGCTCTTCGATGGACATAGTAAGGTAGCATCTTCGTCGAGAGCGTTTACATGCAATCGAAGGTGTAAATGCTGCGTCTCGTGAGTGAATGTACCATCGAACGGACAGCTTGCGCACGGACCAGGCCACCAAAAAACGCGAGTCGCGTGCGCGAAGGTGGAAGCGGGCATATCGTAAGGTAGAGAGCCATCAGCGATTGTCGAATGCCGCCCAGCGCAGTCCATATTCTCCCTTTCTTCCACTCTCGCCATGGTATGATCAAGCAAATCCAATCAATGTCCCGAAAGAGAGCTAATCAAACCGTGACAGTCCTTCGAAAACCCCACCCAAATCTTCGAAGAAGGCTCGTATGAAGAGAAAGGCGAGAATGCACGACTGTCCGCCTTTGTGGGCGCCATCGCCGTCGGCGACCTTGTCAAGTCCACCCTTGGTCCAAAGGGTATGGACAAGATCCTCCAATCCGCATCAACGGGCGAAATCCTTGTAACAAACGACGGCGCAACAATCCTCAAAAGCATCGCCCTCGACAACGCGGCAGCAAAAGTGCTCGTCAACATCTCCAAAGTGCAAGACGATGAGGTAGGCGACGGCACCACCTCCGTCACCGTCCTCGCCGCCGAACTATTACGAGAAGCGGAACAACTCGTCAACCAGAAAATCCACCCCCAAACCATTATAGAAGGCTACCGTATCGCCTCCACCGCCGCACTTAAAACCCTCTCCGAACACGCCGTCGACCACAGCGCCGATTCATCCCGCTTCCGCAGCGACCTCGTCGCCATAGCTCGTACAACCCTCTCCTCCAAAGTCCTCTCCCAAGACCGTGACTACTTCGCCAACCTCGCCACAGACGCCGTACTACGGATGAAAGGCTCCACCGATCTAACGCACATCCAACTCATCAAGAAGGCCGGTGGGAAACTCTCCGATTCCTACCTCGACTCGGGCTTCATCCTCGACAAGAAATTCGGCGTCAACCAACCCAAACGCGTGGAAAACGCACGGATCCTAGTTGCAAACACGGGCATGGATACGGATAAAGTCAAAATCTTCGGCGCGCGCGTCAAAGTAGAAGGCACAGGCAAACTGGCCGAGCTGGAAAAAGCGGAGCGGGAAAAGATGAAGCGGAAAGTGGAACGCATCAAAGCGCACGGGATCAATTGCTTCGTCAACCGTCAACTCATCTACAACTGGCCCGAACAACTCTTCGCCGACGCCGGCATCTCCTCAATCGAACACGCGGACTTCGACGGGGTCGAACGACTCGCGTTAGTCACTGGGGCGGAAATCACGAGTACCTTTGACCACCCCGAGCACGTCAAGCTAGGCCACTGCGATTTAATCGAAGAAGTCATGATAGGCGAGGACACGCTCCTCCGTTTCTCCGGCGTCGCGGCAGGGAGGGCGTGTACGATTGTGCTGCGGGGCGCGACGGCGCAGTTACTGGACGAAGCGGAGCGGAGTCTTCACGACGCGCTGGCGGTGCTGTCGCAGACGATTGCGAATCCCCGCGTTACGCTCGGAGGCGGGTGCGCGGAGATGGTGATGAGTAAGGCTGTGGACCAGGCGGCGCATAATGTGAGCGGGAAGAAGGCGTTGGCGGTGGAGTCGTTTTCGAAGGCGTTGAGGCAGTTACCTACGATTCTGGCTGATAATGCGGGGTTGGATTCTTCGGATTTGGTGAGTCGGCTGCGCAAAGCGGTGTACGCGGGCATGGAGAGTAGTGGGTTGGATCTTATGACGCCGGGGGGCGGGATTGCGGATATGCGGGAGTTGGGGGTGGTGGAGAGTTATAAACTGAAGCGCGCGGTGGTGAGTAGTGCGAGTGAGGCGGCCGAGTTGTTGTTGAGGGTCGACAATATTATAAGGGCGGCGCCGAGGAAGAGGGAGAGGATGTGAGTGCGCAAAGCGTGCGAGGGCATTGAATGATGATAGTCATGTGTGCATGCATAGCGTGGGTGCTCAAGGCTGTATAAGCTATGGAATCCGACACGTCACCGCCACTTAGGCGGTCCTGCGCTGAAGTGTGCCTAAGCTTGTCTGTCCTTCGCGCACTGCACGTCTTCCTTCCGCGGCTTGCTCGTCTGGACGCGGAGCCTCTATCTTGAATGCGTCTCAACCTCGTCCAACGTCCCTTGTCGCGACTAATGCACGGCTTGACAGGCAATCTCCATACCACTCGACCTTCCATATCATCAGTCAAGTAGGTGAACACGCCCCTCAATCCTGCTTAGGCTCCAACGTAGCGCCCGCCTCAATGGTCGCCCACCCAATCAAACGCCAATGCTTCTCAATCCGCCTCGACAACGCAACCTTCTCCCTAATCTCCGTACACGCCGGGCTCGTCAGCTGCAGTTTCGCAATATCGGCCTTAACCGCCACCACCTTCGCCCCCGTCGCCGTGGAACCGATATTCACCATCAACACTTCATTCTTCGCCAGTTTCGCCACCTTGGCTTGCTTGCCGTCGGCCGTCTTCACACCCAGCAGGCGTCGGAGGAGGAAGTAATTCACCTCGAGCTCGGTGTAGATTTTGGGCAAGCGGCCTTTGTGGCCTAACACGAAGCCAACGAGACGATCGGCTCGGCAGAGGGTTGGGTCGATGCGGGTGCCGACTCCGATGAGACCGCCGGGGACGGCGAATTTGAGGCTGTTGTTTTCGGCGAAGAGGGAGATGATGCGGGAGTGGATGGGGCGGCATTGGATTTGGCCTTTGTCGTCTTTGCTGACGATTCCAGGTCGGATTTCGATTTCGTCGCCGAGTTTGAGAATTCCCGTCAAGATCGAGCCGCCGGCGACTCCGCCTTGCAATTCTTCGATCTCGGAACCAGGTTTGTTCACGTCGAAAGAACGGATGACGATCAGGTGCGGGTCGTCGGAGAAGTTGCGGAGCGGGACGGGGATGGTGGAGCAGAGGTGTTCGTTGATGGCGTCAATGTTGAATTTGAGTTGGGCGGAGATGGGGATGATGGGTGCGTTGTCTGCTACTGTGCCGCGGATGAACTTTTTGATGCTGTCGAAGTGCGTAAGGGCGGCCTCTTCGCGCATGAGGTCGACCTTGTTTTGGAGGATGATGATGTGGTTGAGTTTCATGATTTCGATTGCGGCGAGATGTTCAGAGGTTTGGGGTTGCGGGCAGGGTTCGTTGCCGGCAATGAGGAGGAGGGCGGCATCCATGACTGCGGCGCCGGAAAGCATGGTGGACATGAGGATGTCGTGGCCGGGGCAGTCGACGAAGCTATATTATTAGTAAGGTATTGCAGTATGTCAAGGAGGATTTGACTCACGATACATGTCTCTGCAACCGATACGTCCCTCCACACCCTTCCCTCTCACAAGGCGGTTCAACCTCCTTATCGCTCTTGTAACTCCGATAGCACGTCGGTCGCGGACACTTTGGGTTGTCGCACTTGTACACCTTGGCATTCGCATACCCAAGCTTAATCGTGATATTCCGCTCCAGTTCGTTCTTGAACCGGACCGTCTGCACGCCCGATATCGCCTTCACCACGGTACTCTTTCCGTGCGCCACGTGACCTATCGTTCCGATGTTAATCGTCGCTTGTCGACAGATGATTTCGGGTGAGAGGGGCGTTAGTTTGGCCGGGTCTACGTCTTTTGGATCGGGTTGTTCGGGTAGGACAGGTCTTGATGCCAGTGCTGCCGCCGCGGCGTTGCTCTTTTTCAGTGCTGACTTGGGTGCCGGTGCTGGTCCTTTCGCTTGTGCCATGGTTTCATCGTCGAGGAGATCGTGTGTCTCCGCGATATCGTCGTCGTCTGCTTGCTCCATTGTGGGTGACTGTGGCGGGCTGTCATCTTCGGACGGGTAGTCCCCGTTGGTTGCCGCCATGGTTGCGTTGAACGAGTACGTGGAAAGTTTGCCCTGGGCCGTGTCCGCTCCGAGTTGCAGTGAGAGTCCTTACTGGTGCTTATGGACTGTGCGACACCTTTTCGACCTCTGAGTGTCTTGCGCCAGAAATGACTCGTTTCCGTCGCCAAAATGTTGATGCGGGGCGATCCTGACGCCTGAGGCATCTGTGCACGCGACCACTTACACTCCTCACGCTGCTTGGGTACGAAAGCATTATACCAGAACCCATCTCCCCTCTACGACTGTGACTGGTGGACTCACCCTCCTCCTGTGTGGATGAACCGTTACGTAGGTCCGACTTACAACCTCACAGAGCCATGACAAGCGTCGCGGCTGTCTGGCAGTTGGACATGACTGGCTTCATGCTACTGCTGTGGCGGACCTAACGCGAAAGGGACTGCTGTATCTGTTTCCTGGGGGCCGAGCAGTTGTCGTGCCCAGAAACGCCTGGTTCGCCGCCTGTCTTGCTGGAAGTGTTGACAGGACTCACGAAATAATGGTCCTACTGACTTGGTGGCCGGCGCTGTTCCCCCACAGGGACTTCGGTGCAGCTTGCTGGGCGACTTTCGCCGCCGTCAGCATTCAAGGTAGGCCATCGACCTACCAGGACATTGGTAGCTGCAACAGCATGCTGGAACACGCTCTGCCTTTCGTCGCCATGAATTGACCGGCGGCTTGGCATAGCATTGAAGTGGGGCTCATGCGGGGCTTGTGTCCCTGCAGCAGCTCACCGCTTAGGCTTGCTCGTGAATGGCTTCTCGGGGAGAAAAAGTGTCAAGACAACGTTTCTGGTTGGAGAGACAGATAAAACGGTGCGACAGTGACCATATTGGACCGACAACATCTAGTAATATCTGGGACAACTACTTGCAATCCGACCACGTGTCCATATCATAGCTCGAGACGACAGTTGGCCTTGCGCTTGCTCCCCGACACTGCGTTCACTTTCCCAAGGCGTTGTGAAGTCACAACTCGTCTTGTAACATACCGACAAGATGGCTGCAGTCGCTGCCAGCGTAGTGCCAGCTTTGGCTGATCGGCCCGTCAAGAACACCATCTGCCTCTTCGACGTCGATGGCACTCTTACGCCTGCAAGAAGAGTCAGTAGAACAGCGATTGGATGCGGCAGCAGCTGATACTAAACGAACCCCAGACCGTCTCTCCCGAAATGCTGCAACTCCTTTCCGCACTCCGTCACAAAGTCGCAATCGGCTTTGTCGGCGGCAGCGACCTCGCGAAGCAGCAAGAGCAGCTCGGCACCGCTCAGATCCCCGTCACCACCCTCTTCGACTTCTGCTTCGCCGAAAACGGCCTGACCGCGTACCGGATGGGCCAACCGCTTGCCAGTCACAGCTTCATCAAGTGGATTGGCGAGGACAACTACAAGAAGCTTGTGCGCTACATCTTGCACTACGTCGCGGACTTGGATCTTCCAGTCAAGAGAGGTACTTTCGTCGAGTTCAGGAACGGCATGATCAACGTCAGCCCCATCGGCAGGAACGCGAGCGTGCAGGAGCGCAATGATTATGAGAAATTCGACCTTGAGCACAAGATTCGCGCGACGTTTGTGGAACAGATCAAGAAGGAGTTTCCAGATCTAGGGTTGACGTAAGCACTACCTTCTGCCAACGTCCAAGGCATTCACACTGACACACATCGTAGCTACTCCATCGGCGGCCAAATCTCCTTCGACGTCTTCCCGCAAGGCTGGGACAAGACGTACTGCTTGCAGCATGTGCAGAACGAGAAGAACATGCCAGGCGGTGTCGATTACACGACCATCCACTTCTTCGGCGACAAGACGTACAAGGGCGGCAATGACTGGGAGATCTACGAGGACCCGAGGACGGTGGGCCACAGCGTGAAGAATCCGGAAGAGACGATGGCGGAGCTTAAGAAGCTATTTGATTTGTAACGCGCGGAGAAAGTGAATAGATCTAGCTGTTGCATGTTAGAAGTGTTTGGGTAGACAAACCCACAGCAGCTCTGCCAAGAACTTAGCGTGTAAGACGTTCGTGGCAGTCGCGTGTTTGGCAACCTCACCCCACACGGCAACGCTTTGCAGCTTTGGAGACTTTCTTCCAACGCACATAAACAAGCTACGATATCAAATCCCCCACGCAGTTCGACAAGCGGAACTGCAGGCGATGCATGTGGCGCTCTCTCTTCAGAGCTGGCGACAGCGCGGCGTTCGCCGCAGTAGACGTGCTGTTATCGACTAGCTTGAGGCATCAATGGCGTCGGTTCTGTGAGAGAGTGACCCCCAGATCGCCCTGGCACAGATCCCGTGCAAGTGCGAACGTCAAAGCTCCGTCTGGCAGGTTGCGCTGCTTTCTGGGCGTGCGTGAGGAGCGCCGTGAATACTCGACTCCTAAAACTGGTCATGGCAGCAGGGTGCGCTGGACCCCAGAGGAGACAGGCAAACTTCTACAGCTACGCAGCGAGGGACTAGATCATGCAGCGATTGCGTCTCACTTCCCAGGCCGAACAGCAGGTGCCATTAGCAACCGCATAACGAAACTCATCAGCAAGCGCGAAGCCGATGTGACACGCAGGCCAAGCGCTTCGTTAACCTCTGATGAAATTACAAAGCTTGACAAACTCACGACGGAAGGCCTTCCATGGCCGCAGATCGCGCAATCATTCCCCGCGCACACCGCTCAAACCCTTCGGAACTGCATGCGTGCTCTGCGCCAGAAGGAGCAGGCGGTTAAGCATGGTCGCTTCTCCACGGAAGAGGACGAAAAGCTACTATCGCTCGTGGCCACCACGCGTCTCCCATGGACCGAAATAGCAGCGGCTATGGGCCGAGCCACCAAAATCGTGCATCGTAGGTATCACCTACTTGTGCCACCAGACCAGCGGATCCTTCGCCGGCGTGCCGGAGCTTTGTCCGACGAAGAAGTGGAAATCATGCGCATGATGAAAAGCAAAGGCGGCTCATTCCGACAGATAGCTACTGTCCTTGGCCGCTACAGTACAACGATTGCCGAGACCTGGCACAGGCTACATGACGGCGTTGAGCCTAGGACTTGGGGCGCTCCACCACAACGTCCCGTACCTTTCGACAGGCAAGACGACCTGATTATTTGGGAGAACAGGAAGAAGGGTTTGTCGTTCCGCCAGATAGGTCGGTTGCTGCAGACTACGCGAAGCGGACAGAGCATTTCCTGCCGCTATCGGCATTTGGCGGACCTGAAACGGATCGGGAGAGAGCCAACGTACATTATGCGCGTGGACGGCGCCGTGGATTCACCGACCGCTGGAACGGAGAGTGCCAAGGACACGGCTGGAGAGCTTTCGACGCATTCTCCGCCATAATTGTGTGCCTGTCGCCTATCCACTCTCTCGCGCAGATAGTGTCACGCTCTATGGTGCAACATAACGGCTCGGTGACCACTGCGCTCTGCGATGGGGCGCGCGTACGGCACCTCAGACCCGCGCTGTAGGTGATATCTCTACGTTTCGCGCGACGCCGAAACTCAATCAGTGTATCCATCTTTACGCGCCGCTCAATGATGGAAAAGGCGAATATGCTGCTCCACAAACGTAATGCCAAGCTTCTCCGCCGTCTCGAAACAAGGCTGGTCATTCTGACTGCCCGTCGGCGCAGCGATATACTTCACACCACTCCGGCCCACCCGGTAGACATTATCAGTAAAGGGGAAGAAAGCGTCGCTGCTCACGGCGACCTCCGAAAGCTTTCCAAGCCAGGCTTTCCGCTCTTCAGGTGTAAAGATCTTGGGCACCTCCTCAAAATTCTTCTCCCAGTCCTCGCGCTCGGCACCGAACTCAGGCACGATGCCGCTGCAGAGCAGGTCGATGGCGTTGCTCTTGTCGGCTCGCTTGGTGCCTTTCTTCCACTTCACAGCCAATGCTCGCTCGTGGAAGCGCATCCACCAGTTGTCGGCTTTGTCGCCGGCTAATCGTGTGCAGTGGATGCGTGACTGCTGGCCGGCGCCGAGACCTATGACTTGGCCATTGAGCGCATAGCAGACGGAGTTTGACTGAGTATACTTGAGCGCGATGGTGGCGACTGTCAGGTCACGTAAGGCGGAATCCGGAAGAGGCGGCGAGTCTTTCGGCACAATGATCGTGTTGAATGTGTTGTGTGGCGTGATGAGGGCGTCGTTGTGAGCTTGTACCAGGTTGACGCCGTAGACGGTCCGTTGTTCTTGCATTGGTGGGGTGTATGACCGGTCCATCTGCAGGACGAGGTACTTGCCACCCTTCTTCTTGCGCAAGATCTCAAGCGCTTCAGGCTGGTATCCGGGCGCGATGATGCCGTCGCTGACTTCCTTGCCTATGATCTTCGCGGTCGGCACGTCGACTTCGTGCGAAAGCGCGATCACGTCGCCAAAACTGGACATGCGGTCTGCGCCTCGCGCTCGCGCATATGCTTGCGCCAGGCCGGAATGTTCAAGGCCTTCGATGTCTTCAACCATATACACTTTCTTCTCAAGTTCGTTGAGAGGCACGCCGATCGCCGCGCCGGCTGGTGACACGTGCTTGAACGAAGCCGCCGCTGGATAATCCAGCGCCTCGCTCAACTCCTTGACGAGCGGCCATGCATTGAGGGCATCGAGCAGGTTGATATACCCGGGAGCGCCAGCCAACACTTTGAATGGCAGCGGTCGATCGGCCATGAACGCCGACGCAGGCTTCTGGTGCGGATTGGCGCCGTACCGCAGCGAGAGCTGCTGTAACCCATCCCCCGCATACTTCTTGCGGAAGAAGTCGGATATGGCGTTGTCGTAGTCTGCCGTATGCGAGAACGCCTTGAGCGCATACAGCTGCCGACTCTTCTCCGTCACCTCGCCCTTCTCCAGCTCCTGCAAGAAGTCATGGTAGTCTTCCGGATCGCTCAGGATAGTAACTCGCGTGTGGTTCTTCGCTGCCGCTCGTATCAAAGTAACTCCGCCTATGTCTATCTCCTCCACCGCTTCCGGTATTGTAACATTGATCTTCGCGACCGTGTCTTTGAATGGGTACAGGTTGCAGATGACATAGTCGACTTTATTGATGTTCTGCTCCGCCAGATCCTTCTCGTCCGACGCTAGGTCTCGCGCCAGAATGCCTGCGTGCACGGCAGGGTGCAGCGTCTTGACCCTACCGGACAGCATCTCCGGAGCCTTGGTGATGGCCGAGACATCCTCGACTGGGAAGCCACCCTCACGGATGAGCTTTGCTGTACCTCCGGAAGCGAGAAGACGGATGTTCTGCTTCACCAAGCCCTTAGCTAGGTCGAGAAGACCCGTCTTATCGTAGACGGAGAGGATGGCTGGTTAATTGTTAGCAGGCGGGCTGCAGTATGGAAGTTGTCGCGGGTATGTTACCGATCTTCTGCGGCTTCTCTGACGCCATGATGGAGTTGCTGTGTGGCTCTATCTTCTTGCGCGCCACGTATAAACAGTAGCGAGGTCAAACTTCAATCCATTCAGATTTCCCGAGTGTACCTTTTTTCGAGTGCCCCACATCTACCTCATACACCCCGCCACGCGAGGATGTACGCTAGTGGGGCGACCCTTGCAGCGATTGCATGTGATGGAGTTGGAGGCGGTGCAAGATGAACGGCAGATCTATCAGCCAGCCACGCATTTTGGTGCACAGAGTCAAAGTGATTCCAGCGACTTCGTTGTTGACATTCATAGGCCGATGTACATGGATGGTGATGGAGAATGCGTACGCGAGCTATCAGTCTTACCTATCCCGTGGTACGAGCCTTCTGCCGATATTGCCAAAACACACCGAGCTTACAAACAAGACGCTTGCGATCCACGTTGCAACGCTGACCGACTCTTGGCTGAACAATCCCAACACTAAACCCTGCCCCAAGACTGCGTTCGCACCATTGGCCTGCTTGTTCGTCTGACTCTGCAGCACTTGTGCGGCTGACGGAGAAGGTACGAGTGCTGGGTTGACGCTGAGTATAATCGCAGTGCCGCTTACTGAGACCAATGTCGACAGTGTGAACCCAGCAGGCGTGCGATCGATCAAGTACCACAATGCTGGATTGGCTATCGCAAGCGTGAGCGCAAGCTGCATCGTTGACTGCCACGGTAACCGACGGATAGCAAAGGCGATGCCGACGAAGATGCCGATTGCGCGGACGACATCGAACCAGTCACCCGAGCCATGCCCGCGTCGCTGAGGCCGTTCCTTCTCTTCGAGATCCTCGTCCTCGTGTGGCGTCCACAGCTTGTCGAGTCGTGGTAGCGCCTCGCTCAGCGTCACACCAAGGCAGGCCCACAGAGACAGGTACGTCCAACTCTGCCGATTGACGCCTTCGAGCTTTACGGGCGCAATGCCTTGTCGATCGTGCAGATGGCTGATCAATAGGCCGTACATTACACCGACGGACGCCATAGCCAACATTCGGACCGCT
The DNA here is from genome assembly GCF_000338955.1 of Baudoinia panamericana UAMH 10762. Taxonomy (NCBI): domain Eukaryota; kingdom Fungi; phylum Ascomycota; class Dothideomycetes; order Mycosphaerellales; family Teratosphaeriaceae; genus Baudoinia; species Baudoinia panamericana. The sequence goes on along the minus strand of NW_006911271.1, from coordinate 541,481 downwards.
GCTGGCAGTACCAGGCCTCGAAAGCCTCTCCTCGGGGCATGATGCACCGGCGTCATTGTACTTCTTCGTCTCGTGAAGTTGCCATCTGGTCCTTTCTGGTTGTTCAATGAAGCCAGACTCGACCTCGCCAAGTCGAAGGATCCATCTCGGCCTTCGACCGGTGTTTCTGCGCCGGTACCCCAGGGAGTGCTTGGCTCTTCTCTGTCCATAGCATAGCCGGTCGGTTGATAGATGCCGAAGAGTGTCGAGCTTGTGAGGTTCAGTATACTCCGCGTTCGCGCGGGTGTCGTACTGCCATCTGCCATGCCGCCAGGTGTTTGCAGGTTGGAGAACGACTGTTTCTCCGGCGGAGGGCTTGATGGTGCTGTTGACGGCGGCGAAGCCAGCTCGAATGTTCGATCCTTAGGCCTCGGTCTGAGCATTATATCGTCGCTGTCATCATTATGAGGTATGGGATGGCTCATGATGGAAGAGGAGAAGCGAAACGCAAGTCACGCGCACACGACAACGGCTTTCGGTTAAGTTCAGTATGCGGTCCAAGCGCTGATCCTTCGCAATAGCTGTACTCAAAAGGAGGACCAACGGGTACGGCGATAGGGTCGATAGACAAGGCGAGAGAAATAGTTATGACTCGAGATGAATCAAGACCTCATCGCTCGCTTTCGCGGACGGAAGGTGGGCCTGCCGCAGTCATTACCTTTGCTGAGCCAGGCATGTGCGCAATGCATGTGAAAGTGACCCTAGCCCTCATTGAAGGCGCCCCGGCTCGGCTCGAAACGGAGCGTCTCCGCCTCCGACCTGCATCGTGGGAAAGCGGAATTTTTGCATGTGATTGCACTTCGACATGAACGACTCCTCACATACCAGCATGGCGACAACAACAACAGAGACCGTCACCGCTCCGGCTCCTCGTCAAACTCAGGTCCGCATCCATCTACATACCCGCAGCGATGATATAGAGTTGCCGCAAGACACCGGACCTATTCTCGTGTCAACAGGTAAGCTTCTTGTACGTCTTGACCTATGGTTAACATCTCGAGGCCGACTACGATTTGCAAATCTTCCATATCGTAAACAGCCGCATAACACTCACAGTACTCACAAGTCGGTCAAAGCCCTGTACTCTTACTGGACATACCTTGACCACGAAGAATGATCGACGTTTTATTAGCTTCAGTCACCAATCATTGCGCTCTCTTGGGCAGCATTAGCACGGGCCCGGCTTCATCTGCGACATGGAAGTAAATTGCAAATCGCTAACGATCGATCAATAGAGGTGAAACGCTATCAGCTGTCAACTCTCGTCAACCGCCTTCTTGAAACAGAAAAGCCAGTACCGCTTGAGTTCCTAATTAATGGGCAATTCCTTCGATCTTCTCTCGATGACTTCCTCACTCAAAATGGCATTAGTGCGGAGACGACACTTCGGGTTGAGTATGTGAGAGCACTCATCCCACCGCTTTACGTTGCCAGCTACGAGCACGACGACTGGGTGTCAGCCGTTGATGTCCTGTCTCCATCATCCAAGCCTGTGAGGTGGATGCGCAACGCAGAGGGACCCGCCATGCCGCAGCGGATCTTATCTGGAAGCTACGATGGCCTTCTCCGAGTTTGGAATACCTCGTCTGAGGTGATTGCTACCGGTCAAGGGCATACTGCGTCTGTCAAGGCCGCCAAGTTCATCTCGCCGACACAAGTAGTGAGCTCAAGCGTTGATCGGACGATTCGCCTATGGAAGTTCGAGGATGCAGCAGCAGAGAGTGCTGGCACCTTGACGCCAACACTGGAGCTCTTCGGTCATAAAGCTTCAGTGGATCGCATAGCCGCTCACGCTCCGTCTTCCAGGATACTCTCTGCTTCTGCAGATCACACCATTGGTCTATGGTCGTCGAAGAAAGCCGAGGCCCCTGCTGCACCAGAGGAAGTCCTTCCATCAGCCAACAAGCGGCGCAAGCTGTCCAACACCAAGACTGTCCCTCAACGAGGCCCGCTCAGCCAACTGCTAGGCCACCAAAGTCAAATTGCCGACGTCTGCTTCGACGAGAAGGATGCTACCGTTGGCTACAGCGCTTCATGGGATCACACGGTGAAGACATGGGACTTGACGACCAGTGCTTGCGTCGACACGAGAACGACAGCACAAAGCTTATTCAGTATCTGCCATTTGTCGGAATCCTCTCTACTCGCCACCGGAACGTCTGCGCGGCATATCACACTGATAGACCCGCGAGCGTCAGCTACTACGGTCTCTGCGATGACACTGCGCGGTCACACTAATGTGGTCGTGTCGCTAGCGAAGGATCCGAACTCCAGCTATCAGCTTGTCTCAGGCAGCCATGATGGGACATGCCGGGTTTGGGACATACGGTCTGTACGTGCCGAAGCCATGGATCGCGTGGGCGACAGTGTGTACGTGATTGAGCGGAACAGTGCGAGTGGTGGATCGAGGCCGGCTGCTGGTGAGGGCGTCAAGGTGTTCTCCGTGTGCTGGGATGCAGACGTCGGTATCGTCAGTGGTGGCGAGGACAATCAGGTGCAGATAAATAAGAGTACCACGTCGTGACAGGCGTGACATCCTGTGTCTCATCTTCATCAACGATTTCTCTGCCATTGCACATGCACCAATAACTAGTCATCCCTCGCCGCTAAGAGTCATGGTACAGGATATCGCTCGCTACATAAACATCTTTGCAACCTGCATCAAGCTACCAGCACTATTCATCCAGCCTCCTCCTCCCGCTCCGTCTGCCCCATAACCAGCACTGCCATAATACCCTCCAGCACCGCGACCAAACCTCGTCGCGCCATCCATCATAGGTATCTTAACATTAAACTGCCGTAGCAATCCATGTATCGCCCCGCCCGCACTCAACAACGGCACAACAACAGCAAAGAAAGCCTTCATCGGATTTCTTCTCGCATAATACCACAATTCCTTGAACATGCGCTGTAGCTTGTGGATCAGGTAGCTGATATATCCGTCCCGTGGTCGTCTCTTGTAGTATGAAGAGCTCCCGCCATTACTGGAGCCGAAAATACCGCGCGAGCTGGAGTTGCCGAAGACGGAGGAGCTGGAGCGGGCGGCGGAGGGGCGAGTGTAGTAGCCTGCGTTTGATGTTCGGGAGGGAGAGTCGCGCCGGGAGTGGGAGGAGGAACCGTGATGATGAGAGTGTGTCCGTTGACGTTCGCTTTCGCTGTATGACCGGCCGCCGCCACTGCCGCTGCCGCCTCCGACGAAGAAGCTCATCGTTGTGAGAGGTTGGCGTCCAACGGCTGATATGTGCGACGTAGTAAACCACGTGGAGTGGTTCTGCAGGCTCCCTTCAACCGTTGAGTCGCTTCCGCTGGAGTGTCAAGCGCTTCGCGACCCTTTTCACGCAGTCGCTGCGGTCGTACAGCTGCTCGAACTCTGTCTATAGCGTTGTTGAAACAGACCGCATTGGAGGTGGTTGGTTTCGCATTCAGCTTGCTCAAGACCAGTCCATTCACAGCGTAGCGGCCGTTTTGTATGCAGGGACGCAGCGGGAGAGCGCCACCAGACTGCCTCCACCTCCACATCCGCTTCGAGATGCCGACTCGAGACGGCACACGATCACGGATAAGAGCTTGTCCGAGTAGACTTTTGTAGTCAAGATGGGGGACAAGCAGTTCACAGAAGCTCACGAGGTGTTGTGTCGTAGATGCAGGCTAGCGTATCAAGACTGCAGGCCATTGCTGGTCACGTTGGAAGGACGGGTGCCAAGATGAAGCACCACTTGATGATTGGGACGTGGTGAGTTGAACCTCTATTGGGCTGTTTCGTGCCTGCCAATTCGGGAAGGAACATGGCCTCTGCATTACGTGGCACGGTCTCAGTTATGACCTCTAATGTCTAACACTCCATAGGACGCCACCTGGCGCTATATTCACCGTGGAATTCGACGACGAAACTCGCTCACTGCAGCTCATCAAGCGTACTGCAATCCCGGAAGACCAATCAATCTCATGGATGACCTTCGACCATGCCCGCAAGAACATCTACGGCGCTGGCATGAAGCAATGGGGATCGTATACTGTTCAAAGCCCCACGGAGATCCATCACCATGCCTCAATCCCCATGGGAGGCCACCCGAAAGCAATGGACGCAAGCACTAAAACCCGCGCCATCTTCGTTCTCGCGGCTAAGAAGGCACCATATCTGGTCTACGGCAACCCTTTCTACGACTATGCAGGCTTCATCAACGTGCATAGCGTTAACGCTGCGGGCGGCCTAGAGCGCAACGTACAGAATGCGGAGCTTGACCCAAACTCTGCTGTCCATGGTATGGTCTTTGACCCGCAGGAGGAGTATCTGTACTCTGCAGATATGTGGGCGAACAAGATCTGGTGCCACAAGAAGGTTGGTTGGCGTTGCTCACTCTTTAAAGACATTAAGTCACTCGCTTACTTCTTCTTTAGGACATGCAAACCGGCCTCCTGACACTCGTTGGCTTCGTGTCTGCTCCCGCGCCAGGCGACCATCCTCGTTGGGTCGAGATGCACCCATCAGGTAACTACCTGTACGCCTTGATGGAAGCCGGCAACCGTCTCTGCGTCTACGTCATCGACGAGACTACCCACATGCCCGTCTACAGCCGACAAACCTTCCCGCTCATCCCACCAGGCATGGACGCCCTCCACCCGAAGATGTATCGATCGGACGTCGTCTTCTGCTCGTCGTCAGGCAAGTACCTGTTCGCGACTGCACGATCAAATAGTGCGAAATTGACAGGCTACTTTGCCGCCTTCAAGCTCGGTGAGCAAGGGCAGGTGGAGAGGCAGATCTGTCTCAATCCGACTCCGACTAGTGGCGGACATAGTAATGCTGTCAGCCCATGTCCGTGGAGTGATGAATGGCTGGCTTTGTGCGATGACGAGCAAGGCTGGGTGGAGATATATAGATGGCATGATGAGTTTCTGGGTAGGGTGGCGCACTTGGATATCAAGGAGCCCGGTTTCGGCATGAATGCAATTTGGTATGATTGAAGCGGATAAACAGCGCACAACATCAACGTCGTGTCATGCCTGCGATATCCCGAGATCACGAGATTGGTCTCAAGTATTGATGGTACACTCTAGCCCAGCATGACCACTGCGACGTGTAGGAAGCCGTCAGTATACGCGCAAGCTCTGCCTAGATCTTGCAGATTTGCATTCATTGGCACCGCCACCCCGTGCAAGACAGGCTGTGCCAGTAGTGGATTACGCCGGCTTGGGAATACTGTAGGTAAAGTGCTGTTCAGCGCCGTCCCGAGCGTCTGCGGTTGGCCAGAGGCGATCTGCAGAGGCTGCAGGGACTGTACAACGCGAATGTGCCCGGCTTTGGGCTCCTCAGGAATGGTCTCGGACGCTGTCTGTGACGCTGACGTGGGAAGGTATATCTTCAGGGGGATATGACGGAGCTCCATACCTGGCGGGTTTAGCAGCTTGTTGTTTACGCTGTTAAAGAGCCGGCGGTCATCTTCGGTGAACACGTTAGCGTTGAGGGGAAGTCAGCCGGTCATAGAAGTGCATACGCGTTTGTACCGCTTGCCATAGCTTGTCCGAGTCATCCTTACTCAGACCCATTACTGTCCTTGCCGTCCCATTGCGGATGAAGTCCGCCTCCTTGACGGCGTTGATGTACGCGTCAAGCATCGTCCTTCCGCCAAGATCAAGCGGTATCAGTTGATCGGTAGGATGATTGCTGTAGTGGACCGTGAGTCTCCAAGGCATCGGCACCGCATTACTGTTATTTGCGACCGCAGCGTGAGAGCCAGTAACAGGATCATGACCGGACCGCCGCTCTATATTGATCGGCTCTGCGCCAGAGTAGAGATCATACAACAGACCGAGTGGATAGTGCCATTTCAACGGCACGTCTTCGAAGGACAACCATGCCTCGTGCGCGGCAACTTCCGGATTGATGAGAGAGCCTGCGAAGAAGGAGTGCAGCCTTGGCGAGAGAGAAGCCAGGTAAGACAGTCTCGGATACTGGATCAAGTAGGCTTCGCTATCATCGTACGTTCGGCAGTCCCTGGCAGCCAGCCGTATTTCTAATGGCAAGGAACCGTTCCATATCTGGGACTGGAGACTCGCGGTGCGCTCAGGCGTGGGCGGCATCACCGAAGCGACGTGTAAGATTTACTAAATGCGTTCCTGGGGTGGCATGTGTCAGACATGACTGCAGTGCTATCTCGAACTCGGTTTCGATGGCGACGGTTGAGGCATGTGAGGGCACGAACGGGAGGAGATATAGGGCTGAGGGTAGTAAGAGAACGGAGCTCTGCGGCGACATCCGTCCCCAACCCAAGGGTTTGAGGATAGACAAACAGGACCTCAGCATTCTACTCGGGCACAGTGGGCACTATCAAAGAAGGGATCGAAGCGGCACATTGAGTGATTACATCGTTGGTGAACGTAAAGTCTCTTCTCCAACAGCCTGTAACCATATGCAGAGCTCCTTCATCACGTGAACAAGGCTGCAGACACATGCACACGAGCTGGCTCCACGCCCATGTGAGAGGCACCATTATGGCCGACTCAATCTCATACGGCGAAAACCGGTCTGGTGTCGCAAAGCCGTGCGTCTCTGTGCTCTCCTAGCGGCTTGCAAATCCGGCACCGGTCCCGGAGTTCATGTCCCCGGAGTCGCCCCTTCAGCCGTGTCCTGACTCTAAGCCCGACAATCCGAGGAGGCCTCGCGCGCCGCTAAACGCAACTCTGCCTCCATATCTCGCTGTCGCTGCTATGTTGCTGGTCCTCGTTCTTGTTTCTTCACCTTCTGCCGTTGCTTTCGTTGCGGCTTGCGGCAAAAACCGCTAGGGCTTCGAAAAGCGCCCGCTATCGTGCCTATAATGGGTACACGTCTGCATTGCATTTGGCGGCACTGCCTACCCGGCATATTCGGGCTGCTCAAGAAGACTCCTGATCTTTATCCGAATCGATAGCGCCAGGGCTGCCGATTTGGCGCTACGCTTCCGGACTGCTCCCTTCTTCCTCTTTGCTCTCTTTCGTAGTATCCTTCCTGATTGGAATCTTGATCCCTTGCGCACTGAAACATTTACTCAAATCGGTACTTTCGATGACACCCGGAAACCGTTTGGCCGAAAAGACCTGAAACTGCTCCGAAAAGACGAACGCCAACACCGGTGCTCTACCCCGGTTGAGGCCACCGGTCGAACCCGCTCCGACATTAACGAAGCTCATCTTGAGTCGGAAGTGCCCTTCCGTCCTGACTGATAGGTCCTGCAGTACGAACCAATACGAAGTCTTGTTCTGCGGGTCGTAGAGCTTGGCTGCGTTCACTGCCAGGCTGCCAATGAGGTTCCTCGTGAACAATGAATTCGACATTTGCGTCTGCGGTACGGGTAACGGGCCCATGGTATACTGTAATCCTCCATATGGGTGAGGGACGCCGTATTCGGGCTGCTCGTAAGACATGGGCATCGGACCTGGCGCCATGCCCGGATAGGCAATGCTAGGGCCAGCTAGAATATTATTAGCATGTACGTCCGGACATTGATGGGGGCACATTCCAACATACTGTTTAAGAAGCTCATACGATTGTCCTGCGTTGGCGGATAGGACGTCATTGTCGCACTACTTATGGCTTGCGCATTGGCACCGGCAGTGGCACGAACGATATTGACCTCGCGATCCGCGTTCGCATCATAAAGATCGACGGTAAGAATGAAGAACGAGCCATCTATATCACTCACGTTCACCTCCTCCTTCGTCGTCACGTCCCTTATGACGAGCCGTATGCAAGGTGGTGGCGTCAGCGGCCTTCTGTCTTTGTCGCCAAATCCACACATTCGTGCCCGTTGCGGTTGCTGCTCAACGTGCAACGAGTATATGTATTTTCCATCGTCGCGGCTTTCCGACATCTTCCTGTCCACTGCGGCTTGCCGTGGTTGCTGCCCTACCGGTAGCCGAGGCGCGGGACCCGGTTGGCCCTGTAGGATCGCACCGGGTAACTGGTAGGCTCCGCCATACTGCGGCTGTGGTGGCGGATAGGAAGGGTGGTAGCTCTGTGGTGGTGCTATAGAGCCTACCGGGGGCAAAGATAGAGGATGTTGCGGTGGCTGTTGGTGTTGCTGTTGAGGGTTATTGCTTGCCTGACCTTGTTGCGGAGGATAGCCTGTGTAGTAATAGCCTTGCTGTTGCGACGACGGCGGTGGCTGATGCTGCTGTTGGTACGGGTTCTGGTTGGGGTTGTACATCTCCGCTCCAGTTCTTGTCTGACCGTTACTTATGCCATTAAGCGAACCATTGCTGTAGGGCGATGGCTGATAAGAAGGATGGGCGTGGTAGTTGTCGGGTTGCGGCGGGGTTTGCATGGCGAGTACCCTGGCACGCGAGCGGATGGACTCGGGCTGGCAGCAGGTGGTGGCGACCGTTATTGTACGTCAACGTCAACGGGTAAGTGCAGGCTGCCGAGCAGTAGCCTTTCGATATGCTTTATCGACGTTGCGCACTTCTTCCTTCGTCGCTTCTTCAATGGCCACAATGCGCACAACGCGCGAGCTGCCGCAAAACCTTAGTCGAGCCTGCTTACCATCTTCGTGGCATGGAGAGGTCTATGGACGCCGTTGTCGAGGGTCCGTCGCGTTGGCGGAGAAAGTAGTTTCTATGCGTGCCTTCTTGTGACTGCCCATGCTCATGCTCATGCAGCGAGCCGAGGATCGATCGCGAAAGAAGCTCAAGGCAGGGGCATCGATAATAAGGCTTCCAAGAGTAGGTTCGCGTTATGCGCAATAGGTTTCAAGCTGCAGCGTCTTCGTCGCACAAAACGCAGCTCGATCTGCACCGCCGAACTGACCCTCCACCAAGTGCTTGAGGTAACAAGTAACAAGCTCTTGCGTGATGCTGAATTCTCTTCTCGCACCTTGTAGCATGTGAAGAGAACGTGTCAGATACTGTGAACTCCTGCGCACTGTAGCGGTAATGATCGATATGCGTCTCAAGGCCCGCAGTAGGTCAATGTGAGCCTGGTAATGGTAAACGCCACTGTCAATATCTCACGCGCGCGCGCTGAAGTGGCGTACAATGACCCGTAACGAGTGACTTAATGTTACAGTTATGGCCAAGGAGAAAGCTCGGTTACAATCAGATTGAAAGAGGATCTCCTCCCCACCACCGTCTATGTCCGTCCTGTGCCCGGCAACCTGGCGCTGGGCTGAACGGTTTCTGCGGTTTCTCCCTCCCTCGTGCCGCTTCCCAGGCGTCGCGAACGGGCCGGCAAATGAGAGATCTCGCCGCTGGGGGTCGGACAAGGGCGCTGCCTAGCGTGCCGCTATGATGGGATGCTCTTTGTCCGTGTAAGCGATGCATGATCTTCTGGAGACAAACGTAGTGTAAAGCGTACGCTATGCAGAGTTGATCTTCAAGACTGCCCACTATCATATAGGTTGGGCAGACAGATGTCAAACTGGTTGACAGACGGGTTGACAGACGGGTTGAGGCAGAACTCGCATCAGCAACAGACGAGCGAAGGCTTTTGGCTGATTCGTCGAGTTTCATCAACACACTCACTCCGCCCACCGGGTAAGTTCAAACCCACGGCCCGTTATGGCGGAATCGTGCACAGAGAATCTGGTCGCCCAAACGATCGTGGACACGCTTTACCGACCGCCCCACCACCAAAATCGGCGACCTGCTGCTCGATGAAACGACGCATTGGGAACAGTGCGTCTGCGGCAGCTTGCATGGCCTAAAGTTGACCGGGTTGCCTTCTGTGAGCTGTAGTAAATTGCAGAATGGCTGCTGCTCGAGATGATCGGCAGTATAACTGGTGCTATCTCGGCCTCAGGTACACTACAGCGCTCGGTGGCTGTGTGTATATTCGCATTGTAAACATTAATGCTGTATATATAGTCCAGCAGTATATACAACAATTCGTACTTCGATACCTGCTGGTGGATGACAGATATATAGCTGTCCCTATGACGGCATTGTAGCGACTGTCTCTCTCTACGAGGACGAGGCGCTTGATCCCTTGCCAGCGCTGGTGGACGCAGACGTGCCGTTTGGACTTGCAGAGCTGGAGCCGGCGGAGCAGTCGAGAAGGCCTGTACAGGAATCGTGAGATAAAGCTTGATGCACTCGGCTGAGGTAAACTTACCGCACTCTGATGTGCTGGTGGAACTGGTGCTTGATCCGTCTTCAGCCGCGGCGGCGGAACCTGATGTCACGTCTTGTCAGTGACACGGAACAATTTAGCGCATGGAAGGCACACTGACCTCCAACGAGACCGAGATTTAGCGGGCCATTGTTGTTGGTAGTTGATGTCGAGGTGGAGCCGGCATTGTTCTGGCGTGCTTCAAGACCTGTTTCCAGGCTAATGGGCAGCGCCACCGGAGCAGCCAGGGCGGCGGAGAGAAGGGCACTGAGGATAAGTGCGAAGCGCATCTTGATTGATTTGGTATTGGTATTGAGAAGGTGGAGATGAGCGCTGGTGACGAGGGGATAAATGTTCGAGGAGCGAATGTATGTAGCGAGTGTATTGACAATGCTGATGCAACGCGAGGGACGATGTCTACAGAAGACGAGAGTTATCTTCTTATACCGTGCTTAACTGTCGATCTTACCTCGTTGAAGTCTTGTGGACCATCGTAGCAACGCCGTGGCAGATGAAGTCTAGTAATGGTTCCGAGGGGAACGCGTTGTTACCATGCCTAGGATCTACGATTGCGGGCGGTAAACCTCGGTGTGGGAAGGCGACTCATGGAATTGATTTGGACTGCCAAGTGCTATGAAGGCACTGAAGTGTGCCGCAGATCCGCAATTGTGTGCAGGTACGGGAGGTTAATAATGCGGTCGTCATGAAACCTTCAGCAGTCGCACCTACATCTCTTCGTGCGCAAACGTTCACGACTCCAATGTTCACGGCTTGTGATGTTGGTAGCTTGGGGACGAAGATGTCGGCCCAGAGACCAGCAAACAGCGTGGCAAGTACTGAATGTTCGGAACTGTTGTCGTCGGTGCTGCAGAGATCAAGTAAGCTACCATGCGAATTGCGATTCCTTAGTCGGACATCGGATGCCACTCCGGCTTGTTGGCGGAAACAGCTACGAAAGTTTGGTGGTGTGTTTTTGAACGGTCGATCATTCAAAGTTGACTTTGAAAGTGAATAATAAGATCAGGCTGGTGACATGCAGAGCGCCAATCTTCCACCAAGTTAATCCACTTCCACTCATCCATACTTTTCCTCGGACGCACTTGATCGAAGAGATTGACGGTCTTAATATGCAGTGGAACTGCAGCATGGTACTCCGTGAAGAGGTCAAAGATTGAATGTGTGCATGGTGTCAGAGAGACGAGACGGCGAACATGGAGACAGTGGAGAAGGGTGTAGCCGCCGGATGCTACCGTTTATGCCGGCTTCCGTGCCTGCCAAGTTGAGTTGAGCCTCGGAGTACCGCAGGCAATAACATGTAGGCTTTATATGCCTAACTATGTCACCATGCTAGCGAAATTGCATATCTTGCACCTCATGCACGCAATAGCTCAATGCCGCGACCACCGCTTGAAGTAAGATTGAAGGAAGAGAGGGCGAACCACGAGGTGAAATCGCTGCACTTCAACATGCACATGCGACTGTGTATAGAACTTAAGTTACTAGATCCGTGAAAGGACACAAACAGGGCAAGCTGCGGATGAGCGCCATCGTTGTCTCGCAGTGCCAGTGTTGATTCACAGAGACGTCGATACCAAGGAGCTTTTTTCGAGGTCTCTGTGTTATGAGCGTCGAACGATTCTGCGTCCCAGCAATGAGGTGCATGCTTGGGTTGTGCCATGCCTGCATTTGGGCCCGTCTGTTGTCGGCCTGGTCTCGTCGATGCGTTACAGAGAGAGCTCACAGCTGCTCTACACCAGCAGCAAGCCTATCCATTGTCTCCACGCCTCCTACCTCCGCCAACTGCTTCAAGGCCTTCGACAAGTACGTTAGTCGCCGCCTCCGCTCTTTCTCTTCCATCTGCGAGCTGCGCATCCTAGCTTCGTCAAGGAGGCTCCCTGGCAAGCCGGCCAGTCTTGCAACGTTGAGACCGTAGCTTCTATGTGCAACGCCGTCTCCGACTTCGTATAGAAAGGTCACTTCTGTTTCGCCAGATCCGGTTTGCTGCTCGGTAAAGCGCATGTGCACGTTCTTCAGCTCGCCTTCCGGAAACTGCTCGGCCATGCGCGCGAGCGACTGATAATGCGTGATGAACAGGGTCAGGCTCTTGAGCTTGGAAATGATGTAGTTAAGGACGGCTTCCGCTATCGCAACGCCATCATGCTGTAACGAACAATGTCAGTGTCATCTAGATTGACTAGAACGCCGCGACACATACCGTGCTTGTGCCACGTCCTAACTCATCCAGTATCACTAGGCTCCGCGGCGAAGCTTGCTTCAGAATATCGCTCGTTTCACTTAGCTCAACCATGAACGTACTTTCACCCTTCATCATGTTGTCAAACGCACCCATGCGCGTGAAAACTGCGTCCAACAGACCAAGCTTCACCGAGTCGGCAGGCACGTAAGAGCCGATCTGCGCCATGATGGCGATCAGCGCCACCGAGCGAACATATGAAGACTTGCCACCCATGTTTGGCCCAGTCACGAGCAATGCCCGCGGGGCTTCGGAAGCCAGATGCACATCGTTCGGGACGAAGGCGTCGAGCAGTAGCTGCTCCACCATCGGATGCCGGCCTGCTTCGATATCGATCCCTATCTTGTCGGTGAACTCGGGCTTGCAGTAGCCTGGCTGAGCTGCCACTTCCGCTAGACATAGCAGACAGTCCAATAGCGCGAGTGACTGGACGCAGTCACGAAATGCTTGATACTTCCCACCAATCTCAGTCAGCAGTGCCACGAAAGCGGCGTCGCAGGCATTCGCCAAAGCCTCTTTATGCTGATCCCGCTCACGGATCAGGCGGACAACCTCTGGGGCGTGGTACCGGGATACTTTCTTCGTGCCTGAAATCTTGGCCCATGAAGCCGGTAGGTTCTTCAGCTGGCTATTTTCGAGCTCGATGAGATAGTCGATACCAGCGACAGTGACATACTCGACCTTCTTCCGCTTGACCTTCTCAGCTGCGACCTCCTTGAACTCTTCGAGGTCATGCTCAACGGCCGCAATGCCGACTTTGTGGTGCGTGATGTCCTCCGTCTCGTGCTCGTCCCGGAATAAGCCATACTTGTCGTCCTTCTTCGCGGCTTCTGCGTTGAGACGCTCGAGATACTGTAGCACGTCGTCTGCGATTCTGGGCAAAGAAGCGATGGCTTCACTGATGAGCTTCGACTCAAATCCAGCGTTAGAAGCCGAAGTGACGTGCGCATACTCCTGTGCGATCATCTGTAGAGTCTGCAACACGCCTAACAGCTCCGGCCGTGTGCATTTCTTGTAATATATGCGGATCAGTGACCTTTCGAGATCAGCACGAGTCTTGTTCAGCAAGTGCTCGATGCGATCAACTTGGGTCGTCTGCTGGTTGTTTTTGAGCTCCTCGATCGCTGCTGTCCGCTCATCAAGCCGCAAACGATCCAGCAGCGGCCTACCGACCCATTTCCGTAGCAGCCTGCGACCGAAGCGCGTCCGCGTGCGGTCAAGCGTCCAGAACAGACTCCCGCGCTCGCTATAATCCGTCTGATTGCGGTAGATTTCGAGAGACGTCAGAGTGTTTCCGTTCAACAGCATGTGCGATCGTGCGCTGAAGGACTGGAAGTACTTAGTGAGGTCAAAGACGTGCTGCAAGCCGTAGTCGGTAAGGTGGGTGATCATAGCAGACAGACAGATCGTCGCGTTCTCCGAGAGCTTGTGAACCTTATCCAGAAGCGTGCCGGTCTCTTGCGACGACTCAACCTGGGACGATGAAGGTGCGTCTGCTCGCAATTTGTCCGCATAGAACCTGCTGATGTGACTGTAAGCTTCCGCAGCCATGGTCTTCGGCTTTTCCACGCGCTCCACGCGAGCTTTGTCGCCAAACACATTGGTCTTGCTACCAGACAGATGCTGAACCAGCTTGTCTGTAGCCCTCGATAGTCCACCAACTATCAGGAATTCGCACGGCGAAATGTGCAAGAGCCTTGTCTCAAGCTCGCTTCGCATCCAGCCGTCCTCAAAGTCGTCGTAGATTATATCGCCTGTCGAAGGCTGCACAGCAACAAGGCCGATCTGCACCTTCTCATCTGAGCCCCAACCCTTAGGGCGCGTCTCAGTGAGACACAGTAGGTGTCCAGTGGCTGGAGCGACACCCTGATCCTCCGGTCCTGGTGATGTTCCATCAAGAGCTTCCTGGTCATCGATATAGGTGCCCTTAGTGTAGAGATTGGTAAGGCCACGCTCGAATGTGGTATTGCGATTGGTGCCAGCAGCCTTCAGCGCCGCTGTCTCCAATTGTCGTACCACTCCGACCTTGTGACCTGCAGACACAAGGCGCTTGACATGGACACTGAGCCTGTGTACTGGTACGCTTGCCGAGGCGAATCGGTCAATGTGCGCCTCGGATGGATGCTCGTCGAAGCGGTACTTGCCGGGTATACAGACAATACTGAGCTCCTTTGCGGCTATCCTGGCGTCTTCGCCGAAGAAGCGGAACTTGTAACCAACTTCGACAACCAACAGGGTGTCGGGGTGCTTATGCTTGATCTCCAGCACTTGCTTCTCCATTGGTGTAAGCTTAGTGCTGGTGCCCTTCTTAGCCGTGACTCCCTTTCTGCCCTTAGTCTTCGGTGGCGGCTCAGGTTCATTCTCGCCGTCTTCATCGTCCGGTGCCTCCTCAGCCTCTTCCGTCTCCTCGCCAATGAAGTGGTTCCGCCGCTTGATTTCTGCAATGCTGTCGGGTCTGCCTAACCGCTTCACGAACTTCTGGTGTAGGCGTTCTTTCAGACGTTTCGTATCCTCATCATCGTCCTCCTCACCATCCGCGTTCGGGACGAGAGCCTCGGCGGGTGAACTGGAGAAAAGGTACTTCGACGTCCTTGCTGTTGTTTTCCGCTTGTGTAGGCAATCATTACTCTTACCGGACTCCGGCGCCAATGATGGTCTATGAAAGACTGGCGCAACACCGTCCTGCTCTTCTGCAGCATCTCTGTCCAAATGCTCAACCGTCTCTCTCAACCTCTTCGGAGCTGGCGCGTTGTCACCATCGTCTTCCTCCGCTAATGACCGCTTCAGCTTCTCTAAGCTACTGTGATCATCGTTCGTTGCGGATCGCCCGTCTTCACTAACGAAGAGCTCGTTGGTGCCGGCGGTATCGCTACGCTGTAAATACTCGTGGTGAGTGGTGGAAGGCGGGTTGCGCTGTAATGGCTTCGGCTTCGCTTGCTGAGGTTGTTGGCTTTTACCAAAGAAGCTGGAGATGGACTGCTGCTTCTTCTGCGTTGAGACCTGCGACAAAGATGGAGAGCGCTGCGAACCCATCACTGGTGTGTAGCACTGCGGAAATGGAAACCCATAGCGTGGTGACCGATTGACACAAAGCTTGGACCACGTCATTGTAACCTTACGCGTTCAAACGACGCGTCGCACTTGACGTGCTTCTACTCTCTAAACAAGTACATATGACAAGAAGCGACGATCATTGAAGATGCCAGTCCTCGGACAGTTATCGCCGCCCATTAGCATCGCTCCCCCGTAAGCACCACTTAACAGCCTGTCGTACCATAACCTATCAAGCGCATAGTGCTTTCTGGCCTCGCGAACCTCGAAGGAAGCTAGGATCATCATAGTCATCATCAACCCACGACGAACCAGTAATCCTAGGCTTCCACACGTATCTCCGCGAGGTAGGAGCACTCCGTCGGTACGGTGGCATCCATGCGCCGGGGCCAGTCCACGGACTCGGAGTGTTATAGTGGTCAGGACCGTTCCAAGGCCATGGGGAACCATTTAAAACAGGACCGGTCCAGGGCGCAGGAGTACTCCTCCGGTTAGGCATCCACCCTCCCCGGACATTGCTCGCCAGATCCTCCAGTTCGTCACGGAGTGACCATATGAGCCGATTGCCGTAGCCGTACAATGGCGCATAATGTCCAAGCTGCTCCGTCAACGCGTAGATTGAATCCGCCACACTGTAGGGAGCGAGGGGAAACCCTGTGAAGTACTGGTGGACGTAGTGCAGCATCCCTGGATCGAACACGTGGAGTGGAAAGTCTTGCTGTGAGTTCCGCGGGTTAGCAGACTTGTTTGCTTTGGACACGTTGAACGAAGTATGTTCTTACGAAGTCAGGCGCATATCTGCTGAAGACGTCGCACAGGTTGCAGATGTGATGCTGATGATAAGGTGCGTACATCGGCCAGGGGACATGGTTGGTCGACCAGATTTGGCAAGCCTGGAAATGGTGAGGGCAACCTGGACAGTGGCACCAACCACCAATAAGATCGTTCGGCTGGTTCTGGCTCCACATTACAATAGCACGCCCAAATGCTAAGGGTGAGGGAGTGATGGTACGGTGCAGTTGGAGCAGCGACTCTTATCTGTCACCGCGTCCTACCTGAGCTGAACACACATACTCCGCATGACGATTAGCACAGCTCGACTTCGTTACCGTCATGTCGGTGCAGCCACCCGTTCGTTTGCCTGACCGGGGAGGAAGCCGCAGCAAACAGTCTTGCCCGGTATGTTGCACCGAATCCCGACCGCCCCTCTGCGACCCTCACATGACCAATCAAGGTAGGTCAGAACCCGAACGGACGCCCCTGTCTCCCATGCATGACGCAGCAGTGTGAGGCTTGGGAGTAGGAAGGCCATGCTTCTAAGTTGAGTGTATAACGCTGAGACGTGGTCCTTGAGTCTAGCTCGAGGCCTGGGTCCGCATCTCTTCGCTTGAAGCCGTGACTTTCGTTCCTCGTGACTACTCATTAAGCATACACTTCGGTCTTTGTGCTTGTTCTGATACAGACAGTCACGACTCCCGACGCCAACGCTTACCCATCCCGTGAGACCTCTTTTCCGCAACACCAATCGCTATGCTTCGCTAAGTTTACTCCTGCAAACAAAGATTAACACTTGCATTACGCTTCACTGTTCAGTACTTCGACCTCCTTCCACCATGCTTCCTCGTGTCCTCCTCAAACACACTCTCGTCCTCCTCGGCGACGGGCGCAGGGGTTCTGTTCTCCCGCCCCTGCCGTCGTCGGTGTCGACGGTTGACGCTAATTTGACTAGCACTGTCGTCCGGCGCAAGAGACGCAACATCGCCAAGCCCGTCGTCATCATCTTCGTCTTCGAAGTCTGTAATGCCCGAAGCCGGTGTATCGAGCCGAACGAACTGATCCGACGAGTTAGAGCCGCGGCGGAGCTGAGTCTGCAACGCCAATCCTGCCGAACGCTCACGCAGCATCTGCCGCACTTGCTCCGCACGAGAGTGCAGCAGCTCGAATGCGTCTTCGAAGCGCTCCATGTCACTGAACAGGTTCCGCTCGACTTCGGCCAAGACCGCGATCTCCGTGTCTTCGTCCATCTGCACGGGCGCAGGTGCGCTAACGCCCGCCCCATTCGGTCCAGGTGTCGGCCCGCGCGACGGGAACATGGGAGGCTGCACAGCATACGGCGTACCAAAAGGATCTTCTTCTGGCGACATCACGTTACGCAAGGGACTGAAAGGCGTGGGTCCGCGCGATGCCGGCATACCACTCAGACCGCTAAAAGGCGTACCATTTCGTGAGAATGGCGTGCCGTTAACGCCCCGGGATGGCGCTCGTGATGGTGTGAACGTCCCCATAGAAGGTGCCACAGGCGTCTCGGCTCCAGACCATAAGAAGCCATCGAAGCGTCCTGACACCAGAATGTCCCACTCCTGCTCGTTCACTTCAGCGAGCGTGGCGAGCATGCCGTGCAGCTCAGGATTCGAAAGCAGGTACATTGCGCACTCGCAATCTCGAGGCGGCTTGCTGAGACGGTACAACCGGTGTAGAGCCTTCCTCGTCCGCTTAAGCGCATTCGACGGTGTACTTGGTCGCTCGGCTGGCGTCGGCGCTCGCGCTTCAGAGATGACACTCTGTCCATGCATGAGCGCTATGAAGAAGTTGCGCTGCTGCACATCTAGTCTCGTCATCATTGCAAACATCAAGGTATCTTCGTCCGCTTCATCAGGTGGGCTGCAGGGGAAGTCTGGCTGTTGTGCGAGCCAGTTCTGTACTGCTCGCTTCGTCTTCTGATTCTGTCTTATGTAATGGTCACGGTACTCGTCCGGCACGTCGATGTCTAGCTTCTGCATTGGTTTCTGAGTGGCGCCGGAAATTCCAAGCCCGCCGTCCTCGGGTTGCATGCTGAACGGCGGCCACTGTGGTAGCTCTCGCCGGCCTGCTACGAACTCTAAGATCTCGCCCCAACTGATACCACTGTCTTCCTCGTCAGACAGAGCCGGTTGAGGAGTCATCTTACATATGACGCAGTCGCAACGCTGCGAAGAGATGTCGCGTGCAAACACTTGTGAAAGCTTGTCCAGCAGTCGCCTTGCAACTGACTTGTAGCCCGTGGCCACTGCGAGAGAGCCGTTTGACTTCAGTACTTGCAAATAGTCGTCCAATCGCTTATGCAAAGTTGCAAAGACCTTCGAGTACTCCTCGAGTGGCGCTTGTTGTAGGATGGCAGGCGACTGATACATGCTGTACTGTTGAACAGGTGTTCCAGACTGGACTAACCTCTTCGGTATCAGACCTGATAAGCCGCCGTTCTTCAACAGATAGTCCACCCGAGGAGGCTCCTTGCCAGCTGCAATGTCCCTCGGCGCAGGAGGTGGTGGAGGCGGCATGGGCGGTACCGCCGTGATAGGCGTCTGCCCAAAGTTTCCTGTTGGCACGTAGGCCGATGCAGCACCGACATCAATGATTGGTGTCTTCCGCGGTAAATCGTCAACAAACTCGTACATGGGCGTCTGGGGTTCCGTATCGAGGTGAGGTCCGTCATCGTAAACCGGGATAATTCTTGGTTGACGGTGAGCCTTACGCTCAGGAGGTACGGTAGTCGCGCCAGAGTCGAAGGACTCCTGGGTGTTCTGCGTATTCTGCGTGACCGTTGAATGCGGCTGTGACGCTGATGCGGCGGTGGAGACGGACTTGCGAAATCCACTGCTTGGCGTCGTCTTGCGCTCATCTTCCGGGAAGGCGCCAGGCATGCTCGATATCTCGGAGTCACCATACGCCGCGGCCGCCGCAGCAGCATCCCTGCGCAGGTGCGCATCTGACCGCGAACCTTTGACTTCTGAACCACGCGGCGTGCCGTCTGCGCTCCTGCGGCCTTCGCTCATATTCGCTCTGACTTCGTCCGCTGCCTGCCGTATACTGCTACCACTTCCCGATCTCCGGATTTCTGGGTTGTCAGCCGTCAGCGGAGGACTAGGCGGTGTATCCGCTGCAAGAGGTTTCGCGGGTGTGGAATTTCTTCTCCGCTCTGGACCAACATCTGTAGCCGCGGGCGTCAGAGGCTTAGTATTGCGCACATCTTCCAGACTTCCCACAGCTTCTCTGCTATGCGCTTTGCTGAAAGTCGGGTACGATGTTTTCTGCCTAATGTCCACTCCGGATCCGCTCGCTGAGCGCCTCTCCATCTCTGGAACCACGAGTTCCACCTTACGCTTGCTCCCCCTTTCCGACGATGCTAGTTTGGGCAAAAGCCTCTCTCTGCTCGTCGATCTTCGCTTTCGGAGTTTCGTGCTTGACGTATGCGGTATCCGGTGCTTGTCCTTGGCAACTGGAGAGTCTCGATCTCTATCCCGCTCTCTGTCCCTATCCCGCTCGTCGCGTTCACTGTCCTCCTTACGACGACGCCTCTTGGGCTCGACGTCGATGCTTGGCATGATATCGCATGCAGTCAATGGCAGGGCAGGGTCCTGAGCGTTTGGGTAGTTCGACATCGGCATCCTGCCTCGTGCCCGAACCGCCAACGCCTGACGTCAAGTGATTGGCTGAAAGCAGCACGCTGGGCGGGTGTGGCTCCTTTGCGACCGCCTCATCCGAAGTCAATATTTCCACCATGAAGCTGCATACACTTCATCGCAGTATCTACACTCAAGATCCAGATGCGTTCACAGACCGAACGACCGTATGAATGTGTCTTTGTCCCCACGTCAGGCTCAGGCTGTGATCGAGGCTGCAGCGTGGCGGTGTTTCCCGTCATGCGCTGGGCAAGCTCTTGAGGGATGAATCAAATTGTCTTTTGTACTTTGTCACCCATCTGCAGACGACCGCGAGCAAGAACCGAGAGCAAACCACAGACTAGGAACGTGTTCACCACGACGTGAGGTCTTGATGTAAAGGCACGGCAGCCATTCGGGATGGTCCAACCGCTCCCGATCCCAGACGACCGATTGTTCACATCGTGGAGGTCTGTCAGTCAGTATAGCAAGCAGATGTGCTCGACGTAGCTCAACGTACAATTACTCGGCCAGATGAGGTCTAGGGAAGCCCACCCAGGCGTGGACCTTGCTTGCGAATGGAATGTAGCCATTCTCCTCCGCTCTTTATATCGACCCTGTGCTCTTTCTCAACACCCCCTCGAGATGCTACCATGACTGTGAACCCGCGAAACATTGCAATATGCATTACGTTGTTCCTTCTATCTGCGTTCGTGACCTACACCATCAGATCTTCCCACCATGGATCCGGCAGCGTCCTCCCAACTCTCCGTAAAGGTCGCTCACACTTCTCAACGCAACACCAGGTAGCAACGCCAAAGCTAGCTTACGCGACTTTCCTGGCCAGCTTTGGAGACCCAAAGGAGGATGAAGACGACGACAGTAAAGACGATGAAGACGGTTACTACCTTGGGGCTCGCGTGATGGCCTACCAACTCCTACACTCCAAATCAGCCGGCACGAACAACAGCATCCCCTTTCTCGTGCTCTGTACGGAAGACGTAAAAAGGAGCAAACGTGTTCGCCTTAAGAAGGACGGCGCGACCGTCATTATCGTGGAGAAGGTCGAGTCTGACTGGGCCAAAACCGGCACTCCACGCTGGCGAGACAACCTCGCCAAGCTCCGTCTCTGGCAACTCACCGAGTACAGCAAGATCTGCTTCATCGATGCCGACAATCTCATCACCAAACCACTTGACGGCGCCTTCTACGACGAAGCCACGCTCACGCAAGCCACGGGCACTAACCCGGCCGCGATACAAGCGGACGAGGCGGCCTTGCCACGGACATACATGTTCGCCGCGCATGGTGATCTGTGGGGTTATGATCACCCGTATCCTCCTGATCCAGACCTGTCCTATCTCAACGGTGGCTTTTGGGTCTTCACGCCGAGCAAAGTGATGTTTGAGTACTATATGAGTCTGTTGGAGTTGCCGGGCCGCTTCGATCCTGGATTTATGGAACAAAACCTGTTGAACTATGCGCATAGGCGAGATGGCAATATGCCATGGAAGCCGTTGTGGTATGGGTGGAACGTGAATTGGCCTACCGCAAGAGATTGGCGAGGTAGGTCCAGCTGCAGCCTGATCTGCCGTCGGACTCGACTAACGCTGGTGTAGGTGGTGCGCGGAGCTTCCACGCGAAGTATTGGGACGGTGATGCCAGCCACGACCCGGTCTTGAAGGCTATTTGGAAGGAACAGAGAGCTGAGATGGAAGGGTACTATCGAGGAAGGGACGAGAAAAAGCACTAAAGAGTATCATGACCGTTTGACGCTTGTATGTGAATCGGCCACTTATACTAGAAGGCTGCTCTTCTAGATGCCCATTCGACCAGAAAGATGGTAAGTCTGATGATGATGAGAAGAACGCAACGCGAAAGTAAAGGTAGAGTCAGACGAACTTGTCACATGAGATTGCTTGACCTACATGTTATAAGCCAAGCGCTCAAGGCTGCCGCTCGACAACTCCGGCGCCAGTCTTCATTAAGGCTGCCTGTCTATCGTAGGAAATGATATCGAAGCTCGTTGCATCCAAGCGACGCTTTACCGGCGACGGTCTCGATCTCTGTCACGCTGCCGATGTTGGTCGCTGTAGTGTCTGCGATCGTGCCCGCTGTCGTCTCGTTCACGATCGCGGCGGTGACGTTCCGTAATCCGGTAGGACTCTTCGTCCGTGTTGCGTTCGTGCCGTCTTCTGTCGCGATCATCCTTTCCGTCTCTGCGTTTCCGGTCCCACTTCGACGGATCGTCTCGTCTGTGCCTTTCACCTCGGCGGTCGGGCTCTCCGTCTTCTCCACGTCGCTTTCTATGCTCACGCTCGCGCTCCTTCTGTTCAAACTCGGCCTCGTGCCTTTCGCGCTCCTCATTCTCGCGCTTCTTCTGCAGCTCCTCCTCGGTATAAAGCTTACCAGTTATCTTGTCTTTCAGTAACACCGGGTTGTATATTTTCACTTCAGCACCTTTCCGTGCCGCCTTGCCCCAAGCGCCCATTTCCTGCGCTACCGCAGCCTCTTCTTTTGCGCCAATGCCAAGCAAAGCTGGTCTTCGCTCCGGTAGCTTTGTCTTTTCCATCTTCTTGCCCTTGTTGCTGCCTATGCCTTCGCCGTCTTTCCAGCCCATGCCTCGCAACAGTGCAGCGCCAAATTGATCAACGGGTACCCTAGCGTAGTCGTCCAGCGAAGACATGTCCGGCGCCTCCCTGAAGTCTCGCTCGAACGCTTCTTCTTCCGACACGGCCGGAAGTACCAGATCTGTTTTCACAGTCTTCCCCAACAGTGCGTCCATAGCAATCTCGTCATCCGTCTTTTGCTTGACTGATGCCTCGGCATCCGACTCCGGCGGTGCTTGCTGCGTTGTTTCCGCTTCGGCCTGGATATTATGGCCGTTAATGACTGGCTCCCCACCATCGCTTTCCCTTGAGGTCACGTTGAGCCCATATTGCGGCTTCGAGGCCTCTAGATCCTTGATTGCCTGCTCAGTGACCTCTTGCTGCGCCTCTGCCGGCAGAGCATGGCGCTGTTTCCTGCGCTTGCTCGCTTCTTTCCAATTGCGGTTCGCTTGCGGTGCAATAATCAGCGGCGCAGCATCCTTGACAGAAGTGTCGTCGACGGCGCCTCCAGCTAATTGGTCGAAGTGGGACACTTGTTGCGCCTGACCTTCGTGATGCGCATCGTCTTCGTCCTCTCGAAACGCGGCATGAGATCTTTTGAAGCCGTTCGTTGCTGATGGCTTCGGTGTCCTTTTTGGTCCGCCAAGTGTCAGCGAAATCTTTTCCGCCATACCCATGCTCTGTGTCAATACGTGATTGAGCCTGTAGTGTGTCAGGACGGACATAAACATACACCGATCGTGAGCCGTATGTGAGGCAAGCTTGACTCGCGCCGATGATTTCCTGAAGCGGGCGGCACATTTTAGTGAGTCAAGCTTCGCTGAAACCATGACGACAATGCACTTCCTCAAAATCTCTAGTCGCATTAGGTTAGGAACGATGCTGTACTCTTAAAAGTAGGCACACATACGGTAGGTGCAGAGGGAACGAGGTCTCACCTTTCCCCTTCAATCTTATTCGTTTCATGCTGAATGTACAGCTGGATCTTGGTACACAAAATCCTGCCATGGAGCCCAACTACTTTACGTGCACCCTTGGACAGGCTGCAGCGTTGGGCATACAACAACCCCACAATACGATCAACAAGCTCGTAGATGCACTGTCCGAACGACACGCTGATCAGCCAGCTGTAGGCTTTCCACAGCCTGGCGACAGTGTCGAGGATCCATGGACAAATCTTCTCTTCAGCTTCGCGGATATCAAACTAGGATCGACATACGTTGCAAATCTACTAGTGCAGCATCATGAGACCACACTAGCACGTTGCCAGACGGTCGGGCTGTTGTGTCCAAGCACAGCGGAGTTTCTTTTCACATGGTTGGCTCTGATTAGGCTAGGGCATGGTGTCTTGCTTATTGCGCCGCAATGTCAGCCAGAAGCAATAGCGAACCTCTGCAAAACCTGCGACGTTCGACTTCTGTTCTACGACAATGTCTACGCGGATCAAGCGGTCGAAGCGGCGCGCATATCGTCTGATCAATCTGGCACAGCTCTGGCGAGCGCCGCACTACCCTTCTCCGACAAGCCGCAGCGCAATACCTTTGTCCCAGAGCGTGTTGAGCAGTATAATATGCCGATAGTATCCGAGAGTGATGAAGAGGTTGCATATCTGCACCACACCTCAGGCACTTCGTCTGGTATGCCAAAACCGATTCCCCAGACCCATCGTGGCGGAGTCGGAGTTCTCCCCTCTTTCTCTGACGGGTGGCAAGCCACTACCTTTACAACTACCCCTCTCTATCATGGTGGTATCGCCGACCTTTTCCGCGCCTGGACCAGCCACGCAATGATCTGGCTGTTTCCGGGAAAGAGAGTGCCAATCACCGCGAAGAACATCATCAAGTGTTTAGAACTAGCCAAACGGGAACATCACGCAGGCTCAACAAGTCATGTAGCGCCGGTCAAATTCTTCTCATCGGTCCCATACGTGTTACAGATGTTGGAGTCTGAACCTGAAGGCTTGCGACACCTTCAGCAGATGGACATCGTAGGTGTTGGGGGCGCTGCTCTTCCGCCCGAAGTTGGTAATCAACTTGTGTCCAACGGCGTCAACTTGATTTCACGCTTCGGTAGCGCAGAGTGTGGGTTTCTCCTCTCCTCGCACCGAGACTATTCCAAAGATCGCGAGTGGCAGTACCTGCGCGTGGCTTCAGGTGCGGAGCGATACCTACGCTTCGAGCCACAAACAGATGGTGGTGGACTATCAGAGCTTATAGTGCTCAAAGGCTGGCCGCACATGGCAAAGCGCAACCGTGACAACGGCTCATATGCTACCTCAGATCTCTTCGCACCGCACCCTTCAATACCTAATGCTTGGAAGTATCACAGTAGGGCAGACAGTCAGCTGACACTAATAACGGGGAAGAAATTCGACCCTGCGCCCCTGGAGGCTTCGCTTGCAACGTCTGAGCTAGTGGACGATGTACTCATCTTTGGTAACGGGCAGCCGTACCCTGGCGCGCTGGTGTTCCGGAGTCAGCATGCCATAGGTCTGTCCAATGCAGATCTGTTGCAGCAAGTCTGGCCGCGGATGGAGAAGCTCAACGCTGGGAGCCAGGATCATGCCCGGATAGCGAAAGCAATGCTGTTGCCAATGCCTGTCCTGGAAAGGCCGCTTGAGAAGAGCAGCAAGGGCACGATCCTGAGAAATGCCGTCGAAAAGCGGTTCAAGCAGGAGATTGAGAGCGCTTACTCGCAAGCCGAAGGCACTGAAGATGCGGCTAACGTGCCAGACGAGAGTTTACCCGACTTCATTAGAGAGACAGTGTCTGCTGTGGTGGCGAAGCCCGGTAAACTGACTGATACTACTGATTTGTTCTCATATGGTGTTGATTCAGTCGCTGGCATGCGGATTCGCACGAAGCTACGTCGTCTACTACCAGCGGACTCGGCTCCTCTGCCGATTAATGTTGTCGAAGACTGTGGCTCTATCGACAAACTAGCGCAGTACGTTCGTCGGAAACGGCATGGCGAGACCCATTGCAATGGCGATGCGAAGGAGGATGAGCATGCGTACATGCGCGAGCTCGTAGAGACCTACAGCCGCTTCGTCGAGAGCATAGAAGCGACATCAGGTTCGAACGGACAAAGCAGCGGAGGAGATGTCGTCGTCCTTACAGGTGCTACCGGAGCACTGGGTGCTCATGTTCTTAACCAGTACAGGAAGAAGCCGGAAGTTCGGAAAGTATACTGCCTCGTCCGTGGCTCGGACGAGCATGCTGCATTCGAACGAGTAAACAAGGCGCTCACACAGCGTAAGCTACCGGCCCTAGATGGTGCAAAGCAGGAGTGCAAGGTCCAAATCGTACAGGCGTCGCTCGGCGAGAACCGGTTGGGCTTGTCAGACGAGACGTATCAAAGTATTGCGAAAGAAGCAACCGTCATAATGCACGTGGCTTGGTCCGTCAACTTCCGCATGAGATTGCGTAGTTTTGTTAAGGACAACATTGCAGGTGTTACCAATCTCATCAATCTGGCCTTGGCATCGCCGCATGATCAAGCGCCTGTCTTCGCGTTCTGCTCGTCCGTGGCGAGTGCGATGGCATACAGCGGGAAAGCAGCGGTGCCGGAGACAATTATTAACGATCCAAGTGCCGCCACAAATCTAGGCTATTCGCAGAGCAAGTGGGTGGCGGAGCAAATCTGTCTCCGCGCATCTGAGACTAGACGGTTGAAGGGCCGGGTCGCAGTCTTTCGGGTCGGGCAGCTAGCTGGAGACAGCGAGACAGGTGTCTGGAATACCAAAGAAGCTTGGCCCATGATGCTGAGTGCATCTAAGATTACTGAGAGTCTACCGACTCTGAAAAACGAGAACTTGGACTGGCTCCCGGTTGATATAGCTGCCAGTGCACTAATACAGGGCGCCCAAACGCCAAGGTATGACCGTACGCTAGCGGTCTATCATGTGCTCAATAATAATGGACGACCTACTTGGATGGAGATGTTGGAGTGGTTGAAGCAACACGAGAGCTTCAATATCGTGCCACCTTCGAGATGGGTATCACAACTGGAAGCTGCTGTTGACCAAGGCTCGACCCATCCTGCCACCCAGCTTCTGGACCATTGGCGGGAGGCGTATACTGCTACAAAGCAGAACGAAGCGCCCCACGCCGAATTCGATATGATAGAAACCAAGGAAGCTCTGCCAGTTCTAGCGAGTGTTGAACCGGTTGATGAGGAGTACTTCAATAAGCTCTGGGCCTGGATCAAAGTCAACGTGTGAGCGTGGGTGTCTCAGGACTTCGCACAGTCACTTGAACGGCCAACTGTCGAACGAGGTTTCAAGAACAACAGTGCTGACACCTGTTGACGCAGCTTAAAGCGCACGGTCTTACGATGAAGCAAGTGCCATCTGTTCCCGCGTGTGAGCGTCTGTGTCCCAGGCCTGACGAAGACATCTGAACGGCCAACTGTCAAACAGGGTTGACAGGTATCGATATGAAGGGTGCTGAGACTTGTTGACAAGGCCTCCTTGGAACGCACGATGTTCGGACGAAAGCAAGCATTGTCTGGTCCCACATGTTCATCTCCGCCGTCAGTGTAAGATTTCCGGTATCCCCGGGCCCGCGACAAAGGGTCTCAGGAAAATGCGAACCGTAATGGCTTTCCGGTCCTGCGGGATGCTATCGCACTATGGAGATAGCTGCGACGCACGATCTGCGAACCCAGCCTATGTTTCACATGTCAAGGAGTTTGCATCGACAAGAGCAAGCCATAGCGAGCACCCGGACGCCCCTCGTTGTCCCAGTTCGGCACTTTCCACCAAGATGGCGTGCAACAACAAGCGAGCGCGGCCGAGAGGCCGAGACACAGCGTTGGAGGTAGGCTCTCATCGCGACAATACGGTTCTCAACCGCAGCTTGGATGAAATTGTCATCCGCGTAGGCAGTGGGCCTCGCCTTGGAAGTCCTTTGGAAAGTCGCCGAAGGTGGGCTGACCGTTTTGCAAGCCGCGGCGAGATGGTTCAAGCCACGGCTCCAGTAGTCTGGCAGCCGGCTCTGAAGATAGATCGGTGGAGGTAGGTGACTTTCCCAGTTTCGCCAAGCGGCGATCGTATTCGTAGTGGAGGTCGTTAGTAGGCTGACGGACGACTTCCCCGGAGACCAACTACGGCTATAAGCCATAAGCTACCCGCAGAAGGGAAAAGGCCAGACTGAAGTCATGGGGGCGACCTTGGTTTGGCACGGGGAGCAGAACGTGCCGCTAATCGAGCCGAGGCTCTTGTTATCACCCGTGGTCTTGCGTACAAAATCAACTGCATCTGCTAGACCTTTTAGGCAGTGCAGGATTTTAGGTGCTGTAGGTCCGCATGCAGATTGAAACAAGGCTTGCATAAGGAGATTGAACGATACCATCGGATAGCTCCTCGTACCTGCGTCGTGTTTACTTGTTCCTGCAGTAGCCTGCAATCGCATGCAAGCCTGACGTATGCCTTTGCCTATTGAATGCGGAAAATCCTGGCGTGCTTGCCCTTTCAAGCCATCCTCTTCTGGAGTTTTGCGTGGCTGAGACCTGCATAAGCTCCGCTTTGGGTGGTGATGATCTATTTCTGCCTTTCTGTTAGCGCGCGTTTCCGCTTCCGAGTGCATGCGGTCTCGGCAGACGCTGAATTGGCCATGCATATGCATATGACCTGACGCAAGAATTACATTAGAGATGCATAAGGAGAGGAGATTAAGCGAACCTGAACGATGGAGAATGATGGTCTCTCGAGACATATGCTTGATCCAGTCTGTCAAATCAATGACACAGCTTGTGATACCATGAAAGTCTTCTCGAAGCTGGCTAGGTAGCATGGTGAAACGCCGGCTCTGGGGAAGAGACGGCAATGTGTCAGGGTGTCTGGCCTTGCGGGTCCCACCAATCGACAAGGTGATCGACTAGTCCCGTTGGCCCGCAGTGAGAGCAAACGGTACCTGCGTTAGCGAAGAGTCGTGTTTCATCACAGCTGCGAGTCTACGAAGTCTCTGCGGCCGCGTTCGGAGACCATGACGAGGATTTTGTCAACGACGCGTCGAGCTGATAGCGGCCGGCGACATCAACGAGTGGCGGCCGGATCGTGGCCATACATCGCAGCTCTGCCTAACCGACGATGCCGTTCAAAGTAGGCGTGAAAGCGCTGTCTCTGGAGCAAGCGCTACGACCGGCAGTGACCAGAGGACTGATTGTTTGTGATGTATGGACCCCATCAGCGAATCTCTGTGAGGCTTCTGGAAGCCGCCAAATCCTTCTTGCCTAAAAATGCTCTCTAGTATTACCGATTGGAAGCGATAGGCTGAAGTGGCGCTGCGCTTCCAGCCAACAGGCTGTAGGGCCCTCCCAGCTCGGTAAAAGTGGAAAAACCAAAAGAGCGATGCGCGACAAAGTACACTTGTTATTCGACCAGTCGACGAACATGCAGCCGTGAGCACATGAGACATCGCATCCGTCGAGGACTTCATCGTCACCCTGCAGCACTCTGCGACACCCGCGGCACGTTACTGCTCACTGTTTGCAGCGAGCTGCGTGGTGGTGTCGCCATTTCCGTGCTACTTGAGCCCTCAACCAACGTTCGCCATCACCCGCAGCTGGATTGGCAATGCATTGTACAAAGTACTGCTCGCGTTAATGCAGGTACAGAGTTTGCATTTCTGCACAGTGTGCGCATTGTCTGAGGCAAGTCATAGTTGGCATACCACACGTCGATCGAGGAGCACCGCTGCCAAGAGCCGATCTCGTGCTGGTCCATAGGCGAACCTATCACATCGTCATGAACGCGAGAAAAGCTCCCGCAGTAGGGGTGGGCCAGGTGGGTGTACCTGCAGCTCTAGCGGGCTGAGAGTGGTCGGGTCCTGCGAGGCTCGACTTGGATTTGGCTTCCGTTCCGACGTGTCCCATGCGCTATCTCGAATCGCGGATACGCTAAGCAGTGTGCCTGGCAGACCGTGGCTAGCTACTCTGGCCTACACTATTCGCCGCTCATCGTTCTTATCCCGCAGCCGATCCCAGCATTCGTTCACTTTGTCTGTGCCGGGGTTTCTCATCTACCTGATCGTTCTCTTGTGCACTTCTTTCATCGTCATCTTTGTCTTATTCCTCGCCCACTTCGGTGCTGACCCGATCTGTACATCTGTGCAGCTCGTCGACAGTACCAGACATTCCTTTTGGGGGCCTTTCTGCTACACTAGCTTCTTGTGCAACTATCGATCGAAAAGTTTCAGCCCACGACTTACATCCGGCCTCTAGTAAACAGAAAGCGACACCCACTCTCTGTTCAGTCATTCCTCGGACCTCACCTTCGACCTGTGTGGATCGATCTGTACACTAACAACACGTCCGGTCACCGCCATCAAACTAATTGGAAGCCCACTGAGTGCGTCCACTGGAATATAGACCTGCTCAATCCAATCGCCTAACCCTTCGAAGTCTGGTCAGTGGCAGCTGTAATAGAAAGACTGGCTTCGAAACCGCTCGAACTGACGTCTCACATAGAGTGCTGCAATGGAATACGCATACCAGACGACTCCGCCCATGGCGCAGTCGCCGTTCTTCTACTATAATCCATCCCCAAGCCCTGAAAACAGGCAACATGGTCACTTTACGCCGCATCCGCATGGGCTGCCAATGGCTGTCGTGCCATCGAGCCCGCAACACATCGCGCCTTTCCCACAACACCCGGTATATCAGCGTCCACACTCCGCTGACCGTCAGATGATGTACCATCAGTCCGGGCCCGCATACGTATCGCAAGCGATGATCACACCCGTTGCGTCTCCGAAGATGCACTACCACAAGCCGGCAATCTACGTACAGCATGAGATGCCAATGCTGATGGCATTGAACACTGAGTGCCACAGCTACTTCCCACCTACGCCCACGCTTTCTGCGTCTGGCTCCTTCAGCACCGTTGACAGCTCCCCCCCAACCTGCGATATCGTTCCTACTCCCGTGACCGCAAGCTACTACCAGAGGCCGAACCTGCCCATGTACGCTGTGGTCAAGCAAGGCTGCGAGGAAGAGGTGTTCTCCGAGGTCCTGTCAACTGGTGAGTGGTCACGGCCGCAATCTCCACCGATGACACCCGTCTACTTGCATCCTGGATCTGCTGCCCCGGGCGAGATGGCTTACCACCTGACGGCTGGCTCTTGCCCTTCGCTGTCTC
Source organism: Baudoinia panamericana UAMH 10762 (assembly GCF_000338955.1). Classification (NCBI taxonomy): domain Eukaryota; kingdom Fungi; phylum Ascomycota; class Dothideomycetes; order Mycosphaerellales; family Teratosphaeriaceae; genus Baudoinia; species Baudoinia panamericana. Next base: position 510,889 of record NW_006911271.1, on the reverse strand, counting down.
CTTGTCCATCACCGATCCCACGCTCGGTCACTTCTGAGCTCGATGTCTGCGATCCTCGCGCCCTAACAGTGGGCCCAAGCACCATTGACTTCTCGGCTCTGCCAACCATGCCAACCGCAGAGGAGGCAATGAAGAGCAATACAACCATGCACCAGGATAGCGTTCAGGTTGTCACCCCTGACGAGCTGATTCATTACGGCGGCGTAGACTACTTCGAGCCCATTTTTGAGCTTGATGGCGAGGAGGACTGTGGGGTCATGTGCTCGAACACTGGTGTCGACACCATTCACTTCAATGGTAACAAACGTCAGCGTATGGAAATGGCACCAATGAGTATTGAGGACGACGGCTTCTTCAGTGAATCAAGCTATAGCGACGAAGAGTTTGCCGCCGTCGCCAGCTACTCTCCCTCCACATCTGAGTTCTCCATCCCAGAGCAGTGTGCTGCCGCCGCAGCTCCACAAACCAAGCGCAAATCATCGAAGAAGACAGCGGATGCATCGTCCGCTCAGTCCACGAGCCACCAGAACTCCTCTTCCTCGGCCTCTACATCGGCGAGCAACGAGGGTGGTGCTTCTGCTGCCAGCACTCCGGGGCATGGCAGCAGCTCTCGTCGTGGTCGCAAGCAGTCCTTGACTGATGACCCTTCCAAGACTTTCGTCTGCACCCTGTGCAGCCGTCGCTTCCGCAGGCAAGAACACCTCAAGCGCCACTATAGGTCTCTCCACACCCACGAGAAGCCCTTCGAGTGCACCGACTGCGGCAAGAAGTTCTCTCGCTCCGACAACCTTAGCCAGCACCAGCGTACCCATGGTGCCGGCACCATGGTCATGGGTGTTCTGCCTCAAGATCAACAGCATCTGGCACCCATCGAGTCCGTCAATGGTGGCGAAGCAGGGAGTCTGATCGCTCCCAAGAGCGACCAGCATTACACGCCGCAGCCGCTGGCACCCCACCAGCAACGGCTCAGCCCGGACGCTGGTCAACTTGGTGCCATGCTCTTCGACGTGACCGCTCAGGTTGCTGGCAGCAGCAGCAGCTCGGTGACATACTCGGACAGCTCTAGCTCATCCTCCGATCGCAAGCCAGCGAAGAAGAGGAAGCGGGACGAGTAGATCTTACCACGTCACATGAAAAAAGAGTTCGAATGAGTATCACGCCGTCACGTTGGAGGACTTCATAGACGTCACGGCCATGCCAATGGCTGATATCAAGTCGGGAAGAAGGAACACCAGGATACATGACCCGTCGCGGAAGACACATCTCCTTTTGTCATTGCTGCGCCTTCTTTCGTTGTACTAATTCCCGCAAATCCGCATGAGGCTGTACGTGTCCAGGGAAGAAAAGAGGCTTGCTTTTACTGCGCTTCGTCCTTCTATGTGTAGAACTAGTTTCCTATGTCTTTGTTCTTTGCTTTGAGCTTGCTTGAGCGGGAAGTTGGAGATGGTGTAGAGATATATGTTGTGAAAGATCGAAGGCGCTGCGCTGGTCGCTGGTTGTCTCTGCATTGATTGTGCTTGTTACTATGTGTATCTAGTGTAGCAATAGCAGCGCTTCCAGTATAGGGCGTTTGTCACTCATTTATGCCATCAACTTGCAAATTTCTGCCTTTCCTTCTCAGAAATTTAGCAGTGGGTGAAGTGTACTTAAGGTAGAGGGTGAAGTGTACTCAAGGTAGAGGGTGAAGTGTAATTAAGGTAGTGAGTGAAGTGTACTTAAGGTAAAGGGAGGTTGGTATGAGAGAGACATAGTCTCAAACATAACTGTCCGTCTCAGCTGAACCTGATCGACACGCGTGCCACCCAGCCATGCTATTACACTGACAGTATTCAAACGCCTAGTCAACGCTTGATCGAAGACGCTGCCGTTACGCCGCCGCTCGCAAGGTAATACAGTAGTAGCTGCCACCACTTCCCTACCGACTGCCAGACATTCCAACGCCTGTCTCTTATTTCTTTCCGAATCCCAGGAACTTCTTCATCTTCGCTTCCACATCCCCTCTAGCCTTGTTCTCCTTCTTTCCTTCCACCTTCTCCGGCTTCGCCATGGCCGCCTTATGCGCCGCCTGACCTTCCGCCTGCCGCTCTGCCAGATCCACCTTGAGTTCCTGAGCCTGAGCCCGATACTCCGCCTTTAGACTCGGACCCTGTCGCGCTTGGAGACTTGCGTCTGGCGACCAGCCTATTGTCACTACAACGCCACCACGGAAGCCCATATCTCTGACTAAACGCTGAGAAGGACTGTTAGGGAGAGTCTGATGGCCCTTAGAGCCCAGATAGCGGAGCTCAAAGGGCTCTGGCGCTGCGGTTAGAGTGTCCATGACCTTACTGTACAAGTCTGCGGCCGTATCAGTGTTAGTCATGGTGATAACGAGGGAGTATTGGTCCGGGTAGCGCACTCGGATGCGCACGCTCTGAACTGTGGCTAGCTTTTCTTGCCGCTCAGCTTCTTGTTCAGCGAGTTCACGGTCAGAAAGTAGACGAGTGTTCCTCCCTGCGCGTTCAAGCGCAGCTTGATGTGCCTTGGCGTGTTCGATGTGTGGCTCAAAGACCGAAGGATCATCTGGTGCAAGCGCCGCAGCTGGGGTTGAGGAGGAGGGTGGCCGGTAGACAGATATGCCGTTCATCGTGCTCGCTGACTCCGTTGAAGGCTCCGTCGTTGATGTGTCCGGATCTGTGATGGTGGAAGATGCTAGCACGTCGTTTTCTATGGTTGGCGCTGTCGGCCCATCGACAATCGGAACGTCCTCGTTCCGCTCTGGACCTGGCGCCTCTGGTAGTGCTGCAGCATTGTCCGCCTCCGCATTAGGTCGGCCGCCGTTAACTGCCAGCACGTCTGCTACGCCAACGGAATGGCTTGCGCCGCTGCCAGTGCCTGCAGAAGTACCATCGATACTTGCGAAATACGTTGTGATCTCCTGCATGGCCTCTTCAAGCGGCTGTTCAGTCTTTGCGAAAGTCAGTCGTACTAGTACACTCCCGCTGTTATATCCTAGTTGCGCAAGTGTCTTCTGGAGGTTTACAAAGCTTTCCATAGTCCGGCCCATAATGTTTAGGCATGGCTGCTCGTAGAGCAACCGCCCAGCTCCTGTGCTTCCGGAAGGCACGCCTCGCTGAGTGATGTTGAGCTTTCTTGCTGATCCGGCCACACCATCTTCGAACTTCCGCAACAATAGCCACAAGGAGGTTGTGCTGGGAAACTTGTCTTCTATTCTGCCGCCACCTTCGCTCTCTGGTAATTGTAGGGCCACGCTCACCACACTCGGTGACCGGCTTGCTTGTACGAGTTGGAGCTTAGCACCTGCTGACAGGCCGGACAAGCGAAATGGCTGCGAAAGGTCCAATGTCTTGTTGTTCTGTGTCCTGAGAGTGTAGCCTTCCGGGTTAAGCTTCCTGCTTCTACACGCCTCCTCCAGCACTTCTCGCAGGTATTTGCCAGGCGTGACTTTGACCTGCGTTCGCCGTGCCGTGGAATCGACCACAAAAATACTGCTCGTGGACATCGCTGCTACGCGGCTGCCTGCGCCCTCCGCTGGCTCTCACGCAGTCGTGCCTCTCTATACACTCCAGACAGATATTGCACCAACGCCCTGCCTCTTCTGTAGATGTGTGGAGCGCAGAACAAGTAGCTCAAGGCGATCACGATGAGGCGTTCACTACGGGTGAGTCGAAGGCCACCCAGCTCGGACATGGATCGCTTGGGTGTTGGTCACGTGGGTTTAATTGTTGCGCATATGAGTGTCCAGTTGTTGATAAGTTGGTGTCAACAGTCATTAGTCATTCAGTATCGTTTGCTTCGAGCGTCTTCGATGAGGCAACAGTTGGATTGCATGTGCGTTTGCGAGCCTTCCCCCACATGCATGCGTGCCTGCCCTGTGCAGCAACCCCCGCCGGAATTATTTGTTGACATAATCACCAACAGTCGACCGCCTCGAAAGGTCGAAGACTTCGACAGATCGTACCATCACAAGCCTGGCCAACAGCAACACTTTCTTCTCCCGCCTACTGTCAGACGTCGTCAACATGTCGCCCACCGTCCATATAACCTCGCCACAACACTTCAGCCAAGTCCTCTCGTCATCCCGCATCGTCGTAACAGAGTAAGACCTTCTCGCTTACTGCACCGCTACGTTCGCTACTAACAGCATTTACAGCTTCTACGCCGATTGGTGCGGCCCCTGCAAAGCCATCGCCCCTGTCTACGAACAACTCTCCACCCAACTCTCTCGCCCAGGCACCATAACTTTCACCAAAGTGAACACGGACACCCAAAAAGAGATCGCTCAGACCTACAACATCACCGCCATGCCGACCTTCATGATCTTTAAGGCCGGCCGCGAGACCAAACGGATACGTGGTGCCGACCCCAAAGCGCTGGATCAGGCTGTCAAGCAATTGGCGCAAGAAGCAGGTCGAGCGGACGAGGGTGGTGCTGCGGCGGGAGAGGCGAGCTCGAGTGGTGCTGCGTGGTTAGGTGTGGGCGTGCCGAGAGGGTACGTGGATGTTACGGATCAGGTCGACGTGCTGGGACTGGACTTTTTGAACCTGGACGGGGAGAAGGGTGATAAGAGGACGGTATTTGACGGCAATAAACCAAGTTCTCTCGGTGCGGGTAAGAGGAAAGACGGAGCGAAGAACGATTGGATAGAAAGCGACACGGACGAGCAACTCATGCTTTTCGTGCCGTTTCAGTCAACGCTCAAGCTACACAGCATACACCTAACCTCGGTGATACCTGCAGAAGGCACCGGCGACGACGAAGTCATGCGGCCAAAGACGCTCAAAATCTTTACGAACCGATCGACTGTGGTGGGGTTCGACGAAGCGGACGACTTGCCTTGTACGCAGGAGATTGAGTTGAAAGAGTCGGACTGGGATGCTAAGACTGCCACTGCGAAAGTGGAGCTACGGTATGTCAAGTTTCAGAATGTCAGCTCCATTGTTATCTTTGTTGCGGACGGTGAGGGTGAGGGCGAGAAGACGAGGATAGATCGGTTGCGGTTTGTAGGAACTGGTGGGGAGAAGAGGGATATGGGCAAGCTGGAGAAGATTGGAGATGAGCAGGGCGAGTAATTCTGCGTACGTGTTGATGGCCTCTGCTCGCGAAAGCCGGGCTGAAGTGTTGTCGCGAAAGACTCCCATTAGCTTCGGTCTCACCCGAAGAGACGACTCAACGAGGAAGGTACGATTACGGAAGGTGCGAAGCGACTCAAGCACTGCCCATGATGCATTGCATATAGCGCATGCTATGTTGCATACTGCTAGAAAGCGTAGACAGCAGTTCATATCGGCAGACTGCATCCCCTTCGAAACACGCCCTGTGCGCCATCATGCAGACCCTCATCCACGGTGTCCGTCTCACTTCCCTCAAAGGTACTCCACTAGTGACCGGCTCTCCTGCTCTCCGCAATGACCTTGGTCATCTCATCGACCTTTCTCTTCGCGCGGCCGAATGTGCCGAGCCTCTTCTTCGCCAGCTTCCTTGCGCGCTTGTCCTTGCTGTTGCGGAGCAGTTCGATGACGCGGCGCTCGTACGGTGCGAGACTTGTAAAGTGTCAGTACATCCGTTGTGACGAAGATATAGATCTTATATGTGTATGTGCATACCCTGCAACCTCCTTCACGATATCCCTCACGAAGCTGGTTCGCTTGCTCAAATGACCTTTCATGCGTGAAACCCGCGGCTTAGGCTGGCGGGGAGTGACTTTCTGGATGCCAACACGTTCGTTAGTATATCAATGTCCGCCAAATCTCTGCTGTTGCAGCCGCTGGTCATCCACGGGGCGCTGGTTAAACGTACGTGGCCACGATTAAGGCCAACGGCAATGCCGCTCCTCTGCTTTACCTCCTTCGGCATGATGGCGGTATTGGGGGAGATGGTGGATGGATCGATGTTGTATCGCTACGCTGCGATAGTGCGGGCCTTCAAACTTCGGAAGTGATGCTCTTGGCGCTCAAATCGGCCGGCGTTTTTGTGGGCTTGGCAGAGAAGACGCGGAAGCAGTTCCGACTACTATGGAAGCACGCTCACGTGAACCAAGCCACCCGCTCGGCGTAGATTACGCCACCCGAATAGCCGTTGAGCCGCATCATCCGCAAGAAGGCGACCGGAGCATCACTGTACATCTTCACCAAGCCAGCCACGGCTTTACCCTTGCATGGGATGGCATCGGCACATTGCTTACTACATAAAGCGAAGGCGCCACCTATGATCAGTGACGGTAGATGCAGTGGCAGTCGGTAGGCTCGCGTAGCAGTCAGTGATGCTCAGGTACCAACCACATCCGAGCCATCCGGCAAAGTCTAATATGGTCGTTGGCTTCATGCCTGTGACGCAATCACCACTCACTGCACTACCGCACCATGAGCCTTAGCACTCGTCACCGCGGCGAAGGTTTGCGTTTTCGCCCAACGACAGCGCGTCAGTAGGTCTTCATAGCCTTTTCATATCTCTTCATCTCACCCTCGCCCATTTCTTTTTGCCTTATACACGTAGCATATCACCTCTTGTGTGAGCCAATTCACGCCTCGCCCACGATAGTCCTTGAGGAAGGCTACGACGCGGCTTTCTGAACAGCAGTGGAGTGTTATACCATACCCCCGACGCAGACGTAAGCCACCGCAGAGATGTTCGGCTTCTCGTACTGGTTCCTGCCGCTCTTCGCAGGCTGCGTATGGCTAGGTACGGCGACATCAGCGTCCTCCGGTCTTATGCAACTAACACATTCTTTAAGGGACACTCCTCGCCATGCTGGGCGCCTGGGAGGCCATGGGTCGCCCTCATTATAGCGAAATGGCATCAAACCAGCCCACAGCATATATCTCAGACATCGGCGCCACGCGATGGGGCAAGCCTCTGTTTATCGCCGGCAGCGCAGTGATGGTTGTCATCTTCGACGTTACTTTCATCTCAGAACGATGGCTACGACATAAGGGTCGCTTGCAGAGCAATTACGGGAGGGGCGAGAAGATTCTCAGCGTGTTCGCGATCATCTTTGCGGTCGTAGGTGCCGCAGGGTTGATACTGCTCACCATTTTCGACACGAAGCGCCACCCTGAGGTGCACGATGCTATGCTAATCGTATTCATGTAAGCCGTCTCGTCCCCTGATTCAGGGCTGATATATGCGCTGACATAAACCTCCGTCAGTGCTGGATACGTTATCTCCGCCATTTTCATCTGCGCAGAATACCAGCGCCTCGGCGTGCATTACCGGGAATCTGCAATCCTCCGCACCTCATTTTGGATCAAGCTCGGCTTCATCATTGTCGAGGTTGCGCTCGCGATTGCATTCGGCGTTACCGAGTATAAGACAATGTACCAATCATCAGCCATCCTCGAGTGGGTAATTGCGCTGATCTACATCTTCTATGTGTGGAGTGTACGTATTCAAGGCGCCAGCTTCCTCCACAACCTATAACTGACATGTCCACTTGCAGTTCATCATCGATTTCCTGCCAGCCGTCCACACAAGGCATAAAGGCGACCGCTTCCCGCCCGTGCGAAGAAGCGACGACGAAATGGCCATGACCACCGAGGCCGCAGGCACAATGACTGGTGGTCCCGTCTACACCAGTGGCGGCTATGGTCACAATGACCGGGAGAGCTACGGCAGCCAGCAGCCGGTAATGCAGCAGAATGGCGGTTACAATAATTATGCGTCTCAGCATGCGTCGAGGAACTTCTAGATCCTCGTGGAGTGTGTTGAATGAGCCTTGGTAAGCGTTGGCCATAGAAGCATGAGCGTTGGAGTTACGGAATGGGAGGTGTTGCTGGTTCTGTACGAGTAGCCGAAGATGGGTGACTATACACCGGCCAGATACTGTAATGATACCCAATGATCACAATCGAAGACGTTACCATCAGTGCGGCGTGCAACCTCATGATTTGGCACACTCGACGTGCTTGGAACCGGAAATGGAACTACGTGCTCCGGCGAACACTCTTGCTGATACTCAAGAGGATGAGGAGCAAGCATAACAGGCACAACATTCTAACACTTTCACCATCGGCCACAATAAGTTACGTCGTCACGGCGTATATGTCGTTACAGCCGCTACGAGCGAAGCTTTACCACCACGGACCATGACCATGTCCATGACCACTCCATCCATTGCCACCACTCTGCTGAGCGAAGCGCACAATCACGGCGCTGCTGAAAGGCACATCGACGCTCAGCTGACCGTTACGTCCTACACCCGCCGTCTCTCCTCTTGTCACATTGCCAAGCAACACCGGCATCCCGTTGTCCAGTTCGTAGTTGAAGCTGTAACCGTCGAAAGTAATGCCGGTGATAGCATCGCTACCATTCGCCATCAAGCGTTGCAGTTGCACAGCCCCGTAGTTACCTGGAGGAAGTTGGAAGGTGTACTGCTGGACAGGCCGCGGGTAGTTGTCCGTGTAATTGCTATTGTAGTCTGTAGCGTTGTAGCTCATCATGTTGACCACGATGAGCCGGGCAAGCGAGCCATTAACGTATGCGGCGTAGGCGCTCTCTTCGTCGTTCGGAAGAGGTAGGTTGATTATACTCGGCGTTGACGTGACAATGTTGCCGAGAAAGGAAGCTACGGCGATGTTGCCGTAGTACGGTGCTTTTGTCCCCTTGGAGGTGATGTTCGTATCAACCGGTTGCCAACTTTGGTAGCGATAATTGGTCCCTTGATGCATGTGGACGCGGCTGATGTTGTTTGTTGCGCACCAAAGGTTGAAGTCAATACCCCAGAGTGCAGCACCGAAGGTGTTGCTGAGACCTGGACGGCCTTGGTTGTACAGAGAGTTTGTCTCGCCCATGATGAAGGGGAGGTTGTTAGAACCAAGGTTAGCAGGCAGGCCGCGCAGCAGGCGGGACTCGTTCAGTTGCTTGGCAATTGACACCACGTTGGACGTGTGGTTCATGAGCGTGCCTTGTAGAGTCACGCCAGGTACTGTGGCACCACTGATATAGCTGTAGGTTTGTTAGCAGTCGACGAGGGAAAGCCGCTCAGCTAGCGCTTACTTATGTGTTGTGATCACGGCAATGTCTTTGTCAGTGTCAAGCCCATCCTCCCACGTCCGGATCGGATCCAGGCTGTTGCTGGTGCCCGCAAACGAGGGTGCGTAATAAGTGTAGTTCTGGGAGGACGCGAGATCCGGACACGGACCAGTCATGGCCGCCTTGATGGCTCTCGTCCAATTCAGCCACTCGTTTACGTAACTCTGCTCCGTCCAGTTTGAAGGCCGCACGATACCTTGTGCGGATGTCTTGAACAGGTCCGGCTCGTTGCCAAGCTCCCAATGCAAGAGTCTGCCGCCTTGGAGCGCTTTACATGCGTATGGCACTGAGGCAATGAGCCCTTCACGGGCGAAGGTGCTATTTCGGCCAAGGTTGAAGCCGTGGATGAACTTCGTGTTAGGCCATGTCTGGTAAGACTCGAAATAGGCCGGTCCGATAGTTAGAGTGGTAGGGTAGTCCGGCGAGATAGCTGGATTGACGATACCTATCTCGGCGACGGCGATGGAGCTGTTGAATACAGCATAGTCTTGAGTATTGCCGCCGACTCTGATAAACGGCTTGGTTCCGGTCAGGTCGCCAAGGTTGTTGAGAAGATTGTTCGAGAAAGTGTTCGGACTCGAAAGATTGCCCGCGAAATCAGGGAACGAACTGAACTCGATGCTATAAGAGACAAAGGCGGGAAGAGGAACACCAGCACCTGTAGGTGCTACAGCGCTGACAGCAACAGCAGACACATTGTTCGACGAGCCATTTGGGGTCCATAAGGCGCAAGAGCCGTGCGCCAGGCCCAGGGCGAGCCATACATCTCTCATTCGCGCCATGGTATCGTATACGGCTGACTCTGAGGGAGACGCTCACCTTTTATGATGCTTACCTGGGACGGCATCTGATGCCATGCACCGCGACGTAACGTCGTATTAGCCCCGCATTGACTCTGTGAGAACACCATGTGGATCGCTGCAGCCTCCAGAGATTCTCCGTCGACAGTGAGCGAGGCAACTTGGTGTACCTGACGATCTCTGCGGAGAAGGGATGCATGATTGCTAATAGCCGGCATACGAGCTTCGAGAGACACATTGAGCAGACGCCGATGTTGCTCGGCAGCAGCTAAGGTGATCGCAAGGCCGTGCAATCTCTTGCTCGCTGCTATAGCAGCGGCGTGCGGAAGATGCGAGCAGAGGGGGAAGTGTCGAGAGCGAAGAACAAAACAACCTGCAAAGTCAGATGCACAAGGCTCGAAGAGGTTAGCGCGACTTGGCATTGAGCGAGCATCAAAACTTCGCGTCGCGAATTGCAAGAAGCCTTCTTTTTCTCTTCGTGCGGCGGCATGATCAAATACAGTTTCCCAAAGTTGCTTGGTCACCGACACGTCTGTGGTGAACATAGCGTCATTCATGCCACAGAATGAAACAATTGCAATCGGTTAGCAGCCATTTCCGACTCGCTGGCCCTCTCCCTCTGGCCTTGACGGCGCGCTGGTGATCGAACAAATCTTATCAATGGTCAGATATGGAAAGGCTGAACAACAGTTGTAGGATCTGATGGAGAAGGTAGGATCGTCTGGTTGTACTGCCGTCTTGTTGAACGTTGGGAAAGTGTTCACTTTAACCCGCATTTACACAGCAGCGCTCGTCACGGTGAACAAGCTAAAGATTACGTATCAAGCGCTTTACTCCTCTCATGCATTATACGCAGCATACATGGCTGGACTAAATGTTGTTGCGCTCATATCGGGCGGCAAGGACTCGCTCTTTTCTATTCTGCACTGCATCGCGAACGGGCACAATGTGGTGGCTCTTGCTAACTTGCATCCTCCGCCGTCCCAGAACGCACGAGATGCTGAAGACCTGGACAGCTTTATGTATCAGACGATAGGGCACCAGATAATGCCGCTCTATGAGCAGGCCCTCGGGCTACCATTGTACCGCCAGGAAATTGTGGGCTCGGCCGTGGTCCGGGAAAGGTCATACCAACCCGTTTCCGACCTACAGGGTCTAGAGTCGGACGAGACGGAGTCTCTTGTACCACTGCTACTCAAGGTGAAGGCCGCACACCCTGAGCTAAATGCGGTAAGCACGGGCGCAATACTCTCAGACTACCAGCGTACGCGGGTGGAGTCTGTCGCCTTGCGACTTGGCCTGGTACCGCTGTCTTATCTATGGCAGTATCCGTTGCTATCTGGCAATACGTCACGCTCTTTGTTACAGGACATGGCAGCTGTCGGACAAGATTCACGCATTATCAAGGTAGCTTCAGGGGGGCTGAACGAAAGCTTTCTATGGCTGAACGTTGCAGACGCGAACACTATTCGCATGCTCACAACAGCCGCCCAAAGGTTTGGCACCACGGGAGACGGTGCAGTGCTGGGTGAGGGTGGCGAATACGAAACGCTAGCTGTTAATGGCCCGACACCTTTATGGAAGGCGTCCATCTCTGTGCCTGACGAAGCAAGGACGGTCGTACAAGGAGAAGCGGGTAGTTTCTCAATACACCTGCGCAGGGCCGAAACAGTACGCGGCAGTACTGTCATGGCAGACCACAAGCACCCCCGAGTTCCGCCGCTTTTGGACCTGACGTCAGACAGCGTCTTACAAGTTCTACTTGCTGACCTCTCAGCGCCGCGGGCACAGGGCCGGGTAGTTGCTCAGCAGCCTATACCATCGCCGGAGTTTGGGAGGAGAAGTGTGGGAGAGGTCGACAATCTATATGAATGCCGTACTGGGCAAGGCGGCGATGCCGCGGCTCAGACACGCTCAATAATGGATGCCATGACTGCCGAGCTGGAAATGCAGAAACCGCGGTTAGGAATGCACTCTATCGCATACACTTCGATCATCTTGCGTAACATGGCAGATTTTGCAGATGTCAACAGAGTCTATGGAAGCTATTTCAGCAAACCAAATCCTCCGGCACGGGTCACACTAGCCTGTGCAGATGTTCTTGCCCATGGCTGCCATCTGATGATAGGATTCACATGTCAGAAAGATGCAACGCAAATTACGCCCATTGTACGGAAAGGCCTGCACGTCCAGTCACGCTCTTATTGGGCGCCGGCGAATATTGGGCCGTACTCCCAAGCGATCTCCATACCAGTAGTGGGCAATGCGAGGTTGGACTCTGCCAACGTTGTGTATGTGGCAGGTCAGATCCCATTAGTGCCGGCGAACATGGAGCTGTACCACGGGTTCCCATCGGCAGACATTGTCAGCTTCGCGCACCAAACAGTATTGGCTTTGCAACACATGAGACGAATCGCCGAGGTGACGAGGATGGAGCATTGGATCGCTGCGATTGCATTCATCGTTGTTCCGCCTAGCGAAACAGCCCCAGGTTTTGCCGCAGTGGCGTCAACCGCATGGGAAAGCTTCCATGCTGCTGCCTCTGAAGTACATTCGCCGGAACAAGAGGACGATGACGAGGATTTCGATGTATGGCATTTGCAACAGAAAGCCTGGTACGGCAAGCCGATTTCGAAAGCATCTCAGCGCCCAAAAGCCAGCACATTGACACCGCCGCTCTGGGTCATCGAAGTGGATGCTTTGCCTCGGGGAGCAAGTATCGAGTGGGTCGGTTACGGAGCCACGGCGCCAGGATTGGCAGCCGAGCACTTGATGCACCTGCAGTACCTGCTCCGTACTTTCAAAGAACACATCATTCAAAGGCCAGATCGTGTCCAACAACCGTGCACCGTTGACCGCCGAGCCACTGCCGGCGCCCAGAGTGGATACTGATCAGCATACGTGGAGGGCTGTGTGAAGCAGGAATGACGGAAGTAGCAGCATTTGTAGACTTCCCACGTGAAGGAGGCCGACTCGACATGCATTCGGCCCAGTCAAGCTTTCTTCTCCACATACACCTTGCGCGAAGCCTGCCGAACCCGGAAACAACGCCAATGCGGGGCAAGAGCGCGTTTGGAAAGCTTCCTACTAGCACCCGGCGACGGTTTGCAGACAACACCAAGCGTCGATGTATCATGGCGTGAGGGGAACGGTGCCGTAAGTAATCTGCATCGATGGCGCGATCGACAGCGTATGTCAGGAGGATTGTTCATCCTTTTCAGCGACGCTTAGCCCTACTACAGCCGAGGCTCCTACAACCACGCATTGAGGGGCTACCACATTCGATCACTAAATAGCATATTGGGAATGTGTAGACGAGTATGCTTGCGTCCGGCTTCCAATTCACATTCAGGCAGCTTCACACATTCGAGTCGTATCTCTTTGCAAGACCCCTTTTCGTTTTGTTCTGCACAACATTGTCTATATGGCTCCTGACCTCAATGCCGTCGCCGCTGGCGAGCGGTTCGACTACTCACAGCCGGGCTCTTCCGGCTATCATATCAACCAAGAGATCACCTGGAACGATCCAAAGAACCGAAAGTTGAAGGTCTTAACCATCGGAGCCGGTGTGACCGGCATATTGATGGCATACCGGATACAGAAGGATTGCCCAAATGTAGAGCATGTTATCTACGAGAAGAACGCAGATATCGGAGGGACGTGGCTCGAGGTTGGTCTGTTGTATTTGGAGCAAGCTGTCCATTGGTTCGCTGACGACAACATCGCAATGGGCAGAACCGGTACCCGGGCGCTGCATGTGAGCAAATGATCGATCATGATTCTACCGATTCTGTGAGCAAGCGATAACGGTTGTCTTGAACACTTTCAGGTGATATACCTAGTCATGCCTACACCTATCAGTTCGCCCTCAATCCAGACTGGCCTCGCTTCTTCTCATACTCGCCTGACATCTGGAAATATCTTGACAAAGTCTGCGAGACATTCGACTTGAGGAAGTATATGAACTTCAACACCGAAGTCATAGGGTGCTATTGGGACGAAGGTATGGGTGAATGGAAGGTCAAGCTGCGGGAGACCGTAAACGGAGAGGTCGTTCGAGAATTTGGTGATACTTGCCAGTTGTTACTCCACGGCACTGGTATCCTGAACAATTTCAAGTGGCCAGACATACCTGGCTTGAAAGATAAGTTCAAGGGTAGGGTTGTTCATACGGCTCGCTGGCCCACAGATTACCAGAAGGAGCAGTGGAACCACGATCGCGTTGCAGTCATCGGATCTGGCGCCTCATCCATCCAGACTGTGCCTACCATGCAGCCGCACGCTAAGCATATCGACATTTTCGTCCGCACTGGCGTATGGTTCGTCCAGATTGCGAACAACTATGGCCAAAACAAAGAATACGACCAGCAGGAGAGGGACACATTCCGCCACGACCCTAAAGCCTTGGTTGCCCATGCGAAGGATATCGAGGATCAAGTCAACGGTCTCTGGGGAGCCTTCTACTCCGATACCGAGGCACAAAAGATGGGCCAGGAGTTGTTCCGTAACCGTATGAAGGAGTTCATCAAGGACGAACGGCTGTTGAAAGGCTTCACACCTAAGTTCGGCTTGGGGTGCCGTAGGATCACTCCTGGCGATCCGTACATGGAGGCCATACAGAAGGACAATGTCGACGTCCACTTCACGCCTGTCGTCAGCTGCACCGAAGAAGGCGTGGTTGGTGGTGACGGCACTGAGCGCAAGGTTGACACCATTGTCTGTGCCACCGGCTTTGACGTTTCGTACCGACCACGTTTCCCAATCGTAGGCGTAGATGGCATGGACTTGAAGGAGAAGTGGAAGGTCTGCCCTGAGTCGTATCTCGGCCTTGCAATCCCGGACTTTCCAAACTTCCTCACCTTCATCGGCCCGACTTGGCCTGTCGAGAATGGTTCAGTGATGGGCCCGCTACACACAGTCTCCGACTACGCCGTTCAGATCATCAAGAAGATGCAGAATGAGAACATCAAAAGTTGGGTGCCCGATCAGGCAAAGACCGATGCTTTCAACGACCACGTGCAGGAGTGGATCAAGCACACTGTCTGGAAGTATGTGACTCCCCGTAAGTGTCCCGTGCATATTCGATCGATGCTGACGTGCTTGCCTCTTGCTCGGTAGGGACGAGTGCCGAAGCTGGGTAAGTTGCCGAATACGTCCGTCTCATAACTCCTTGTCCTAACCGCGAGCAGTACAAAAATAACGACACCGGCCGTGTCAATGCTGTCTGGCCCGGCTCGTCTATGCACTACCAGCAAGTCATTGCCCAGCCGAGGTACGAAGACTTTCACATCCAGTACTTCGATAAGAACCCTTGGGCTTCGCTGGGCATGGGCTGGACAATCGAGAACCGCCTAGGTGCGCAGGGCGCGGACTGCAGTCCGTACCTCAACCTTAACAATATTGACCCGAAGTGGTACGTCGTTTTTAGACCGCTTGTCGTGGTTGATATGCTGACGGAGATCCTGCAGGTTCGAAGCAATGGGTGGTGACGCCAAGGTGCTTGTCGAGCAGCAGAACAATCAAAACGCTCGAAAGGGAGCCAGGGCACCGATAGATCAGTAGTAGCACCCTTGAACATGTTCGCTGCATGTCCGCTCGTTATCTGTTTTTCTTCTTGTCTGCGTCAGTTTCATCTTCTCCTTCCCGCGTTGTCAAGGCTATCCAGATTGACAGGCTGAGCGCAGACAGCACAAAGTCGAAGCCCAACGAGCTCACCGCCGGGTGGCTAATGACCGCTTTCGCAATCTCCGTCATCGTATGCGATCGGCTTGCCAAGTAAACTTGACGTGTAAGAAGGATACCGCCTACAAAGGCTATAGGCCGCTGAACCAGTTGACTGAGTTCCGAACGAGCAGTACCGATTCGAGTCTTCACCAGGGCCAGTTGCACGAACAATAGCAGTCTAGCAGCTACGATGAGTGGTATCAACCAGGGCGTCCCAGCCAGCCCTGGAGCGACAGACAGGCCGAGAGCGTATAGAGCGAACGCCACTGCAAATGAAGTCGGCCTGACATCAACTTGCGTTGTCGCAGGGCCTTGGCGTGTTAGTGCAACGTAGAACAGGTTCTGTGTGAATGAAATTGGCAGAATTTGGGCTAGGGCGAAGAAAGCCCATAGCCTTGGAACCTGCTGCCTCCGACCTGTAGCTCGTTAGAGGACCGGCGATCCGTGCTTTGAAAGGACACTGTCGTGCTCACCTTCAGTGGCCATATACGTGGAGACTGACATGGTGGCGATTAATGCACTGAGCGTCCAGACATACCGTGCCTGGTCTGCGACGATTGCTTCGCCGAAGTCGCGAAATAGGGTCGAAGTAATGGACCACGTCCAGATGCTCCGCAACATGCCGTTTCTCTCGACAGCGAGCCGGCCGAAGATGGTCTGACTCCACTCATAGTACGACTGAATTAGAACATGGAGCATGTTGACAGACAGCACGGTAAAGCTGATGCCGGCCAAAGTAATGAATACCCGCGCCGGTGATTGACGCCCAGGATATCTACGCGCCGGTAGTTGGGCGATGGTGACGAGGACAATGGCTGTAAACGAGAGTGCTGCGACATTGTAGAGCCAGAAGACAGTCGCCCCGAAGTAGTTGTAGGTGGGATTGGTATCCATCGGCGGAGATGTACGAGAGGTGGAAGGTCAGAGGTTGTGCGTCAATACCATAGTACCCTATACTAGCCAAGAAGCCGCTAATACACTGTTAAGGTGATGTTCGCTACAGTATTGTGGCTCATACTCCATGGATTGTGATCGGCGCATCTTCGGATGCCCGCTGCGAGCCTTACTGTAGCCTTGCACATCAACCTCTATTCTGAGCAACGAGGAAGAACTTGAGGAGTCAACAGCCTTGCGGCCGAGGCAATTTGTTGCCCATGACGGGCGGAATGTCCTCTCTCTACCAGCATTGTCGAGTGGAGTGCAATCCCAGGAGATAGACAGGCTCCAGCCTGTCGGCCACCGCGCGTGATGCCTTTGATGGCTTGAACTGCTCTCGGACGAGCTACGATACCACGATGTCTAAGTAAACCGAGCGACAAGGCTCCGACGCTGCTATACACCTTGCCATGTCCATAACCCTAGTAAGGCTCTTCAGCTCACTCACAGGCTTGCGAGCTAAACCGTACGAAAGCCGTATGAAACCCGTATGGTGAACGCCAAGCAGTCGTCAACAATGGATAGATCGCTTACTGGATCTGGGGTTACGTGCAATTAAAAGGGAGATGCTATGAGTTTCTTGGGAGCTCTAAAGCCCACACTGACAAGCAGTAAGAGTTTCTTACAAGCACTCACACTGTCACACCACGTCATGCGACTTCAGGCTGATCTAGTGTGTTTAACAGCGCGCCCCAGACCGGTAGATGCGTGGACTGTACTTCACAAGTCTGACGCTTTTCATGTTGAGAGGGAAGACCTGGACAAGGCGCGAAGATGGCACGAAGTGTCTGGCACTTTCCACAACCAAGGATCACTAGTTGTACAGGCAAGGTTAGCTTCTGCGGCTCCTACGGTGTTTGCGCCCTGGGGAGAGGTTGGGTTGGCAGCCCGACTAGCCCGAGTTGTTACAGCAACATTGACTGCACTTCGGCAAGCCTCTAGATTGCCCGTATGGACGCTGGCGTTGCGCTATCTAGAGGTATCATCGAGACACAACCAAAAGAGCCGTGAAGGCGCCAAGTCCACTTGATGAGACTGTTCGCAAGCCGACATTAAGGACGCCTGCACAATATGTGATTGATGTAGCACAATGTGTACGAGCTTCCAGCATCATGCTCATGCGATGGTGCGAGGGGTGCGTTTGTCGCAGCGTTGCTCGTACAAAACCCCGGCACGCTAGTGTTGGGCTTCAGCATTTCAGACTCCTGGCATGAGCACGGCGCGCAGACGGCGGAGACGAATGCCCGCAGCAGCAGTAGCGTCTCTCCTTGTGACAGCTTGGAAGCCGTTGTAATTCGCTGCCAAGATCGTGTGGCTTGGAAAGGCCAAACATCCCATATCGTTGAGCCAACGAACGACGATAAGGGCTCCGTCACCGACTCAAAGGGTTCTTCCGCGCAACTGCGTTGGTGCACTATCTGTAATGTAGCTGAAAAAGCACCCTGCCAGACAGCGAGCGGGGCCTGTTCCTCGTTTAACATACTAGGCAGCAGAGGACGTATCGACAGTCGAAAGGACTGCCTCTAGGCAGCGTAGGAACAACTAATCATTATCCATGTGATGCAGAGCAGTATGAACGAGCAAACATGCAGTAATGAAGTCCGCCCAAGTATGGACCAGGAATGGCTGAGATCTCACTATGTGACTTGCTTCCTATATATCATGATATGAAGTCATCCTGTGGCGTAACAGAGTCCACACAATGATACGGTTATCTTGCGATGGAGTACAGAACTACTAATCACCATTTGAAGTGCATATATGGATCAGGTGCCTGATCTGATCCTGCCTCACTTCACGATCGATTGATCCGCTCCTCACCAGTCTTGTACGGTCGCCTGCACCCTTCTTAGCCGAGTGTTGCAGTGAACCCTCCACGACTGCCTCAGTACTGCCTCAGTACAGCGGTCTACTTCTTGGTAATTGTTTCCTGAGTGCCTCGCATGCCACTCGAGGGGCTAGCTGTTACAGGGCGGCGGATTGTTCGGACAGCTTCGTGGACCGGAGTAATACGGCTAGACCTTGGATGGGTAAGCTGAGTGCCGTTCCGTGGGTCACTGCAGGTCGAAGGTGCGAACGACCCCGACGTCCGCCATGTGTGGCCCATGGCTGGCGTCATGGCGGTCGTCAGCGCCGCGGGCGACGGTCGCCGCGCTTGTGGGTGCATTTGGCGATCATGCTCCTCCCGAATATCAAGTTCGACAGGATATGGATGGTGCAGAGGTTGCTGGTCTGTGCAAAGTTAGTCGCTACATGCAACACATATCACATTGCGGCGACCTGCGTGGCATGTCCAGCGCAACACCGTCGTCGCGCCAGGTGGGTTGCGGCTCTGTAGCGAAGATACTCAGGAAGCGCAAGTCGGCATTCACTGACTTGTATGATCAGCTTGCATTCGACCATGCAGTCAAGCTGATGCAATGACGGACCTCCTTCCGTCTGTAAGCGAACATATGCCTGCGCAGATGCCTGGCTGCTAATATTATAGGAACTGTAACCCTCGAGCTGCTGATCGGCAAAAGATGTGCTAGGGAAGATGTACTCGTTGCACAGCTTGCAGGTTGTGTTTCGGCCTCGGTTGGCTTGCTCGCAGGAATGGTTATGCTCTGCCATGATCGTCGCAGGCTTGGAAGAAATTTGCGGCAAGTAACCTTTGTTATAAGGGAATGTCGAGGTTGATGGAAGATGCTTTGGTGTTGGAACAACGGAGAGGGCTTGTTCAATGTCTTTCGGTGGCGACGGCTTGTTGTAATGCAATATGGCGGTGAGGTTCAAGGATGCCTAATGCCAGCGCACTTGACATTGCCTCAATGAACCACCCACGCTCAAGAGAAGCATTATAAGCCGCCGAGCGATTTTTTCCCCGACTAGCGAGCCCTCGTACTTGTGCCAGTTCGCCCTATTGAAGGTGTAGGGCGATGCTGTGTTGGCGGTGTTTGCCACTCGTACCTTCAGTGCCTTCATACCCCTTGCACTTCTGCCTGGGGGCTCGTGCAGTGACCAGGTTGGAAGCCGACGACATGCCGAGCAGGAACTTGCAACCTATCAATGACGCGGTTGGTTCACGATGGTTACACCGCTCGTTTGACCATAGTCGTCTCCCTAGGACAAAGGTGGCAGAGAGTGGCCGGTACTGACAGCATCTGCGTGCGCTGAGCTAATGTCGAAGACTATCGTGAAACTGACACAACGCATAGATTCTTCAGCCCTACTCCTCTTGGTAAGCGGTATCGAGGCCAAAGTGCTACGCTAGTCCAGTGGCAGGGGTACTTGTAGCGAGGCTTTGACATACCACTGGTCAGCTGGTGCTTGGAATATGAGGTAAGGACCAGACCTTAGTCCAGAGGGACCGTTTCAAAAGCGCATAGCGTAAGGCAGGTTAAGGCCCGACCACGATGCCCAGATCAAGGAACGGCCGCAATTGGAGTTCTGCAGGCCACAGTCACCATAAGGTTGCCCAGTATCAGGGTGAAAGAGCTTTGACAAAGCTTCCTAGTGGATCTCGCAAGCATTTGTGGTTGTGCTAAAGCACGCATAAGGGTCCTGCAGAAGCAATCTGCTGTGCCGCACAAGTGCAGGTTGGTCCGCCTTCGCGCAGCAACCTCGTAATCGTGCATTTCATGGCGCTGAACACGGTTTTTAATTCGATGTGGTGTGCGTCAGTTGATCGAAGACCTTCCGGCTTAGGAGGAAAGCTACCCTTTGCCTGTACCAGAAAGCGCGTGCAGACTATTCTGGGCGCGCGTCAACAGGCCTTCCCTACCGCATGCGTCAAACACTTGTTCGCCGAGAAGCGACCAATAATTCGAGCTTGCTCGAGTTCTCTACTGTAGGCATGAGCTTAAGAGACAGGCTGATGGGCTTAGTCGTCGCCAAGCCAGGCGATTGCGAAGCAGCAGGCGAGAAATCGCTATGCTATCGCGACCAGAGGCCCGTTCGTACACGCACGCGTACGCTCAGATGGCATTTGCGTGTTCTAGATCGGTTCGGCGTTGTTTATCGCTGGTATGCTTACATAGATCGATCTCTCACTGTTCGTCCCACGGTCTCAGTGCTCGGAACTCCGTGAGCCACGGTATATGATCGCGGTTCGCATTTTTCTTGTCTTCTGAGCGATAGTATCAAGATCGCCAATCAGGCTTAGCGCACTTTTCGATGCTCTGCAGCCGTGTTTCAGCACAAGTCCAACACACAGACGAAAGGAGAGGGTCACCGGGTAAACCTTACTGTACCCAGTCACAATCTCGTGCGCTGCGCCAACAGGTGATTTTAGTCGGCAGCTGTCGTTACCGGGATATGATCAAAGCTATCCAGATGGCCGGTAACACCCACTGCGCGTTTCACGCGTTCCTGCACGGCACAGGCCATCTGTTCACCGGTCGGTCCTTCCAACAAGCCCCCTGTACTAGCGATACACTCTCTATCCTCAGAGATTGAACGCAGAATCAATCGGTGGTCAAGCATGTACAATGCAATTGGAGTGTGAATCGTCGAAAGCGTGAAGATGTGGCTGTCCATAGAGGTAAAGTAAGCCCTTATGGAACCACATCTCAACTTGAGCTCCTGGATGCGGATCAGTATGTGCAGGACACGGTGCCACAAGCTGATGCGATTGCAGCAGATGGGTGCTGTCCAAAGTGGGCGGCAGGCATTGGCGGCCTAACGCAGGTTGCCTTTGCAGTCGGTCATCTTTTGGTGGCATAGGTAAAGTATATGTGATTCTAAACAGCAGCCAGTGCCGAAACATTCGCTTCCTGTTGCAATCAATGCTCTGCGAGCCGAGTGATGTCGCAAGTGCAGCGCAACCGCTCATATGCTGAAGTTCCAAGGTTCTGGATCCATTGGGCGCTGGAAGTAGGAGCCAAGGAGACGCAGCCGGCAGCAGTCCTTTAGTCATCACGCACAGACTGCCGAACGGATCACAGTGCCGACATACTCAGTATCTTGAAGTACTTTTTGGCGAGGCAAGAGCACGGGTGTTGCAGCCAATCAGGGCGCTGATGCCGTCATTTGGGCGTCGACTGGCTCAAGTCCACCCTCAGTCGATGTGTGGCGGTGACTCGTACCTGCATCTCAAAGTTCATGTTGTTGAGCCCGCTGTAAGCTGCCAGCTAGCAGCCACTAGAGTTCATGCATTGTCTCGCTTCTGCACATGATGTCAATCTCAAAACGTCAAGGGTAAAGGTCAAGGAAGCAACGGTGAAATAGTGATGTAGGTATGACTCCTAGCACCTCGCCAAAATCTTACAGTGATTGAAGCATGCAACTTTTGACTGTCCAACCCGTGCGTTACCCAAGACTTCATGCATGGCCATTGACACCATTCGAAACGCCATTGACCTCCTTGAGCGGACCGAGCTTCTCTCTCCGCGCCTTGGAGGCCTCAGCGAGCTCAACGATTACTTTCTCCGTTTCATCCCACCCAATGCAAGCATCAGTAATCGAGACACCGTACTTGAGGCCCGCCTTGCCCTCCTTCGGCACCTTCTGGCTGCCTTCGTTAATGTTCGACTCGATCATGACGCCCATGATTGCATCTTCGCCTGCATGCATTTGTTCAGCAACAGAGTGCGCTACCTTGGGCTGATTCTTGTGGTTCTTTTCCGAGTTGCCATGCGAGCAATCGACCATGACACGCGGCCGAAGACCTTTCGCTTCCAACGCGGCCTTAGCGTCGTTGATGGATTTGGAGTCGTAGTTGGTGCCCTTCTTGCCACCACGGAGGATGACGAAGCAATCATCATTTCCCACTGTGCCGACAATTGCGACGTTGCCGGGTTTCGTGACAGATAGGAAATGATGAGGGTGCTTGACTGCGCCGATCGCGTCAATAGCTACGTCCAGCGTTCCATCTGTTCCGTTCTTAAAGCCGACCGGGAAGGAGAGGCCTGATGCGAGCTCACGATGTACTTGCGACTCTGTTGTCCGTGCACCGACTGCGCCGACAGAAAGCAAGTCGGCTGTGAATTGTGGACTGATGGTGTCAAGCATCTCGGACGCTAGAGGCATGCCTTTCTCCGTCAGATCGAGGAACATCTGTCGCGCAGTTCGCAGGCCCTTATTAATGTTGAAGGTGTTGTCAATATCCGGGTCGTTCACCAAGCCTTTCCAGCCGACGGTCGTTCTAGGCTTCTCCAGGTAGGATCGCATAACAATGAGCAGCTCGTTCTCGTACTTTTGCTTCAACTCGAGCAGGCGATCGCAGTACTCCAATGCCATGGCAGGATCGTGTATACTGCATGGACCAATTACGACTAATAGTCTTCGGTTCTTGTCCGTGCCGTGAACGATATCGACGGCCTCATTGCGCGCTTTGATCACGGTGTCCTTTGATTTTTCCGTCTGCCGTATTTCGTGTTGTAGCAAATCCGGCGGTGTCAGGGGTGTCATACCCCGAATACGCCAATCTTCTACACTGTCTCGGTTGCCAACATTGGCGTTGGGCATGAAGAACTAAAGGCGCCACAGTCAGCGAGATTCCTATCTGGCGTAGTCTTCCCTCTGCAACTCACTTCCGACATGTTTTCCCGTCGACGTGGGCAGTAATGTTCTGGTCAGTGTATGCACAGCGTTATGAAGGAATAGACTTGTCTGGTAAAACTGAAGTGGATTTGGGATGACTCGACAGAGTCTCGACATTGGCCCGGCGGTGAGCGGAGCGTTTCCGCCACGTCTTTTCGGCGCACTCATGACCTTAGCCATTTCAGTCACGTGCGCGGTTTAGAGCGATAGCCATGCTGCCCATCCAAGTCGACACAGATGGCTCGGGTGGAGCAGCTTACCGTCAACTTCTTCTGTAGCCACAATCCGAACTACGATAACAGACATGGAATGTCACTCTTGGAGTACATTTGTGTAAAGTGCGAAATATCTACCATCGCCACCGCAAGCGCTTTGGCAGAGTAAGACAAACCAACGAAGTCCAGAGACGGAATAGGGAGACGATACACCATGGTCGGCGGCTACCTCGTTGTATACATCAGAAGCTCCCTGCAATGCCGCACGCTCTACACCCTCGCGCTAGACAACAACTTAGACAATAACTCAAATCATTGCTGCTTTCCCTTGTTCTGGGCTTGCGGTCCCATCTCCTTGCTGAAAGCGGCATACGAGACTTCCAGGCCGGCGATGGCAGAGACACCGACGTAGCCAATCAAGAAGAGTAGCAGCGTGACAGTGAGGCCCATGAAGATGGCTAGTATTTACGTCAGCGAACCAGGATGGAGCGTGGCCAAAACAGACGGTAAAGGCTTACCGGGTGACAAGAACTGGTACGTCTCAAACAGCGGCAGCTTGTACTGTGTGTTGTCTGTCACGTTTGACTGTCTTTGCCGAAGACGGCGCCCTTCTGCACTGATGTCGCGCTTGAGGTCGATATGCAAGGCTGAGGGGTACTCCTCGTCCATCTCGTACGGCGGATCCTGCTGTATCGCGGAAGCTGCATAGATAAGAACATAAGGCATATTCTTCGAGCTCAATTCGTCGAGGTATCGCGTAATCGCCACGTCTAGGTTGCTTTGCATCAGCAGTAGTTTCGCACATAAAGTGGTCCCTTATTTGGCTACGACATACCGGACATAGCAGTCTCCGTCTTTCTGTCGTCTCCGGCCATTGTCAGTGGCTGCAAAGGCTTGGTAATGAGATGCTTCGTTGTGCTCTCTGCTAAGCTGCATTTCCTGGCCAATGCATCCGCAAGCTTGTCCGCATTCACGCTACCTAGCGCCTCAGACGTTTGCAGCAGCGTCTCGTTCCGTCCTTTCGCCATCTGTTCTCGCAGCCGCGCCATGCTCATGACATCGTCTGCTCTGGCGCCCGGCTGGGTGAAGATGACGTACGCATCGTGTTCGCAACCTGATAGAGCGTCCAGTACCTGAGTCTCTACATCACCAGAGCTCGCTATTTGTGGTAGTGGCGAGTTGCTATATCGTCCAGAACTGCGCAGGTGTTAGTGGAAGACGCACTGATCAAGTGGTAGGTTATGGTTACGGATCGCTGAGAAGCATGAAGAATGGGTGCGCATCTTTGAATGCTTGCACCGTACTTGTGGCCAGCAGAAGCTGGCATACCGATCGTAACAGCATGATGTCGATGAGTATGGGAATAGCAGCTCAGAGTCGTATGTCACTGATAGCGGCGAGGCAAGGCATACATCTCCGCCTTGCCGAGGTTTCGCCGGCGCAAACTCCAAGCCTTACACTTTTCGATATTGCATGTGCCCATGGCGAGACGTATCACAAATGGCGCCTATATTACAGAAACGCAAGAGAGACACAGGACAGCTAGAGGCGATCTCCTTCGACCCTACTGCACGTCAAGACTATCTGACCGGGTTCCACAAGCGCAAGTTAGCTCGAATTCAGAATGCACGTGAGACTGCAATCAAGCGGGAGAAGGAGGAGAAGGTGCGGGAGCGGCGACAGATGCGAGAGCAGCGAAAGATGGACCTTGACCGACACATGGCTGAGTTTAACGCGGAGTTGCGGAAGCAGAACCCCGATCTTACAGAGTCAGAGGCGGAAGATGGGAAGGTGGACGCAGATGGCGCTGGAGGCGAATGGCAGGGACTTGGGGAGCGGCCAACAGCGGATGTAGCGCAGGAGGACGAGGAGTATGTGGACGAGGACAAGTACACCACAGTAACTGTGGAGCCAATGAACAACTTCAATGACGAGGAGGACGAGGATAGGGATGCAGCGAAAGAGTACGCACAACTTCCTCCCGAAGACCCCAATCGTTCAGCGAAAAAGAAGCGCGTATGGGCCAAAGACAGACCGGCAGACGGTAAAGCTCGACCGAAGAAGCACAAGTTCCGCTACGAGAGCAAAGCGGAACGGCAGGAGACCCGGCGTAAGCAGAAGGTAAAAAGAAGCAAGGCTGCCAAAGCACGGCGTGACGGCGGATGATTGCCTCTGTCTCCGTCACCGAAGCAGGTGACTCCAGGGTATGATGCTCTCAACAGTGACCGACGATGCCAGTCAAAGATTCGCCAGACAGGACTTCGTCATCCGTGCCGCCTACTCAGACCAAACACCTTAGACCATCCTAGGCGAGTCCAGCGTAACCTCGCGATGATGGTGCCCAACACTCACGGCGTTGCCACTTGCGCGTCCAAGTGAGCTCTGAGGCGTATAAACAGCTATGCAGCAGCTTCAACATTAGTAACACGCTCCACCTATGCCAAGATAGAATAATGCTGGAGATAATGTCTGCAAGGCTGGTGGTTAAGGATCGGTTAGATAGTACCAATCTCAGCCACGAAGTCGTCCAGCTCCTTCTTCGTGTCGGCGTACTTCTTCGCCATGTCCTCGTACTTGGTCTCCCACTGGTTCACGCTCTGCTCGAGTGCCTGCACTTTGCGCTCGTAGTGGCCGGCCTTGACGTCTGTTTGCCGTAGTCTGAAATGTGGTCAGCCAGCTTTCCCTCTGCATCCCTTGCATGTTAGATGTACTTCTCGTTCGTCTCTCTCAGATTCTTATCCGCGGTCTCCGCCTCCTCCTCCAAGATCTGGATCTTCCGCGTCAACGCCTCATTCTGGCTGCCATGTTGCACGCTCTCGTCCGCTGCTGCTTTCGCCTCGCCGTGCATCTTCTCTAACTTCTCGACTTCTCGTTCCAGCATGCTGTTCTTGTGCTGAAGCGAGGTAATCTCTTGCTCCTTCTGCAGGTTCTCATGTTCGAGGTTTTTGACTTTGGTTTGGAGTTCCTCGACTTTGGTGGCTGATTCATCGGCCTCGATGCGAAGTGCGTTCATGCGCTGCAGGTAACACCTTGTCAGCGCTATATGACTTAAGCATCGTTGATATGGGAACAGTCGTGGCTCTGTGGAGTGCTCTTCACGTCCAATGTCGGCAGCAGGGCGGAGCGTTGGGCTGATGGACATTATTGATGCTTACCTTCTTGATGGCCTCCATGTTTGCAATACGACTGGTGGTGAATCAGTGAAATGATGGTGTGGTGTGGGCGGCAGGTCGTTGCGTCAACAAGTATTGTGTATCTCAGGTTGTTGCTGTGTTTCTCCCAAGCTAAAGTTGGCACCTGAACCTCGTTGGCCTGGTCGTGGCCCGCACTTTCTGCCCGTCGAGCTTTGGACCGAGACCCTGAATCACATGCGCCTTCCCAAACAAGGTAAACATCAACACAGACCATCAACTTCGATCAACGAAACAAATCACTCGGAAACAGCAATGTAGGAAGTAGAGCATCGTTGCAACAGTCATGTTCGCGACCAGACATAAAAACGAGAACGTCATATACGAGCAGCAACAAGCTGCAGCCGCGAAACCGCTGAATCAGGTTGCAAAGGGCCTTGCGCCGAAGACGCCGGCGAATAAGGCAGCCAAGACACCCTTCAAGATTCCCCTAAACGACGAGAATGCGGCTTTCACGAGAGGGAAGACAGGCGCAAAGGGCAAAGAGGGTGGACTTTTCGGAGATGGTAAGGGTAGCAAAGCAGATCAAAATGCTTTCGTTACTCCAGCTGGTACGTGGACAAGCCTGCTTTGAGTGACATAACGGGACCAGCTGAGATCGCTGATCAGGCCCAGGCAATCGAGCTCCGTTAGGTGCCAAGACTACAAATGCCAAAGCTACCGCCTTCTGCACACCACTCGCACCGCATTCGGCTCACGAGAAGCCTTCTTCAGTCCAAGCGACCAGCCCCCGTCTCCACCGTGCCAAAGTCAAGATCCACACTGCACAAGAGGATGCTCTCGAAGAGGATGCCGAGGAGCGCGAGATCGAGTACATGCCACCCCGGGAGGTCCCGCTGCCAGACTATCCAGACGACTGCTGGCCGCACGATCGAACGTATCCGCAATTCGAAGGTGCAAACTTGACGCGCGGATGGTGGGAGACGTTTCGACCGCGTACGAAGTATGACGATGAAGGCAGTGATGCCGAGTCGACGGACGAGGATGAGAAGGTCCGGAGGGCTGTAGAGACGAAAGCGAGGAAGCAGCGGGAGGCGGAGATGGCTGCGCGGCAGGCTTATGAAGAGCTAACCAAAGCGCCTGACACGCTCAAGTCACACACTGCTGCGGCTGCCCTCTCATCCGTCAGAACCGCGAAGGCGAGAGATTCGCGCAGCTTTGCGGCACCGACAGCCGCGACGATAGCACGTCAGCAGTTGGCTCCTCGTACAACAAAGTCAGCCGCGCACGGGCTGTCAGCTCGAGGCAACACTCGCTTCACAGCAGCCAAAGCGGCTTCGAACACGACGTTAGGCTATTCCAAGGGCAGAGTCGTGTCGGCCACTGCTCGCCAACCGCTGAGTGAGGTTCACAGCAAGCCGGTCGGCGGACATGCACGAAATTCTCTGAAAGCAACGATGCCAGCTGGGCGCGGTACTGGCCCCAACAACCTGCCAACAGTAGGCTCTTTAGTGCTGCAGGAAGCAGACCAATCAGAAGATGGACTAGTTGGCTTCGGCGTTTCCCTCAAGGACATGGAATACGATGAGTTTGCGGACTTCCAGCTGGACATGCCAGAGGATCTTTGAGCAATCGAGACAGCGGCCTTGGGGTGCAGTGCTTTACATCTTCGCCTTCTGTGCAGCAACGTCACCGATCCAAGGGCTCTTGTTCTCAGTGAACAGCTCAAAGCTCGGTTGCGTTTTATCCTGCATCGAGCCAGTACAGAGAATAGAGAGACCGGGAAATGCTTGCGGCAGTATGAACAGAGTTGAGCCCTTCAAGACACTCATTAGCTTAACGATAACGACGCTTCGGCGAAGGACGTACGCATTTGCTGCAGAAGTGCCTGTGTAATACCTTGCCCGACTTAGTGTCACTGTCTACATACTTCACAACCAGATCCTCGCCTTTCGTGAAATTGAGCGTTGAGTCCGTAAAACGATAGTTGTGCAGGAAGGCGCTCCCGGAGATCTTCTGGCAATTCGAGCAATGGCAAAGTACGGTGCCTTTATCTACGCCGGTGACGGTGAAAGAGATGGAGCCGCAAAGGCAGGTTGATGATTTGGTCACCTTAGTCTTCGGTGCCTTGCTTGAGGACATGACTGCTTGGTGTTGTTAGTGTGAACTACCTTGAGGGAAGACGCCGGCGAGTGAGACTCGGAGAGACGAGCTGGGATGGGAGATTGAGAAGTCGAGCGCTTGAGCCGAGGTTGAATAATGGCCGAGACAATGAGGTGAACCTTAGTCTTCACGATACAAACACCTCCTCGGAGCATATGGCGAGCATTCTTTTTGTGGATGTCGAGATGGTGTGGTAGAAGTTGCC
Organism: Baudoinia panamericana UAMH 10762; assembly: GCF_000338955.1. Classification (NCBI taxonomy): domain Eukaryota; kingdom Fungi; phylum Ascomycota; class Dothideomycetes; order Mycosphaerellales; family Teratosphaeriaceae; genus Baudoinia; species Baudoinia panamericana. Next base: position 482,163 of record NW_006911271.1, on the reverse strand, counting down.
GTCCATCATCCGTTGTGACGAAACGGGTCATGAAGCGTAGAAGCGAACAGATTATAGCCAACAAACAAGCACAGTTCGCTCAAACCTTCCTGTTGGCAGCATCTGAAGCGGCGCGTCTCTCCTCTTCACAAATCTCCCGAAGTGGTCGATACACATTGTCAACCCATGGCTTCATTTCCGAGAACATGTATCGAACGACTGCTTGGTCTCCTGCGACTCGCTCAGGTTTCTCTTCGCCACTCGTAACAGACTCCCTCCTGGATACTTACTTTCTTGCACCATCTCCATGATTGCCTGCGCCACCTCCTCGGGGCTTATGGACATCTCATCTGTGTACCCAAGTTGCTGGCTCAGGGCTTTCGCCGCCTCACCCGTCCACAGCGGCGCGCTTACTAAGTTGGGCAGACACAGACAACCTTGGAGTTCTCATCGGTATTCTGCCTGCATCATAGACTTTGTGAAACCGACAACTGCGTGCTTGGAGGAGCAGTGAAGCGCTGCCGCATACTGACCGGTGATACCTCCCCCGCTGGCGACGATGATCGTAACGCCGGGTTTGTTGGCTTCGAGACAGCTGCGCAGGCTATCCTGGTGAGTTTGAGCGGATGTTCGGTATTGATCTGTAGGGTTTTATAGTGGTCCTTCTCCGTGTTTGTTTATCTTATGAGCTCCATGAAGGTTCGGAGACGTCAGCTCCCGCCATGCAGGCGTCTGCGACTGCGGCGTGTTCGAAGGCCTGCGATACGTCGGATTGGATGGTTTCGAGATGAGATCAATCGGTTACATCGCACTTCATGAACGACACTTTGCCGTTGCAGGCTTTCCGCAAGCTTCTCGGCTTCTGGAAAGATTTTGAGGTGGACGATCAGAACGCCGGCCTTGAGGTCAAGATGAACGAAAGCGAGGCCAATGCCTTGTGCTTTGGTTGAGTATATGGTTGTGTTTGGGGTGCGCGGGTTACGTAGCATACCTGAGCCGCCTCCGGTGATGACGCCTATAATTCCCATCGATTGGGATGTCACCAACCACCATCGTTTTTCTCTATTGCTGCTAGCCCGAATGAATGGTACGGGATGCAGTTTCATGGTAACGAAGAGCTAGTAAGAAATACGATACTCGACTCCCCAACCTTTCACAGCACACACTGCCACCAATGCATCTGGGGTTTTGTGCTTAACGTTCGCCGCCGTCCAACCATATTGCGTGCTATCCAAAAAGGGTGCGACACTTCTATAACAGCACTCAAGCATGAATGCCTCTTGCTGCGTCCATCTATGAGGCGGGAACGACAGATATGATGGTCTCGACGGCACGTGCTCGGAGAGTGGAGTGAATGAAGCGTGCAGAGCAAGGAGTGGGTCGGAGCTACTGCCGAACCGGGGGCTTGGCTTTCCCGACGTGGCCGAACAAGAACAATGGGTCGTTTCTGCGCAAGACACATAAACCTCCCTACTGGACCACTTGCAGTTGTGTTTGGGATGGAGAGACGGCAAGGGATTGCTAGCATGAATTTTTGAGACAGATTCAAAGTCCGCTCGGACAAGACGATGGCTTGAGTCAGCCAGAAACGCAAGTGCTTTTTTCTTATCGTCACCCAAAAGACTAGTCGGCGGTGCATAGCGGATACTGAATCGCATCACTGCCGTGCTATCGGGGCCAGGAATCATGAGCGAGCATAGTGGCAAAGAGAACGATCGTGCACCTGGTCAAGCGATCCCAACCGGAGCTCTGAAGCCCACTCCTACCGAGTCCTCCATTGCGGGCTCTCCGGCAAGAGCATCCACGACTGCTCGCCTTGCTAGTCCTATATTCGGGTCGCCAGTAGGTGGTCAGCATTCTCGCCAGCCATCTGTCGTGCAGGGGACAAGTACGCCCTTGGCAGGCGCTTCTGGCACGTCTCTCCCCGGACCAGGCACTTCGTCTTTGTCTCAGGCGCTTCGAGGGTCGTATGCTCATTCACCGTCTCGACAAGGCACGGCGTCCAGAAGCGAAGCAGAGAGGCTTGCAAGTCCAGAGCGGAGATGGCAAGCTAGTGGGATCGGCTCACCAGCGGCCGGCTCGTACAATGCACAACTTGGCCGAAGTCCTAGAGGTACGGCTGAGGTTGAGATTCTCAAAAGACATCTTGCCGGTCCGCAACCGGGTTCATCAGAGCCCGGGTCATACCAGCGAGCTCGCAACGGTTCTGTCCAGCCGCAGGATGTACCGGGCGGCGCGGTAGATGGCGGGGATGGATTCTCAAGCTTGCAATTACAAGGAGGTGATACTACACGCCACATATACCGCTATGCTGAGAAGCGAGAACGCGAAGAAACAGAAGCCGAGGAGCGGGCGACAGGCCGGTTACGGCGCAGTCTTAGCGTGGATCTGTCGAAACCAGACGATGACAGCATGAGGAACGTGAAGGTGCCTGGAGGCTTCCGACGGGACCACTTACGGAGAACGGCTGCTTCACCGGCCCCGTCCAGCACGCGCCGGCCTGCGTATGGCACGGTCAATCGAGCAGTCACTGAGCCGCCCCTGGGCTCGAAACCTCGGTTTGTGACTAACAACTTTATCGAGTTTCTTACGTTGTATGGTCACTTCGCTGGAGAGGAGCTCGAAGATGACGACGAAGAACTAGAGCCGGACGGGTACTTTTCGTCCGATAATTATGACGACCAAACCACCGAGGCTGAGGAAGGCCGTTCGGAAGACGGAGGCTGGGGTGAGAACTCAGCCCTTCTCACACCTGGCAAGAAGAGACGGAGGCGGAAGCACCGTGAGTCTGGCACAGGCACGCCGTTCGGCGCAGCAATGCTTCTGCTTAAGTCATTCGTGGGGACCGGAGTACTCTTCCTACCGCGGGCGTTCCTCAACGGCGGCATGCTTTTCTCGAACCTGGTGTTGCTCTTCATTGCCCTGATCAGCTACTACTGCTTCATTTTACTCGTCAGCACTCGGCTGAAAGTGCACGCCTCATTCGGAGACATGGGTCTTCAAATCTACGGCAAGCTCTTCCGCAACATGATCAACTTTTCGCTTGTCATCAGCCAAATCGGCTTCGCGTCGGCGTACATAGTCTTCGTTTCCGAGAACCTGCAAGCATTCATCCTCGCCGTCAGCAAATGCGCCACGATGATTCCCATCCAGTGGGTCATTCTTATGCAGATGATCATCTTCCTGCCGCTGAGTCTGTATCGCAACATCAACAACATCCAGAAGATGGCGCTCGTAGCTGACCTGTTTATCGTACTCGGCCTGCTATACATCTACTTCTACGACATTAAGACGATCCTCCAACAACACGGCGTCGCTGACGTCAAAGCTTTCAACGCCAAGGACTGGACGCTGCTGATCGGTACCGCAATCTTCACCTTCGAAGGCGTTGGCCTTGTTATCCCAATCCAGTCCGGTATGGCCGAGCCAGCCAAATTTCCTCGCGTCCTCGCTACGGTCATGGTCATCATCTCCGTCATCTTCATTTCTGCGGGTGCCGTCTCATACGCAGCCTACGGCTCGCACACCAAGACCGTCATATTGCTCAATATGCCACAAGACGACAAGCTGGTGAATGCGGTGCAGTTTCTCTATAGTCTAGCGATCCTGCTCAGCACCCCACTACAGATCTATCCGGCCATTGAGATCACGAGTCAGCAGCTGTTCTCACGAACGGGCAAGTACAATCCCTGGATCAAGTGGAAGAAGAACGTCTTCCGCTTCTTCATGGTCGTGCTGTGTGCGGCTATCGCATGGCTGGGCGCAAACGATCTTGATAAGTTCGTGGCGCTTGTGGGCAGCTTTGCGTGCATACCGTTGGTGTATATCTATCCTGTAAGTGATCATCCACCGACGCCAAGGAGAGGTTCATATGCTGACTGCAAGACAGCCGATGATGCACTACCGCGTCTCAGCGACAAGGCTGTGGGAGCGCATAACCGACGTCCTCCTGGTCATTTTTGGCTTCGTGCTGATGGCGTACACGACGGGTATGACGATCCAGCACTGGGTGCACGGCGAGCGATCGAAGCCGCCTGGTTACTGCGACAACGGATCGTTCGCACCCATATAGCTTACGGTACAGCGAAGGAGCTCATATCAGCCAATGCATGCATAGCGATATCTGGAGTGCATTGCATGTCGTAGAACACAAAGAAGGCTCCTAGCACGAAGTCGCGTTCAGAGCGTCGATTCTTACACAGCCTGTGCAACGAGCTCGTGACTAAGTTCTCACTTCCATCCTTCCCTCATTCCGCTCTAATCTCATCAACCGTATAACACGAGGCGGTGGACTTAGATAGTGTAACTGTTCCGTCGTCTGCTCCGTCAAATCTTGTGGCATCGTGAGGGGTTGTGGCAGACGTCACTGATCGGAGTATAACGGACTCGCGTATATTTTCCGCGATAACTATAGCCAGATATCCATTCCAATCTGTCATTTGTGGTGTTCTATCGTTGCACGAAGCGTTAACTGCACAGTCGCCAACATGAGTGAAATCAATATCGTGGCCATCTTGTACCCTGTCCAGGGCAAGGAGGAACGGTACGCTGCCAGTCGGCATTCCTCGAACGACTTTCGCTAACTTAGCGAAGCATGAAGGAGCTGGTCGCAAAGATGGCCAAGGACGTGCATGAGAAGGAAGAGTAAGAATTACTATCACAGCCGGCAATCTACCCTGTTGGATGTATCACTAATCTGCTTACCCGTGGCCTCTAGCTACACATTGCGCTACATCATGACGGAACAACTTGGCGTGGAGACGCCAGACATCGTGATGATCGAGACGTACTGCTCACAGTGCTGTACATTCTCAGCACGTCGTTGACAGCGAACAGATACAAGTCCAAGGAGGCGGCCGACCAGCACACTAAGACGTCGCACTTCAAGAGTCTCTTCAGCACCATGGAAAGCGAGCACTTGATGGCTAAACCACCGTATATCGCGCAGACGATCAGTAAAGCTGGCTTTGATCTCGACCGCAAGATGATCAGTTAGACGCAGATGAGTGGTCATTAAGCTCCTTGCGGAGCGCTCTATACTCTATGTTCTATATCGTAAAGCTGCCTACGAGCGGCGTATCTAGCACACTCTTACCAACGAACACGGAAAATTCTCCACTCGGCACTATCCATTCCTGCCTTGTGACATTCCATATGCTCACGTCCTTCAGGCGAAGGTTGAAGCTCACTTGCGCAGTGGCATTCGGCTGTAGTGTTAGTTTCTCGAAGCCTCTCAGCACTCGAGTAGCGGGATTGCTGGCGTTAGCGTAAGTGGTCGGTATCTTGAGGTAGAGTTGGGCGACCTCAGCCGCGGCCACAGCGCCGGTGTTCGTGATCGATGCCGAGATTAAGCCTACGCTCCCAAAAAGAGACTCCAAGCCTCCGTTTCCAATGGCAGTGTTGTTTCCGTTGTTGTTAGTCGTCCCGTTGGTGTATACGGGCACCACAGTATCAGCTGCTGTCACTGTCGCATTAATCGCTATCTGCAGGTTCGAGTAATTGAAGGTAGTGTATGTCAGACCATAACCAAACTCGTACCTTGGAGTGACATTGCGCGCCAGGAAAGCACGATAGTCAACGTTGACACCTTCTGAGAAGTGGCATTGTGGTGACAGTGAGCCGTGGGCCTGACAAGGTCCCAGCAGATTCCCGTAGTCTGATGGCTGCATGGCTACTGTATATGGCAGTCTGCCGGAAGGACTGACATCTCCATACAGGATTTGCGCTATAGCTCGCCCGGCATCTTGTCCAGGCAAATGGGCAAAGATCGCAGCGGTAACGTTTGGGTTGTCGATCCAGGCGTCAACCAAGCGGATCCCAGCATTGTGGATTACGACGATAGTGTTGTTGCAGGAAGCAGCAACGTTCGATACGAGAATATTGCTGTTTGGTTCGGATAAGCCCGGACGATCCCAGACTTCGGAAGCGTACTCATTAATGAAAACAAGGCAGGCGTCTGAGCTGGTGACAACATTTGGGTGGCCGGATACGAAGTCGTAGAAGATTGCCGTACCGTCATTATAGGCTCGCGCTTGAATAGCATCGTACGGTGATGAAAGGTACGCAGGGCTGTTGCTGCCTGACCCGCCTCCGACTGTGAGCGTACCATTCATCACTTCCGGTGGGTCTGATACAGGGTTATTGCTTGCGATGCCGTTGAGTTGAAGAGGTTGCAAGCCGATCGCTTCCCAATTCTGTTGCCAGAACGATCCGTCTGGGACGTAAGCGTCCTGCTGCGCAGCATCGTAACCGAAAATGGAGAGAACCTTGGGCTGCTGAAGCGGGAGGGCGTTATTGACGTTCTTCACCAGTACGTGGCCCTCGACGGCTTGCTGCAGTAGGGATGGCCTCGAGGCTGGATCCTTTGCATCCGTGTAGTTGTGCGGAAGGAGGATATTTGGCGGCATACCAGCACCAAGCGGCAGCGCGCTGTCCTGGCCAAATTGGTACCATGTGGCAATGATACGGGTGGCCATATCGGCTAAGCGTGTCCTGTTGAGCGCGCTGGTGTTGACCGCATTCTCAAGTTGCCGCTCATTCCAATAGGTCGTGGTTGGCATTGCCATATCGAGACCAGCGTTTGCCGATTCCATGCCGCTGTGCTGGCCCACCCAATCGCTGACCACGAAGCCTTGGAAATCCAGCTCGCCCTTGAGCAGACCGTTCATGGCTTTGCTGTTCTCACACGCGTAGGTGTTGTTAATGCGGTTGTAGGAGCACATCACACAACCTGCACCAGCGTAAACCAAGTCCTGGAAAGGCCACAGATACAGCTCGTGCATTGTCCGGTCGTCCAAATTGGCGCTTGTACTCAACACCGTACCTCCACTGTTTCCGATCGGGTTACGGTTGGTCTCCTGCTCGTACGCCACGAAATGCTTCACACTAGCGATCACGCTTTCCTGTAGACCAACGACACTCTGTGCGCCTAAGATGCCATCAAGATACGGATCCGCCGCAAACGCCTCCCAGTTCCTGCCGCCTTCCGCTATACGACCAATAGGTCCCACTACAGGACCAAGAGCGACGTTCACGCCTTTCCGCTTGAACTCCGCACCCATGAACTGCGCCCTTTCATACGCGAGCGTAGCGTTCCATGAGGCTCCAATATGGATGCCGGAGGCAAATCCGCTAACTCCATCAGTATTTCGGACACCGTTGCCCGCGTCATGCAAACAAAACCCCGGAAAGCCAAGACGAGGTGCAGAACCAGAGATACCGACGCAGCCATTGCTTGAGTCCACTACGCCGAGAGTGACATTGTTCATCTCCTCGAGCGTCATGAGGGTCACCATGACTTCAGCTTTCCGATAAGCATCAGACCAGTTGCCAGCACCATAGCCTTGGGGAGAAGGGTACACAATCGGACTTGTCCAGTTCATAGCATTGGCACGATGCCGGTTTCTGAGGGCTAACAGCCCGAGCAGAGGAAGTAGAAGGAACATGGCGGCGACCGCGGCGACCACGAATTTGTGGCGTCTGCAAAACGCTACGAACCCGGACTGTCGCCCGCCGTGGACCAGAGGTGTTTTCTCAGCTCCGTTCGTGGTAGGTTCTTCCTTATCCATGGAATATGGCGCGTCAAGGCGGAAGCCGAACGTCTTCAGCCGTGCATATTCTGAATCGATAGCTCATCGAATGCAGATTCCATCAATACAGTACCATTGATTGATGACAATCGCCGACTGTCGCCGGTGATGTTCACTGTTGCCTTTTTGAAGATGTAAATGCGAGCAATCAACGCGTACATAATCGGCGTGGCGTTACCAGGGTCCGTCTCCGAATGGCCGTTCCCCCTGAAACACGGCACGGCTCGAGACGTTTATGCGAGTCAAGAAGGTAGGCAATCTATTTCAGGCAGTCGTCTTTGATTTGCTCCAGCTTCGCATGTGAATTGTCTGATCTGAAACATTCTGTTTCCCCGCCGTCCAACACCCCTCGCATAGCGTGACCACGCCTCCTGACCATCGCCAATTGCTAGCTTGGTTCACCATGGTGTCCTTCTCTTGTGAGGTAAGCCTGTGCACAAGGAGTCCGTACGATGTGGACGAAGTGGACTAATTGCCACTGGCGGTGCAGAACTGCGGCGATGTGTTGACGAAGAAGGTACACATATCTCATGCACGTTGGCGCCAGACAACTCGCTGACACACCCTACAGAAGCTGGACCCTCATCGTAACCAGTGCCGCGGGGCGACATATACCTGTCTAGACTGCATGGTACATTTCTACGGCACAGATTACCGCGCGCATACCTCCTGTATCAGCGAAGCGCAGAAATATCAAGGCAGTCTGTATAGAGAAAAGGACAATAAGAAGGGCAATCGCAGATCTATAAACGGCGCCTCAGGGGAGCGCAAGTCACAAGCCATGATACCCAGGAATGCGTATGTGGAGGATATGGTGGAGGGCGACGAAACTAATGCGATTGCGGTTATTGATGTGCCGCCTAAGGCTCCCACGCCACCACCGGCGGCCTATTCATTGCCTGAGGGTGTCAACGTGTTTGACTTCCTTGTTGAGGATAAGACGGACGACAACCAAAGACAGCTGCAATCGTCACGTGGCGTTGGGCGAACGCCGCATCCAACCAACGGCAACTCGCAAAAGGCCAACGGAGACGGCTCGCTTTATCTACAGCACGGTTACTCATATGGCAACGCACCAGTAGAGCCGAGCTTTGAGCGCTACGATTCGTGGCAGGATATGACGCAGTCGCAGAACGGGCAAGCCATGATGCCGCCACCTCCGCCGTACGTGACGCCAGGACCGAGACATGCCAGGACCGACAGCAAGGAGAAAGTAAAGTCGGAGACGAGTACCGACAAGAAGCGCAAACGGCAGTACATCGAAGAGCTTGACTTGTCGGCCTCCAAGCGGCCCACATCGCGAGGCGATGCCACCATGACCGATGCGCCGGCGACTGTTGTGGTGGAGCCTAGAGTACTGCACTCTGGACTGACGGGAGGTCTTAGCCGTCTGGTGACTGACCCCGAGTTCTACGAAGATCGCATTGATGCTGGACCAACGCCCATCAGCCCGCTCAAGCGCTCGCGGCACGAGAAAGACCTCAAAGACGCACGTCGAAAGTCCGCGTATACATCCTACAGCGTTGCGAAGAGCACATCAAGCAAGCACTCCGAGAGTAAACACCATCGTTCGCGGAGTGCGGACCGGGACAGTAAGTCCGAGCGATCTCGCCACCACAAACACCACCGAGACGAATCGTCATCGGCTGATGGCAGTCGACGCCATGGATCTCGGAAGGAAACCAGGGCGATCGAGTATCTCGATCGGCCAGGGTCTGTTCAGCCTTCTGCGACGAATCAGCTCATTAGCTATAAGTCAAGGGCGGAGCTCTTCCTGTCTTTTGTCACTAAAGGACCTGATAGTGAGCATGGATGTTCCATGAACAAGGCGCTAAAGCGTTACCATCGGGAGCGAGATGTGAGAGGTGAGGTCAAGGAGGAAGATGATAAAGAGCTGTGGAAGTCTTTACGCCTGCGAAGGAATGATAGGGGCGAAGTTGTCGTGTTCTTCTAATGTCGAAACGGGGGTAATGTGTACTGTACTCTGACGAAGCCATGTATAACATGCCAAGCTTTTTTAGCACGCATGCGATGGGAGTTTTCGTACGTGAGAACCACAACCACAACTACGCCGGAGTTGTCGTACTCACCGTCTCCCTCTTCATTCCCCTGTCGAAGGAGTGTTCGCGCACACTGGGCGGTTATCGCACATGATGCCGAAAGTCTCAGAGAGGCTGATGGCCACGCTCAGCGCTAATATGATATCCTCCACGTTTTTGTCCACCGTGTCCACACTCACCAAGGTTGATAATGCGTACTTACCCACTTCGCGGGCGCCAGACATATCGAGGCAATGGCGCTCGCCTCGCCGCCACGCGCCGAATTATGACGATGGCGCGTCAGGCAGCTCCGCTGTACAGCATACGGCGCTGAGCGCCACATGCGCGGAGCCAGTGCTGCGCAGGGATATATAACTTGACGGAGTTAGAGCAGATATGGTCGAGCAATGTTGGAATGACCATGCGCGGCGAGAGCTTATTGCTGACATTCACTGATTGTCTACACAGACGTCAGACTTCGAGCTGGAGCGCCTTTCACGCTGTCTGTTCTCAGAACAAGCGGTGGAGTGGCCGTCGTTCAGCCTTGCTGGCATACAGGCGACCATCAGCCGTGCTTGCTTCCATCGCGACGCTTTCGGGATCCAGACGACGAGGTTAACGTCCCGCGTCCGTTGACAAGCCTGCCCTGGGTCGAAGTCAGCAAACACCCATGTCTCTGCCATTCACAGTTCGCGTCTCTAAACATCGTCCTCTCCAACAGCCACGTCGCAGCGCCTTCGTGGTATTCTTCAGTCACCAATTCAACGTGAGTCATCGCGAACTTGTGTCTACAGTAACGGATAGTATTTTCTGTGGGGGTAATATAATATATGGTCGCATGTGTGCACGAGCTTAGCCAGTGCTTCTAACCATGTCATGAATTAGAGCTGTGGTCGACTGTTGGACGGCGCTACAAGATTGCAGGTGCATATGTCAGGAGCTTCTGGTTCGGGTTAGGGTTACATATGGACATCGACATGCAAGCAATTGAACCTCGACTTAGCCACATAAAGTCTCCGATCATCCCGTCAGCATGGCGGCAGTCGCACATGAGCACGTCCGGCTCGCACAGTCCTTACCAAGACAACTGCTGCACTTCTTCAAGCGCTTTCCACCGCCCCAACTCTCCCCCGGCGCACCGCCTCCACGACCGCAAACCGTTCAAGTAGTCTCGGATACCTCGTCCTCCAACCCGAATGCCGGCGGGGCTACCATCGAAGTGCCCGCCGATGACCCATCACCCACCCCTCTTATCCAGAACGCGAAATGGAAACGCAATCCTTTTCTCGCCCATAAGAACCCGACAACAGGCAACTGGCACGCCCCCCACTACTCACTGCGCCGACAAGCGGACCTCTTCCGCCTCGCGGTGGAGTACAACGTCCTCCCGCTTATGCCTGAGAGCCCAAAGCACCCTGAAATCAAAGCCGCGAAACGGGTAGAACAGGGTTTGAGGGTGAAGGGGACGGGCGAGGGCCAGAGGGTGAAGGGTAAGTACTGGGAGCGCACGTTGAAGTCGCGATTGGAAGTGAGGAGGAAAGCGATGGAGGCTATGCCTGATATGATTCGGACGTGGAAGGAGACAGGGCATGGAAGAGGCTGGAAGAAGTATCCGCGAGGACGCACGGTGGGCAAGGAAGGTGCGGAGATGGTATTCAGGGCTGAAATGAGGCATGCGTGGGTAAAGGAGAGGGGGAAGAAGACTGACAAGTGAGGTTCACTGGGAATCGGTGGCGATTCGAATGGCGGTGCCATAGCTGCCCGATAATCGTCGCAAGGGTCGCGGTGTCCTCGAATACGCTTGACTTCCGCTACCCACGTTGGGTGTGCCGTAGTACTGCAACATCTTGTGCACGGTACGATAACGCGCTGGCACTCGCTCGGCACGTCAAGAAAGCCGCCAGAATGATGAGCAGGCATCATAACAACAGACGGAGCGTTAGGGTGGACTACACCGAACCGAGTCAGCAATGCACTGAGGCCACCAGGATGCAGCTTTCTGTGGCTCTTCGCGCTAATCTCTAGAAGTCACGCTGGGCAGAACACATTCAGCAAGCGCTACGACATGGAAGAGTGCGGGTGCCATCTCAAGCTTCACGTGGAAGCAGCTGAGTTCCGACAAGCGCCGGAAGCAGCGCATATAGCAGTTCGATCGTAGGTATTTCATGTTGTGTACAGCAAGTAAGCCGCCATAAGCCAGATATTTGGTGGCAAGATGTCAGTATATTCCGAGAGACCATCCACTAAGCCGGACGCCAACCGAATGCTCGCTAGCAATCGTAACCTCCCATCATCGTCTAATCATAACAGTCGTAAGGACGTCATCTCATGTCCTCATCTTCTGTTTCCGCCGCGGTGCCTTCAAGTCGATAGTCCAAGGAACGGTAGCAAGAAGCGTGCCACCAGGCGAGTCGTACAGAAGCACTGATACTGCTTCTCCAACGGGTACTGCCTACGGCTTTCCAGATGTTGGCCTGTAACAGCGAAAGACGTCAGTACAGCTTCTCGAGCAACAAAGTGCAGATGCAAAGAGTCGCAACCAGACTTACGCTCATCCAAAAGCAGCCCGTGAACTTCGGCCAAGAACTTTCGTCCCGGTGCATTTTCTTCGCCATTCAACTGCGGCGTTTGCGGCCCAAAGCTCCCATAGGTCCATCCCTTCCTCCTGTACTTGCACTGGAAGAGACCGACCAAGAGATCGAAGCGGACGTCAATGCGCCCACACGCGTTGCTTGCTTCCTCCTCGGCCACGGCCGCGCTCTTCTCCCCTTTCCTGATTTTCGCATCCGCCTGGATCCACAGAGTGCGCTGGAACTCCTCAAGCGCCATAGCGAGACCGAGCATCGTACAGAATGAAGCGAGCCATGTCTCTTCTTTCCCAGAGTTGTGAAAAGTCTGCTGCAGCCAGTTCAGAATGTCTTCGCAAATTTTATTGCGCTTGAGGCTGAAGAAGAACTTCAGCTGGCGGTTGGCGAGGCGTGGCGAGATGTGACGCGCGTGAGGACCGGAGACCGATCGAGGCTGAGGTAGGGCCAGGGGACGCGAGTGGCGGACCGCTCTCTCGACGTTGTCAACAGTGTCCTCGGAGATGGTGAGGGTATGGGCCATAATGTAGGTAACAAGCATCATGCGCAGGACCTTCTCAAGGACCGACTTCAGCTATAAAGTTGTTAGGTTGCAGATTTGTATGGTGTAATGACTGGGTGTAGACCACTCACATCAATATCTTGAGTCTCGGTGTACAGCGTGCATATGGCCTGCAGTAGAGCTGCCTGGAAAGTATTAATTTGTGTTTCCTCCTCAAAGCAGGTCCACCCAAAGTCCCAGAGATTAATCGGATTTAGCAATCGCTGAAGGTATTCATCGAAGCGGTCGTCGTCGCCAGTCTCTAGCTTCAACAAGCCGAGTGGTGGCGACCGTTTCATTCGTGATTCCACGAGGCGAGTGTCCGGATTCTGGAAGTACTGCAGTTGCCTTAGAGGCTCGCCGGTGTCTGTTGGCTTAAACTCGTACAGGTCCCAAATCATCGGCGGACCATAGCCGCTCGTCAACTCTACCTTCACCGGCTTGTCCTGGTAGAAGTGAACGATATTCGCCTTGACATAGTCTTCGATGGTCTGCTTCTGGTGCATGTCCGTCATCGAAGCTGTAAGCGAAACGTCAGCTACGTACCGTTCAACATTCGAAGGGACGGTCTCACGGGGCAGGAAGTCGTGAACCAGAATAACTAGCTTGTCACGGTTGCATGGGATGTATCGAAGCTGGCCTCTCTTTGCCTTGTCTACGCAACGTTTACACGGATTACCATCGTCGGGACACTATGTTGTGTCAGCACAATCATCGCTTCAACAAAAGTTTTGAGGAGATTACCCCATCTCGTTGGAACACGCAATGCCAGCACGCACCGAGGGTACGCATTTTGTGACTCTTTTCTCGTATAGGCTGCTTCAAGTGCTCGCCCTTGGGACGGCCTCCCTTACGTGGCTGACCGTGCTGGGCAGTTTTGACGACCCGATGGGGATTAAGACTGGCTGGTTGTAACCTTCTCGCATGTGGTGCGGTTGTCTCACGGCTTGTGGTCTGGAGGTTGTGCTGAGCGGGCGTGATTGAAGGCGCTTGAAAATGTTGGGTTTGACTTTGCAAATGTGGGTGCGCATGTGGCTGTGGCGCATGACATTGTGCGCTTGTGACGGCCCGGGTGAGGACCGGTGAGGGCGACACAGAGAAGGCAACTCCATATTCGCCTTGCAAAGGAGCCTGACCCATGGTAACGCAATTTTGTACCAAGACATGATGCCTTTGCGAGGGCACGATGGGTTGAGCGCGATGCGCTAAGTTGTGCGCGTTCGTGAGCTGGACGGCCGGCGCGTAGTTATGCTGCTGGGTCGTATGAGGGTAAGTGTGCGAGATGAACGTACCGCGCGCCGGTCGTATATCATGCTGATCGACGCTGGAGAAGAGACTATGGTTGCTGTAACCCGGGCTGAACCCATCAGTTTCAGTCGACCGGAACGACAGATACGGCTCCTGATTGAATATGGCTGGTCGCGCTGTGGTACCGTCGAAGCTATTCAGCTGAGCGAGAATATCTGCATCATTCACGACGGAGTTAGTGGTTGTATCTTGTCCGAAGGCGAGGGTCGAAGGAACAAAATGACCCCATTGGCCAGCACCATGGGTATCCATCCAGGCATCAGCGGAAGGAGTTAATGCAAACGTATGGTCAAGTGCACGCGGAGTATTGTTCGCAAAAGACTCTGGCGATGCGTGACGCACGGAGTAGGATCCGACCCCTGAGAATCTTTGGGGCCGCATGCTGCTCATCTGCCGTCTCCCGTTTGGCTGATTGATAGGCCGACGAACGCCAACATGTCCGCTGGACGACGGACTGGTCGTGCCTTGAGTACCCTGTGTCGAATGACTGTCATCGGTGGCCTCGTTAATGGTTGTACTATCGAACGAGTCGTTGAGGGTAGAGGTAGGCGTATAGATCTGCGGCCCAGATCCCGGTGATAGCGAGCTCGAGACACGCCCTTCTCCCGCCCGATGACTGCCAGGTGACTTCGCCCAACAAGGAGAAGGACTCCTGGCATCCCATCGTAGGTCATAGTCTGAATAATGATTCGACTGCAGCGACGCATGCCGTAGCATCGCGTCCCAAGTCTGCTCGAACGGTTCGACCAAATCCGAAAGGCCACTGTCGAACCCAAGAGGGACCGCGGCGGAGCCGACGACGGCGGTCATATTGCCTGCCTTGCCTGCTTCAGTGCCTGAACCAGGCCAGCAAGCTAATGCGATCTACGTCTGACCACACTCCGGTGAGAGGAGATTACGCTTGGGTAATCCTTCGTGCCTAACAACAGCGGAACAAGCGCTGTTCATTCCTTGGGCGATCCAAACTCCGTAAGACCGCACGCTTGTTCCGGCGTAAGGCTCGAAGCACGGCGCGCATCCCACTTCACCGGTCGAGCGACGCGCAAGGCTAGGTCGTGGTCCGTGCACCACTCACAATCAGCCCGGCAGCAATGCAAACTATCAAAGTGATCGAGTTTCACTGTTTCCCTAAGCTGGCAGAGAGTTCAGTCTCAGCGAAGAGACGATGTCAAGTGACAGCTGAGTACCAGAGGCGTGATTGAGGGGTGCGCGGCTGTGCAGCTGCATGCATGCGTGCATGAGCGCCAATGATGGCTTGTCGCGAGAACATGCTATCTGCACTTCATCTTTCGGACCGCGAGCTACGCGCCCAACCCTTGCAGCTGACATTGTTGTAGTATGGTGGTAGCAAGCTCCGACCTGACCGGTCTTGTACGACTAATGGTTGTATGCGGGCATGCTTGGCGCTCGGTCAAGCGAGACGTCCGGTGAGGAAATCCTCGCCGGTCTCGATTAACGCGGGCGTTTGACAAGGTGTCGTGTACTGCAGTGTGGCTGTTGCAGTCACGTTTTGACCATTGGGTCGTGTACCGAGGGGTTCCCGCCCATCGCGATCAATGTGGCAGTTACGGCAGGGATATGACGTCGTGCGCACAGACGGATTCGGCGTGAGTGCCGAAGCTCAAGCTTTCGCTCATCAGATCTGAACAGCTCGAAGTCTTGATTGAGTGCGAGCGAAGACCCCACATCGTAACCAGTTGTTCACACGGTTTCGACACGCGTCAAGGTAAGAGTAGTACCACCCGCCTGACGTAGACTGTTCCCCCTACGCTGCCTGCTTTCTTGTCTTCAGTGAATAGTCGTCATGCACTGTTGACGAGTGTGAGGCTTGACTTGGAGACACTGGCTGTCCATGACCGGTGAGAGCACGTCTGGCGAGACCGCACCTGCTGCATTGGCCTTCCCTTGGCATGTTCAGTCTGTGGCCGGGGTTGTTAGTGCGACCTAATACCCCGTGACGGCCATGTCCGGTCAAGAAGACGCAGAGGACTCTCGGCGCCGCTATGGCCACTCATACAGTCCACATCATACCATCCCCACTATTCAGAAGTACCTGCATGAAAAGGAGGAGCGAAAACAGAGAGCAGCGAGCGGTAATGTAGATGGCGGAGATGCCGAGCAGCTCGAGCCGTCAAGAACGGAACAAGCAAAAGACTATGTCCAAAACTACTGGCAGTCGGAGAGCGAGAAGAAGGAGACCGAGCAGCAGAGGCAAGATCACGCTCCTGACGGTAAGCTTCCACACGATGAGGATGGTGGCAATGATGCAGAGGACTACGATGATGAGGAGCCGGTTGTCGACACCACTGAAGGTGCGCCCATGGAGGCCGATGCGAAGCAACATCGCAAAGGGATGAAGAAGCGGAAGGACGAGCGAGCAGAGCGGGAGGTTACGGACCCGATCACCCACTTGCCGGTGACTATCCACGACTACACGTCACAGGCATTAAAAGAGGTGCCCGAGAATGCTCCGCCCATGGGCGCCACCACTCGGTCGGCGACCGGGGTAGGTAACAAGACCAAGTCGAACCAGCAGCTTCAGAAGGAGCGAACAGATATGGAGAAAGGGCAGGAGTCAATGCAAGCGCTCTTTCCGCCCCCCGAGTATGCTGCGGTCAGAGATCAGATTGCTACGATCAACATGCAGGGCATGATTGCGGGCTTGGTAGGCACGGTGGTGATCATGTTCGTTGCTGTGGCTCTGCAGAGGTTGCTAGAGATGCAGCGAGTACCAAAAGCAACAGCCGGGCAAGGGCAGGCTCGGTTTTGGACGAACACTGCTGTTGGGACCATACTCATTGTTGCAAGCTTAGGTAGCATCGTGGCCGTTTTTCTTGGTCTACGCGGATGGGTCCTTAGCCGGATACAGCATGCTTGGGATGATCATATCTGGGAAGCAAATCGTGCAAGCATCCGTCGCAGCGCCAAGGCCCACGAAATGGAGTCTGTTGCATGGCTCAACTCACTTATGTCGTCTGTTTGGCCTCTGGTCAACCCTGATATGTTCACAAGCTTGGCTGATACGTTGGAGGACGTCATGCAAGCCTCGCTGCCGCGGATCGTCCAAATGGTCAGTGTCGACGACGTCGGGCAAGGCAGCGAGAGCATTCGCATTCTTGGGATCAGGTGGCTGCCAACCGGTGCCGCCGCACGTTCAGTGGCCCAGGATGGGAATCTGAAACCAGGAAAGGGCAACAAGCATGAGAGTGACCGCACAGTACCGGGTGAAGGCGACATGGACAACACAGTCGAGGACAGAGAGAACGAGGGCAAGGACGAGCAGGCAGGTAGTGAAAAGAACAAGAAGAAGCAGTCCAAAGACGGTACCGAGAAGCAAGTTGCCGAGGGCATGGAAGCAGAAGAAGGCGACTTCATTAACGTCGAGATCGCCTTTGCCTACCGTGCGCGGTCCAGTGGAAAGCTCTTCAAGGACCGGGCCAAGGACATGCATCTGTACCTCGCGTTCTATCTACCCGGGAAGCTAAAGATACCGGTCTGGGTTGACGTCCGCGGCGTTGTTGGAACGCTGAGAGCACGGCTGCAACTTTCCCCCGACCCACCCTTCTTCGCTCTTTGCACCCTCACATTCCTTGGTCAGCCGAAAGTCGATCTGAATTGCTTCCCGCTCATCAAGCACGGCTTCAACATTATGGATCTTCCGCTTATTAGCAACTTCGTGCAGTCCTCCGTGGATGCGGCAATGTCGCAGTACGTCGCACCGAAAAGCTTGACGCTTGATCTCAAAGACATGCTGTCCGGTGATGACTTCAAGAAGGACACTGCTGCCCGGGGTATACTAGTGGTCCAGATCAAGCGAGGGTACGACTTCAGAACCGGGGATCCTGGCATTCCTCTCATAAAGCAGGCCGGCGCAGATCCTTACGTCTCCGTGGGATGGGCGAAGTTTGGCAAGCCAATGTGGAGCACCCGCGTGCTCACGAAGGAAATGGAGCCTTGCTGGGAAGAGACGGCGTACCTGCTTGTGACTCCAGAAGAACTCAACGTCGATGAGCGACTACGCGTGCAGCTATGGGACTCGGACCGCTACAGCGCCGATGACGACCTCGGCCGCATTGAGCTAGATCTCAAGCAGCTGATGAAAGGCCCCGAGACCAATTGTCACATGCAGCATCGTAGTGATGGTTTCCGAGCGCTTAAGGGAGATGAGGACATGCCGGGCAAGCTGGACTGGTCTGTGGGCTACTTCTCCAAGACTAGGATTCAGAAGTGCCAACTCGAGCAGCAGACCTACGATCCAGACGTCCGCACCGTGGACCAGCTCGAGGAGAAAGTCAAGCGCGTCTGTGAGCGCAAGATGCGTGAGGCGGCCATCAAGGAGGGTAGGGAGCAGAGGGACAAAGACGAATTGAAGCAGCAAGAAGCACAGGAGATGAAGGCAAGACAAGACGCCATGATTATTTCAGCACCTCCTCCCGAAGGCTACAACTCCGGCATCTTCAGCATACAGATCCATCAGATCACAGGCCTCGAGTTTGAGCACCGCAATAAGGAGAAGGCGGACGCGCAGGCCGATGATTTCGACGAGGATGAGGAAGGCGACCAATTGCCCTCCGCTTACTGTACGGTTATCGTCAATCACGAGAAGGTCTTTAAAACTCGTACGAAACCCAAGAACGCGAAGCCTTTCTACAATGCCGGCGTCGAGCGCTTCATCCCAGATTGGCAGAATGCGGAGGTCTACCTGTCCGTCCGCGATAAAAGGATCAAGGAAGACGATCCGTTACTGGGCATCGTACACCTACCGCTTGGTGAAGTGTTTAGTAAACGCTCGCAAGTCAACGGCTTTTACCCGCTTATGGGTGGGATTGGGTATGGTCGCGTGCGAATCTCCATGGTGTGGCGGAGCGTACAGCTGCAGGCGCCACCGCAGGATCTGGGGTGGTCGTGTGGCACGCTGGAGGTGCAGTCGGGTGTTTCCGCCGTGGATCTACCAAGCGAGTATCAGTCGATGAAGTTGAGGTTCCACACAGATCTGAGCTATGCGAAGATGTACCCGAGTAGCAATGGTGAAGGCGCTGCTTGGGAGGCTCGAAAGCAGCAGAGCCTGAAACTACCGGTTAAGCGTCGGTACCAGAGCTGTCTGGCGGTGGAGTTTCGCAAGACCGGCCTCGGGAAGGGCAAGACGGGCGCATTCGCCATCTTGTGGCTACGCGAAGTTGCTGATGAGAAGGAGGCGGAAATGGAGGTACCGGTGTACACGGGTGACTTCCAGCGTGCGAGAGCGACATGCATCGAGAACGCCGGCGACAGAGTGGGAAGTATCAAGCTTAAGCTTACTTTCTGGAGCGGACTTGGTGGCGCTCACTCCGAATGGGCGAAGAAGGACCCTAATATGCACGATGTTGTTGACGTTCTGGAGGTAGCGCGGGAGGAGCTCGAGTCGCATCAGACCGCCAAGCGAGCCGGCATTCTGGACGATACTGATGATGGACTAGACAGCAGTGACGACGAGGAGACCGATCACCCTGTTGGCCCGGATGAGAAGAGTCGACCGGATGGGAATCAGATCGAAGACGCTGCGGACATCCATATGGAACGCGGGCCAGATGGGCCGGCAGTCAACAGTGGCGCATTGGTCAATGGCCATGCTGTAAACGACACGCGAAAAGCAGGTGATGATGACCGAGGGGGAAAAGACGTCGATGGCGATGGCGAGAAGAGCAAGACGACCGTCCTTGATAGTGCGCGAGATTACAAGAAGCACATGCAGAGCTCACACCGACGGCATCGAGGGCTTATGCAGTGGAAGGTGCGTCTGACTGGCACTTCCTCCATAGTAATGTCGTTTCTTCAGAAGATGAGTATCGCTAACGCCCTTAACAGATCCCACGCACCATGCAATGGGGCGTGCACAAAGCCGAAAACACCGGTCACCGTCTCAGCGGCCTCTTCAAGCACCATGGCAGGGAGCCCGGTGTGGAGACCGAAGTGTAGAATCATTCTAGCGGATCTTGAGCGGCACGCAAAGTGTACAGCAACGATTATGGCGAATGAAGGATCTTGTGGTTTGAGATACCCTGTGCGATAAGTGTACAAGACTGTATAGTTTGCCATTAAGGACAATATACCAAAGCTAAACCGTGACCGCAGGAGGTATCATCGCATCGCGCAGCCGTTAACCAAACAAAGAGGACCGCAACGCCGCCGCTTAAGCCAAGACACACACAAACTCCGTCACACGCCCAAGCGGTGTGCAAGGCCTACGCTTCACTCTCAACAACATCCGCCGCTCTGCCACCAACCTGTCCCTTGACTTTGTTCAGCTTCGCCTGCCCCTTCAACTTCTGATCTTGCGCCGCACTCTTCACCCACGCCTTACCACCGCCACCTCCCTGCGCATCCGCACCACCATCAGCGCTCATACCCGCCTGTACCCGATCCAGATCTTCCTCATCCGAAGACGAAATGGAACTCGAGCGGTCCCCTTGCGCAAAGACGATAGTGTCGCCTTCGCGCTTCTTTCGCTCGCGCTGTTCGTCCTTCATCTTGCCCATCTTCTCCGCGTCCTTCACGCAGTCTAGCGTTTGAATGTGCAAGCCCGGCAGGGAGCGGGCGAGGAAGTCCTTGAGGACCGGGAGGAGGGAGGCGTTGGGGCGGTATGTACCGGAGTCATTGTCGATTACTAGTTCGTAGTAGGCCGGGTCTTTGGGTGGTTCGTCGGTTGGTGGGCCGTTGCTCACATCGTTTGGTGGGTGTGAGGGGTTGGGTGCATGGTCGGGAGGATGGTTCTGGGAGCTCGACTCGGCTGGTTCGGGAGGCGGGGGTCGACGCGCATGTTTCAAGCGGCGAATGAAGAATTCGCCGGACCATGCGATGTAGATGTTGACGTCGCTGTGCATGGTGTGTTTGCTCAGCAGGTCGATGCCGAACTCTTTGCCTGTCTCGGTAAAGCGCCACAGAGCGTCGAGGGTAAGGACGTAGGTGAAGATGCGGCCGCCCTTGTCCCAGTGGACGAGGTCGAGGAACTGTCTCGTCATTTCCGGGCAGGGCCCCTGCGGAAAGTGGCCCCATTCAGTCCGCCGGTCAAAGTTGTAGATGCGGGAATGCTGGTGATGCAGAGCTTTGCCGAGAACGTAGCCTTCGATGCCGGAAGAGGTGAACATGCGCTTGACCCATGGTTTGAACTCGACGAAGCGGTGGTATAGTTGGGCGGGGACGGGTCCTTCGAGCTGGAGCTGGTTGGCTTGGAAGTTGTAATGCTTCACTTCACGCTTGCCCTTGGTTTGCTGGTTTTGCGAACCGTTTGCGTGATCTTCCGCCGGCTTCTCTTCGCTCTCGTCCTCGTCCGGTTCCCGGATGTTCACCATACGGCCAAGGATTGGATCGAAGTGCTTGATCCAACGACAGGGACCGACTGTGTAGAGACGGCCGTTCTGACCATCGTCCTTGGTCCGGCCAAGGTTCTCAATACTCACATACAGGTCGCCACGGATGTGTTTGGAGCGGTTCAGGCACACAGCCATCATGCGGATGAAGTACGCTCGCTTACTACCCGAGCGCATCATAATCTCGTACGGCTGCTCATTGATGCCTTGCCAGCTGTCGTTGATCGAATTGACATGCACATGCACATTGCCCAGCCGGTCATCCTTGTCGGCGGGATCTTCATCGTACACACGGAGCTTCAGTTTGAACCCTGAAGCCGGCACATTGGCCACGATCCAGTCTTCGTTCCATACCGGCTCGACATTCTGGCGGATGGTAGGCGTTCGGAAGCGCAACGGAGGGTCCTCCTTGTGCCGTGTCGGCGTGTCAGTGTCGATCTGGGCTAGTACGTATGGGTCCGAGGAAAGGGTGTTGTAGTCGGCCATGGGGAGGTGCGTTGCCCTATGGATGGTGATCTTGAGCGTGTAGCCTGGCGGGCGGGACGGGATGGGTGTATCATCGAAGCCGCCTTCTGGGCCATTATGTTCCTTCGGCTTTTCATCGTGTTGTTTTCCATCCGCCATCTTGACTTCGAAAGGGTCTCGCTTGGCTATATCACTCCGCGGGTCTCTTCTGCGCGCAATATACTTCGCGAGACTGTCGCGCTCTACGACTTCCACACTCTGCTGCTCAACAGCGGTGGATCTACCAAGCCTACTTGTATCTTTACCTGCGCTTCAAGTAAGATTGCAAGGTCGTCTCTTTCCCCAGCATGACAAGGACTTAAGTTGTTGACTGATTGCGCCCAACTTATCGGCGCCAGTGACGTCGGGCTGGGCACGCGACCAAGCAAATGCTAAGCTTCACTCCAAGAACTTGTTTTAGAACGGATCGCGCAAACTTTCCTCCAGCCATTAACACCACCGCTCGCTCGTCCGGTTTAGCTTACCGTCCATTACACGAGCCTCAATCAGCATACCGCCAGCCACCAACAGTCGCCACCTTCAACCCAGACTGGCATGGCATCGGCGACGGATACGAGAGCGTCGTGGCGTTGGAGGTACAGTAAGGCACGCGCCGCCCTTCTTGTTTGTTAGAATATCACGTGATGGCGTGGTTGGGACGCGAATGAAACGAATACATATCGATCGCTTTCACGTCACGTTACTGTCAAGGAGACATCGCATTCTCCTCTCTGGCGCACTGATCATGGCAGACACTAAGCAAGAAATATCCTGGAGAATCGATAGCATTTACTGCGGGAAGACAACTGCAACCTCACGTCGCCTCGAACAAAGCTTGACGTGGTGGATCTTTGCGAAGATGAGCGATAACGAAAGGATTGCCGCCTGCCTGAGAAGGTAGCCATGGCCACTAACATAGTAGAGACGAAGATTCGTCCAATAACATGGAGTGTAAGCAGGCGGCCTGATGTCTGCGCAATCCGGGTCGATGGTGAAGCGCATGCAGCACGGTTTCGCAGCAAGGAATGACCTTTTCGCGGCGCTAACGGCCAGAAGCGACTAACCCAGGAGCTCCGAAGTGTTCGAAGTGCCCTAAGATGCTTCCTTCAGCTGCTTCAGCTGCTTCAGCTTGGGTCCGACTTCGAACCTAAATCGCTTCCCAATGAGATCATTAGTGGCCAACCGTAGTAGATGGAAGTTGAACGACATCAGAGGAAGCTGTATGCCACTGTGGCAGCTTTGCATGTTTCGATCGACTGCGCCGAGCGCCTACTAAGAAAAGATTTAGACCTGCTGAATGCCCAACGTACGGACAGCATCCACAAGCTTGAGACTCGCTACGCGCAAGTTGCATTCGAACATCACGGCTCGATAGCTCCTACAAACGAGGCCGTAAAAAGTGCTAATGCTCAAACGTCTGGCCAGGATGCTGTTGCTGCGCAGCTGCTCAATGGTTGATTCCGGACGCAGCAATTCAGCGAACAGAACCTCAACCGATTGGCGGTGCGTGATCACGAAGCGAAACTGCATCCGGTGCATGATCGGACTCTGGACGCGAGCAAAGATACCCGTAGGGTAACGATCGTGACCGTTCACTCCAAGGATGGCGGACGTGTCCATCCTCGCGTCCACGCTCCCAAAAGAATCTACGCCCCAAGCGAGCAATGCAGACATTGTGGAGAAGTGGCACGCTTTCACAGCCGACAACATGTATGAAGAGAGAAGGAATCAAATCGAGCGTTGTGTGCTTAAACTAGAGTCTTTGGAAGATGTCAGCTGCTTAACGGCGATGTTGCGGCCGATGGTTCGCCGCCCGACACGAAGACTCAAGTGTGTGCTGCCACACCGTGTAACAAACGCTTTACCACCCGACTCAAAGCATTCTTACTCCTGCGCAATATGGCTTGACGGTCGAGTGACGGATGTGCCCTACAGGCAGGACTATGGGATGATCGGCAAACTTTGTATGCTCGACTTCGTACCCCGCTAATACCTAAACACCGTTGCCGGTAAGTACATGTACCTGCCTGTATCATTGCGAGTCGACGAGAAACAAGGACACCTGGTTCGCTGCTAATCCCAATAAGGGAGTTCAAACGCATCGCCACGACAATGTCGAATCCAGGCTTGATGTTCGTTACGTCCCGTGTTACAGACTCGTCCAAAACCTCCGATGAGAAGTACAACCGCTTTTACAACGACGAGCACCTGCCAGATGTGCTCAACTACGGGATCTCCAAGGTAGCCATAAGGTACAAGAACGTCAATGCTGAGTCGAAGATACCGTATCTGGCTTGCTACCCTCTCGACGATGCCAACTTTCTCACTTCGCCTGGTCTGGAGAAGCTGGTCCAGGATACAAGGAGTAGCAAGACATTTGACAATCAGGACGTCTATGACTACGTCGAGTTCGGCTTGCGTCCGTACGAGAAGATCCAGACATATGAAGGCATTCACCCGGACTCGACCAGCTTGCCCGATCCTTCTTCACACGCGCATACAGTGATTTGCGTGGCCATGGAACCGGCAGACGAGCAAGACTTTGACGACTGGTACCGCAAGCAGCATCTTGATATGATGGCCATGCTACCACCGTATAGACGCACCACGCGGTACAAGCGCCTCGACGGAGAGGTGCCGCGGTATCTTGCCATGCATGAATATGACTGCAAACCAGATGAGATTCCGGCAGAGCGTGCGAAGCTAGTGAACAGTGAGTGGAGTAGGAAAATCATTGGAGAGTGCAAGGTCTTCGACAGAGATGTGTTTGAGCTGGTGCAGGTGCAGGGTGATGCACAGGTGCAACTTTAGCACTGCACTCGTGGCTTCCAGCGGTATCTGTAGTCTCCGCAATATCTTCGCCACTTCTCACCGACTCCCGAGTTCCGGCACAATATCTATGTTGGCAGTTATGCTATTTCACTCACTACGGCATTGACTCTTGATCGCTTTTCAAGAGCACAGACACATGCAAGTAATGTGAGAGCTAGGTTACTCATTCGTTTAACAGCGACGGCAGCTAGCGGACGGCCGCATTGATCTGCACCGATCAAATACTGCCCAGTGGGGCATGGTCAAGGCGGTTTGTTTACCAGCTCCTTGTAGCTTTGGCTTCATACGATATCTCTCATCGAGCTACCAACGTGCTATATGTCCACAAAAGAATAGTGGAGGATGCACACATGGCACCTCTCGCAGCTCCGCTTGCCGGAGCTCATCCAGGAACTCTTCACTTCATTCCACCCAATTTGTGTGCATTCGAGCCTGCTGAATCCGTCAGCCCATCGACAGGCTTGAATACGCTATTATGGGTCGGCGGGATGTTTGATACCCTGCTCTCGGTACAGTATCCGCTCGACATAGCTCAGGCCTTACCATCGACGTGGACTCTTCTCACGGCCTCTCTAGGATCGGCAGGCAAAAGCTGGGGCGTCAGCAGCATCGCGCAAGATGCCGAGGACATGGCTACTGTCATAGCTTACGCCAAGAAGCAGCGACCACATGGCAAGGTTGTCATCATGGGCCATAGTACCGGCTGTCAAGACTGCATGGAGTACCTTGTCGGTCCAAAAGCTGCGCAGAGACCTGCTGTGAGCGGCGTCATCCTGCAAGCACCTGTGTCTGACCGCGAGGCGCTGAACCATGAACTACCCGAAGCGATAATGCATGAAGCGAACCAGCTTGCGCTGAAAATGTGTCGGGAAGGCCACGACAAGGATGCTATGCCTCACAGACTAAGTAAGCTCGCCTTCGGTCGGATGGCGATTACTGCAAGACGCTGGGTCGATGTTGCTTCGCCAGGTCCAGATCATACCGGCGCAGATGATTATTTCTCTAGTGATCTCTCGGACGAGCGACTGCAACGAACGTTCGGTACCCTTCCGTCAAGCACACCGCTCCTGATCCTATACAGCGGTAATGAAGAGAACATCCCGCCCACCATTAGCAAAGAAGACCTGATCTCACGGTGGACGTCCTCTGTGCAGAGTGGCGGAGGCCAAGTCGACACTGTCAATGGTGGTATCGTGGCCGGCGCAACGCACAATTTGAACGGTAATGCGAAACCAGTTATCGACGACCTCGTTCGGCGCGTGATCGGCTTCCTTAACCGCCTTGACAGCGGTGGTACCGCCGCGGCTAACACTGGGTCGCGCATATGATGCTCTCCAATCTATCCAAACAGCAAAGTTACTAACGAACCCATTCTCGATGCTTGTTCGCGATCTCATTCGCTGGACGACGGTGATGTCAATGCATTTCTGATGCCATGTAATGCACGTAGTTGATGTATGTGTATCAGCGGAGAGCTTTCGACGTCGATTGATCCAGCAGTCTTAACATCATTAGCTTGACACACCGCAGGCCGGATCGCTATAGCTCCCCAAATAGACTGCTCTCATCTATTCTAGACTGGCGTATATACTATCGAAGTCTTCCTCGGCGACCTGCATCACGTCTGTACCGTAAATCACCTTTTGTACGTCCGCATCAGCCCACTTGTCCGGGACCGGACCCTTGCCGTTCTTCAACGCTGCAAATTGCCGGTCACGCTCCGCCTTCGCCGCACCCTCTCCGAGATGCATCGCTCGCCCTGACGCCGCTGCCATCTCCACGAGAGCGTACGCGCGCTGCATTCGCACCTTCTCATATACCCGCAGCGCCTTGTTGATTGCTTGAGGCGTGATCTCTGGTAACTTCGACAGCACGACAGCTATGACCGCACCATCCTCGATAGCCTGTGCTGCACCCTGCGCCAGGTGTGGTAGAGTCGGATGGCAAGCATCGCCAACGAGCGCCGTCTGTTCGCAGACCCAGAAAGGTAGCGGTTCATGGACGCGCAGCTTCCATTCGCAAACCTCGCCGTCCGGTACCAAATCCAACATGCGCCGAATCTTCGGGCAGTAATCGCCGAAAACCTGCATCATTTCTGGCTTGCTGCCTTTGGTGGTGTACGTGGCAGAAGGTGCAGCAGCAAAGTTGACATCTGGCTGGGTTGTGCTCAGATTGTAGATCTGCTTATTCGACACCGGATACGCAATGATATGCCGCTTTTCGCCGATCCATCGGGTTACGGAGTCCTTCTCAATGAGCTCGAGGAGTTCTGGATCGTTCTCGAGCTCCTCACGTCGGAGCATGATCCGGTACGCGGCCTGACCGGTATCGATGATCTTCGCGTTTACATTCTTGAGACGTAGCATCTGATCACGGATCACGGACTTCACGCCATCAGCCGCGAATAGCACGTCGCACTGGACCGTGTAGGGTTCGCCGCCTTTTCGCGGAATCGCTGTGAATGATGGTTTTGGCCCGAAAGACTGGACGTCCGAGGCAGCAGTAGACCAGAAGAAGTTCACTGCTTTCTCTCGTTTACAGCCGTCGTACATTGACTCAGCCAGCGATGAGCGGTGACCAACCATGTGCGGGTATTTGTAAGTTGCTTCAACGTAGGCGAGGTCAACGTGGCCGAGCACTTCATCCGTTGAGCCTTCTACAGGCCTGTTAGCATATCTTCAAGCCTAGCAAGCAGTGGAGAACATACGTCGTATGGTGGTGTCTCTCAATTGCACTGCTTCCCTCTCGATGTCTTTCCAAACACCCAGTCTGTCGAGAATTCGTGCCATATTTGGCGCGAGCTGGATGCCCGCACCCACGAAACCCAGGTTCGATGCGCTTTCGAAAACATCAATGTGCCGGAAACCGTGCTTTGCCAATGCCAGTGCGGTGGCAAGGCCGCCCATACCTGGCAGCTGTCAATACCACCGCGGCTTGTCGCCCATTTTGCTGACTTACCGGCACCGACTACGCAAATATGTATATCTAAGACGTCCATTGGCGCCATATTGAAGCTGCGCCGGGATGATGCGGAGCAGGAGGAGAGGTGGGAACAGGGGATGGAATAAGTTCTAAGCAAACATTGGTGAGCGACAAGACATGTACGATCTCACAAGCTCATGAGGCTAGACGAGTCCTATATGCACTGTACATCAACTGCCATTGAACAACAGCCGGGATGAGATCTATTCCACGGCAGATGGAATGGAAGCAGCTCAAGGCCACAGAGAGCCTGGAACAGTAACCGCTAGACTGTAAGCAGCTAGGCTTCTCGACGACCAGCGACTTTGCGGGCCCCCACAAGGAAGGTCGTAACCGTTCCACCTGGGGACGTACAATCCTTTTGACGCCCCGCAACTCGTACGAGCGGGCCTGCTAAAGTAGACAGACCAGCGAGACACCTGGACATGAAACGAGGAGCTTGAGTCTTCACGAGCTTGGAGGGACAGCACCTACATCGGGTGTGGTCAGCCCGGAGGCAGCTTTGAAGCAAAACCTCGGCTTCTCCGCAGCAGTCCGCTCGGCTGCTGCACCTCGAGCTATACGCAGAGTATGAATGGCAGTAAGGCTCCGTGAGTGCGAAAATGCTGGCCACATTAGTAGTTTCGCCAGCGGCACCTGTGTCGCGTAGACTGTTGTACGACTCCACTTTGACCCCAAATCTAATCTATTATTACAGCCAGGCCGGCGAGTTGCGACCTCAGCGGAGTGGAAGAGCATGTCCAACATGGCCCGCCCAGTCCTTCGAACACCCTTATGCGAAATGCTCGGCATTGAGTATCCAATTATTCTGGCCGGCATGGCTCGGACGTCCTCGGGACCACTGGCGGCAGCAGTCTCTAACGCCGGCGGTCTTGGTGTGATTGGTGGTCTTGGTTACACCCCACAGCAGATGCGCGCCATCATCCACGACATCAAGTCCAATCTTGCCGACAAGAACCTCCCGTTTGGGGTTGACCTGGCACTGCCTCAAGTTGGTGGAAGTGCAAGGAAGACGAACCATGATTACACGCACGGTCAGCTTGACGA
The DNA here is from genome assembly GCF_000338955.1 of Baudoinia panamericana UAMH 10762. Taxonomy (NCBI): domain Eukaryota; kingdom Fungi; phylum Ascomycota; class Dothideomycetes; order Mycosphaerellales; family Teratosphaeriaceae; genus Baudoinia; species Baudoinia panamericana. The sequence goes on along the minus strand of NW_006911271.1, from coordinate 453,411 downwards.
CTTGATCTCTGTCGTGATCGAGGAGAAGGCGCGCTTGTTCGTGAGTGCTGTCGGTGTGCCACCAGAGAGGGTGATCAAGCGGCTACACGATGCCGGGATCTTGATCATGAACATGGTCGGTCATCCCAAGCATGCGCATAAGGCCTTGCGAGCAGGTAGCGTCCCGCCAGAGGGCTTAAGCCTTGTGTGTTGTCAAACCCATCGCTAACGTTTCTGACCCTTGGATGCAGGTGTGGACATTGTATGCGCCCAAGGTGGAGAAGGTGGCGGGCATACTGGTGACGTTGCGACCTCGATATTGATCCCGGAGGTGGTTGATGTGGCGAGGCAATACAAGAGTCCGTTGACTGGTAAGCCAGCTACAGTCGTCGCCGCCGGCGGCATCTACAACGGCCGCTCTCTTGCTGCGATGCTGTCGTTTGGTGCGGAGGGCGCATGGGTAGGCACTCGATTTGTTGCGTCCACGGAGGCTGGATGTAGTCAGCAGCACAAGGAGGCCGTTGTGACAGCTGCTTTCGAAGATACGATGCGAACGCTGATAGTCTCGGGTCGGCCGTTGAGGGTCAGGATCAATGATTACGTGCGCTCGTGGGAGTTTGACAGGCCGGAGGAGGTGAAGAAGCTCTGTGAGAGCGGTGTTGTACCCCTGCAGAAAGACATGGATGACGACAAGGATGTTGATATCCCGTTCCTCATGGGCCAGGTGGCCGGTGCGATCAAAGAGATCAAGCCTGCGAAAGAAATCATGCACGAGATGGTCTCAGAATGCGTTGAGGTGCTGCAGACGCAGCAGAGCTATATCAGTGCAGGTAAAAGGAGTAAGCTGTAAACAATAATATATTATGCCTCCGTTAATCTCTCGTGCTGAGGTGGTAGGTACGTACGATGTTGGTTGAGAATCCTGGCGCAACTCACGACCTTCGGATGTGAGAGGCAGAGATGCGGCAGACAACGCTTCGCAAGGCATGGGGAGTATGTACTTACGAATGATTCTTGTTTGTTGGGCTCTAGGAGCACCTGCGGGAGCGCTTAAGCTCCCGCGAAAGATCGTCGGAGACCTACGCTGTTGGTCAGATGTTGCTCGGAGTGAGCACGTACCTTGTTGGTAGGTGATCTTAGGAAGGGTCAAGGACAATGGCTGGGGCAGGTGGGCGGCAGAGAAAGCTCGTGCGTTGAAAATAGAACGAACGCACTTGCGATTTGTTTTGAAGCGGGAACGCCAACCAAGGACGTCCGATGAGGAGAAGGGTTTCTCACCCCGAGATGTCGCAGGCTTCCCCGTTGGTGTTCGTAGCAGCAGCAGATAAAGGGCAGGAGTCCACGGTTGCTGCGTGTCCATGGTATCGAGTTTCACCGCGTGTGTAGCAGAGGACAAACAGCGGAAGTCATGACAGCTTTCCAAACCATGTAGCATGATCCGGACAAGACGCCCTGCAAAGAGCCGTGTGGACACCCGTAGCTGATGCACTCGCGGCGGTTCCGCAAAAGAGACCGGTGCTTCTCGTAAGTCTCGTGGCAGCTAGGGGTGAATTGCTTGGATGCGGAGCAGCTGCGTTGATTCTTGACAGCGAAAATCCGAATGGCCCGCAGAGCTGAGCAAACAGAAAATCCGTCATGGAGTGCTACAGATTTAGAATAGCAATGCCCTAGATGTGGAAGAAGTCCTGTCCATCAGGCGCGGCATGAGCAAAGACCACGACGTCGGATTTGCATCGGAGTTTGTTGGTTGATGAGGAATCTCCTCCGAAGGGTGCCTCGAATGGCAAAATGCGGACGCAATGAGGTGGCCAGAGAAGGAATATACAGGCCTTGCGGTCCTGCATGATTGTGTCTTTTATGTGATTGTGGTGTGTTTTGAAACCCGGCGATTGCAAGTCGGTGGGATGTCGCTTTGAGGCAATTTACGGCTGTGTCGGCGTCTTGTGCATGTGCTTCATGATTTAGTGAAAGCTCACCAGTCGGACGGTAAGCCGGTTGTCATGGCCGTATCGGCGTCTTGCGCATATCCTTCGTGCGAACGTTAAGCCGGTTGTCCTGATATTCAGTGTTAGCGTCTTCATCATGTACCTGTGCGTGTCAGTAAGCGTTGTCTGCCACTTGCCGTGCACCATCACTCAAAGCCAAAACGAAGGTGTGAGGGAGAAGGTGAGCTTGAGAGCGGTGCAGAGATTCATATGCATTTGTGAGCGTTGAGTCACACCACGTAAATGTGTGTCACTTGTTTATCTCGGAAGGTGCGAAGTCTGAGATGCGGAAGGAGCGACGTTGCGAAGCAGCGTTCACATTCCATGTCCAAATGCGGCGAAGCGCGCTATAACTTCGCTTTCGACTCGTTCTTCTTTTCCTGCTCCGCATACGTCGTCTTCAACATGCGTCTCAAAATCTTGCCAGATGCGCTCTTTGGAATCGCATCCACAAACTTCACGCCTCCTCTTAGTCTCTTATGCTGAGCCACCCTCTGCGCTAACCACTCCGAGATCTCCTTTTCGAGCGAAGGTGACGGCGTGACGCCCTGGGCCGGAACAACGAAGGCAAGCGGCACTTCAGTTGCCAAGTCCGCTTTGAACACGCCAATGACCGCTACATCGTCCACTTTGGGATGGGAAACCAGAAGTCCTTCCAGCTCCGCCGGCGGGACCTGTAGCTATGTTAGATTCTGAAAGAGGCTGAGGTGATTTGGACGTACTTGGAAGCCCTTATACTTAATCAGCTCCTTCACCCGATCTGTGATGTAAAAGTTTCCTTCCTTATCTTGGTAGCCAACGTCGCCCGTTTTAAAGTAGCCCTCTGAGTCAAAAGCATGCTTCGTGCCTTCGGGGTTGTTCAGATAGCCCTTGAATACGTTTGGCCCTTTAATCCACAGCTCGCCTACTTCGCCAACAGGCACTTCTTTTTCTTCGGGTGACATGTATTTCGCGGTTTGGTTCGGCAGCATGGTGCCTACAGATCCACACGTTCGTCGCCAATCATCCCATGGCTGCGTGTGCGTCGTCGGTGATGTCTCAGAAAGCCCGTATCCCTGCTTGATAGGTACCTTGATGCGCTTGTACATATCATCAACAAGCTCGCGAGTCAGTGGTGCGGCGCCAGAGTTCATCATGCGCAAGCTGCTCAGATCATACTTCTCCACACAGGGGTGCTTGGCTAGTAAAAGTACGACTGGTGGCACGACGTACGCGAATGTTATCTTGTGGTCTTGCACGGTCTGGCACCAGTTCTCGATGTCGAATTTCGGCATGATGACCGTCTTGATACCGCGGTAGAATGATTGGTGTAGGATAACCGTCAAGCCGTAGATGTGGAAGAAGGGCAGGAAGGCCAGCTTGATATCGCCCTCTGGAAGGCCAGGTCGAGGTCTCCATGACATGGGTCCTTCACTGGCCGTGATCATGAGAGTGTTAGCTATGATGTTGCGATGACTGAGCATCACACCCTTGGGTAACCCAGTAGTTCCAGAAGAATACACAAGAAAGGCGAGATCCTTATCCGGATCCACCTTGGCACGGCGATAGCGAGAGGTTCCTGCAACATTCCGGATGGAGGTGAAATGCCTGTACCGTCCTTCCGGATCCTTATTACCCATCAAGATGATCCGGTCGTCTGGTATGCCAACTTTCTTGCATGCCTCCAGCGCAATGGGCATCTGGGCCAACTGTGTGACAAGAGCTTTAGCTCCACTATCCTTAAGCTGGTGAGCGATCTCGTTAACGGTGTAGGCTGGGTTGGCGGGTGAGACGACGCCGCCAGCAAAGTGGCAGCCCCATGTTACCGCAGGGAAGTCGATACTGTTGGGCGAGAAGATGCCGAGCACATCGCCTTTTTGCCAGTCCCACGAGGCTCTTAGTCCTTTGCCAAAATCTGATGCCGTTTGCTTTAGCTCGGTATAGGTGTAAGTACGCTTCCCTTCGACGAAAAGGACTAATACAGAATGTCAGTTCGGCGTCCAATATACGGGCTGAGTGGGAAAGCAACTTGCCTTTGTCGTCAGGGTATTCCCGCGACTTGTTTTCAAGCAGGAAGTCCCACAGGCCAACGTTAGGGATGTCGACGGTAGGATACTTGGATTCGGCGGGCATATTGGGCAGGGAACGTGGATAACCAGGATACTTGATACTGCGAAGGAAGACGTTCGAGCGACCAGAGCCGCAACCATATCACTCATCGCGGCCATAATGCTACCCGCCTTACCTAGGCAATGCAATGCTGTGCAGATGCCTCGGCATGCAGGCTCGCCGCGGTCAAAACCCCCCAGCAAGCATCGAGATATCTCCACAAGCTGCCGCGTGGGGTGTGTCATTCACCGGCCGCTTGGCTCGATCGAGTATAGTTTCTTCCGAACACCGGCAACTCGGCAGCAAATGCGGCCATACTGCACGTGAGCTGCTGTGCCTTCCTCTTCCGCATGGACTCTGAGAATATGGCCACGCAGAGAGTCTTCAACATTGGAGCGCCGCTGCTCACTAGGCAACCCTGGAGCTCGCAGGCGCCATTCAGATGCTACCAGCGAAGATGGGCGCAAGTGCACGACGTGCGGTTCGTTACCTCCCACCAGCGGCCCAATGTCATACAGGAGAAATACCGGGAGAAGCTAGAACAGAAGGCGCGTGAGCAAGGCTTGAGCAACGTTGATGAGCTCAAGGAAGTATACTCCGACAAGATCAAAGAACTGCGGACCAAGGCAACAGTGCCCGGAGCGAATGCACCTTTGAGCGCACAATCTCCGCCCCTGCCGGAGAGTGTAGACAGCAGCGTGCCGTACCAACCGCCTCCACCTCCTCGGCCACAGGATCAGACACAAACAAAGGAGTACACGAAAGCCAGCAAAGACAATGTAAAGTCGTTGAGCAGCTTCATTGACGTGGAGAAGACCGCCGAGCTGCCCCCTAAGGAGATCGAGTCAATTTGGCGCCTACGACATGTCCGGGATGCCCAGAGTCTTTGCGCTGTGATGCCGACCGACACCTACAAACGTATAGCAACCACGGCACGTAGGCACCCGCAGTTCATACTTCCCATACCGCGGGAAAAGGAAGGCGCAGAGATTCACTTCCTGCAGTGGACGTTCCCGTCACCCACTACCGCCACTGTACTCTTCACGCATCTTGCAGAGTTTAAGCTGCGAGGCGAGTATGCGCAGCCGCATACTACCGTTACGCATCATCTGGACTTGGCGGATCAGAAAGGGCTTGTCTTGCTCGAAGGCCGGGTGCAGGAGAACAGGGGCCTGACGGTGGACGAGGGCAAGTGGCTGCTGATGTGCTTGCAGAAGTTCTATGGTTTCGAAGCACACAGTGACACGGCCAAGCAAAACGCCGAAAAGAGGAAGAAGTTAATGGAGCAGTTTAGTGGTGGCGATACCGGGTTCAGGGTCGAAGAGTTGCTGGAAGAGGCGGAGAAGGTACCGTAATCGTTGACGACCGGCAGCTGTCTTACAGACGCGCAATGGTCGTCATGGCTGTACAATGCGATTGACCTATTGCTGTACTGTAGCGCGCCGATAGACGTAGATTGCTGATACGCTATGTACAGATACTGTAGATTATCTGCCTGCGCACAAGCCGAATTATTGTCGTGACAGCGAAGCTCACTAGCCCTGTCACGTCCTTCGACCAAATGCCTATCGCTCAAGCAACGCCACCCACGCTAGCAACTTCAACCAAGCTAACATGTAGCCAAATTGAACACACGGCGCAAAAGAAATCCCGCTGGATTAAAACCATCATCCTGACCCCATGACATCCTCCCAATCGACATCCCGCAGCTTGCTCAGCGACGGTGCCCTCGACCGCCTCGGCGGAGGTGGCGGCCAACTCATATCCGTCCGACTCGCCCCCCTCTGTAGCAAGATCTCCGTACGCCTCTTCCGATCCATCAACGGGTCAGTGGAGGGAGGCACGCCAACCGCAACAGGAGCTCGAACACCCGCCCTGGCCTTGAATCTCACCAGCCCAGCGATCAAGTTGTCCTCGCTAACGCTTCCCTTAAGCACCTTCGCCGTCCAGTCAATTCCCGCTCCGAGGTCTTCTCCCGCGCAATGTGGCCCGTCAGGGAGTGGCGTGGCATATTGTGGCAGGTTCCACAGCTCGATCACATCGTCCACACTTTCCGCTTGGACTTCTTGCATGAAGGCTGCGACTTCTTGCTCCCGGCCGATGGAGAGGGGGTTTGCGAAGACGGGCTGGTTGAAGGTGCCGCGGCGGCCGGAGACGAAGAAGGCGGCGTCTGTGAGGTCGTGGACCATGCTCTCTGAAAACATGTCCTCTCCATCGCCTTCGAAACCGGCTTCCTGCTCGTCTCTCTTAGCCCGTTCGCCAGCCGCTCGGTATTCACGGACGATCACAGTCATCCTCGCTAATTGCTCCCGCGCAGCTTCCTTGGTCGTGTACTGCGGTAATGCATCCTTGTCGTGCACGTTGTCGTCTTCCCAAGCGATGCGGCTAAGGCGACGCAAATGCATGATGGCGAGGTCTTTATGGCATTGCTCCATGGGCGCGCTGCTGATTTCGAGTTCGGTCAGGTATGCAGCTGGAGGGCGTGTCGGTGGCTCTGGGTAGGTTATGATGGATACGGTGGAAGAAGAGCTCGCCGTGGAGTCGCCACTCACAGTCCGAGAGCGTGAGAATGGGCGGTGGCGAGGAACTTCCATGTTGGCGAGTTGGGCGCTTGGACAGGCCATAACCGAACGAAGCATCGGTTTTATAACGAGGTTCTTGGCGCAGAAACACCATGGCTGGTGCAAGACAAAGGCCTGGTGAGTTGGCGGTCATGCTGGCTGTAGCCACTGATGCATGCCGTGGTGACTGACCAGGTCACGGGAAGGTCGAGTTTGATTGTCACCAGATTGTCACCAGATTTGCACCGAACCGTGTCACCCATCGTCATGATTTGTATCTAGGACGGGCAGTGTTGAACACGGACGACGGGCTTCATCGCTGACGCAGTAACCTGGTGTGTTATGTTTGCTTTACTCACGCCTTTTCCGCTGGGAGCTGTTCTCGTCGTAAGTCCCAACAAGATCTTTCTAGTAATCAGGTCAGCAATCGGACACCGAGATGACAGCTGGACAGAAGACCCATCAACTGTCTCTGCTAACGGACCGTCAGTAACCGCTGTATCGCCGACCGGCCCCCAACGTCCAGCCAGGAGCAAGCCTCCAACGACACCAACGATACAAACTTCCTTCGTGGCGTAATATCCCAGGCTGCCATCGTTGCGGCTCTGTCCGGCGAACCGGAGGATCTCCGTCTCATACTGTACTCCTACCGCGCTGCAGTCGAGACTTTGAGCAACGACGACATGGCCCCCGATTATGGAAGGCGGGCCGACGCAAGACAAACGCTGATCCGAGTTAAGCAGAGAGTAAGGGAGAAGCAGAAAGGAGTAGCAGCAAAGGAAGATGCAAACGCAGCGAAGGCGGAGGGAAACCGGGAGGATAAGAAGACTCTAGATGCTGAAGGAGTTACAGGAGGAGAGGAAGAGCTGGTAGAGGATGAGGCGGAGGAGGAGAAGACGGAAAGAGGAAGGCCGAGGTCGAGACAGGGTAATTGGAGACAACAGTCGGCGGCACTGCACGCGAAAAAGAAAACTTGCGGGACGACAATGACAGAACATTGTAGATCGGCATGCCAGGGATGAGCGTAAACTCAGAAAACAGGGTGAAGTGTTTCTAGCGTCCCATGGATTGTCCAACACCTGGCTTCATGGTCGTCACAGCCTTGGTTGAGATCCTGCAAGCAGAGGCGACACCGCACGGAAGCTTGTCCATCATTTCCGTTGTCTGATCTAGAGATCTTGTGGACTTCGCTGTGTCCAAGTGATGACCCTGATTGCCGGCCATCTCGCGCAGAACGATCGTATCTCCGGAGCACACGGTATCCGGATCCGCAAACAAGAGATGATGCCTATCATTCTTACCAGCCCACTCCCGTCCCGGAGTATCCTCTGCCACTTTACTCCCGCCCACCATGCCAAGTCCGGATCAATTCACAGATGAACCCTACATCAACCCCGATACAATCTTCCTAAGCCACATCATCTCCAAAGCCGCCATCCTCGCCGCGCCACCCAAGCCACCTTACGAGCAAGAGCTGATGCTCAAATACTACCGCGATGGCCTAGCTCTCCTGAGCGGCACCCGTCTCCCTCCCGACAATCATAAGAAAGACGACGCACGGCACATGCTCCTGATTGTTACGAATGCGGCGAAAGCACATATCCGCGCGTTTGAACAGCGGTTTCGGGCGGCACGGGGGCCAACGGACTTCGGCGGATTTATGGGGCGCGGTGATGCAGGCCCGGAAACGGTGGCCAAGATGTGGGAGAGAACGGCGTTGGATATTGAGGAGTGGTTGCAGCAGACACCGGAGGCAGGAGAGAGGGATGCTTGGTGGCCAATCTTCTTCTGCTCAGCAACAGACATCGGCCGGGCCTGCCGCAGTAGGAGAAGCAGCTGGCGCTGCCGGCACCATTGCACCGTCGAGCCTGAGAGATGGTGACGAGGAGAACGGGACAGATCCGGACGGGGGCCTCCTGGCCAAGCTCGCCTACGCCTCATAAGCGTGCCGAGTACCTGAACCGGAGGGCCAAGAACACTGCTTCCAAGTCCACGAGCGAACGACCGCGGCCACGAGGAGGACTATGGCAAGCGCAGCCGACGGCTGCCAACGTAGATATGTCGCCGTACGAGCAGGAGGCGGATCGCAAGCTTCCCGAGCCGCCTCAGCACCAGAGTAATCCGGACGGAGACTTAGTTGCTGTCGAAGAAGACGACAAACTCCTCATCTCCAGTCGGGCGAATACGACTCAAGTGGCGGCCATCGACGATGAGGGAGCCAGAAATCCAACCTGGTCGTGATATACTGCGGACGGCTGGTTGGGAGAGCAGAGGGCCCGCTTCGTCGGCCAGATGAAGTCAATGGACCAGTAGCTAGACGGGAATCAGACCAGCAGCTGGGATAGGCTTGCGACAGAGGAAAGCATGTTGGGAAGGTTAATGGAAGCTGTCTGTGAGCAAGACGTGTTCTACTTCTCATTCTCACTCTCATCTAGACAAACGCAGACGGCTGCGATTAAGCTGAGGTCCACATTTGGCGCGACTGTGACAAAATACTGCGTTCAGACTTATTAGCTTTGCCACATACAGACAGCTTAATTGCTCTTCGTTCATCGGCGTCCTCACTCACCGACTGTTTATCCCCAAAGATCTCCCTCACGTTGAAGAAGCTCCGACCAATATGGGCCACCGGCCTACCACCAAACGTAAGCTCGGCGCTGCGATCAAACCAGTCACCCTTCACATCTATTTCCGCCTGCTGTCCATCCGCCGCGTTCTTGAACACCACGCTACTCGCACTACCTATCAACTTGAAGTGGCCCTTCACCTCGAAATCGTGCCCATGTGGACTCTCGGCGTGGAAAGACTTGTGAATGGAGAGCATCTTGTTCTTGAGCGTGAAGATTTCATTGCCGGCCATGTCCGTGAACTTCTTCTTGTCGCGGGCCGAGATCATCTTGCCATGGCATTTGCAGACTTCGAGGCCATCGACAGTTTTGACGGTGAAGTCGTCACCGGAGAGGGAGAAGACCTTCTCTTTCATGTGCAGTGTGACTTGATGGGGGGAGTAGAGGTGGGCATTGGCAGGCTGCGGACCCAGTGGTGGGTTGAAGGCGGTTAGATGGGGTGCCATGGCGGAGCGATGTGGAAGTGGAAGGGAGAGATGTTAGACAAGGTACATGAAGATGTTATTACTGTTGCAAAGCACCTACGGGCTAAACCAAGCAGTGTTGTACCTTACCGCGCGCTCCGTGGAGGGAGCCCAGACTGGACCGTTTGACGGTGATTGTTGGTGGGCTGTGCATTCACTTTCGAGCTGATAGTGGGGCAATAGCGGCGTGGCATGACGTGCTGGTCACTTGGCTCGATCAAGACGACGACGACGAGACATGGAGGCTTCCTCTCTGTTTAGGCACCTCCAAGTCGTGCTCAGACCAAGCAGTTGGAATATAGAAAGGAATCGATCCGATGTTGTTCATATCTGAACTCACCGCAGGCGCAGACGACTGACCCACTTTGCGGGTAGAACCATCGGGGGACAGCCGCTGGTGTGGTTCACAGTCTGCCAATGAGCGTCTGCATGGAAGCCTCGGGTGACCACATGCCAAGATTTCGACTTCTCTCATGAATTTCCAGCTAATGACCGTTCTTCATCGGTACCCAAGAGTCACTGTCACTCAATATGGCGGACACGATGGACACCACAACCCAACTACAACCCTTCACATTCGACCTGGGACACCTCCTCTGCACCGACACCAACCCTGTGCCCACCACAACGGATACCGACCGCGAAGCCATCCTCGCCGCCCGCGCTCAAGCCTGCGCTCAAGGCCTCATCAACCAGCTACTAACCGCCTGTCCGATTCACCGCTCGCAGGAGTCAGGTGATCTGCAGATCAAGCTACCGAATCCGACCACGCAATTACCGCGGGAGAAGCCAGTGCCGAAGGAGAAGGAGAAGACGAAGTGGGAGCGCTTTGCGGAGAAGAAAGGTATTAAGGCGAAGAAGAAGGATGGCAAGTTGGCGTACGATGAGGCGAGGGGCGAGTGGGTGCCGAAGTATGGGTACAAGGGGAAGGATGCGGGTAAGGGAGATGACTGGCTGGTAGAGGTTGACGAGAAGGCGGAGAGGGAGGCGAGGGAGGGTGGTGGGAAGGTCAAGAAGGTCAAGAAGAACAGATGAGCACTTCCCACGGAACGAGCACGCTGTCTACGGCCAGACATCCTTATGCCAATGTCTCTCATTCTTCGCATTCGCCAGCTTCCTCACAGGCGGCCCATCCCGCAAAACACCAGACATACTCACCGGATCCCCACCACCCAGCTTATTCACGCAGTCCCGCACGCCGTAACCTGCTCCTCCAAATCGCAGAAACGGTAGTTGACTGTCGCTTTGCGCGCCCGGATTTGTTCGGCTGTTACGACTGGCATTGTCACCTAGTGGTGGTACTGGCCTGATCTTGGGGTGTCGCACGAGGTCCGTGAATTGTGCGTTGGGAAGGGGTGGTTGTGCGGACTTAGCTGAGATTGAGGAGGTTGAGACTGTTTGGCTGGAGGAGCCTGTTGAAGTGGGGTAGTGCAGATTTGGAGGGTCCTGGGTAGGCGGGAGGATAGACGTCTCCAGGCACGGCACTGAACGACTGATTGCCCGGTTACGAGTGCTCTCCGACATCGTCAGGCGGTGACGGATTTGTCCCACTCGTACAGCACTGGACAAATTGTACCAAAAGGGCACAACACGTGCAGTTTGCCGGGTTGCAAAGATGATGCGGATCGGCTGATTCCTGGTGGCGAAAAGATCTCGTCCCATTCAGCAATTATGGACATCATCCTGGACTGAAATTGAATGCCTCCAAACCCTCAATCCTTTGGGAAGGCCGATTAACCCCGTACCATGTCTGAGATCATGGACGCGTGTTCGGTGCTTAGACTTCCGCAGCTCTCGCAAGGGGTTGGAGCCAGACTCGTCGGCATCGACCAACGCATTCCAGCATGCATACCTTTCTACGCGAGATAGGTAAATTCGAGAACAGCATACGTCCGGCATAAGTCCTTCCAAGTTCAGCACTCCCCGGATGACTTTTCTACCTAGCGCCTCCGAAGCCGCAATCCTTCGACCGCTCGCTACCACCAATGCCTTGGCCGTCCTGTTCCAATCTCAAGCCTCGCTAAGTGAGCTTCTTCCAGAACAATCACCCGTTGCTCTAGTCGCTCGAAACTCGCGCGATGGATGGGGTCCATCTGCAGCACGTCCCGATGAGCGGGGTGCTGCCAGTTGCGCCTGGGGTCATCATCGTCGATGTGGTGAACAACGGCGTCCTCGTGGTAGCTACTGTCGGACCTTACAGTAGTTCCTAAGAACCCAGCGCGCTCACTGATGGATCTGATAGTGCTCGTGCGAGCGATTGGCATGGTGCGGTCACCGCCCTCATTCGAGTTCGCGTCGGAAGTGCGTGGAGCTTGCTCGCTATACGCGCTTCGACTACTGACGTTGTGCGAGCTGCTGTTCGCCTCTGGATTGGCATTCTCGGGTGTGCTGTCTGGTTCGCCCATACCGCTCCCAAAGGTCGTGCTCGGCATGCTGTTACTCGTGGGCGGGTTTCGTGCTGCGAGCTCTGAGTCCCCCGCGCGTACACGGAGCTGATCGAAAGTGTAAGGAGTCACGGACTGAGCTAGCTGTGGCTGGCTGCCGCTGGCGGCACCGGCGGTCGGTGACGTGGCACCGGCGGTCGGTGACGTGACACCGGCCGCATGGTACGCATTCGCTGCCTGAATGGGTGCGCCAGTGCTTTCAAGTTCAGGGAGACTTGTTGCACGCTGCGTGAACCCGTGCTGTTCGAGTGGCTGGTCCTGTGCGGTTGTGGGAAGGGTGAACATTTGCTTGTTGGACACCAGGTGCGAAACTGTTGCTGAGCTCGTTCGTCGAGCATGTTGGAATGGGGCGCATTATGTACATGACTATGTTTGTCCGGGCTGCAGGAAGTGTTTGCTGATTGCCGCAGACAGTCAAAGAACCGGATATCGCCACAATTTACCTAAAGAATTTAGTGATAGCGAAGCGTACAAGGGATCAGTCGCAGAACAGCACCTCCAATCCATCACAAATGCGAAAGACAGCCGGAACGTAACACCCATCTTGGGTATCATCCAGAGCTGCACTTGTTAGCTATATATTTTCCGCCAGAACTGCTTGATGCGCCCGCCAGCATGGCTACCACCGTCCCGCTTGTCGCTTCGCAGCGCCGACAGCATCGAGCTGCGGTGCTGGGAGCCACTGCTCTCCAGATCCCGCCATTAAGCTCGAGTAGCCTCACCGTACTTTCTAGATCTGCATATTTCTGATTCATCTTCGCTTCGTAGCGGTCGACGACGGCATGATTGACGAAAAGCTCATGCTGGCGTTGCTCGCTTCGCGTGAAGCTGCTGTCTCCCTCGAGTCCGGCCGGTGGTGCGTGGGCGGTGGCTTGCTTCAGAGAGTTCCGACGATGCCCGACTGCGGGTAGTCGGCGGGCTGGACGTTCTGCGTCTCCTCTCAACGTGTACTGACTAGGATGCCGTTGCTGCTGCGTCCCCGTGCGGTCCAAAACATCACGGCTCGCCTGGCGTTCCTCTTCCCGCAGTCTGGACAGCTGGCGCGCTTTGGGCGGACCGGGCATAAGAGGCCCACCAGCGTGTACTTCCACAGGACCCGAGCGTATAGCCGGAGGCCCAGAGACACCCGGTGGCAGCTTGCGCAAAGACGAGCCAGACGGGCTCGTGCTTGAGACGTCGCTGTTGCTCCTACCGGTCATGGCTTGTGTGGTTGGGTTCAAGCGCTCGCTTTGAGGCTCCCTGGCTCGTCACCAAATGGCATGGAGTTAAGGCCAGCAGTCACGATGCTGTGAGCAAACCGCAGATTGCTTGCTGCGATGATCGATCGGCCATGAGGGCTCGTGAAGTTAAGGGATGTCCTTCATAACGCTTTTGAGACCAATGAAGAGCCTGCGATCTGCACCTGCTTATGGTTCTACGACACAGCAGATCGTCTACTGGGGTAAGAAAGGCCGACGTCTACCGCAGACTGTCAGCTCCAACTAAGTTCGGTGGCAGGACTACTTGCTACCATCTCAGTCGATTTAGCCAAACAGCGTATTCAAGACTCTCCGAACCCGCCCTTGACCTCCTCCACGCCGGTCACGTAGTCCCCGTACACCACCCTGACGGTACCGCCCAGCGTTTGCAATCCACAGAAACCGCCTAGGAGGTCCGATGCCTATTGCCCTTTCCAGCCTTTCCACACGGTCGAACAAGTGAACGATCAACTGAAAACTGTCTTGTTGCACGCTTTCCAGGGACTGTCGGTCCGTTGACAGGAGAGATTGGTCGTCCCTGTTCACCTCCTCCGAACCATGAGCCGACTCACAGAGCGGAGTGGGCGAAGTAGTCTGCGGAGCGCTGCGCGTGTGATGCTGTACGCCAGTATCCTCAGTCTGCACCGTCTGATTGCGGTAAAGAAGGCTGCAGCTCTCATAGTCTACAGAGTAGCCTTCAGTGTCGGTCAGGTTGTCGTGGAATCGCCCGAAATGCTTAGACTCGTCTTTGTTCCGTCCACGAGGTGTTTTATAAGCGTCGGGCGCGTCGTCCCTTTGCACGGCATGGTTATGGTCAACAGCACTACAGTCGCGTGCCGCCAGACCATCGGAACATGCGTCGGTACTACTGCTGCGGGCGGACGACGACAAGGAGTGGTGATAGCGCGGGGCTAAGAAGTCCGGAGTATACACCCTGTCACAGTGGACTTGTGCGTGCATTGAGTCAGTGTCGGAGGTGGTGGCGCTCTCAGAATCGCTCGATTGGCCGAGATTGTACATATGGTCAAGCAGTACATGTCTGCACTCCTTAGTTCGTGCGCTACCGTATCATTAAAGCCCGGTGGGGGTGTGATATGGGATTGCGTCTATTTGCGGTTCAGCTACCGTGTGCTTGCTCGCCGTTGATTGTCTACCCTGCCAGCAACCCAAAGATCGGTTTTGTCCACAGCAATCTCGCCGGCTCTAGTGTTGGCTCGGCCCTTCGCCCGAAGACTCATCCATCCGTACGCGTTCCCCAACTTTCGTTTGCGCAGTGGTAGGAGCTTGAACTTCGAGCGGCTGACCGAGCCTTTGCGCTTCCTCTTCCTGTTGTCGACTGAATATCGTCTCACCCGTCGTAGCCTCCAACTTGTGTAAGGCGCGCCTGAGCAGATCGCCATAATGCCTAACGACTGCCTGCAAGGACTTAAGTGATGCGCTGACGCCGTTGGGACGAGCAGTGAGTAGGTCAACGTCCTGACGAAGCGAGGTCGTTGCATCGGTGTTGGGGGCGATATGGTCACTCAAGCTGCTGATCTGGTGTGACAGCTCTCCCGAGAGCGCTGTCGGTGAAACTTCAGCGCCAGCATGGAGCGGGTTGTCAAGGTTAACGGAATGTGTAGATCTGATGGTGTAACCCGGCAGGGCTCGCTTGCGGACGCTAAGATCTTCTACTGCGCGCTCCAGTGATTCGATGGCTCTCTCCAAACCCTCTTGGTCTCCTGCAGGAAGCTCCATGGTCAACTTGTACGAATTTCTCCAGTGGTTATGCGGGCTTCTTGGGCGTGCCGTGGAGTGCAACGGGAATATAGGGGCATGTGAGCGCCAGCTGAGATGCTTGCTTGTGTGGCAAAGCGATTGCAACGGAGCAAAGCCGATCGTGGTACGTTTGCGAGCCACTTTCGTGCTATCACTATGATTGTTGTATCATATCCGAACGCAGTCTCTGTCGCAGATTGATGCAGTTACAGTAAACTAGCGAAACCCAAGGGACCTTAGTAGGTTTGTGAATAGTGAGCACGCTACGAAGCGCATATATTACGGCTGATGACGAGCTTCTTGTCGTGAGCGTGAACATACATGATCAGTCGCCGTCCAGATAGTACTTGCCACCTCCGCCTGTAGGGTCACCGCCAGGCGTGCACAGTCCGATGCGCCAGAAGTAGTCTCGATGTGCGAAGAGCAGCTGCCAGAGCTTGTACCGCGTCGGTATTCCCCAGGGTTCCTGCTTGATGTCGTACAATTCGTGCTCGACTGATGCCAGCAAGTCTCGCTTCTCGTCAGCTGGAGAGTCATGGCCAGGAAGCGTAGAGTCTTGGTCAGCAATACATGATGGATCTTCGTCTCCAACGCATAACTGAACGTCCTGCAAGTCTGGAGATAGCGAGGATTTGCTGATGAAGATTTCTCCAGCGTGCATGCTGTAGCCCCACTCTGTTAGCGGAAGGAGCGGTACGGGGTCGTTCACATGTGTTACGCGACGGTACGTCAAGCCTTCCTCGTCTAATGTCGCGTTCGTACGTGAGAGCCCGAAGCGATCGTCTAGATACCCAGCAAGGGCAGCGTTGCCAAGACGAGGCTCACCGAAAGTCGTAACTATAGGCCTATATCCGTACGCCACAAGGTCAAGTCCGGCGAGAGCAGCTACTGCACCCCCAAGGCTATGGCCGACGAGGTGCAGCTTGTAGAGTGGGTGAAGGAAGAGTGCTCGCTTCAGCTCCGCTAGAATGAGCGATCGCGTCGTCTGCCATGAGCTCTGAAAGCCCATGTGTACTGTGCAGTTGTTGCAGCGTGGGGCGTGTGTTACACGCTTTCGTAGTCCGCTCATGCCGGCCAAGCTGTGGTCGGACGGTGGCGGGACTTCGTCGTCTCCCTCGCTGTCATCGTCACCGGGCCCGGGATACGGCACATATTCTTGAGGGACCGTACTGAGATCGACGACGGCGTTCGCGATACTATACGTTCCACGGAAGGCTACGATGACCCTTTGCTTGCCGTGGTCGAGAGCAATATAGCCGCAGCTGTCCTTCAGCAAAGGTCCAGTGTTCCAAGTAGTGACCAGAGCGAACTCAGGGAAGTCGCTACATCGTGACAGACACTTGAACGGCTTTACGATGCCGAAGCTAGTCAAGCCTACACAATACGATATGTCGACGATACGAGCCAGCTCCTCCAGCTCGTAGAAGAGTCCGACGGACACATTGCGGCTTTCGGTAGGCTTCGGCTCAAGCGGAATCTGATTCACCGCAGCCGCGATGCCAAGGCAGTGAAGGAGAATCACGAGACAGCGTTGGAGGCGCATCGTGGTTCCACAGTGTGCATATTTGAGGCTCTGTCGATCACAACCTGTACGCAGGTGTTGTCAAAATGCCGACAGGAGAGGCGTTGGGTGGACAGCCTCCTGCGGTCCGCCCCTCAATCAGTCATCAGGTCTTAAGGTTGCTAAGTTGATGGTCAGGCTGATGGTCCCGAAGTTGGTGGTGCATCCGCGGCATGCCGGCAACCGCTAGAAGGTGTCGTCTCGGCAAAATACCCACTTGGCCGACGGTGAGGTCATCTTGCCGCGTGCTTGGCGCCACGGCCCCAGCTTTTCCACGCAAGCAGCGCATTGGATCACGATGTCACTGCCACGCTACTAGCTACGTTCGTATGCACTTGCAGGACATGTAGATTACGACTCTGAGCATCGTGCAACTCCCCTATCACCTAAACTACACCTTCACCTTCCCTGCGGCTAGAGTTGGCTTGCGATTCAACTTCCATCTATTCACGGATCACGTACTTTGTTGCGAGTCTAGGAGGTTGATACTCTTGTGGTGACGACGCCTATTCTTCCGGCCGGTCCGCGTATCTTACATCCTTCTCGTGCGAAGTTGGTTGCATTCAAGCTGTGCGATCCGCTCTGACAAGGTCTGGAGGCACAAGGAGTTTGACTGGTTCCTCCCATTACAACTTTGCGCACGGCAGTACCGAAGATGGAGGAGGATCCCAAGCAGCACGATTTCGACCAGCGTCATGACGGCCCTTTCGATCACACCCGGCCTTCGCTGCACGTCCGACGCCGGTCGTCGAAAGAACCGTCCAGTCAAGGGCCTAGGAGTGCAGTGAGCCCAGAAGATTCGCGATCGCCCAGCAGTCCAGTTACGGGACGTAAAAGCATACAACTGGGAAAGGAGGATTTACGGTCACCGGGTAGGGCCAGCACACAGATGTCCGGGAACAGAAAGTCCAGTAGGGACTTCGATGTGCGGCGTGATGGGCCGTACGGCAGGCCTTCGCTTACGATGTCACGACGCAAGTCATCGAACACGTCAACGGGTCCCCTGAGCCCGCAGGGTCGGGCACCGACGCTACCCATGAGCGATGAGGAGAAGGAGCAGCACCATCAAGAGGCACTGGCAGGGGTCGTTAGTGGCGGGGCGGAACCAGAGGCTCCAAGCCTGGAGACTCTGCAACGAGATCCTGCCTTCGAGCCGGAACCGCCACCATTGAACTACAGTCTCTGGCCACGCAAATGGAGCATCATCATATTCTGGTCATTGATCCTTATCGACTGTATCGCTATGCCTATTGGGCTGTACTTTGGGTTATGGTATGGCACGGACTTGTCACCGAACACGGTCTTCTCCATTGTCACGGCGGCGCTAGGCGGTGTTAGTATAATAGAATACTTTCTCCGCCTCAAGCGCCTACTGCGGAAGAACAGCACTGCCCGGCCGATTGGCGCGCGGAGATGGTACCTCGACTTCTTTCACTGGAACTTCACGCTCGGTTGGTTTGTTATCATGATCGAGCTGATTGTGTATGCCAATCCTTCCATCGCTTCTCATGCCTTCGGCTGACGTGTACGCAGTGGCACCATCCCCGAGGACCCACCTATCCGCCTGCTCGCCATGCCCGTCGTTTCCATGCTCTACGTCTTCGGCACGGAACTCATCATCGCCGACGTCCTCCGTCTCTTTCACATCCCAGCACCCTTCCGCATCTCATCCATGCCAAAGGGTAGCCAACTCCGCCCCTGCGTCTACTCCATCATCGAAGATGTCGTTGCCGTCGACGGCTCTGGCGGCGTGGCATTCCGAGAAGCGCTCAACAAGCGCTACGAAGACTCGCATGTCTTCCGCGCTATGCTACGCCGTCTCGGCGCGTTCTGGGCATTCGGTATGGAAGCCATTGCGATTGTTTTGACGATCTTGATCTTCACGGTGCAGCATGAAGCGGCGTATGTGATAGGATGGAGCGTTCCGTTCATTTGGGCTGGGATCTGGATTGTGATTACTTACTACTACGTCAAGAAGAAGCTACGGGAGGAGAAGGTAGCATGGACGGAAGAGATCGCGGCAAAAGCTTCGGTCTAGGAGACGGCAAGCCTGGCTTCTGTTTCCATTTTTTGAGCGGGCACGCATAGCTGGAGCGTTTGGCTGCGTTCGGAACGCTCACTGCATGGCGAACACGGCTGAGATCACGACGGCTAGATGTAGACTATATGAGAGCAACGAGATCCAGGATGCCACGAACACCAGCATCTCGGTCGAGTCTCGAGTTTGGTCCTCAACAGCACATTCTGGTCTTACCACGTTTGCGCTAACTCGAATCCTACAGCAGCTGACACATTCGGGGCACGTTGTGAGCAAAGGAAGTGACGCCTCGGCCAACCCCACCTCTTCAGAAACCCACATACAACGTTCGCAGAGCGTGAAAGTTTAGATACAACACAGTTGCAAACATGCCCGAAAACATCTGGCTTCAATACCGCGACCGCATCGCCGGCGTCTGGAAATGCGTCTCATTCGAACTTTACGATGATTCGGGCAAATTACTGGCGAAACCTCATGGTGATGAGCCTTTAGGCCGTGTTTCGATTTCACCCGGCGGTTACATGTCTGCGCATGTCTCGAATCCCGGCCGGCGTCCCTTGCCGTCTGGTAAGGCTTGGCCTGAGGGAGGAGATGCGGAGGTGGCGCAGATAGCGAGGGCTTCAGGTGGGTATTGCGGGCCTCTGGAGCTCTTTAACGATGCGCAAACTGGGCTGTGGCTGCAAACGATGGTGGAGATATCGCTGGATCCGAGCCGTATCGGAAAATATGAGAAGCGGAGGGTGGAGTTTGTGGAGGAGGGTGGCAGGGAGTTGATGGTGCTGAGACCGTTTGGGCATTTGCCTGTGATGGTGAGGACGTCCGCTGTAAAAGTGTTGTTATCTGTATGCTGACATAGATGTCTCTAGCAGGGACTGAAGGCGAACGGTGTGCTGAAGTGGGAGAAGTTGGAGTGATTGGTACCCAGAGCGATGCGTACCTAGACTCCATCACGACTGCCAGTCATGAAGCTGGTCCTCCTGCACAGTACTCTGTAGGTGTTCTTACGGCCCTCTCGGGTGCTCTCGCCATTCGTCGCTCGCGAATGTTGACCATGGTATAAGTCCGGTTTCTGGATGTCCTTGAACAGGCCATAGCTTGTGTAACATTTCGCGGGTATCCAGCCTTGGTGGTCTTTAACTTCTTGTCAGCCAGCCACGCTTCAACTGGTACTCCCACGGCCCTTATATATAGAATGTGTGGTGCGTAGCTTAAAGAAAGTGTATCTTGTCCTCAAGCTGAGCGTTCTTCCGCATGCACGGATTGGGAAGTGAGAGACTGTACTTTCGGTCATGCTCAAGGACGTCGTCTTCCTCCACCCATCAATGCATGGATGTGTTGACTGCCTTCCAAAGCCATAAGCACACCTCAACATCACCAGTGGAGACGACGAATTGTTTGAACCATGCCTCTTCGGGAGTGTGGAGCCATTTGTTCCCACCTCTAGTCGAGCTCATCAACCTCATCGAAGTGATGCTTTGGCAGGCAAATTACGCTATCTACCCATCGAACAGTGTCGAAGACTCTCATGATAGCACTGCATGACAAGTAACACGGTCTGCCTGGAACATATCCGATGTCTTCATCAAGCCGCCTCCCCATCACGATCGTGACCGGCTTCGCAGGCTCAGGCAAAACTACTCTAATCCTCAATCTGCTGCCTCAACTTCGAGCGGAGAATCCAGGCTACAAACTCGCATTGATCAAGAACGAGATTGGAGATGTCGCCGTCGATACTCAACTCGCTGCCTCTGCCGAAATGGCCGGCGCTCGCGAGCTCCTTGGCGACTGCATCTGCTGCACTAATGTCTGTTGATATTCATGATTTACAGAAAGTACAGCCAAGCTAACTCCACACTAGGTCGGCCAAATAGAGGATGCATTGGCCACGCTCGACAAAGAATGCCAACCTGATCGAATCATCATCGAAACGTCCGGATCTGCTGAGCCGCTGAAGGTGGTGCTGGAGGTCAACCGCGTCAGCAAGGCAACTGGGCGATATGAACTTGACGGCATCGTCTCCGTGATCGATGCAGAGAATTGGAGTGGCTACGCCAGTACATCGTTTACTGCCAAGCTACAGGCCAAGCAGACAGACTGTATCATCATCAACAAGTGGGAAAGTCTTAGCGAGCGGGCTTTCGATCTGTTTCTTGACAAGCTTGGCGACTTAGATGTTGACACGCCCCAGATCAAAAGCCATAAAGGCTTCGTAAGTAAGGAATTGCTGTTTGGCTTTGATCCAGAGATGGCCAGATCCTGGATGGCTGAGCATGACCACCACCACGAGCACAAACATGATCACCATATGGGAGAGATGGAATGTATATCTGTGACGCTCTCTTCTACCAGAGCTGACGCCAGCGTGGACATTTCGAAGCTGGAGCAGCTACTGAAGACCGCGCCGAAGGATGAGGTATACCGAATCAAGGCTGTGCTGTTTGCTTCCGCATCGCCGAGGACTTCTGAGGGAACGCAGGTCAATGGCGAGACTGCAGGCAGATTTCGCTATATCCTCAACTGGTCGTTCGGACGGTGGACTTGGTCGCATGACGCAGGTAATGATAGTAAGGCGCCGACTCTCCGTATGTCAATCTTCACGGCGCCGCACGAGAGCAATAAGTGGCTCAAGCGCATCGAAAGCGGACAGTACGTTGCGCTGGCCAATGGTGAGGACGGAAACTTGGATGTGAAGAGGGTCCAGTGAGCAGACCGTCAGTAATTGTGTGTTATGCCGTACGCACTGCTGAGCACCATATTACCGTCTTCGCAGCAAGTTGCGAACAAGGTTCCCAATCAGTGACTTGATCCGAAACGACAATAGCTTCCGAAGAAGCAGCCCACGACAGGTTGCTGTACTCAGCGACCATAATCGCCGGAGGATGACCCTTCGGTATGCCCCATTGCTTCACCATTTAGCAACTTCACTGCTAACATGTGTTTGCAGGCTCTCGACGTCAAATAACCATTACATACTTGCTGCGCACCGCCGAGCTCTGTCGGCAGCTTCGCCGGTAACTCTCAAGCCAGGAGCAACGATATCGGCATTGGCTTCAGTCTGCGCGCTCGTACTAGCAGTCGCCACGGCTCGATTTGGTGCAGGTTGGACCGGAATACGCTTGTTCTCGATTCACTCCTTCATCGCATCCTTGGGGCTGAGGTAGCTGAAGAACCAGGTCGGCTGATTGTGGCGTATGCGGCATCCTGCGAAGGCAACAATCAGCGTGTCCTTATGATGATTGACCGGCGAGCGCAGTCTCACCCTCATCCCACTTCAGGCCATGCTTGGTATGATTCCAAAACTCAGCGTTGCCCTCCTCGTCCTGACCGGGCCGGGAAAGCGTCACGCAATCGAGACACAAGCCGTCAAAGTACTTCTTGCAGTAGACACGAGCATCATTGACGGTGGCGGCGATGTTAAAGCTGCAGTATTACCGTCGACCAACATAGCACAACTGACCAGCACGGCGACTCAACTCACCTTGCTTCCACAGCTTTGCGGCTGAAGCGCCCTGGAACCCTCGAGCTTGCGCAGAATGGAATCGACACTGTTATTTACCATCCCGGTATCATGTGGCCAGCACCTGTCATTGTTAGAGCACGCTGGTATCATAGAGTGCGAAGGCTTCGCAGCGGCAATTGGCGCGCATCAGGAAGTCGTAGATGGGTTGGTTGATGGCGTGAAGCAGTATTAATCGCAGCCGGGCTTTGGCGCCATCGAGTTGTCTGCTTCAAGTCAGTGACCACGACAAGTTTGTCCTTGCGCACAAAGAAGCCAGACTTATGCTTACGGATAACGTTGTCGCTCAGATGCAACTGGTGAGGCACACTGTCAGGCTTAATCTCTGCCACACGGCCGGTAGCGCGGTGGACTACATACTTCGTTGCTCCCGCGGAACCTGAGGAGTCTTCGAACTTGTACGTCGGGAACAACAGAGCAGCGTAATCCTTGCATTCGAAACTGCAAGAACCATTCTCGCCTTGTGTATTGACGCTCGGTGTGGTGACACTGTACCTGTACCACCCTGCAAACAATTTCTTGACGACAGTGGCATTCGGGCCGACGCCGTATTTATCGGCTGTCACAATCATTGACCAGATCTCATTGATGCTGAGCTCACTACGGGTAGCGGCAACCGTGGGAGTAAATTGGTCGCCGTCCTCGGGCTCGTGCCAAATCTCGAACAATGTTATGAATTCGCGAATTGGCTGACTCTTGTTGACCTTGATGGTGGACTTCTGCTCACGCTTGCATTGGTGTTGAGGGGTTTCGCGAAAAAGGTGGAGTGCTTGCACAAGATATCGCGCATGACCTTGAATGCATGGAGTTTGTGGACACCGAACTACCTATGTTTGAAGCAGAACCGTCAGCAGCTATGACTTTTGCACGCTCGGTGACGCGAAGTGTGGTCCGTATCGTGAGCAAGCGTGTAGTATTCCGTCTCCAGCTGCCAGTAGGTGTTGCCGCCGTTGTTGGAGGTGGCCATCCTGGAGGGTCGAAGGCGTTTTTGCGGCTGGCAGCGAGAGTGTGGTTTGGAGGTTACCCTCAGGTCGTCGGTCGGCAGATGCCAGCCCTTCAGGAAGGAGACGGAGCGCGGGTGAGAGTGAAAGTGAGAACAGACGCTCTCGATGCGCCTAGCCTGAACCAGATCAGATCACAAGGTCGGCATGCATTGAAGCTTCACGAAGCTGTCAGTACCTGGTTGGATGTGCACGTAATTGTACGCTCGGTACGACGCGATCGAGGACTGTCGAATACTACCATGGTGAGAATAAGAAGTCTTGTCGTTAGTGAGTAGCCGCCTGTTGGTGAGATGCTATGACGAGGTATGTAAGATCTGTCGAACATTGTAGTAGAAGAACGCCATACATGTACATTCACTTCGCCGACTGCTGCAGAGAGCCTTCGCTGGCGGTATAGCTATGCTCCTTCCCACGCCAGACGCCATGCAACCTTCTTCGCACTTTCCAAAAAGAGCGTCATGGAGCGTAAACCTGCTTGTCGTCCGAGTACGGCTCTTCTCTTATGCCGTCTTTATCGATGATTTTCACGTTCACGCCCTTGAAGTCAATCGGTAACCGTCTCTTTAACTCGTCTGTGCACATCCTGAGAATCTTCATTCCTTGCTCAAAAGAGATGTCCGGATGGTGATGCTTGTCCAGTATACTTAGACAATAATATTGGGCATAGCCGTGAGCTGCGTACGGTACTGGAGCCGACGAAGCAAGATAGTCGATCCAATACAGCTCTGGCTTTTGCTTGATCGAATCGTAACCACCTAACAGTAGATTCACGGTATACGGTGACCGCGAGCGTAGTGACTTGGCAAGTTCTGCGCGCACAAAGGACGATACTTCGAAGGGTGAGAGGTCGGAGGAGTTGCGCATGCTATAAAGCTGGATGTTGGCTTGTATGTATTCGGCGAATTGGACTGTCATCGGTCACAATGAGCACGTGAGCATCCACAGATGGGTGGTGAAGACGTACCCGTGTCTCCTGGCTCGCCACTGAAGGCCATGAGGGTGTTCTTGTTCAGTGTCCGGGTCTTGTCGTCGTTCGCTTTCAGGATGGATGCGCCTCGCATGGCCGCTTTCGAGGCGGCTACGATGCAGAAGTCCTTGCCTGTAATGCCGAGTAAGACCTCCCTGACACATTATCAGCCATGGCACGAATATCGGCCTTTGCAGCAACGCTTACATGGTGTCTATGGTTCGCTTGTATGGACAATGAACGCTTCACGGGGAACTGTATGCGTAGAAGCTCACGGTGAAGGCAGCTTGAAGTGACGCGGTTGGCGGAGGAGCGGTTACGGAAGGTCTGCCGAGCCCACATGCAGGCGGTGGCAGAAAAGTCGCCGCCAGCACAAGGCTTCTTGACTTCTTCACTGTCAAACAAGCCTGCACAAAATGTTCAATACCCGCTCAGCATAGCCTTAAGTAGCACCGCTGCTTCTTACGTTCATGCTATGGCACTCAAGGCGGAGTTCAAGACTACATTCCAGCCTGCACACGTCATTCAACCCATCTACACCGGCGGCGCTGTCTCATTGAGTGGAGATGGCAAGCTGTTGGCAAGCACTTTGGGCGAGGATGCGCTGGTCACTGACCTCGAAAGCGGCGCGCATCTCGCCCGTGTAGAGGGAGTAAGTCGGCGCCGTGGAGAGATCGTTGGCTTTGACTGACTGTTGACGAAGTTGCTAGGATGGCGAGCCGGTTACTACGTTGGTCTTGACACTTGATGCGAGGTACTTGATTGTGTGCTCGAGATCATTGTCGATGCGCGTGTATGCGCTGCAACCTTCTCAGGCTCACGATGACCAACTGGATGCGAGATTGATGCGCACGCTCAAGCCCCACACAACTCCTGTGGTCACAGCAGCAGTGGACGCTTCCAGCTCGTTACTTGCCACAGGCGCCGCGGACGGAGCCATCAAAGTCTGGGACCTTCAAGGCGGGTATACTACGCATACTTTCCATGGCCACAGCGGCGTCATCTCGGCGTTGCACTTCTTCGAGGTTTCCCCCGCTGAAGCCCAACGGGCTGTAGACACCCGAAAGCGGAAGAGGAACCAGGGAGATGCTGATGTGTCATCGCTAGACCGGGACAATGCAACGGCAGGCTTCAGACTGGCTTCTGGTGGCGAAGACGGCAAGATCCGCATCTGGGATCTGCACAAGCGTAAGAGTGTTGCAACGCTTGACGCGCATGTGTCTGTTGTACGGAGCTTAAGGTACTCGCCAGAATCGACTCTACTATTGTCTGTAAACCGAGACAAGACCGCCATACTTTGGGATGCAAAGACTTGGCAGCAGCGATCGACCGTTGCAATCCTGGAAGGCGTCGAGGCTGCAGGCTTCATTCAGGAAGGCCGCCTATTCTACACAGGCGGAGAGACTTCGAATATACGACTCTGGAAAACGGACGATGGCAGCGAGGTGACCGAGGAGCAAAAACATGGCACGGAAACGGAGGCTGTTCTAGACGTGCTCCACCATCCCGGACTTCCATTCTTGCTGTCAGTTCATGCGGATCAAACTTTGCTTCTGCACTCATTAGACCCGCTAGCCTCCTTACTCGACAAAACAACTGCGCAACAGATACCATCTCTGCCCATACTCCGTCGCATCTCTGGGACTCACGACGAAGTCATCGACCTTGCGTATATTGGCACACACCGAAGCCATCTCGCACTAGCCACGAATCTCGAAGATGTCCGAATCATCGCTCTCGAGAGTTCTACCGCGGACGGCCAGCAAGCCTACTTCGGCGCTGATGTAGCGCTCCTCAAGGGTCATTCAGATATCATTATTACACTATCAGTTGACTGGTCTGGTCACTGGCTGGCGACGGGAGCCAAAGACAACAGTGCGAAGCTCTGGCGACTTGATCCGAAGAACGCCGACTACGACTGCTATGCGACCTTCACTGGACATGCCGAGAGTATAGGAGCAGTAGCTTTACCATGTGCTTCTCCACCTGTCCAGTCAAAAGAGTACACCAGCCCACTCGAGTATCCGCCGAAGTATTTGATTACTGGTAGCCAAGACAAGACCGTGAAGCGATGGGATATCTCGAACCAACCAGGCCGGGCACCACGAGCAGCCTATACTCGCAAAGCGCACGACAAGGATATCAACGCTATTGCTACATCGTACTCACCTTCGACACCATTGTTCGCCTCAGCGAGCCAAGACCGTACAGTCAAGATATGGGACGTTGAGACAGGCGAGTCAATAGGCGTCCTGCGCGGCCATAAGCGGGGCGTTTGGTCTGTCGCTTTCTCACCCCCCGGTAGTCCCGCACTCACTACTGCTGAGAGTGGTGGTGCGAGTAGCGCGAAGGGCATGATCGTCACTGGCAGCGGTGATAAGACCGTGAGGATCTGGAGTTTGAGTGATTACAGCTGCTTAAGGACATTCGAAGGGCACGTCAACAGTGTGCTAAAGACTGTCTGGCTCCCGGCATCGCAAGCAGGCAAAGGTCGAAACAATAGGGGTGTGCAAGTAGCAAGTGCGGCGGGTGATGGGTTAGTCAAAGTGTGGGACGCACAGTCCGGAGAATGTGCAGCTACTCTTGACAATCATACCGACAGAGTGTGGGCGCTCGCGGTCAAGCCACAGCCTGTGTTGTCTGTAGAAGAAGTCAAGACACAGGACATCCAAGACACGCCCATGCAAGATGAGGAGGAAGATTCAGGGTTTGGTTCTTCTGGCCACGCGGGCACCCTCGAGCTTGTCTCAGGATCGGCAGATAGCACGTTGACGTTCTGGCACGACACTACCGCTTCCACCGCTCTGGCTGCGACCCGTCAAGCTACGCAGCGAATAGAACAGGATCAGGAGCTGCAGAATTACATCCGTTCGTCCAACTACCGGGAGGCGATCGTGCTAGCTCTACAGTTGAACCACCCGAAGCGGCTGCTCGATCTGTTTACAGCCGTCGTTAATAGTCCGCATGAGTCTGGCAGCTTCACAGGTAAGAAAGACGTCGACCAGGTCATTGCCAGTCTTAGCGACAGCCAGCTGTGGAGCCTTCTGCGCAGGGTCCGAGACTGGAACGCGAACGGAAGGACGCATAATGTCGCGCAGCACATACTGTACGCCATTCTTCGCCTTGTGCCGAGAGAGCGATTAGTGCATCTTCGTGATCGGAGACGGAAGGCAGTTGCAACGAGTGAGGACGAGCTCGTTGACGGCATGGCAGAGCTTAGCACGACCCGAGAGGGCGCCGCGGCCAAGAAGGAGAGCGTGAAGGACGTGGTCGATGCGCTCAAGTCTTACACTCAGCGGCACTATGAGAGGCTGGAAAGGGTGAGCGAGGAGAGGTTTGTCCTGCTCTGGGCGTTGCAGCAGATGGATGAGGTTGGTGGGGTGGGCGCGGGTGATGCGAGGACGAATGGGCACACGCTCAACGGTGTGACGCCAGAAGATGAAGGCGTGGTAGCCTTTTGAGGAACACGAAGTTAGTAGTACGAACTTTACGTTCACCACTGTACGCTTAATTGACATGCGAAAGCATTGCCGAAGGGTCACTGAACATGAAGTCGTGACAGGTTGATTCCGAAGCTCAAGACCAACAGCCTGCATGGCATATAACCCACCTACATCGACAGCGGGATGTCGACTTTCTTATCGCATTGTCATCTTCGTCCACAATCTCAGCCCGACACTCACCGACACCCGGCGGTGAATGTCGAGCTTGGAGCCGAGACACGGCAGGCTAACGGTGATTGTGCGGTCGCCGAAGAGACCGTACATCTTGTTGCAGTGCTCCGAAGATGTTTCCAGCAGTGGGGGGATACCGTATCTGCGCACTCGGGAGTTTTGTTCGATGTTGCCACAAATTACAGACGACTGACTAAGCTCCTGACATCTCCATGGTAGAGTCTGGGCGCCTATTGTTGTCGGATGAGGATGTCAGAAGAATGGAACTGGCGCTTTCCCCAAGACCGTATGAACACTCCAGGGTGCCACGGCATTAACGACAGCATATTCAAAGACTGTGGTAATGAGTGACCACATTAGAACGGCAAAATAGGACTATCTCGCAAGCTCCCCAAAGGAGTGCGCTGTACTACGGCCCATGCAGACCAACAGCCGTGCCGCGAGGACCTACCACCCGGAAATGGTACGCTGAAGGAATAAGAGCGATGGACAGCATCTTAAATGCATGTACTGCGATTCAGCATGCTATAGGACTACCAACAGCATTTTGCCAGGTCGCGAGGATATGGACCTCTTCAGATACTAATAACATTTGGCGCCACTCTCAAACCAATAGTAAGGCTCGAGCTCATATTCAATCTACGAGCATATGACAAAGGTCTACAATGTTGAGATGTTGGTCACAGGGAAAATGCAGCATCTTGGCTCAAACGGGTAAGTGGCACGTGCACTGTCCCCCATCCGCACTTTCCCCCCTTGCACATATACCAGTGCTTCTCAATGTCTCAAAAACACAAAACCACCACCGCCATCTGTTGTCGTCGCCGCTGCTGCTAGGCCGGACCTGGATCAGGGACAGCGTCAGTGCTGATTGCTGACGCTTAAGACAGACAAATTCGCCAGCATGGCGCCACCTCCCAAGGACTGGATGGAGGAGAGCATTTCGTCTCCGCCACCCGCACCGCGAAGAACCACCGTCCGGTTTGCGCCGAAGAAGTCAGCAGCGCTGCTTCCGTCTACAGTCCTTCGCGTTGCTAGGGAGCGCGACGTCAACGCCCTCGCGGAGAGACGAGAAGCGTTTCGAAGATTCTCCGCTGGTCTTGGAGACGACAGCGAAAGTGACGACGACGACCACGACGACGCCATTCCCAAGGCCAATGGCAACCATGAAACTGCTGTGCGAGCTATGAGCCCGCCAGCACATGAATGGATGAGGGAAAAGGCGGCAACCAGCCACCCTGATGGCGACGATAGTGGTTGTAGTGTGACCACCGTACCGGAGCTTCAGCAGACCCATTCGACCGCTACCTTCTCCCGGTCTAGCAGTCCGCGTACTCCGGTTGACGATGTAGCGCCTGCCCTAAGGTTCGGCATCGAGGAAGACGTTGATGGCGCCATCGCTGACGTTACGAGCACTATGCTGCATGCCATGGAGAACATCGGCAAACCGGACGTTGGGCCGTTCATGGGCAGTCCGCCGATCAAGCAAGAACCGGATTCCACAGCGGATGTCTCCAGAGAGGGCGCCGGTGGCGTCACAACAGCAGACCCAGTGGTAGCTAATTCGAATGGGACAGCGCGGGCACCGAGGCGCAAGCGCAAGTCCACCGGCATCAAGAGCGAGCACTTCCCGGCCTTAGACTCTCCAGCAGCTCCATCAAGGAGGAGCCAACGCAAGTCGACCGGCATCAAGACCGAGCATTTCCCGCCTGTAGATTCCTCACAGGGTCCGGTAAGGAGGAGCCAACGTAAGTCCACCGGCGTCAAGAGCGAACACTTCCTGCCCGAAAACCTGGACCGTGTAGATCTGCCCGCGTCCAAGAAGAGGAAGCGCGCACCAGCGGGCATATCAGTCGCACTAGTACCATCAACTACAGCCGATGACTTCGGCATCATACAGGAGAAGACCTGGACGCAGCCTTTCTGGCTCCTAGTCGCTGTAACCTTCCTCAACAAGACAACCGGACGTGCAGCGGTCCCCATCTTCTGGGCGCTCAAAGGCCGCTACGAAACACCGGAGAACCTGGCCAAAGCCGACCCACGCGAAATCCACGATATGATTAAGAGTCTTGGCCTGCAGAATCAACGCACTAGGAGGCTGATTAAGCTGGCTGAGGCGTGGGTGGCGAATCCACCCGTCATGGGAGTGCGCTATAAGACTACTAACTATCCTAATCACGGCGACCATAAGGAGTACAACCGGGCGGCGAGCATTGGTGGAGACGAGAAAGACTGTAAAGGCGCGCTTGAGATTGGACATCTTCCTGGTCTAGGCCCGTACGCGTGGGATAGTTGGCGTATCTTTTGCCGCGATGTGCTGCGTGGCGCGAGCGATTACAAAGGAAAGGATGCGCATGCCTGTGATGAGGATGGAGAGGAGTGCGAATTCGAGCCTGAGTGGAAACGCGTTCTGCCGAAGGATAAGGAGTTGAGGGCTACGCTGCGTTGGATGTGGTTGAAGGAGGACTGGATTTGGGATCCTGAGACGGGCAACAAGCGCCGGGTGACGGAGGACGAGATGATGCATGGCCTTCTGGGTGAGATGGAAGTTGCTGATGCTGAGGAGAGGAAGTTCGCCTTGCGTGCGGTCCGGGTGAAGGAAGAGGATACGAAGCCGTCGTTGGTAGTGAAGCTCAGAGTGGGTAAGGAGAGGTTGGAAGAGACACTTGGCTAGCGCTCTGCCCACAAGGATAGGAATAGCGCAGGACGCTGTTTGAGTAAGCACAGCCGTCTCCTAGCCACAATGGGGAATTGGGAAGGACTGTGAGCTTGTTTGCCGCGCTTGCATAGCTTCGCCGATTAACGAACGTCTGACATGACGGCAGCTCTACGTCTTGAAGTGGTCTTCATGCGCAGATGAAAAGATTGAGTGAGAGAAATGGCTCCGTCTAGCTCCGATCTCCACTTTCTACTAGATGTACAGAGAACCCTCAAGCAGCACTCACTGCTCAATTGCCCTCCAACGCCTTACACGCCTGCTACACACCCATGCCATCCGGAAGACCTCCTACCACTACTACTATCAGCACACACCGGTACCACCTCACCTAAACCCCCCATACCCCATCGGTTGCGGCATCACCCCATTAGCCTGCCCATACCCACCGGCACCCGTGGCCATGGGTCCCTGCGTAAGCATCAACCTCGACTGCCCCAAAATCGGCCCCGTATCCTCCTCCTTCTTCCGCTCCTCCTTCTCCCTCGCCTTGCGCTCCTCATTATCCACCCGCAACTGCTCGATCGTCGCCGCCTGCTGCGCCATGAAGTTGATCATGAACGGCATGGTGAAATCCGTGAGGCCGTGTCGCCAGCTGATCTCCATGATGAGATGGAGGGGGAGGAGGTCGTAGCAGGAGTAGAGCATGCCGACGTAGCATTCTTTGCTGCCGATGTCGACGAACTAGACAAAAGAAATCACGGTCAGTAACTGTTCCAAACACGAGCCGGGTAGAGTTGTTAGGAATGAAACTCACATATCTCAACAACTCCTCCACCACCTCCTGCCGCCCACTCATCGCCGCCGTCTCAATCGCATCCCGGTACAACTTATCCTGCTTACTCAGCTGGATACTGCGATCCCACCTCTTATTCTTGCGGTAGATCTGCGCGGCAATCTGGCGGAAAAACACCAACTCATGCTTCTCCAGCCTCTGCGCAAGGGCCACCGCCTCATAATTATCGTAATTCTCCACGCTATCCCGCAACGTCTTGTAGTCCTCCTCCTCAATCAACAAATCGTTGATCGCGTCGTTGACGGCGCGTTTATTCTGGCTCTGCACGTTGAGCAGGAAGGGCTTGATGAGGGGGATGTTGTCGCTCTTCTCGAACATCCTTACCACCCTGTTCACGTCGATGCGTGGGGTGAGCGCTTGCAGCAGATCCGTGAGCAGACTCGGCTGTTGATCCAGGTAGAAGTTCAGCGCGCGGTAGTAGATCTCCAAGTTGGCGACCTTGACAACCGTCTCCTTGAACGTATGGTGCTCCCACGCATCCGCGGCGCGCTCCATCATCGCCAACGCGGCATTGTCGAATTCATCGTAGTGCGCGTACAGGAAGACGAGTTCGGGCCAGAGATGCGCTTCCTCGCACGCCCGGATCATTTTAGGGATGTTGATGCGGCCCCAGAAGATGCGCAGGTGCTCCATCACGCGGTCGGGGTGGTACTTGCTCAGTGCGATGCCCAGTTCGGTGAACATGCCCATGTGTGCGCGCTCGAGGCCCAGTCCGGCTTCGAGGAGCGAGATGAGTTCGTCAAAGTAGCCGTTGCGCTCGTACTGTCGTACCAGGTCGGCCAGCTCATCGGCGTGGACGATGAGGTTCAATCCGCAGATCTGCGCGAGGCGGAATTCCTTCTTCGCCACGCAAGCCTCGTTTACCTGCTTCCAGACTTTGACGCTGTTGGCTTTGCGCGCGCACTCGACGGCTCCCTGGTAGTCGCCCAAGTGCACGAGCGTGGTGGCCAGCTTGGCCCAATTCGAGATGGACGTGAAGAAGATCTTGGCCGCCTCGTGGTAGCCCTCTTCGTACGCCTTATCACCGCTCTCTTCCACATTCGCCACGTTCGTCCCGCGCAAGAACTCTTCAAGCTCGGGCAGTTGGTTCGTCCGTGCATAGCAGAATGCAAGCGCAGTGTCCACGGCCGGCTCCCGCAAAGTCTTCCTCGCCATGCGCAGGTACTTGATGAGATCCTCATCCTTGCCCGCATGCGTCGCCGTCTCGATGACTTCGTGGAAGTTACTCGGATCCTGCGCGCGGATGTAGCTCTCCACCGAATCCGTAATCCTCAAGCCATCCAGCTGCGCTTTGCCGACCTTACTCCACACTTCCGGCAGATCGACTTGCTCAGCGTACTCTTGCGCCCGGTCAATGCTGACGACATGATCCACGAGCACGTTCGCCGCATTCGAATGCTGGTTCGCCTTCTTATAGATGAGAAACGCCTCCTCGTACAAGCCGACACCCAAACATTGCTCCGCGACGTCTTCGGGAGAGTAATTGTCCAGGCTCTGGATATAGCCCGCCACCCTCCCGCGATCCGACTTTGCCGCCGTGAGCATGAGCAGGTTCTGCAGATTCGCGTTGTCACTGAAAGTCGAAGGCTCGAGGATGATCTTCTCGAGTAACTCAATCAACTCTACCGGCATATCGGCGTCAATGAACGCCTTGACAGCAATGGAGACTTGTTCCGGATCATTCGACTCGGGGACAGCGGTGCTGATGACCTGATCCACCAAGCTGCGCCGGTGGACATTGTTGTCGCTGAGAACGTACGACCAGATCTCGGGGTCCTTTAGGATATACAATTAGCATAATCACTAGCAATGCCATTGGGGCGGCGAGCAAGAGCCATTGGTATATAGAGAACTCACCGCTCGCTCCAGCAAATACCGCGCCTGCGCCCGGAACATCGCATTCTCATTCGTGATGCTAATGAGCTCCAGATCATTCTGGCCCTTGCGGTAGGCAATATACGCCAAATTCGGATCCTAATAACGCAAAAAGCGTCCAACCGTCAGCAAACACCTCCCACATAACGGTCAAGATCGAATATACAACTTACCCGCTTCTCACAGTACTTGCCGACGGTCAGCGTATCATACAAATCGTTGTTCTTGAGGAAAGTCTCCGGGTCATTATTCGAATCAATGTAAATCTTCGCCAACGCGTTGTAAACCGCCTGCTGCTGATTCCCCGCCGCCAACGTGGCCTCGAGGAAAGGCAACAACAACTTCAAGCGATTCCGACTCTCGACCTCTTGCACCAATTCTTCGATCGGGACACTCGCCGGCGAGACGCTGGACAAAAGTCCCTTGATGATATTCTCATCGCAATCGACGTCGAGAAGGCCGCCGATGACCGCCGGAGTGCGTGCGGGGTTGACGCGCTGGACGTAGACCTCGATGGATTTGAACTGCTGGTTTTTGTAGAGGTAGAGGACGAGGTCGTGGATGAAGTTGAAGCGGTCGCAGACGATGATGAGGGGGAGTTGTTCGGTCAGGCGTTGCTCTTTGAGGAAGTTCTTGACCTGTACACCAGAAAGGAATTAGCATAGCCAATGAGAGCTGTAAAGTTCTTCTGAATACTCGCTTTTTCAGGGTCATAGGCATTGCTTTCTCGGCAAACCCTCTCCACCTCCCCCAACTGCCCCATGCGAACCGCCGCCTCAAGATACTTGAACGTGACATCCTTATCCTCACTCAAATTCACAATCCCCCCCAGATAGAAATACAATCCCTCCGCAGTCCTGTATTTCTCCAGAAGCTCGATGATCCGCGTCGGCCCAAACAGATCCGAGTATTTCTTCGCAATATTAATTACCGCCTGCAAGTTCTGTCGAATATTGACCTTCAACATCTCGTCGAGACATTCCATCGCCAGGTCCACGGTCAGCCGGCCGAAATAGGTGATCAGGAAGGTTTCGTCCAGTTTGTCCGTTTGCACGATGCAGCGTTTGATATCGGCCGGGGCGTCGTAGTGTTCCAACGCGCGGGCGATGAGGCCGGCTTGCTCGCAGAGTTGAGCGATGCGGTGCCGGTCATAGTGGGAGAACATTTCATTGCCTAGAATGGCGTCGGCGACTTGGGGCGCGTTCATGAGGTTCATTTCCAGCAGTCGGGTTTGGAGGTGTCCTTGGTCCGGTTTGTTGGCTTGCAAGACGTCGAGGAGGAAGGCGGTCGCTTGTTGTACCATTCCCTGGCTTTGGAAGATATCCAGCGTGCGCTCCACGTCGATGAGGGAGGGGTCCTCGCGGGCGATGGAGGTGGCGAATTCGGCGCCCTTGTCTGGATTTAGCCGGACGACGTGTTGGATGATGGCGTTGAAGTCCGGCGTGTAGCCCACACTTCTCGAGTACGGCAGGATCTGGTCGAAGTTGCCCGATTCGGCCATGGCGGCGATGACTTTCTGGCTGGCGCCGGCTTCTTGGTAGATTTGCTGAGCCAGGCTCGCATCATGCACTCTGACTAGATCACCCAGCTGCTCGGAGCAGCCGAGTTTGCCTTCCTTCATCCACTTCTCGAGGAGGTGCTTGCGGTTCTGCTGAAGTACCGGACGGGCCAGCTCGAGAGTTTCGTGCGGGTTCAATTTGCCTTTGTCGAGGAGCATGCCAAAGTATTGGAGGATGACGGAAAGCTGGCCTTGTTGTTGAGGCAGTGACTTGAAGCGCTCGATTGTTTGCGGGGTGCGGAGGAAGCCTTGGGGCGAATTGGCGGCGGTTTTCGCCGCATTCTGGTAGTCGCCTTGGGCGATGAGTTGGTCGAAGCGTTGTTGGTAGAGTTGGTCTGCTCCTGGGAGGCCGGCGCGGGAGGCAAGTTTGTATGCTAATTCCGCGTTTTCCTGGAAAGTGCGAGGTGTGACTGTTAGCCATGTCGTCGACGACAGTTGAAGGATGGATACGTACCGGATTCTGGAGGAGGTAAGGGATGACGGTGCTCTCATCCACACTAACAGACAGCACCTGCCCCTTCCGATTCACGCCCACAATACCACTCCCGTCCTCATCACCGGCAATAGTGAAGATGGTATCGCTGGAAATACGGTTCATGAAGATAGTCGTGCCCGTCTCGAGATCGTACAAATGGATGAAGCCGTACTTGGTCACCATATAGATGACCTTGTACTTCCGCGAGACCTGCATGGCGACGGGGAAGTCATTCGTCGCTTCCGCGGGGAAGTAGATGTCCACCGCTCGCTTGGTGAAGACCGGGTTGGGTTGTTGATGGTCGACTTCCACGATATGCAGCTTCGCGCCGTTCGCGCCCCGGTTGGCGAAGGTGAAGAGCTTCGTGTCTGAGGATGCGTCCTCGAGGCGTATGGTGCCGAACGCAGCCGCATGACCCTCGATCGCCTGACTGATCCCACGGTCCTTGGAGTAGAGCTGCATATTCCCCACCACACGACCCTGATCCTGCCGGATGCCGACCACAACCATCCACTTCTCGTCATCACTCACGCGGTAATTAATGATTTGACACCCTTGCAGATTGGCATTCCGCTCAAACACCTTCTGCGGCATCGCTTGAGCAGGATCAAAAATGTTCCAATGGTAGACAGCCGTATCCGTCACCAGCCCCAGACTGGTCTCACTGAACCACTTCCAGTACATGACATCCTCGGCCATATTCGTGCTTTTGAGCTTGGCCTTCTGCGCGAGATCGAAGATTTGCAGTGTCTTGCCTTGGGCTTTGAGGGCGATGATTTCTTTGCTCCAGTGCATGATGGCGCTGTCGGCCTTGATGGGCCGGCGCATGACGGTGTTGCCATTGGTGAGGTTGATGATGAGGACTTCGGCGGCGCCGGCTTCGGTGGTCTGGCGCACGCAGACGTAGTGGGAGGACTCGAGGGTGCAGGAGTTGAAGCCTATGGATTGTTGCTGCGAAGATATATCAGTATCACGCCGTTTGTATTGAAGGTTGTCATGACTGACCTGCACACCCAGGGAGAGGAGTTGTGCCTGCTCGGTGAATTTGATGGGTAGCGGCGCCATGGTGAGGGAGTGTGTGTAGGATTTATCTCATCCGGCGTTGTTTGTAGGCGCAATACCTCCCTCCTGATGTTTGATGGGGGTCGCCGACGCCCCTTCCACCCTAAAGAAGGACTGCTTACTATCACGTGAATAGTGGGGGCAGTCAAAGGAGCGTGTGTGAAGGTCGTCACGTCGTGAGTCGGTCGTGAGTGGAGATGATTGTGTCGTATATTCGAGTGGCTTTAATAACGAGACAACATCGGCCAAAGCTGTCCGTCGCAACAGCTTCACCACCGACCCAACGGCCATTCCCGCTGCCGAACGCCATCCCGCAGCTCGAGTCAGGCACACATTCAGGCATGGATATATACCGTCACGTGCCTTGGGAGCATATATTCATCAACTCATTGATTGATTAATTAGCGAACACACAGAGAAGTCCACAGACATCGCTTGATGGGAAGCCTGCGCAGGTGAATGTATGTTGGCCATTGACACGTGATATTTTGCCCGTCCGTGCGCGATAAATTACGTGCATTCCCCCGAAAAGCGTGGCGTGGCGCACCTGCAGCCCCACCAACGCTCAATCAGTCATATCCTCCTGATTTCCCCTACCGAAAAGCCTCGTCCTCCCCAACAACAACAACATCCACACTCAACACTACTACGCGCCGCCCGACTCGCCAGCCACCACTCCTGCCAAGCGACGAAGCAACACACCCGCATCACAGTATCGCACAAGCCATCGCAAGCCTAGCCGCACCACATCCCACACCCCTCCCTCCACCCCTGCACCTGCACCTCTCCGCCCACCCAACATGGGCCCCTCCAAAGCCCCCTCAAGCTGGGACGACGAAGACTCCGACTCCACCCCTCCCTCCTCCCCGCCCGTCATAGCGCGCCGCGGCGGCAAGTTCGAGGATGAGGAGGACGAGGACGTGCTCGACGACTGGGAAGAGGGCGAAGATTCGGAAGAAGAACGCGAGAAGGCCAAAAAAGCCGCCGAAGCCAAGGCGAAAGCCGAGGCGGAAGCGAAAGCGGCGCATAAATCGAAGACGCAGCGGATCGAGGAGCGGCGATTGCAGCATTTGAAGGAGAAGGAGGATTTGTTCGACGAGGATGATAGCGAGGAGGAATTGACGGAGGCGGAGCGGAGAGCGCGAGCGGCGGCGAGCGAGAAGGAGAGTGACTTGCGACATGCGGAGGACTTGTTCGGGGGAGCAGGCATGCGGCCCGACCGCCCCGCCGCGCCCAAAGCCGTCACGGTACCCAAAACAGATATCCCCGGCGACGCCATCGATCTATCGTCCCTCTCCCTCTTCCAACCCAGCACGCCGGCGCAATGGCAACAACTCCGCGAGACACTGGTGCCCCTCCTCTCCTCCCAAGCGAAGAAACCCGCCTACGCCTTGTTCATGGTCGAGTTCGCGAAGCAGCTCTGCAAAGAGCTCAACTCCGAGCAAGTGAAGAAAGTCGCCGCCGGGTTGAACACGATGGCGAATGAGAAGATGCGGGATGAGAAGGCGGCGGAGAAGGGGGGCAAGAAGAGTAAGGCTGCCAAGACGAAGACGACGCTGAATGCGAGTCGCGATGTGGGGAGGAGTACGGCCGGTGGGGCGGGTGGGGTGGATGTGAATGCTTATGATGATGGGGGGCTGGATGATGGGGATTTCATGTGAGGATGCAAAACTTTCCTGGGAGGGAGAGAGGGAGAGAGAGAGAGAGGACGGGGGTTTGTGAGAGGGTTGTGATCCGCTGCGTTCGAGCTGGGGATCTGGGGTTTCCGAAGCGAATCGCAAGAAAGCTGGGAGACAAGTCGCACCGCACAGAGGGAGAGTGAGGATTGCCATGGTTGAAAGCGCGGAGCGATCGTCAGCGGCGCACGAGTAGCGACATTTCCAGCATTTTGTAGAGAGGCGAGAGGGTTCCTAGGGAAGGCCTGGCGGGAACAACTCTGAACAGCATGCTGATCCGCGGACAGTAGTCAGACACAGCAGCTTCACTTTGCGAATTTCGGCATTCCATAGAGCGCAGAAGTAGGTCGTTTCTGCTTTCCGTTCAAGCACGCTCACGCGACACTCAGCCCTATTCTCCACTACAAGGCAATTTTAGCCTCCTGTAGCAGGCGTGGTCTGCGAGACAGATGTATCGTACAAACAACCCACCCGCTCACACGAGCCTCTTGCGCGCCGTGCCGTGCCATGCCATGCCATGCTATCCCGCACCCACATCCACCATCCTACGGCACCCTCTCTCCTCTCACTATACAGTCTGCGTCCCATACCCCTTGATCTGATCCGCAAACGCCCAACTCTCCGCCTCGAGCTTATTATCCTCCTTCAACTCCACCCCCCTCACATCCACCACCGCCAAACTATACTCATTCATACTCCTCGCATCGCGGTAGAACAACACCTTCATGCACTCCCTGATCGTCTTGACCGCCTCCTCTTTGCTCAACTTCGCCGCCGCAGCTTCATCGGGGACGACTTTCCGCATGATCGGTTGGGCGAGATGCGCGCCGAAGCCTGTCGCGAGGGAGGGGGCGGAGTAAGTCGTGCCGAGGAGGTCGGCGTAGGCGAGGAAGGGTTTTTGATGTTCGTCCAGGCCGCCGACGAGGAGGGCGTTCCAGAGCGGGTTGAAGTCCGTGCGGCGTTTGTAGAGGACTTTGCTTAGGTAGGTGTGGAGGTTTCGCGCGTTCATCAGGGCTTTGGCGTTCGCGTCTCCCTCGCTCTGTTCGTGCTGTTCCCCGCTTTCCGCGCCAGTAGTAGCAGCAGTAGCAGCAGTAGCAGCTGTAGTGGTAGTGGTAGTAGTGGTAGAAGTCGGAGCAGTAGAACCAGTAGCAGTATTCTGACCACCACTACTACTCACACTCTCCCCCCCACCCGCATAATTCTCCTGCACAACCAGACTGAGTAAGAGACGGTCGATATACTGCATGTCACTCACATCCCCCCCGAATCCGACAATGGCGTTGCGGTTGAACGGGCGCAGGCGCTTGACGTCGGTGAAGCGGGCGAGGGAGCCGTAGGAGGCGAGGTTGTCGGCGGCGATGACGACGCCCGTGCTGAATTTGAGGGCGAGGACGGAGGTGCCGGTCACGACGGGGGATTGGGTGTGCGTGGTTGGGTGGGATGGTGGGTGGGAGGAGTAGGGTTGGCGGGTGGGGGGGAGGTAGGAGGGGTTGTAAGAGCCGTAGATGTCGTCGCGGGGCTGGAGATGGTATCTGTATCAGTACGGCGGTGTTTCGATTCATAATTGGGATGGTGCATACCCGGCCCCAGGCGACTGGGTCGTGATTCATGGTTGCTGGTGGTGCGGCGGCGTCTTGTTGGGGATGTGTCGTAACTTATCTACTCGTAGCAGACGTATGTTCGTAGTCGTCTTGTCGAGGATGTGATTGGTGTATGGTGAAGTCGATATTGTGTTGGTCGTGGGAGAGATGCAGCAGAAGCTCCAGGCGACGAGTAGACGCGCGAAGCTTCAAGCGCACGGGCCAATGAGCTCACGAGACCACGATTTCAATCAATATCAAACAATACTCATCGGCGAGCATATCAATCCCATTGATACAATTGACAAAATGAGCGCGTTGGTGGGATACGCAAGCAGCGATGAGGACGAGGACGAATACGAAGGATCTTCACGGCCAGCAAAGGTAGGCTTCCAAGACTACTACGACTTGACCGGATTGAGAAGGCACGCATACCTACTAACAGCGATGAGCATGCCAGATAGCCAAGTTGGACAGAGACGCCGATTTACAGCAGGCCAATGAGGTGATAGGTGGTGGGTCTTATCAATATTATACGGACCACTACCCAATGGCTAACGAACTGTGCAGCGACGACACAGATTGCCACCAAACATGAAAGCCAGGACCCAACCGAGCCATCTGACGCACGGGCGCAGTCAGCACAGGAACTACCCTCCGTCCCGATCGGCCCTTCACTCCGCCCTCACCAACCACACCCGGACGTGGTGGAAGAAGGAGCCAATCTGATCCCATCCTCCTTCTCGCCACCCAGCTCTCCCTATACCTTCGAACGCCAACGTGTCCGTGAGCTAACCATGCCGCCCATACCCAACTTCTCCATCCCAGAAGCACCCCTTCCGCCACTGGACGGCAGCGAAGAAGCAGCAGCCCTATCCGCCGCCACCAAAAAGTTCTCGCGCTTCCTCGAGCTGAAGAAACAAGGCATCCACTTCAACGAACGGCTGTTACATACTTCGTCCCTGCGGAATCCGGGTTTGTTGCCTAAGTTGATGGAGTTTGCGGGGATTGGGGTGGAGGAGAGTTATGCTACTACGCTCTCGACGGAGGGAGGTGAGGGTGCGGTGGCGGGGGTAAGGTGGCCGGAGGAGTGGTATGTTGAGAATTTAATCAAGGAGAATGAAAGGAAGTTGAAGAACGAGAGGGAGAGGGGAGGGAAATTGGAGTTTGTACCTGCTGCGAATGCTAAAGCCAGTAATGGAAGTGCTGTGAGCACACCAGGTAGTAGTGGCAGTGGTGGCGGCGGTCGGAAAAGCCGGTTTGATAGGCGTTGATCAAGCTCTTCAGGCGTGTATCGTTTCGTGTATGTCACAGGAGCTCGTGTCGTACAATCTTCAATCTGTACATTTGATAGAACTGAAAATGTACAGAAGCCCATACAAGCCTGTATGTCAGCTCAGAGGCCTCTACCCACCCCCACCTCCACCACCACCTCCACCTCCACCACCCACAACCTCACACCCTCCTCCGCATTCACAGCACCCGTCCAGCCGTACTAGCCGTACTCCGATCCTTCGTCTCCACCTTCCTCAACCCCTTGCCCAACTGAATCTGCTGTAGCAATCCACTCCGATCCGCCATACCACCTGCAGGCGGCGCAGGGATCTCCCCTGCTCCAGGCATACCAGGCGGCGGAGGTGGACCAGGAGGTGGCGGAGGCGCAACTGTACCAGGCATAGGCGGGGGAGGCGGGGGCGGAGCGGCGGGTGCGCCTACCGGGGGCATAGGCGGAGCAGCCGGAGGAGGCGAGAAAGTCGAAGAAGCATGCGTCGGCGAGGTAGGACCAGCCGACCTTGTGGTGCCAGCCGCACTAAGCGGCCGCGGCGGCGCCATAGTCCCGAACAAAATCGAGGCGAGTTGCTTCGCAGACCCACCCGTGGGTCCATCTTCCTCGTCTTCCTCGTCATCATCTGTACTTTCCACAACACTCCAATCATCCTCATCCGCCGCCGCCGTCTTCCGCGTGCGAGCAGGCGCCGGGGCGGGATCGGGAAGGCTTTGCTGCGCTTTACTGACGTCCGAGTTCGTGAGGCGGTGGAAAGGATTCGTGTCTTTCTTCTCTGTCGCCTCGGGAGACGTCGTCGCGCTTGATGGAGATGGCTGCTGTTGTTGTTGGTGGTTCATGGAGCGGAAAAAAGGGTTCTTGCTTTCGTTGGGCGGGCTCGTGGCGGCGTCCGCGGGCGGACTACGCATATCCGTTGTTGGTGGCATGGGTGGAGGCGCAGGTGGAGCAGCAGAAGGAGCAGGAGCAGGTAGCTCCGTACTCTGCGTCGGCGTGTTGTCAGCTTCTTCCGCCGGCGTGTGCTGTTTCTCCCATTCGTCTTCCTCCTCATCCTCATCATCCAGACCCTCCAGTTGCGCCCGGAGCTGCCGTTCTCGCTCCTTCGCCGCCTCGATCTCGGCTCGTTGAGCCGCAAGTCTCCTCTCTTTCTCGTCGGCTTCCTTCTTGACGGCATCCCTCCGCTTCCTCTCCTCGGCTTTCTTGAGCTTGCCAGCCTTGACTTGCTCCTCGAGTGCCCGGAGATTGGCCTCAGCCTCTTCGCGCTGTTTTTGGAGCTCGCGCTCTTGGCGTGCTTCCTCGTCTCTTTGGTGACTGTCAGCATGCATGTCATATAAAAACCAAAGTGATTTTACTTACTCCATATCCCGAGTTTCCTCATGCAAAGCACTCTGCTGCTCCTTCAAAGCCTGCTCCCTGACCCCATCCTCCGCCCTTTTCGCCTCCGCCGCCGCTTGCGCGCCACCATTCTGCAAACCACCATCGCTCTCGCTCCTACCCTTCCTCGGCGCAGGAGGCGGCGGTTTACCCTTCCCGCCCACACTCGAACCCGGACTCGGCGGCACGATACCCTCACCCTGCAAACGAGCTTGTCGCTCTTGCTCCCTCCGCGCATCCTCCTGCTCCGCCTGTTTGACTTTAGCCTCACGCTCGGCCCGCTCTCTCTCCGCGCGCTGAGCGGGCGACTCCGCGCCAGCGCGCGAAGGCGTCTTGAGGCCCAATGCAGCGAGCCGCTCGGCCATGCGCTGCTCCGCTTGCTGTTTGATGAAAGCTGCTCGCTCTTCAGCCGTGCGGTAGGAAGAGTATGAGCTTGACCCTGTTGTCTGTGGCGTCGTGCGCGCGGATGCGGGGCTGTCAGTCCTGGACACAGAAGCAGAGGTGCCGGAACTGTCTTCGTCCCTTGCTGTCGTCGTCGTCGCAGTTACAGGCCTAGCTCTCTCCTCATTCCTTACTCTCGCCGCTCTTGAGCTCCGCTGCAACTCAAAGATGAAGTCTTTCACTTCATCCTCCACGCCCAACCCATCTTCCCACCGTCTTCGCTCATGCTCGTCCCCTTTGCTCTCACTACCCTCCTTCAGACCTTGCTCCAGACCGCGTGAATACTCCCCTACACTCTCCTCCACATCTCTGACCATACTCTCGTGATCCTCCTTCTCCCTGTCGACACGTTTCTGCTCGTCTTCCAGTCTCTTCGCCGCGACACTGCCATCATCACTGACCTCCACTTTCCGGCCAGACAGAGCGGCAGACCGCTGCTGCATCATCGCCTTTGCTCGCGCTCTCAACCGATCGCTTTCCGTAACCTGTCCACCCGGCCCTGTACCAACGATAGCCTGGGCAGCCGCGCCTGGATGCGCCTTCGCATCCTTGAGCCTGAACCGCTCAATCTGCGCCTCCGCGATCGCTCTCTCGCACTTCCGCACATGACTCGCAAGCTCCGGCAATCGATCCTGTAAGCCTCGCAACTGCCTCTGCAACGCCCGTCTCTCCGCCTCGGAATCGGAAGACTTGTACACACTAGCAGGATGCGCATCGATATCCTCCTGAAGCCTCCTAATCCGTCTGAACAGCTCTTCCGCTTCCTTGCGATCCTTCCGATCCAGCGCATCTTCCTCATCCGCATGATTCTCGTCCTCAAAGTCCATAGCATCGAGCAAGATCTGCTTCTCTCGGATCGTTTTCTTCAGCTGCTCGATGCTCATGTCGTCCGCACCTGCGCCAGTACCGGTACTACTGGCGGGACTTGGCGAGCGGCCACCGTCACCGCCGATCCTACGACGGGCGGAAGAACGGTAGCCGACGTCTTCGTCGTTGTTCTTGAACACGGTCGCATCTTTTCTCGTCGTTCCGTTGGCCTCGCGGAAAGAGTGGGATTTGAGGTACGACACACCAGTCTTCTGCGGCTGCAGGAACGCCCCCGTGCTCTTCCGCTCCTGCGCGTCTTCGTTCAGCAAGCCTTTCATCCGGTCAATACTGCTATTCAAGTTCCTCGTGCTCGGAGGCACAAGCTCAGGCGGTAGCTGGTTCGGCACAGGATAGCCGTTCAAGCGTCGGTAGATCAAGTGCATTGCAACCGCGAATTCATCCAAGTTCAGACTGCCCTTGTTGTTGGGGTCACTCAAGGTCCAGATACGCTCCATGTCGGGGGTGTCAAGCTCGAGGCCGGACTGGCCCCAGATCTCAATGGCCGTCTTACCGGTGATGTATCCTTTGCCGAGGCCGTCCCAAGCCTTGAATATGTCGTCGTAGAT
Organism: Baudoinia panamericana UAMH 10762; assembly: GCF_000338955.1. Taxonomy (NCBI): domain Eukaryota; kingdom Fungi; phylum Ascomycota; class Dothideomycetes; order Mycosphaerellales; family Teratosphaeriaceae; genus Baudoinia; species Baudoinia panamericana. The sequence goes on along the minus strand of NW_006911271.1, from coordinate 409,238 downwards.
ACGCTTTTCCTCCTTCGTTACAGCCCAAGGGACCGTGGCATTGCCGCGGAGTCCTTGGGAGGAGTATCCTGCTTCCCGACCAGGCTGCGGCATCATCTGTGACCGAAGTGCTTGAAGATTGGGGAGGCCGGAAGCAGGGGCGTTGACGAGACCCCATTGGCCTGGCCGCCCGGTTGGTTGAGCGTTGAGAGGTGCGGCCAGCTGGCCTTGAAAGCCCGTCTGCTGTGGAGACAGCGTTTGCGTTTGACTGAATCCCGTTGGCATTGGTGGCATAGGCGGTCGAGGTCCGCTATAGCCAGTCGCTTGCGGCATGCCGCCCATGAAGCCCGTCTGTTGCGGCTGCAGCTGCTGCGCATATCCAGTAGCCTGCGGAACCTGAAAACCGGTGGGCTGCGCAGTCAAAGCGCTCAACAGCTGCTGGTTGTTAGGGTTCTGCGCCTGCGGCTGCTGTATCTTTGGCGGCTCGCTGAAGTTTGGTGCATTGCTCGTTGGTTGCGCAGCTGGTCTGTCGTCTGGGACACCGAAGCTGATGATATCCACCATGCTGCTGACCTCGTTCCTCACCCTTTCCGGCAAGCTCGTTGGTAGTGTCTTCCCCGACAGGCTCAAGTTGCAAAGGTACATAGCCAGCGCGAACTCCGGAAACAGTAGCTGGCCAGACTTGGTTGTGTCGGACAACGTCCATATCTGTGCCAAGCTGTTGCCGTCCAGCTTACTCCGCAAGAGCAGATCTTTGGCCTTGTCGCCGCTAAGCGCCTGTTCGCTGCCAGTCGCGCTCTTGAAGAGCTGCTCGAACTTGGCTTGATCCTGCGCGGTGATGAAGGAAAGACGAATGTTCGGGATCTTGCGCGCCTGCGTAGAGGTGTTTGCCGGTGAAGCGGTTTGGGCCGCGCCCGAGGTGCCGCGGAAGGAGTTGGCGATGTCGCTGCTGGTCATGCCCGTAGGCTGCGGACGTTGTGGTTCTGCGGGCGGCGGCGGCGGGATGCTTGGAATGCCATTCTGCTGAGGCTGTTGCGGCGGCTGGCTCAACTGAAAGCCGGTTTGTTGCGGTTGCAGTTGAGGAGGCTGCTGGGCTTGGAAGCCAGTGGCCTGCGGCTGTTGGAAGCCTGTGAACTGCGGCTGCTGTGGTTGGAATTGCGAAGGTTGCTGCTGAGGCGCATAACCTGTCGCTTGAGGTTGCAGTCCACCGGCGGCCGGGTAGCCCGTATACTGTGCCTGCAGCGGTGGTGCTTGACCGAAGCCGGTCTGCTGCGCGCCGAAAGGTGATGGCTGTCCGGTGAAGGTGGACTGTTGCTGCTGTTGCCCGTACGGTTGGCGCGCACTGTTGCCGCCACCGAGGTACGCGTTCGAGCCGGAGAACATTGTATCGTGATGGACCTGGGTAACAATGTCAACAGCAGGTCGACCGGCATGAATGGCGTAGGACTCGAATGAGCTATTCCTGGAGCTACTACCTCTAGCCACGAGGTGCCAAGACTTGGGGAGGGTCTGCGTCACTTGTCAAGCCCATGTTCTACATGTACTTCTACACTTTGTACAACTTCGAGGCCGCCTACCACCCGTCCCGAGAGGGTCTTCAATAGAGCGTCTCCTATACATCGTCTGCTTGGAAGTTGTTCATGTCAGCATGGCCAGCCACGAACGTACGCCACCGCCCTGCAAGGCGTATCTATTGGAGTGTAGGCTGCTGCACTCATATGCATGCACACGTCGACTGCATGATAGCACCTCTGGTGCGATACGCCGCCATGTAAGTTGGTAATGTAGGAGCGCGCTACAGGGCAATGTCTCTGTGGCAGAATGTCGATAGAGATGCTTTCGAGCTCAATCTAGTGAAACTTTGTAGCAATGCCAAAGTCCAGATTGTTCCGGAGGCGAGATTGGCTCCACGCGCGCTCGATCAATGCAGTCCAGAGACAAATGCCCTGGACGCCGCCATCGAACAACAACTAGTCGACGACTTAGCCTTCCTTGCGTCAATCTCCATTCAGCCTGGCGATGTGGCAGCTGCTGCGATTCAGCAGAGACCCGCAGACCCTCGTCTTCGTCTGATTATTGCAGCAAATGCAGGCTTAAGTGCGCCGACAGGAGCCATGTTCCGCACCATTGTGAACACTCTCCGAAACCGAGCTTCAGCAGAATGCACGGGGGAGGATGCGCAGACAAGATGCGCCGCGGCCGTCGTGCTCACTCACCGCACGCGCATCTTTGTACGACTCGGCTCTGCCAAAGGGAGAGTGGCAGGACGCTCGCAGGTCTCCGTGCTCGATAGACTGAACTCTGCAACACACCGTTCGAGCTCGAAGAAACTTGGCAACGATCGCAGCAGACACAAAATGTCACTGCAACTGCAGCCACTCAAGAACGCAATCGCAGCGGCTGAGGTTGCACTGACTAGCACTGCTGAAGAAACGGCTGCACTGACCCAGGTGCTCCGCCTAGCCTACGAGGCAGTCACAGAACCCTCCGCTCCTGTGAATCTACTCGGTCAGCCGAACCAGGAGCAATTTCCAGAGCGACGTAGGGAAGTTAGGGAACTGCGCGCACTTGCCAATTACTGGCGGATCTTCCGGTTCCTCGTTAAAATCTCTGGTCGTCACAGATACCTGTTCCAATCGATAGATCTCCAGTTGCTCGCCCCGGAAGCTCCCGAGCGGTGGAATGGCATAAGACGCTTCGTCCATGCCGAGATTCAGATACTAACTTACCTCGAGACAGACACGCAATACAGGCCGCGCTTCATCGCAGCGAGCAAGAAGCCCTGCTTTCTCTGCTACTGCTTTATACGTGCCCATAATACGTACGGTATCGGTCGATCTCATGGTGAAGTATACCTGCAGTGGACGGTGCCGAACGGTCGCTCACTCGCTCCGCAAGCTCGCAAGCGCCTGAACGCTGCTCTCCGGGCTACAGCGAATGACGTCGAACAGGCTGCGAAGCGGTCCAAGAAGAAGCCTTCTACGGGCTTATATATGCACCCTCTCCAGACTGTCAGCAAAAGGTTGGAAGAGCAGTTCGCGACTCTGTCCGCATCGACGGTGGCGCCGACGTTACTAACAGTACTGCAAGAGGACGTAGCTGGCCCGGACATCGGCCCCTCCAAGCCTGGAGTGGCTCCTGGACCTTCATGCGCGTCCACATCCAAAGTTAACTCGCAGCGCTCCCTCCCAGAAGTGCAAAATTTAATTGACCATAGCATTGAACGCCCAGAGTCCTCGGGAGCGTCAGACTTACCGATAGCAACCGAAAGGCTGCTCGATATCAAACGTGCAATGCCGGTCGATCCACCTGCCTACGTGCGACTGGGTGATCTGGAACTCTTCGTTGAGAGAGAGGCACCTTGCGGTGACCCCAATCAGACTGCAAATCTGGGCACGGCACTGTGTCGCGTCATGCCTGTTCTGCACCCGCAGGCGCAGTCGTTTGATTATGTCGCCAAGATTGATGTCAGTGAGCTGAACCATAGTCCTAAGACGCTCTGTAGCAAGAAGGAAGGTGCAAGCCTATGCTTCATCCTGTCGAACGCAGGCAGCGACTACGCCGTCGAGCTGCTCTGGGACTGAGGTGGATGCACGTGCTTTAGATATACGTATTGCTAGACCGTCATCTGTACGATCGCGGAAGATCCACGCGCCCGACTTAAGCTAAAATGCAAAACAGCTGAACCTGACAGCTTCAGCGTAGAGCCAGTCACTATTGTCGTGCTCTCAGCCATACTGAGCAACCATAGCTTGCACCTTCGCATCGTCAACCGCATCCACACCCTTGTTTCGCTTTCTCAACTCCCGATCGCGGCCCACCTGAGCGACAAGTGCTTTCAGACTCTCACTATGCGCCTCAAAGCCTTTCATCACCCTCTTCCTTTCCTGCTCAAGCATCTGCAAGCTGATTTGGTAGTCTTCAGCCCGCTTTTGCTCCGCCGCCTCGACAGCATTCAGCAAACTGCGCCGATAGTCGCTGAACTTCTCCCGCCTCGCCGTCTCTTCATCGACCAATGTCTGTGTCAGCCGATGGAAGGCACTGACGCCTTCGTCGAAGACGTTCATGTAGTGTGCAGGCAGGTTATCGTACCAGTCGTTGAGAGTCTGGAAGTCGGTACCGCGTGAGCTGGGTGGCGGAGGAGCACGGTCGGTGCGTGTGTTCTTCCATGTTTTCGCCCTTGATCGCTCCACTCCTGGCTCGACGAGTGTTCGGTCAGGATCGTCATCCTCTGGCACGGATGCCTGCTTTGCATGCCGCTGTCCGCTGAGTGCAGCAATCTCGCTCTGTGCCTCTCGCAGCTGCTGCTTAAGTGTTGACGACGAACTACCCTTGCTTGGCTGCTTGGTCGCATTTTCAGATGTCGTGGAAGGATTGGTAGACGGCGGTGCAGCTAAGTCTGGGATTGTGAGATTCTCCGGGTCAATCGTACCAAGCGCTACGGCGGTAACCAGTCGAGACTCGCGTTGCGGTGATGCAGGCTTGCGCTTCTTAATGCTCGACATTGCTTCGGGAAGCTTCGGCGGCATTGCGAGAACCTCGTCGAGATTCATCGGGTCGAGCGTCGTTGCATCTGGGTATCCACGCTTCTCTGGCGCTGCAGTTCGTGGAAGTGCCACGGCTTGTGCTAAGGCAAGGTCTGATGAGACGGCTGCTTGCTGAGAGTAATACTCAAGAGCAGTCGTGTTTTCGGGCACCTCCATATCTTTCGGAATTGGGCTGCCATGGATGTCGACATTGCTTTGCGATGCGTACCGGCTCACTTTGCGGGCTACTTTCTGGGTTGCCATAGTTGCGACGCTCTGTACGGTCTCCACAGCAATCGGATGTTCAAGTGAGCTCAGCTGCTTGTCGTTCCTTGTCACTGCTTTGCTCTGACTTGACTCTTTGGCATGAGCCCTCTTGAGCTTCTTTGCTTCGGTGAAGTCCTCGGCCGTCCCCTGAGGCTTACGTTTTGCGCCGGCTCGTCGCGACTGTAATTGGTCATGCTCAATCACAGCGTTGTTCGCATCGACCGAATCAAGCATAGATGGTACGGTAGGAGCACGGTGTGACGAGTTCACGTTGTCTGCCTTGGAGGCCTGGGGAGGCGCCTCCTCCATCTCCTGGTCCACTCCCTCTCTCGGCTCGAGGGGCTCAGTGATTTGCGTGGCTTCCTGTTCAACCATTGTGGTGTCGTTCAAGTTGTCAACGTGCAGGTACCCGTCGTCTCCGTGGACAGCTTTGGCGTGGTTCTGTGGAGGCTCTTGTGCCAAGGGAGAGGGTGCAGTTCTTCGCGAACGAGCCCTCACTGGCATCGGCACGCTCGACTTCGCTTTTGAGAGGAAACCGGCAAGCGCGTCATTGACATTGTTTGCAACATTGCTCGGTCGTGCTGTGAAATAAGGTTTCGTAGTGCGCATGCTTATTGCTGCAGAAGAAGGCCCGTTCTGCCGATGCGCGTGCGAGCCCGCATGTACGCTAAAGGCTTCGGGTGCCATTGTTGATCTGGCAGCCGAATGCGAGCTATGCTTCGTCCACGCTAAGTCTGGTACACCCTTCTTTGCAGAGCGTGTACCCTGGTTGCGCGGGCCTGTGCGATCGAAGGCAATGATCGCTGATCGGCGAGGCGCCTCATCTACGAGCAGTCTCGGGTCTTCGTCGATGTCGGTATGATTGGCAGGTAAACTTGGCTTTATGGCGGCAGGCGTTTGTGGTATCTCTGCTGCCTGCTTTATGCTTCTATGAGACTTTTCAGGTTCAGTTGGGACATCGTGTGCTGTCTCTGCTTCGGGTTGTAGCGGCGAGCTTGGCTCGATGCGATCTGATAATGTAATTGCGTTGTCCTGAGTGGCACCGGTCTTGAGTCTGGCCTCACCAGGGTGCTCTTTATCCTGCGCATTGCGGCTGCCGTCGGCTTGGTTCACAACATGCACGAAAGCACGTTGAGTGAGACACTCTACGCCCGTAGCCGGCTTCCCGAAATCCTTGCCGGGACCACTGAGATAGACTACGGCATCCTCAAACTCCTCAAGCGTTTCCTTTGGCGATGCAGGCTTGTGCAGCGATGACCTGCCTCCCTGATGCTCGTCCTCATCCGCAGACACGTCTGCATTGGGTGCCTGCGCGTTTCCCTCCACAGGCCGCCGCTTAGCTAGCCTCGCGGGCTGTCTGCGATGCTCATCAAGCCGAGTTTGCTGGCGCTGAGTCGGATCAAGCTTGCGATACTCCTCAGTCCACTCCGAGGCGTCGGACTCTGATGGCTCCTGGTCGGCTCGTTTCTGCTTCTTAGATGGAGCAGTCTCTGTTGCGGCCGGCCCAAGCGATAACATCGAACCGTCCCTGTTCCGCTTCCCGGGTGCGGCGGACATCTTGACAGCCGGCTCCAGCGCTACTGCCTTCTTTTGAGATTTCGACGTTCTGAAAGCGTCTAACCGGTTTGCAGGAGGTGGCTTGGGCGGCGATTCTGGTATGTCGTACTGAGGGTCACGAGCTATGTCAGGTTTGCCATTAGTGCGGCGAACAGTACTCGGCGCAGCAGTAGCCGAAGCGGCAGCTGGCTGCTGTCCTGGCTTGTTTTTGGTTGATGTAGCTTTTGTGGCGACTGCTGTCATGGCTTCGCTTTCAGGTCGGCCACACTTCGCTTGCTCAGATAAGCCGGATGGCGCCAACGGCGTCTCCGCAAACATGCCCATTCTTCGAGACTTCAACTTACCGGTCGCAGTCAGGTGCCCGGTATGAGCTACAACAGTCGCACTCGCTTTAGCTTTGCCTCTAGCCGGTGTCTGAACGTTTTTGCTGCCTTCTTGAAAGGGAGTCTTCTGCCGGTCAGTCCTACTACTTGCGGTACTCGTGTGTTTGAACACGACATCGGTGACACTGGGCGGCTTATGTTCCGACTGACCGAACGGCAGCCCTTGGCGTTTGGCACGTAGTGCGGCAAGCGAGGATGTTCCGACAGAGGCTCGTGGTCGCTTGTCAGTTGCTTGGCCGTTCGATGTGGGAGGTCTTGATCTTTCGAGAGGCTGATGAGCGACTGTGTCTGGTTGCATCTGCTTGTCGTGCTCGCTCTTGCTATTCTGGCCGTTTTCGTCGCATCCCTTCTCACTAACTGGGGCTGCGAGGTATGGTCAGTTATCTCCATCACCGAGGCGCGTAATACGTACCCCGAGCTGCTTTTGTAGGCTTTGTGGCTTTAGACAGCTGCCCATCCCTTTGCAGAAATCGTTTGCTCACACCATTGAACAGCGAACTTTCAGTCGCAGGCATCCGTGGCGGTCCCTCTGCACTGCGGCGGTCGGTATCCTCAGGCGCTTGAGGTTGATCCGGCAGTGGATCTCCAGACTGATATCGGCTCTCCGTCGCCTTCGTCTTCGGACCAGCAAATCGTGCCGCTTCCAATGAGACCCTGCCCTTCGGACTCAAGTCGTACATTTCGTCAACTTCGTCTTCCGCCTGCTGTGGCGTTTGCACGGCGCCCATCTTCGTTTCCAGATGGTCCTCCAGAGAATCTTCGACGCGTTCTTCGACGCGTTCTTCGTACGCTGTCCTGGTTCGTGGTATAACCGGCGCTTCCGGTGAAGATGCGATCTCCGTACGGGCATCCTGACTAACATCTATCATCGCCTGCGACGTGTAAGCCACCAGCGTCTGCCGCATTGTGGATTAGCATCGTATGTCAAAGCGTAGCAATGTCGTTTGTGACGTTGAAATGAAGTGACGTCGCGGTCGGCTTCGCTTTGGAAGCGCGCTAGTAGCACGTTGATAACGTGACCTCACCTACGGGTAGTTCGACGCTGCTTCTCAGCGGGAATGAGGTGCTCTTAGAAAGATTCAATTACCGTCTGGACTACCGTGCACTTGGCACATGCATCGCCTTCTCTACGTCGTAGACTTGCTGGGACTGCTTGCCTCTTTCAAGCATTCGCTCCGCTGCCCTTTGTGAATCTCTATCACTGTCCGCCACATCATCCCCACCATCTGCGATAGATCGTTCACCATCTCCAAACATCGGCTTGAAGAAGGCGTCATAGCTTGACCACACACCCTTGAATACCGCGCCACTGAACTCAGCCATCCATTGCGGGAGCCGCCCATCCTCATCCTCGAACATCCGTATCATCATGAACACCAGTACCACAATTGGCAACCATACCGAGAGCAGCACATACTGTCCCACCCGCTGCTTGTTGCTTGTGACCGTGAACGGACGTATAGAGTGCAGATAGTCTTGATACTCGTACGGCAAGCCCAACTCTGCTGCGCCATCCGCGATGAGCTTCAGGTAGCGAGCCGAAGGTTGCGCGTAGCTAGTATCCGGACGCTGAAGACGCCCACCATACTTGGGGGGGTCCTGGCCTGGTGGTGCTGCAGGTGCAAAGAGCGTGTGTGACTTGAACGCGGGTAGTGTTGGGTTTTGCGGGACGGGACTGCTAGGGTCAGTGGAAACAAATGGATGGCAGTCAACTTCGATATCGTGGTACGCGGATCCACCGCCTTCTGTTGCGATGATGTGCGCATAATCCTCCGCCGTTACCTCGTAGACCACGCCTATCAGGCCTTTGTGCCATCTGTCTTTGCGGTATGGTCCCTTCTGCTGCCATGCGTGTGTCAACAAGGGCGTCTTCTCGTCTAGAGCGGCATTGTCCGGCTGGGCAGGCTTGTCGTTCTCTGGATCGCGCGACCCACTGTTGGCGAAGCATGGCTCTGAATAGGGTATACCAGGTAGATCAAACGTCAGCCGTAATGATGGTACTTGGACGTTGATCTGCGAGATCGGCTTGATACCGCGATTGCCTCGGAACGTCTCGTTCGAAAGGTTGGATCCGTAGGCCAGGTACAAGAAGTTGCCTCGTGCATGAACGCCATTAAGGTACTCGTAGAGGTCGCAGGGCGACCCGTTAAAAGCGGCGTTGAGGTTGATCGTTTCTGCGGTGAGTGAAGTAGCACGAGGTCCTCGCTTCTTTGTCAACCTCTGGTATACACGCCGTGCACAGTAAAGTGCTGCGAGAGCTCGATTTGAACACCCAGTTGTTGTTGGAGACTCCATCTTTGCAAGCCGCGGTCTTGAAACTATCGTGCCGTCCATCAATGCGACGGCAATGCGAAGACGATTCGATATGTCTGTATATGTATTGATTATGGTCATTGATTACCATATCAACAACGTCGGAGTCCGGCATCAATGAGCGGACTCCGATCCGTGCTCTGGAGATGCCTCGGACGCTCTTACTTTCCGCTCCGACGCCAAGGCTTTGTCAACCTCACAGCGCAGCACTATCAAGCTCACCATAGCCACCAAGCGATCAGTGTACCGCTCTACGCTTGCTTGCAATGGCGCCAGAGCAACCGATAGCAGCGGCGAATGGCGCTGATGAAGCTGACCTTGCCAAGGTAGGCCTGTAAAACCGCGCTTCTCGCCACACGCTTGTCTAACAGCTTATAGGCATTCCAGGAACTAGCAAAGGGCGAACGTACAGCCACAGCGCTTGAAAGTCAATTAAGCTCAATGGAGGCAAAGATTGAGGCGCTGTTGGCGCAGGCAGAGAAGGATCAGGAAGAGGTGGAAAGGATGAAAGCACAGCGAGCAGTTGGTGGCGGCTCCACTGCCGCAGGGCGGCCTTGACTGAACAATCGAACAATGAACCAACGCGACATCGTGCACTTGGATTTGATAGTCCGAGGCTGCTTTCCAACGCGCAAAATGACCGAACCTTGGAAACGATATAAATCCGTTATAAACCGCCAACACTGGTCGGCTTCACGGTCTCGTTGTGCGCTTCCATTGCCAAACTAAGGTCGAATACACCTTCTGCGCTCTTCTCTACCACGCCAAGCTCGGTAATTATGCCATCTATGAGCTCGGCCGGCGTCACGTCGAAGGCCGGATTCCACACGTCGATACCTTTCGCCGCAATGCTGACGGTCTCCACCTGCGACAAATCCAGATCGACGCCGTCGTATCTTGGCCCTTTAATGAAAGTCATCTCCTTGCCTGGCCGCTCCTCAATGGTGATGTCAGCGCCCGACTTCGTGTGAAGGTCGATGGTCGTTCTCGGAGCTGCAACGAGGAACTTGACACCATGGTGCTTGGCGGTGATGGCGAGTTGGTATGTTCCGATTTTGTTGGCTGTATCGCCGTTTGCGGCAACACGATCAGCGCCGACAACAATGGCCGCAATGCGCTCAGTTGGCCCTCTTAGTCGCAGGAGGGCGGACGCCATGGAGTCAGTAACCAAGGTGGCTGGTATGTTGTCATGGACGAGCTCGAACGCCGTTAGCCGGGAGCCTTGGTTGTATGGACGAGTTTCTGTGCAGAAGGCACGCTTGAGGCTGCCATTTGCATGCAATGAGCGGATCACACCGAGCGCCGTGCCGTAACCGGCCGTGGCTAGAGAGCCGGTGTTGCAGTGCGTAAGCACGCTGACTTGGCCGCCTCCAGCCTGCTGTTCGATCCACGCAGCACCATACTTGCCAATTCCTTGATTGTCGGCAACGTCGCTGATCAGCATCTGAGCTGCAGCATCACAGTATGCTTTCTTCACGGCATCGCCAGTGCTGCTGGCATGCTTGGCGGCGGACTCAACGATCTTCTTCAGCTTTCTTGCAGCGTCGGCAAGATTGACCGCAGTCGGTCGACTCGTTACGAGGTAATCGAGCTTCTCAATGATGAACGCGCTGACTTCCTCTGCTTGGTCGGAGACGGCGCCCGTCTGTAGCTCAACCGCAAGTGACAGCGCGGCAACTATCGCAATAGCCGGTGCGCCGCGGGTGCGCATCTCCTTAATAGCATGCCAGCCATCTGTTGAGTTTTTGACCTCGTCGTACTCTTCTTGATGGGGCAGCTTCAACTGGTTCAGGATCTGCAAGCTGCCTGGCTTGTATCGTATTGCTTCGAGCACCATTTTCGCAAACGCTCACATTCAAGGCTCTTGCACAAAATCTACGCCGTCAGGTACCGGATAAACTTCAAGCAGGCTAATGCACTTTTTATGCACGATTGCATCATCGGCTCAGGTGTCTGAGTGGTAGAACTATGCGGGGTTCAAGTTGCACAAACATTTACAGAACAGCACGAAGCGAAACAAGTTTGGAGAATCCACGTGCATAACGGCGAAGCTCATACAATCAGCGACACGAACTCTGCGAACGGCCATGTCGTCCACACTCAACATCGACTCGACGCTCAAGCTCCCGACAGGTCACAAGCTTCCCATTCTAGGCTTCGGTGTTTGGGACAGCCCTACAGACCTCACAGTCAAGTCGTGTCTGGAAGCACTGAAGGTCGGCTACAGACACATCGACACTGCGCAAGGATATAGCAACGAGGCAGAGGTTGGCGAGGCGGTCAAGAAGTCAGACCTCCCTCGGGAGAAGATCTTCATCACCAGCAAGATATGGGAAGCTGCAGCAGACGTCCCATCAACGTACGACAAGTGTTTGGGAAGTGTCACGAAAATTGCTGGCGACGATGGCTATCTAGACCTTATGCTCATACACAACGCTGCCGTAGGAGCAGAGCCAAGGAAGAAGATGTGGCTCGCGATGGAGAAGCTGCACGAAGAGGGCAAGTTCAAGAGCATTGGCGTGTCCAACTACGGCATTGGGCATCTTGAGGACTTGAAGAGCTATGCCAAAGTCTGGCCACCTGCTGTCAACCAGCTTGAGCTCCACCCATGGCTACAGCAGCGGGAAGTGGTGGAGTACTGCAAGAAGAATGGGATCGTTGTTGAAGCGTACTGCCCTATTGTGCGGAACCAGAAGGCCAATGACCCGACATTGAATGAGATCGCAAAATCGCATGGCAAGACGCCTACCCAGGTACTCATACGGTACTGCATAGACAAGGGTTGGTCGCCGTTACCGAAAAGTGACAATCCTGGACGTATAGCACAGAATGCCGACGTTTTCGACTTTGCTTTGTCGAAAGAAGATATTGAGAAACTGGATGCGCAACCGCAGGAGAAGCCTTTGGTGCTTGCGGTAGACAACGAGTCAAGATCATGAGGTCAGTTCTGAGTGGTGGCGGTGTTGGGGTTTCATACTGCACTGTGCGGGGAGGTGAAGTGTACGCACTTTGCATCAGCAGCTCATACCGAACGTGACGGCGATCAAGCATACTCTAGTGCTGGGACATATTGACCGTCGGTCCCGACTTCGATGTCATTCTCGTCACGCTGCCATCAGCGCGCGCGCCCCCTACGTATCAAGCGAACGTGACCTGCAGCTTTCTCCCTTCCACCATCACACCGTCGATCTTTCCCTTTACCATCTCCGCCACCAGCTCGCTTCGAAACCTGACAAACACATCCGTCACGCTCTCGCCACCATGAACCAGCTCGTTCGCTGTTATCGCTTCGGAGGCCCCATGCACATTGATCAGCTTAGTGACAGCAAGCTGAAACGCTTCTAACCGCCACGTGGAGACCCGGGCCAGTCCCAGTGTATCCGTGATTTCCTCTGGAGCCTTCGCCTTGCACTTCATTTCTGGGTTCTCTCCGCCTGCGGGACGCCAGAGCTCGATGATTGTGATGGCTGGCTTACGGACGATGCCAGGTTTGGGCTTGACGACTTTGTTCGGCTATGACCTTGTCAGTTCATATTCCGTCTAATTTGGGGGGCAGATCATAACCTTCGGTGGCCTCTCACGTTCCCTTGTCGGCTTTGCGTAATCGTCACTGGATCGGTCGGACACGCCTTGCTCATACTCCTTGTTCTTCTCAGCTAGCATGTGGAATGCTGACCCTGTCCTCGCCGGCTGTGCTACATTAGCACCATGCATCCATGTATGGAAAAGTCATTGGATACCACACGTGCGCGCTGGAGGGCAGCGACTTGCTTGCGTATCTCTTTCATAGGGTCCTTCTTCGCCGGTGCCATTTCGCCGACGTTACCGTGGTGCAGATCAGCTTTGCTCGAGTTACCTCACTGCAGTGATGGTTCAGATGTCAAGAAAATGGGTAGAGCCAGGAGGGAGCTTGTGAAGACTGCTGCCTTTGCTGAATGCTGGATCATTCAGTCTACACCCAGATATGGTGTTAGAAGCGTCATGTAAGTAGCGTAGTGCCGCCCTGAACAAACCTGCTGTCCTTTACATATGCCATCGTCTGACAAGGAGATCAGCGCTGCTTGGTTGATCATTTGGACTGTTTTGAAGACTGGTGCTAGTGAGTCCTAAATCACTTACACGCTCTGATCCGCACTTCAGACCTGCCTCACTTGCGCACTCGGGAATGATTACACAGACTATACTGGGCCTCGCACATACAGATTCAGACCTTGCGTTGGTTCTTCCTCTGACATGGTAAGCTGAATCGATTACGCTACGCTGCGTTCGCGACGTATACGACGGCGACGGATATGATGGCGATTCGAAGCTTGAGGTTCTTAGGTGCCATTCCCCATCGGCGATAGAGCGGCAGCCGCTCAATAAACTTGCTACTGACCGTAGCCCCATTCTTCCTTCAGCGCATTTACCCAATCCTGAACGTCTACGAATTGGCCATCAACGTTGATCACACCGCCAGGGTACTTTTCCTTGATGCCCGGAACTGCGATGTGGTCATGGTTACTGCCGCAAATGGACCGTTCCAGAGGCGGTGGGCTCAGTGGTGCAAGCCGTTGCGGCTTTCTCATTCTCATCTGTGGGGATTGCTTCATTGTCGCCGATGCTTTCCTCGCTCGCCTCTTTAGCTGGCTGTGCATCGCTTGAAAAGTGCACTCGCTTTGTAGAGGCGGAGTTGGTATCGGGAAATGACACGTTCTGCTCGCCATTGGGCGCGCTTCCATTGGCACCTTCATTCTTCCCTGGGTCCGCTCTGGCGGGAATATCAGTCTCGTCAGTGATAGATTCGTGGTCTATCTTTGACGCTTTTTCGCCTTGTGTGCCCTCCTTGTCGTTCGGCTCGCTCCCTTCTGCCACAGGCTCAGGGAGTAGGCCTTGCCGGAGCATGTTAACGGTGGCTATGGCTCCCTTAGTATCGCCAACTGCAAGCAGTGCATCACAAAGATAGTTCCATGCGGTGAAGTCGTTATCGGGGTCGGTATCCGAGAGCATATCTATGCCAAGAGTCACTGCAGTGCGGACACACTGGCGGGCCCGCCTAGGACGTCCATTGATTCTATCCCATGCGGCAAGGGTCTTCGAACACTCCCTTGTACCGAACAGTATCTTGCCGTTGGCATCGATGTCGGATGTGACAAGTCTCACAAGCTTATCCGCATACACTGCCACGTCCTGCCACTTGTCGTTTTCGCGAGCATGCAGTGTCTTGTCGAAAAAGGCTCTAGCTAATTCTCTCTCAGCTTGATCCTTAAGCCAGTAGAAGCCATTGGTAGCGTCAAGCACTTCTTCATCTTCCAGAACCGCCTCCAAAAGCGCGATCGCCTCATGAACACGGCTCGAATCAAGCCGTAGAAATAGGATAGCCCACTCGTACCGGACCAAGGACGTCTGCCCATCCGAGCCATAACGGCCAGCAGTCACGAAAGCGTTACTGGGCAGACGATCGACAAGAGCCAGGTTTCCAGTTTCATAAGCCAGTCGCTGAAGTGTTTCCGGGTTTTGTAGCATGTATTGATAACAGCTTAGGAACGACTCCTCGAACCGTTTTGGATGATTGCTGGTTCGCTCAAGTAGGCCAATCGCGCGGGGCCAGGCCTTCTTCTCACATAGCAATCCGAGGTAGTACAGTACCGCGCTGACCATATCAGTCCAGTACACTGGTATGATAATACTCGAGACGGCCTCCCAGTGAGCGATCATTCTCTCGCAGGTGTCCGCAGCTGCTTGCCAATTGTTACATTGCATGTAGTACGAAGCGAGATTTTGCTGGTCCTCGAGCAGGTAGACCGCGCGAGGGACATCAAGATCCAGCCATGGCCGTTGGTTCTGTTCGTTCTCTATCAGGACGTCGATCGCATGGGCCATCTCTGTGGCTGCTATGCTCCATTCCTGCTGCTCAGCATATGTGCGCGCAAGGCCAGCGCGGAAAAGGCCGTCATCGCCATCTGCCTCGACAGCTTTCTTGAAATAGGCCACGGAGGCTTCGTATTGGTTTGCTTCCCGGAGAGCTAGTCCAACTCTGGCATGCCTAAGTCCTTATGTCAGTTTCTGCGCTGTCTACAATTTTGAACGAGAATACTGCGTTGGCAATACTACGCTAAGTGTTGCAGCGAGGGCGAGACACAACTGTAGCGGTATTCCAATCACTACGATGACTTCTCTCCTACGCAGTTCTCACGCCTGGGAGGCACATCAACACTCTCACAGTGCTTACCAGAACGCATTCTGAGTCAAGCCTGTTCGCTCCGCAAGAAGAACGATGTCAGCGCTAGAGGCCACTGCGAGTGCCAAGTTTACATCTTCATCCGGAAAGTCCGAGTTCTCGCGAGCTGTAAGGTACTACGCCAGGCTCACGTTAAGCAATGTTCTCAACGGTGTCCTGTCAACCTGTGTTCTCACCTGCAAGGTGTTGAGGAACTCGAAACACGCATCAACCTCATCAATAACCGTTAACCACGACCGTGCGTGGCCACGAGCTGCCCCTTTCGAACATGACTGGGATAGGGCTACGCAGCACAGCTGCGGTCCATTCCTTGTCTTCCGGTATGAGCGCTTCTTGTACGTCAGGGTCCTGGAGCCAGAGCAGTATCCTGCCACGTGCCTCGCTACTGCGCAGGTAGTCACTTGTCTGGAAGCTAGCAGCAGCTCCAACCCACCTATCTATGCACGCATCGTCGCGAAGCAGGCGGACCAAGCAGAGGCCGATCTGCGCTTTCATCGGTCCGTCCACGTCCTCGACTGCGACGTCGTTGAGATGCTCGGGCAAGTAGGCTCCGGCATATCCGCAGGCTCGGGCAACCGTCTCACGGTCTTTAAGGCCGGCGGTATTGCAGAGTGCTTTTAGACAGCCCAATAACGTCATGGCCTGCATACTTTGCGTCGAAAAGCCTATGATTCCTGCTTGTATTTGACGTTCCTGTATCTTCTCGGCAAGACGATTATGGCTAATCTGTACCCAACATTGCGCCATTCGTAAGAGTGTCTGCTTGAGCTTCACTTCCGCTGGTGGAATGTCGGACAGCACAACTTCGGACTCGCGGCCATGGGCTCCCTTCTTTTCGTAGTCACTTGCGGAGTTGCGGGTATCCACTTGACATCGCTTTCTAAATCTGTCTTCTGCGGACTGGTCAGCGGCGGTGTTTTCACCGGACACAGTGAATAGTGAAACAAGGGCGCGGCGTAGGCGATCTTCAAGATCGATCAGGGCGGCCCCTGACGGTCGCCGCATCGTTAGCAGCGCGTCGAGCTCCGCAAGATTCAGTTCGCGGTGTGAGCAAGCTATCCATGCCAGTATGTCCTGTAAACCGTCAGTAAAGCTGATGGATGCGGGGATGTATCGACTTACACGTAGATCTTCAGAGTCCTCAACCGATAATTGCCGAGACAAGCGATCAATTATTAGTAGCATTGCAGCCGTAAGATCTACAGGAAGCGATGCAAGCGTCCTTCTTATCACGTCTTCCCTGCTCAGCGAGCATATCTCTTCTGATAGGAGGGTTGCCATGAGAAAGTTCCCTTTGCAATGCTCAACTATCTTCTCTTTGACCTCTTGAGATAACTGCTCTCGTACAAGCTTGCCCTTCCAAGCAGACTGAAGACGACGCACGACCCAGTGGTCCAGATCAGATTCCGTGTGCCTCACGTTCAGAGGGATATGTGTTGTGGAAGAGCCAAGAACGGGTACGATATGTCTAGCGGTATCGGAACTCAGGAAGAACATCACTTGTACCTTCGAGGGGCTGGCTGGCGTGTTACTAGGAGCTGACGTCCTTATAGCAGCAATGAGGGCAAGCATATGTGCTTCTAAACACTCCTCGATGGCGTCGATGAAGAGGTAGGCCGTACCAGATTCGTCGTCAAAGTAGCTCGGGAACAGTATCTTCCACACCGCCGCAGTCGAGCGTAGAATACTATCCTCGTACTCTTCTTCCAGTGGTGTGCCGTCGGCCAGAGAGCGTACCATCTGATCAAGCCTTTCCGGAATTCTAAGAGCTGGTTGCTCTCCCGGACCTTCTTCTTGCGTGTTCGGCTGTTCATCCGACGCGCCATCAGTCGTAAATTCTTGAGTGGGCTGAGACTGCTCGGATTCTGGTACGGCCTTCAACAGGCTGTCAGCGAGCACAATGTCAGGTAGTGCCTCGGTAGGTGGGTCCGAGCCAGTGCTTGTGTCCGGTTCGTCTGCATTAGTTGTTGGAGGGTTTTCTTCGGCGACGCCATATGAGCCATCTCCCGTCGCCCTGAGCTTGCCTTTCTCGAGCAGATCTGCCAGGTATTTGGCATACACCTTGTCGTTCTGCGCAACCCCGTACGCCAAAACCCGAAGAGCAGTGTTCACGGATCGAAGATCCGCCTGGCTTTTATCGCAGAAAAAGTATGCTACCGACTTGTGCGTGGACTCGGTACCCTGCTTGCACTTGGCAAGTAGTTCATCGATGAGCCCACTGGCCAAGTACGTCTTGCCGTAGCCCGAGTCCGCGCTGACAAGCAGAACTGGAATTTCGCCATCAAGCCACTGCTGGAAGGATCGTTCCTGCATCACCCGCTTTACGGTGCCATCCATGCGGCCAGGATCGTCATTCATCCGATCAAAGATGGCCGTACTCGCCATTCTGGCCGCCTTGACGCCAAGATCGAGTTCGAGCTTGGAACGCTGCTTCGCTTCTCGGGAGACTGATGCCTTTGTAGGCGCGGATGCTGACTGCTGTGTCGTCGAACCACCAGCCTTCTCCAAGAGCTTGTCTATCTTTGCCGTCATCGCTTCCATGTCTGATTTGGTCGCTTGCTTGCTTTGAGCTGCTTTGATAGCAGTCGTTGTCAGCTTCATTTCTGTGATGATTTCTTTCGTGGAAACAGCTGCAGTAGCAGCCGTGCCCGATGTGGCCTCGATTCTGTCCAGGGATTGCTGCATGATCGTAATTCTGAAACGGATCTCGCCACTGTCTGCCTGCAATTCGTATATTGCCTTGTCCAGCCTGATGTTGAGGCCTTTAATGTCAACAACAACCGACTCAATGCGAGTGGACTTCCGCAAGGTGACGGCTTGCATCATGAGCGATTCATTCTCTACTAGCGACTGCAGCTCACCTATTGCACTATCGATCTCAGCATTACCGCCTAAGGCAAGCTGCCGAAGATATTCAGCGACCTTCGAAACAGCAGGCCTTGCCATCTTCTTCAGCTTCCGAAAGAATTTGGGCTCGCCAGGCTTGACCCCCTCCAGGCTTTTGAAGCTCAGCCTCGTTGCAAGAGCACAAACCTTCAGCAAGCTGACAAGCATTGCCTGGTAGATGGGAATTAGGTTCTCGGGCAATCTCTCATGGCTAACCTCGCTCATCCGGTGGGTAAAGGCTTCGATTCGACCAAAGAGCCCACCGACAGCGTCGAACGATTTAGTGACGCCTTGAGCCGCCTAAGCTTTTGCGTCAGATGGCTGACTTGACAGTGCAATGAAAGCACCTACATTGACCAGTACCCCTACCGCCGCCAACACCTGTGAGCCACCAGGGAACATCTAGAAGAGTTAGCGTACTCCTGGACATAAGTAGCAGAGCGTACCGTAGCCGCAGTGCTTCCGACTGTGCTAGTCAGGAACCTGAACGGTCCAATGGCGCCCTTCATGACCTCAGTGAACTTAGAGCTCTTCGTATCGTGGCCGAATTCCTCGTGTTCGGTGTGCAAATAGTCGATCAGCTCCTCTGCGCTCTGTGGGTGTGCAATCGACGGATCTTCCAGGTTGATATCTGTATGTCCATAGAACTCGCTGAGCGCTTTTGACCAGACTCTAGTAAAGTCCGATGCTGGGCTTTTGCCAGAAGCCATGTTCACGATCTTGGAGCGCAACCTATGCAAGAACTATATCACAGCGACAGTTAAGATGTTAAGGTTGAATTATGTTCAAGAGAAGAGGATGGTCGAGCTACATTAACATACGTATGATATGAAGGGAAGACGAGCAGATGCTGAAGGAGACACATTTGACCAAACCTGATCACGCTTCAGCCGCATATGCATGGTAGACCCTCGTCAATGCATGGTTGTTGCGTGCAGGGGCCATGTCGCCAGAATGCGGGTAGTGTCACAGCCGCATGGCGCCGTCTGGTGTCGAAGCTAGTTACATGTACTTTCGTGCGCCAGGCCAGCTGTCTAGCGTGGGAGGCAAGGATAACGGGGTGTTCTCAAAGCACGGCATGAAGTGAACAGTAGAGAGTGTGATGCAATAAATGCGCACTGGTTGCCGCAAGCAAGTCTTCACAGGCAATGAGACCGATTTGAGCATTTGATGTGCAATGTTGTTAGGTGTTAAGGGTAAGTTGACGGGGGCGGATCGGGGGCGGCAGCGACCGGTCCCGAATAAAGCACTAAGCCGCGACTCATGTAGCATGCATCTGTTCAAGCGAGCGTGCAGTGGTTTGTCGATGCCCCATGGCAAAAAGACCAGCAGAAGACACGCTAGCGAGTGCGCCGGACTCGCCAGCATCCAAGAAGGCGAGGTTACAGAATGGCGCAAATCGTAGCGACTCGCGACCTGCGCCTCCAGCGGCGTCCTCTGAATGGCGGGAGAACGACGACAGTGACGGTAACGGTACAATAAATGGCGAGGGGAGCGGGCGCACTCCTGGTCACGAAAATCACGAAGATGGGACTGCGGACGAGGAAGAGGACGACATCGACGAGCCCAGAGGCAGCAGTAGCCGGCCCGCTGCCCCCGACGAACGCTACTCCGATCTCTACCTCGATACCATATCCCGCAAGAATATGGACTTCGACTTCGAAAAGCTTTGCTCTATAACCCTCGCGAACATCAACGTGTACGCCTGCTTAGTGTGCGGCAAGTACTTCTCCGGACGAGGCCCGAAGACGCCCGCCTATTTCCATGCGCTCGAAATAGGTCACCATGTCTACATCAACATGGAGACAAAAAGGGTCTACGTTCTACCGGAAGGCTACGAAGTCAAAAGCAAAAGTTTGGATGACATCAAGATAGTGGTCGACCCACGGTTCGCGCCGGAAGATGTCAAAGCGCTTGACAGACGGAAAGAGCCAAGCTGGGATCTCTTCGGTAAGAAGTACATCCCAGGCTTTGTCGGCATGAACAACATCAAGGCCAACGACTACCTGAATGTCGTTGTCCAGGCGCTTGTGCACGTGCCGCCATTGCGAAACTTCTTCATGCTGGAAGACTTGTCGTCCAAGCCGCAATTAGCGCAGCGATTCAGCATACTAACACGCAAAATCTGGAATCCCAAAGCTTTCAAGAGCCATGTATCACCGCACGAGCTCATCCAGGAGATCAGTTTGCGAAGTAGTAAGAAGTTTCTACTCACCGAGCAAGCGGATCCCGTGGAGTTTCTCAGCTGGTTCCTCAACCACCTACACTTGTCCCTAGGCGGTAGTAAGACGAAGCCGCGAAGCTCGCTTGTACAGAAGATCTTCCAGGGCCAACTACGCGTTGAGTCGCAAACCATCACTGCGCATGCGGATGCAGGCGACAGGTTGCGCTTCGAGGACGCTGCAATCAAATCGCAGTCCACACCTTTCATGATACTTACGCTCGACCTGCCGCCTGCACCGCTGTTCCAGGACGACGCGGAGAAGAACATCATCCCACAAGTTCCGCTGTCGACGGTCTTGCAAAAGTACAACGGCATCACTGCGCAAGAGAGGATGAACACGCGAATGCGTTACCGATTACTCCACCCACTCCCCGCATACCTAATAATGCACATCAAGCGCTTCCAGCCCAACAAGTTCTTACAGTCTCAGCGCAATCCTACAATCGTAACATTCAACCCTCGCGCACTGGATATGTCGCCCTATGTGGAGCCCAATCCGCAATGTCATCCGCTGGGCGAACCTCTCGTCTACGATCTGGTCGCCAACATCACCTATGAAGGCGTCAAAGTGCGAGATGACTCTGTGGAGGGTGAAGCGGAGCGCAAGGTCTGGAAGGTGCAAGTCAGGGAAGGTGGCGACAGTCAACAGTGGTGGGAGATGCAGGATCTGTACGTCGACAAGGTCAATGCTGATTTGTTGGCGACGAAAGAGAGCTACATCATGGTTTGGGAGAGGCGGAAAGCGGCTGCCAAGCCTATGGCGACAGCAGCTTAATCAGGCACTCCTCTCACCACCCACGTACTCTTCCTTCTGTCCTGGACTATGCTCCCACAGCCGCTTTGCTTCCTTTCCATAATTTCGATGCCTTCCACATCCTCATCCGTATGCTCGCCATTGACACATTTTGCCCTTGTCGACCACGACTCCTCTGCCCCGCGCTCAGCATGAACCTCGGCTCCGGTAGAAGAGCGCCATCATGTGCATCGTGAGCGACGGTATGGTCTCACCTCAAACCCAATGCTACAGGTAATGTCAGACGTATCGTCATTGTTTGCGTGAATAGCGAGGCGTTGGTCCCGTTAGCAACATCCATAGGCACCCTCGCCTAAGTAGCACCTCACTCTCAACCAAGATGGCACGTCCGAAGGTTACGCTGTTCTTTGACGTTGTCAGTCCTTTCGCTTATTTGGCATGGTACATGACGAAGGTACGTGATATGTGCAAACGCTTAGATCCTGTCGCTCCACTTTGCCTGCCTGCGTGCTCAACCAGAGGCAAAACCTTACTTCTCAATGCTAGCAACCCGGAGGCTGTCGGCTCGTGTTGCCAACGAGCTACATTCAATCCCAGTGATCTGAGACCAATACAACAAAGGCTTTGAAAGATGTAAGCTGACACATCGTAGCACTCACCAACCTTCAAGCAAGTGGACGTGACCTACATCCCCATTTTCCTAGGCGGCGTGATGAACGCAGTCGGCAACAAAGCACCCATAGAGATCCGCAACAAGGACAAATGGATCAACAAGGAACGGGTTCGCTGGGCCAAACAGTTCAACATCCCCTTAGCAGAAAAGACCCCCGAACCCTTCCCCCAACTCACACTCACGGCCCAACGCGCCTTATGCGCCGTAGTCCTCCACCAACCCGCCAAGCTCGATGCATGTATAGAGGCACTCTACAACACCTTCTGGATCGAGCGGAAACCGATCAAAGATGCCGCCGTCGTGACTGCGGCTCTGGCGACTGTGCTCGGCGAAGCAGAGGCCAAGCGCATGTTGGAGAAGGCGGGCAGTCCGGAGGTGAAGAAGTTGCTAACCGACAATTCGAATCTTGCGATTGATGAGGGTGCGTTTGGTCTGCCTTACTTTGTATGTACTAACGCGGAAGGAGTCAAGGAAGGATTCTGGGGTTTTGATCACTTGGGTCAGATTGTAGATTTTCTTGGCCTGCAGAGGGATCAGAAGGGTTTTCGAGCAATGCTTTGAGCGTGACGTTACACTATGCGGATTCATGAGTGCACAGGTTGTCCGTACTGTAGATTGTATCGCAAGTGCCGACTTTAAATCATTTCTACGAGGTTTCAAAGCGCTGCGGCTGCAGCCTCATGCCCAGCTAGACGGAAGCGGTGATCATGGAAGGCACGAGGAATGCATTAGGAAGGAGCAGGCAACGCACTTGACACTAACGTCAGTAACAGTATACAAACGCACATACAGTAGCTCGCTAAGCAGCCTCCATATGGTCGAGCACAGCACGTGTCAACTCATGCGTCGACGAGTTGCCACCCATATCCCGCGTGCGCACCTTGCCCTCCGCAATCACATCGTACACCGCCTTGCTGATCCTGTTGGCATGATCGTCAAGCCCCAGGTGCCGCAGCATCATGCTACCAGACAGGATCAAGGCGATCGGGTTCGCTTGGTCTTTGCCCTTGATGTCCAGCCCGACGTGTCGGCAGCCCGGTTCGAAGACGGCGACGTCGCGGCCCATGTTGCAGCCTGGCACAATACCGGGACCGCCGACGAGACCGGCGCCGATGTTGGATAGGATACTGCCATAGAGGTTGGGCATCACCATGACGTCGAATTGCTGCGGGCGGGAGACACATTGCATGGAGGCGTTGTCGACGATCATGTCGTTTGTTTCGATGGTGGGGTACTCCTCACCGACCCGCTTCACGGTGTTACGGAAGAGGCCGTCGGCAAGCTTCATAATGTTGGCTTTGTGGATGCAAGTGACTTTGCGTCTGTTGTTCGCAAGCGCGAAGGCGAAGGCGAATTTGGCGATACGCTCGGACTTGGTGCGGGTGATGATCTTGAGCGATTCGACAACGCCGCTGACGGACTGGTGCTCGAGACCGGAATACTCTCCTTCGGTGTTCTCACGGATGATGCAGAGATCGACGTTCTTGTGCCGTGTCTCGTAGCCAGGGATGTTCTTGATAAGGACGATGGAGGCGTAGATGTCGAGCTCTTGTCGCAAGGCGACGTTGAAGGACTGATGACCGGAGCGCTCGACAGGTGTGTGGAGAATGCCTTTCAGGCCGAGCTTGTTGCGTTTGAGCGAGGCGATGGATTCGCGGAATAGCTCTTCGGAGTGCTTATCGCCAGTCTCCATGCCGGAGACGTCGACTTGTTCCCATTCGATGGGGACATTGTCGGCCTTGAAGATAGTCTTGACTGATTCGGAGACTTCGGCACCAATACCATCACCTGTGAAATCGTTTTAGCCCAAGGTTGTGTCCGTTGCTTGCTTTTGCTAGGCGCATACCTGGTATCAGCGTGACTGTGTACTTGCCGCCAAACTTGGTAGGCTTGAAGATATCCGCATTTACCGTCGCGTATGCTGCGATTGTGTGTTAGACTGTTTCTGTGTGCGCATAGGTATTGCAGTTGTTGTTATCATCGTACAGCGAGCGGCTATCGAGGAGGCTGGCTGGCATGGTGCATGTGTGCTTCGCAGCAGAGCCTGTGTTATTCGTTAGGAAGCAGCTCTAGGTTGTTCTCGTCCCTCCGCTGATCATACCTGCGCAGCTCGCTGGGAGCTTCTCGAGAACATGGCCGTCGTTGAGGTGTTGTAGAGCTATACTCGTCTCGCGCACATGCAAAGTTCGAAGCTTGCTGCTTCTGAATGCAAACTGACGTTTGGCGGCCGTGCATCCGCGCGAGCGGCGCAACAGCACGGCTGAGACTCCATTGGCTCGTTGGATACATCCGTCGGGCCGACTCTGCTTCCGCATCCTCGGCATATTGCATCACTGCCATTGCCGCCGTCTTCAGGCGAAGCCAAACTCTCAAGCGTAACTAGGATCGCGTGCCTACCTATTCCGTCTGTCACCTTAACGGCTTCGCTTTCCACACGTTCCGTGCCGCGACTCTGGGGGGCGTGACAAGATGCCGCTAGTGAAGAGTCCTCCGACGACCAGTGCCCGAGACTCACCCTCATCCTCGCACAGACACTCGGGCTCGGGCTTCCATCCCTTTGGCGGACGATTCAGTAGACATTTCGGAGAGCAGGTACGTTCGTGTCACGCCACTTTACGCGCAGTCTCGCGCTTGCACTGCAGGACTTGGCACTTCGCACCCCACGACTCGTAGGCTATGGAAACCCTTCGCCAACGTGTTATGCTGCTTGCGCGACATCTAGCCTCCTCGCTAAGCGTCACTACCGATATCAGCAGAGTCAAGACTAACGAGACGAACAAGCTCTCACCCGACGACGCCTACCTGTCCTATCACGATGTGCGACTGACGCGCGAGGACGTCGATTGCATCCGCAATGACTGGCTCACCGACAACGCCATTGCTTTCTGGGAAGAATACCTTGAGCACGAGAAGCTCACCAACTACCCCAAGGCTCAGATTGTTCTCCTCCGCCCGAGCATGTCCTTTCTGCTCCTGAAGACGCCAGACCCGCTGTCCCTAAAATCTGCACTACCCGACTTCACCAACACAACCCACATCTTCCTGCCCGTCAATGATTGTCGCCAGGTTGACGTCGCAGAAGGCGGCTCACACTGGTCGTTGCTGCTGGTCAGCGTCATCGACGGCGTGGCTTTCCACTACGACAGCCTCTACCCTTCCAACGTGCAGGAAGCGAAGTTGTCGGCGCATCGTCTCTCTCAGCTTGTGGGTAAGCCGTTCAAGTTCATCAACCTTGAGGACTCACCGCAACAAGAGAACGGCATGGACTGCGGCGTCTATGTCTGCTTGCTCATGCAGCACCTTCTCATCTCGCGGCTACTGAAAGCGCATGCGCAGGACAAGATCAGCATGAGTATGCGCGGTAAGGAGGTGGATGCTACGGGTGGAAGGAGGGAGATGCTGCGGATCATCGAGGCGCGGCGGAAAGAGGGCGAGCGGAGGAGGTCGAGAAGCCATAGTCCGTTCGCGCAAGGGAAAAGCAAGAGTCCACCAAGAATAGGAGATGAGAACAAGGATGCATAGGTGCTGCCGCAGCTACCCTATGGGAGTGGAGGATGTACCACGGCTTTTGTTTGTTGACTTAGCGATGGCGTCGAGGGATGGGTGTTGAAAGTCATCGAATTCGCAGATCGACTGGATGCGTTCTGCATGGCACTACAACTTGCTGGCAGGAAAGGAGGGGCTGCGGCAACTCTGCCTTCGCTGCTCGCAGCGCGAGCGCCTAGTGTCGATTCACGCACAGATCAAGATCAAGGATTTTGCAGTATGAACACGTTATACGCGGAATGAGAGACGTCTGCCCGGGGCGGTTCCAACCTCAATCAGTGATCGAACATTTATTGCGGAGATTTCTGCTTACCACGCTTTCCCATTGAGAGCTAGTGTCTCCTGAATACCTCACCGCCGTCTTCCGTATTGGCAATGCTCGGGTTGAGCTTCACTGTCCACTCCCTTATCACGTGCCCGTCCAGCACTATGAAAACCATCACGATGTCGACGAAGAGCATCAAGAAAGCAGCTAGCCCGTACATCCAACCCACAGCCATCGAGACTTGCCAATCAGTCAGGATGAACACACTCATCAGACCGAACGACAGCCGACAGGCGTTCAGCGAGCCGGATGCCTCAACCGCATGTTTCAAGAAGCACTCCACAGCATAATCGAAGCAGACCGACAGAGCCAGAAGCGAGCTAAACCACAACAAGAATGACCCGAATGCGAGTATCATGAAATGAAGATGGTACTGCACCCCGGCGCCGTAGATGCCAAGTCCGGTAGGCAGCAAAATGGAGGGAACTAGCGTGTTCGCCAGTCGGTACTCTGGGCGCCAAATTCCCCTCGCCTGCGAGCCACCCATAACGGTATCAAGTCGTTAAAGAAGTATTCGTAGCCCTCCGCTCCGAGGATGCCAACCCACGCCGAGAAGGTGAAGCAGGCGATCTGGAAGGGGTCCATGTTGTAGCCGCCCGCCTCAGGTGGCGGCGCCAGATACGACGCCAGTGTCGAAGCATGAGGATGGGAAGTCCCAAGGCGACGAAGATGTAGCTGCCTGTCAGTAGTGTGATCGGCGCAAACGTAAACTGGAGCGGGATGTATGCTCGTCTGATGAGCTCTGCGCCTCGACCACGGTGCTGAGTCTTGAAACCGAAGAGGAACGTTTCCAGTCGGTTCGCGAACCACTGCTTGGCCAACGGCGTACGCCGGGGTTTCAATAGATCGCGTTTGTATGATGTCTCCTTGATAAACAGAAATACCAGAACTCGTGCGGCTCCGATGGGGTCCGATAGTCCACCAGAAGACATAGCTCCAGGAATTGCCCTGCGCGATGAAGGCGAACAACGTGCCGCCTCCCACAAACCGCAAAGATGATGAGCACCTCAAAGACAGCAAACGCAGCGCCGCGCTGGTGGAGAAAGAAAAGATCTACAATGTAACCGCTACCGAGGATGGCAGGGATGGCACCGAAGAGGCCCGCGATGGCTCGCGAGACCGCGAATGCCACGAAATCATGTTGACCTGTCACCTCGGCTCCTCAGGTCTGACGACTCAAGATCCCGAGAAGGCTGTAAAAGATGATCGCGCTACGGCCGATGATGGCGGCAAGTGGGATGATGAAGAAGGGACCCATGACCCATCCAGCCAACGCGGCCGCAACGGAGTTGAGCATCTCGGGAATAGTAACGTGGTAAGTAGGCACTTGCTCGGTGAAAGTGAGCTGGTTCGAACTTCTTGGACTCAGCTGAGCGGCGAAGGTGGCCAGCGCAACACAGCCGAAGATTAAACAACTCTTCCACAGAGGCCAGTTCTGGATGTTTGGATCCACCCTTAGCCTATGCTTTCGTCTTGCTCGCTCCCTAAGCAACTCACCAGCAGGTCATCCGGGTCATCCGATGGCTGCGGGATTAGCACCACGTCGCCAATGCGTTTGCGCTCCGTCTTCGCCATGTGCACAACCAGCTCTGGCGAGTGATCTTGCGAATCCATCACGACGGCTGAACTATTCGGATTATGCGTCTTCGAGTGGCAGGGTCAGAGACGAAAGCATAGAGTAGATGTGAGGCGCCGAGGGAGAGATTGATGGGGAAAGAACCGCAAAAGCTGGGAAGATGGCTGCACGGTCAACCTCACAACCGCAAGCCGTGGGTCTGCATTCAGTAGATGCAATCGATTGCCTACTTTTGACCATCACGATGCCGGTTGGCGAACGGGCTGGCATACATGGCAAGCTGCATGGTATCTCGGTAGGCTCAGACGCTCCACAGGCCTTTGCGCCACGAATTAGAAGGAAGCTGTCATAACGTTCTTACCTGCAGACGTGTACGGGGGCACGCTGTGACTGGCTGGATAGGCCTACAACACTGTGCAACGTCGATGACACATCCACTCCGAGAGTCTGAGTACTGCTGAGATAAGCTGCATATGACGATCCTTTGAAGCTTGCCAGACGTCTCTGCTTGTGGTCACTCGACAGGTTGCGCGGGGCCCGATTTCGCATGCTCAACAGCATGATGTAGTGGTGTCAGGCTCGCCCTCGCTACACGCGGCCTTGGATTGCTTGACCCAACATAAGCTTTTCAGCCAATGCTTGGTGGTTCTGAAAGCAAGTTCGCAACCATGTTCACTTTCTTTCCTTTCCTACGGGCCACAAAGCGCGCT
Source organism: Baudoinia panamericana UAMH 10762 (assembly GCF_000338955.1). Taxonomy (NCBI): domain Eukaryota; kingdom Fungi; phylum Ascomycota; class Dothideomycetes; order Mycosphaerellales; family Teratosphaeriaceae; genus Baudoinia; species Baudoinia panamericana. The sequence continues at coordinate 381,299 of NW_006911271.1, read as the reverse complement.
AGCCGAAAAAGGAAAAATCAGAAGTCTATTGATACCAGGATGCGGCATAGTCTTTGCGGACCCGTCAGACATCACGAGTGCAGAAGCCTGACGGACAATGGATTCTTGATAGCTTCATTGTGCGCAGGATCCAAGCTGAGGCATGCTCATACCACTATGTTCAGGTAATGCGGGCATGCGGGCAGTCCTGTCGTGTGAGGACGAAAGCCAATCTCCGAGCTGAGGGGCGAATACCGTTCCATGGCGATGGTGAACGAACCACGCTCCAGATTGACAACTGTAAGGACGTTGTCCTATGCGGTTGATTTGTGCGCCAACTAAAGTATGTCCTCGCAGGACTCCAGCGCCACCTACCAGCGAGCACCACGTGTCGGGAGTAGTACGCTGGTATCTGGTTTGACTCCATTTGTCGTCCTCAATAAGCAGTCACCGTATGTAGCTTGTTGAGGATCCAAGTCATGGCCTTCGTTGTACTGGGAGCAGTCCGATTGGCAGCCTGGCATTCTGTTCGGAAGGTGACTTCTTTATTATTCGGCCTATTGAGCACCGCATCGAGCGTATGCTTCTTCGTTCAACTTTGTCTCATATAGTCGAGACTCGCTCTGCTGTTTTCGTACTTCTCCAGTCCCCACCCACAAGTCACTCATTAATCCGACCTTAAGACGTTCAAGTCTGTATCATTATTGTCGACCTGACACCCAGTCCCTTTCAACAACCATCATGAAGTTCAGCATCGTTGCCGTTGCGGCCGTTGCCGCTCAGGCCGCCGCCGTCAGCGGTAGCACCAGCGCGGTCTTCAAGGACGGTGTCGGCGCCTGCAATGTCCCGGGCCAGAAGTGCCACACGGTGAAGAACGCCGCGCGTGACATCCTGAACGCCATCAACAAGCCCACCGATGTCGACGACCAGCAGAGCTACTTCTGCGACATCCAGGGCAGCGCGGGCTGCAACCAGCTCCACGGCTCCGTTGACAAGCTCCAGCAAGCCGCCATCAAGGCTTACCACACCGTCGCCGCTCGTGAAGCGGAGGCCGAGGCCGAGGCCGAGGCCAACCCGGGTTACGGCTGGATCGGTCGCTGCGGTGTGCCAGGCTCCAGCTGCAACAAGAAGCGCGAGGCTGATCCCGGTTACGGCTGGATTGGTCGCTGCGGCGTTCCGGGCTCCAGCTGCAACAAGAAGCGTGACGAGGACGCTGCGGCGCGCGAGCACTGGCTGGCTCAGCGTGAGGCTGGCGGATGGATTGGCCGTTGCGGTGTGCCAGGCTCCAGTTGCAACAAGAAGCGTGAGGAGGAAGTTGAGGTCCTGCGCCGTGAGGCTGAGGCCGGTGGCTGGATCGGACGCTGCGGTGTCCCCGGCTCGAGCTGCAACAAGGCACGTGATGCCAACCCCGGTGGCTGGATTGGTCGTTGCGGTGTCCCAGGCTCTAGCTGTAACAAGAAGCGTGAGGCTGGTGGCTGGATCGGACGCTGCGGTGTCCCCGGCTCAAGCTGCAACAAGGCACGTGATGCAGAGGATGACCAAAAGATCCAGCAGATGCAGGACGCCATCCGCGCCTTCAACCCCGAGATCGAGAAGGCTGAATGCAACCAGGACGGCCAGCCTTGCGACCTCATCAAGACGGCCGCCCAAGCGCTCCACAACAACACCCGCCGTGAAGCTGAGGCTGGTGGCTGGATTGGTCGCTGCGGCGTCCCAGGCTCGAGCTGCAACAAGAACAAGCGCGCTCTTGCTTTCTGCCAGTCTGGTGAGAACTGCACCGGCCCGGCTTACGCTCATCTCCAATCCCAGGACGCCACCGCCGACAAGGCTGAGAAGGATTGCCACGGCCCCAACGGCGCTTGCACAATTGCTGCTCGTGCCCTTGCAGAGCTGGAGCAGGCTGTCGACGCCGCGCTTTTGGACGCCGATGCATAGACGCCGGTCCCAAAAACTCCTTTTCGCTTCTCTGCTTTCTTGTCGGCCGGCGTAGCTGACTGATCTTCAACGTGACCTGATCATGGTTATGCTGAAGGTTTCCCGCAAATGGCGCATTTGGTCTTACATCTTCGCTTCTTGGATAATGCTTTAGTGTATATGCTCAGTCCTTGGTCAGCGTACCGAGTGGCTTAAAGCAAGTCGGCGCATTTCGGAGGCGCAACACGGCTTGGCGAAATGGGCTCGGCTATTTGATGGAATATACCCATACTGCAAGGTCAACGTAGATCACAAAGAATCATCACAGCAACAGCTCGGTAAAGGTCGTGGTCATCGTGGTATTCTGCATGCTTTCAGTATCATAGCGGTCGCGTTCTCTCGCCCCTCCAAAATCCAAGCAGCTCCCCTGTTTCGCCCGCCCATTCCCGCACGCTGTTGACGGCAGCTTTGGCCATTCCTGTCTGCGTATTTGATCTTTTGTGCCGTGTCCTTCTTGCACTACCGTTCACGCCCATCGGCCCGCCAGTATTGGGCTCCTGCCCTGGTGAGATGAAGCTGCTGCCCTGACCAGTTGCATATTCTGAGCCCATACTGGGCAGTACGTTCTCTCCCGCACTGAGGCTTACGAATAACGCAAAAGGCACAAGCCAGACGTTCAGACCGAAAAACGATGCGACCTCGGTGAAGGTCGGTATGTTCGCCTGTGCGTAGTAGTTGTATCGGTCGGCATTTGCAGGCGGTGCGCTAAAGTGTCTGAACCATAGCCAGTGGTTGAGGATTACTAGAGCGCATGAAGAGATGAATATGGGGTCCGTCAGTTTGACGATAGGAAAGCGCCGCAAATTCTGCATGTAGACAACATGGCTGCCTATGCTGAGTGCTGAGAGCGTTACAGGGAAACGGTCGACAACCGCAAGTAGTATCTGCAATCCGATCACAACATAGATGAGGCGCGTTAGAATCTTCTTAGCCGGTACCGCGTGTTCCTCAACGAGTTCCGAGAGGTAGTAGAGGCCAGAGGCAATGGCTAGAGTGAGGAAGAGGAATCCCAGCGCCAAGCCTAGGTAACCCTGCAAGCTGCGTTAGCAGGGATGTGGTGTATCTGAAATAGCCGTGACGACAGGAATCGGTACGCACAAGCAATGGTAGGACCCACATGTGGCCCGGCGATAATATCTATGATGTGTGAGTGCACATGTATTGTCGCAAAGTTCAAGATGCAGCAAGGCAGAGGCGCGTTTGATCGTCGGTTACCCCAGGTTTGCGGAGCCGGTCGGAAGCGGGCCGTCAGCTGACTTACGGTAAGCACGTGCACTATCGATAAGCCATGTGGCGCTCTCTGCACGAAATCTGTCCACCAACTTCGAGTCGAAGGTACGACTTAGCATGCAACTCTCGACTCTAAACCGATGGAATTAGTCGTACTGAAAGGGCCATAGTGCCAGCGCTTGAAGCGATAACCGTTGCGTACTATTTGAACGGCATAGTAGAGGATACACTACTGCGAAGATGTCTCGACCTGAAGACACTCTCCCGCCGGACCTCTTTTACAACGATGTTGAGTCACGGAAGTATACGACAAGTTCCCGTATCAAGAACATACAAGCGGACATGACCAACCGGGCCCTGGAGTTGTTAGACCTCAAGGAACCGTCACTGATCTTAGACATTGGCTGTGGCTCTGGCCTTTCTGGGGAAATCCTGTCTGACGTGAGCGAGGACGAAGGTGGACCGCACGCCTGGGTTGGTATGGACATCAGCTCCTCTATGCTCGCGCAGGCACTGGACCGTGACGTCGAAGGTGACATGCTTCTGGCAGACATCGGCCAGGGTGTACCTTTCCGTGCCGGCAGCTTTGACGCAGCCATCTCAATTAGTGCGATTCAATGGCTTTGCAATGCGGAGACGGCGGACGTGTCGCCCGAAGGCCGGCTTAAGCGGTTCTTTGACGGGTTGTACGCCTCCCTGAAACGAGGTGGCAAAGCTGTTTGTCAGTTCTATCCCAAGAATGCCCAGCAGCGGAGTATGATTTCGAACGCAGCTATCAAAGCAGGATTCGGGGCCGGTATTCTCGAAGACGATCCAGAAACCAAAAATGTCAAGGTCTATCTTGTGCTTACAGTGGGTGGCGGAGATGTCACAGGAACTGTGAGCGGCATGAACGGTGTTGATGTGTACGACGCTCGGAGGAAGGAGAGGAAGCGTGGCAAGGAGTTCGAGAAGAAGGGAAGTAAAGCGTGGATCCTGCGCAAGAAAGCCCAGATGGAAGCGAAAGGAAAGGTCGTCAAGTCAAGTAGCAGGTATACTGGCCGAAAAAGGAGGGTGGCGTTCTGAGATTTTTCCTTCAGAGACCGCTTCGATCTGTTTGCCGATACTGTGCCCTGAAAACATTTGAGGGGCGTACTGTGGTCGCCCCCTGTTAGCACTTGGACACGCATTCAAGACTTGATGCGCTGCGATCTACGCGAGGGGTGAGTGACTATTGCTCGAGCAAGAGATGGGGTGAGTGCGTCTCAATGTGATGAAGTTTCATTGTCTCGTCGCTAACGCTATGCTAGGCTAACTACCAGTGCGAGATCTGCTGTTAGCCGCCCAAATTTTGACGTTGGGACCAAGTCAACCTCTTGAGCCGAAATAATGCTAAACGCTGGGGATGCTCGCTTCGGGAGTAGGTGGGTATAAGGTGGATTACAGATGCATTCGTCCACATCCTGGCGTTAAAGGTTCGTGCGCGAAAGCGCTCGCAGCAACATACGCGCTCCAAGTTCAGCGGCGGCTTTACGCCTGTACGCCGTTGACCTCAACATCATATCCATCACCCTTCGCCTTCAGCGCTTTGGCAAGCATGAGCTCTCGCATCCAGTCAATACGGTCATCCTTGGTCTTGACCGCGAAGTGATGCGTCTTGCCATTTGCTGCAAGACGTTTGCTCTCGCCCTCTTTGGCGGTTGGCACAAGCTGGAACGCGAAAGCTGTCGGGTCCATTCCATCCTTCGACTTCTTCCCGGCGTCATCCATGAGCTTCAGCGCCTTCATGGCAGCTGTAATTTTGCTGTTCGATCCAACAGATGAGCACGCAACGGCGTACTCATCGACATTGATTTTGTCAATGGCTGCCGTGGACAGGCGCGCATTCGGGTACATGCTAAGGTTGGTTCCCTGGAGACGGAAATGTGCGTCTTGCCAATCATGCCGCAGCATCTTTGTCTTGCGCTTCTTCATCCAACCGGCATGTGTGCACTCAGAGCCGTATCCAAATTGCTTAACCGTTAGATCGACGTGTGCTGGGTCACGGGCTGTCTGCTTTCCAGGATTGGCACAACTGCTTTTGCTGTCAGGACTGCCGTAACTGCTTATGCTCGGCCGTGTGCTGCGCTGCTGGAAATCAGTTGTGAAGACCTCACCCTCGTGCACGGCTGGAAGAGCTATTGATGGTCTTCGCAACTCTGCTGCTCTGGAATGGGAGCGGCTGATGCTGTGCTGTTGTACTCTAAATTGCATATTTGGTGGCACGGATGCCGATGTGTCGCGGGCAATAGGTCCGGAAGGGACAGCAGTAACGGGCACATCCATCTCTGAAGCTGGTGTGCCAAAGCGGTACGGGTGGCTTGGAGAGACCATTGGGCCCGGTGACGCAGTGATGCTTCGGCACATCGATGCAGCTGACTCCGGCACAGCTGGGTTCGTGGCTGCTAATCCTTGTGTAGCGGCAAGCCTCGTAGGGATGCTGAGGCGTGGCAGCTGTCGGAGATGCTGATATGACCCAGTCGTCTGGTCTTGATGATGCAGTGATGGATATGCCTGGAAGTGCTGCTCGGGAAAGAGTGAGGGCGCCGAATCTGTACGCTTCACAGGAGCTTGACTCGTTGAAGGTGGGGGCACAGATATGGAACGGTCAATGAAGTTGCAGTTGCCGGGAAAGCCTTCAACCGGCGACAGAGGCGCATCGTTGAGCGGCGGTGCTGGCGAATGCAGGTGTTGGAAGTTCAGGAACTGCCTGACGTTGTCTTGCGGGTCACGCTTGTCAAGCTGTTCAAGCATGTCCGCGTGTAGCGCGAAATCGGGCAATTGATCTGGTCCCAGAACGTCTGATGAGGCGACGACAGATGGGATAAAGTGTGAATCCGGACGGAGCTGTTCGTCGACGTGCAGCATGCGAACGTTAGGAATAACATTTTCAGCAGTCATTGCGTTTCCGGGGTCGCCGCGAACAACGATGCGGCCGCCCATGCCTGGGCTAATTGGAAACCGACCAAGACCGTCATCGTCCTTTAGCTGCTGAAGTTCTCGTTGCTGCTTCCGCCACTTGGCACAACGTTCGCCTTTGGCGCATTTGTGCGGCTTTGGTAGAAGCTGTTCGATCGCGACGATGGAGACCGACTCTCCGGGAGTTACGATGTCCAGTTGCTTTGGCGGCTTCCGACCGCGCCGCTTCTTTCCAGGAGACGGCGAGTTGACTCTTTCATCTTCGGCACTCGCTTCATCGTGGGGATCACGAGCGCGGCTTGGTGACCGTCTGGTTGTTCTCGTACAAGGTCGGCTGACGTCCTCAAACGGTGTGGGCTGTGGGCTGGGCTGGGACTCTACGCCACGGAGTTCGCAAATGGCATTCCAAACTTGGTGGCGCTTGCCGAAAGACTGGATGTCGAGCTCCTTAAGATCTTCGAACTCGAGATCCATTAGAACCGTACCATCAACATCGTGGTGCTCAAAGCAGTCAATGATGGATTCATCGAGATTAGCAGACAACATCCACTCGACCACCTGTTCATGCGACCAGCCACGTATACTAGTCGCCGCAGCATGCTTCCCAGTGGGAGGTAGATTGAGTGCTTGGTGCAGCGCCGACGCAATTGAGTAGTCCTGTTCGAGCTGGTTCTGCCTGGTGATCGGGGTTGTTACAGTAACGTCAGAGAATGCGGTACCAGTTCTCAGAACCATTTCCTTAGGGAGGAGTGGTGACATCTGCATTGCATACTCGTACTCAAGGTCAGTTGAGGTTTGAGACGCACGGAACAAATGCGGTCCTCTAGGACCTTCCACCGCTTGAGGTTGCATTTCGAAAGGGCCGCGACTCTGGCTGGAGCTTGGGGTTGGCGCCTCATCGTATGATGACAAAGTGGTTTGGCTGGTTCTTCGTTCATCCTACTTTTCGTCAGTGTTACCGTTGACATCACTAATTGTCTACATGCTTACAGTGTCGTAGCTTCCCTTCGGAGAGTCTGGTGTAAAGTCTTCAAAGTCGCTTTCGTCTTCGCCATCAGTGTCGAGGATCTCAGTGGCTACAGACAATGGTCTCGCAGGCGTTGACCTGGCGGCCGCTATCGATGCTGTCTTGTGTCGAAGCAGCATCTCGCCGGCATTGAGTCTCGTCGAAGTCGCCATACTTAGTCAGTATCACCTCTCGATCAGAACACCGCCACTTCGTTCGATTGTGGACCGCTTTGCGCAACGCCTTTGCATACTACTTGCTTAGACTTGCAATGCTGCAAATGTGCGGCGTACACACGAACGTTGAGGAGGTGGCTACCGCGCGCCAGCGCGAGCGTGTGGAGGTCTTCTATACCAACTTGCCGCCCATGGTCGCGCGCGCATAAGCTGCGACATGTCGTGCTTGTGCGCACTGCACACTATCTGTGCCTACGCCAATTTCGGTATGAGGCGCTACAGACCCTGTGCATTCGACGTTAGACTGCAGATTCACCATCTAGACCACCCAATCCCCACGGAGGGTCCAGAGCCCGTTCCTGGATTCGTGACCCTTGAACTTCCAATCCCAGTGTCAGAGCGAAGGGACTTGCTCCATACGGAGTCGGCGGCTATATGCAGTATGCACTCTGTCATTGGCTAGCGAGCTAATTCTAGCTTCGTGACAGTTGATAGCTAACCTGTCTAGAGCGTGATCCCTCAGGTCTACCGTCGACCCTGCTGCAACCTAAATGGCCCGTCGCTTGTGGTACGGGACGGAGCGTGAGATGTTGCTATTGGACGCATTTAATGAACGCCATGTTGACCTTCATCAGGCCTCGTCCTCTAAGAGCGGTGTGCTATACAAGAGCACTCACGATGTCGCACGACCTGTAAGTGCGTGCAGCACGCTGTGTTACGGCAACCTCACGCTGCTCCGCCGGTTTCGGGTTGTCAGTACCTGCAGCTTGAGTGCTTGCAGTGTACAAGGGCTGGCGCCGCACAACCGTCGGAGAAGCCATGAGCATTCTCACGTGGCCTGTAGATTTGCCGAAAGGCTCGGGTCACATCAACTCAGAGGTCACACGCTTGGGTACGGGTCAATGCAGGAGAGATGCAATACTTGGATAGAAATTTCCGGCATCACACAACGTCCAATAACTGGCATTGTCCCGGGTATGTTGAGCGGCCTATGCTAAGCTGGGTACCGCAGACGAGAGGGAAACCCTGTCATGACCGCCTCTGCCGCAAATGGTCAAGAACAGGTGCACCATGTGGGTAGCTTGCGCCCGAAGTTCTCGGACAGTACGGTCAGTGGATGCCCAAGAAGCGCATTCCGGGGCATTCCGCAAGCTTTGGACGTTTGCTACTGAGCGTTCGCTAGGTCATCCTGTACGTAGCGTGCTCGGTCGTGCATACAGCTGTAAAGCATCGTCTCGCGCATGCAGCGTTGAACGTACCTGTGCACGGTCGATGTCAAGACGACCGTGAATTTAGCAGGCAAGGTCGGATGTGGTAACGAGTCGCCAGGAAGAATATCTCGGCCGCGGGATCGTGGACAGGCATCATGAGTACTTCTTTTGGAGACGGCATGAGCACACGGTTATCCAAGCGCGATGTTTAGGCGTGTGGGGTTGGGACGGCTTCGGGTGACGGGTCGCGCAACCCAACGCTTTCCGTTTTGGTTGGTACGGCTTTTCCCGCACGGCACGCCTAGCGTCGACTTCCTGCAACTTCATCACATCACTGCAGCCACTCGGCGGTTCGAAGACGTGCCTCTGGACCAGACTGGACAGTCGTCTAGCTTTCTCCGATAGCCTCCAAGCCAGAGGCCCACTGCATGCTCTTGCGGCTGTCGCGGTAAGAGATAATGGCATCAAGTATGGTATGGAGCGGTTGCACGACGGTCGACGGTTTGAAGAAACTCCCGGAGCACGACATGTAGCGCAGGTGCTCAAATCGTGTACGCCACAGACGACATTGAACTTTAGCCAGGTCTCACACGCAAGCTTCGCAAAATGCCTCCCAGTCTAGCTCGCCTCATGCAGGAGCGATCTGCTTGGCTGGCAGAGCGGTCCGCATCGGGCCAGCCACATATCGTAAACCCCGCTACGGTGCAGATAGGCGACATCCTGCTGCGAGCACTGATGGCCTTACCGTTCGTTCCAACATTGTCCTCCCACTGCCTCTCTTTCAGAGAATCCCGGGCAGCTGCGATGGCTGTTCTCGCAACATGAAGGTTCGACGCTCCACGTGTAACTCGCCGTTGCTCTCCCAAAGCATCAAAAACTAATAAGCTCTTGGAAAAAGCAACCGAACTCTTCTGCAGTAGAATTAGCAAACCTTTGGGTACCTGCACCAAATAGCGGGCCAGATTGACAAAAGACCAGTCGGAACATTGCACTGCACCTGCGTTACGTAGCGGGATTAAAGCGAACCGCTTAGGAAGCTTACTCGGCAGCCACAGTCTGCAGCCTGGTCCAGCTGCTCCAAGCTTCATCTTGCCGTGTTGTTACATTTAGCATGCAATATGCTCTACCCCACAGACTCACGAGTCACTAGCATGCCTTCTCTAAGAATAGCAGATGGCTAATTTGTCTTCTTTCTCGACTCTTTAGGACATAAAGACCTCGACATCCCATCCTCACAGAGACGGCCATCCATCGTTGACCGATTAATTTGCACTCTTTACCTTCATCCGTCGACCAGCTTGGCAGGCCAGGCTTCTCACGCTATCGTTCATCCTAGAGCATCCCGGCGATCGCCTCTACCGTCGTTCCCGAACCCTGTCGCATATCCGGCCACTGTCGTAATCCCTACCTCTGGAGCCATTGGGGTCAACTCTGTTCATAGGCTCTCATGTCTTCCGCGTCGCAGGCGAGCGCATCAAAATCTAATGCAAAGATGGCTGCACCAAAATGTGCGGCTTCAGAAGCAAAGTCAATAGCATCAAAGATGCATAGACGGTCGCGGTCGGGTACGTCAATTCCTGGGGTGCATAGACCGTTTTGCGCAACGGAGACTGACGTGTTTCAGGGTGCTTTACATGCAGACTCCGTAGGAAGAAGTGCGAAGAGGGCAAGCCTGCGTGTAAAGCATGCAAGCACCTTGGCTTGCGATGCGACTACAAGCGACCCATGTGGTGGAGCAACGGAGAGCAACGCCGTCAGCAGAAGGAGCACATCAAGAACGTTATCAAGCGGACTCAGCTTTCTAAGAAGACGCCACCGTCAGGTCAACCATTACCTCGACCAGCAGCGACCATCCAGACGCCACCAAGCTTGTGCCACTCAATACCAACATCAGCGGAGTTTTATCCAGCATCGCTGCTCCCGAGTCGAGCGCCTTCGGTCGGTTCGCCCTTCTCAGCTGGATGCGACTTCGTGCATACTTCGCCGGATGGCTACTTTGCGATGCCACCGCCTCCGCAACCGATGCTGGTGCATCCACAGTATCCCATGTTCTCGCCGTATGAGGTGGATATTAAGACCGAGCGCCAAATCTTCATCAACGGAGAGCAAACCCGGAGAGACTCGACCATCTCAACGTTCAGCACATATCAGCCGCCCCCGATGCCAACTGGCATACCTGCTTTCCCGGCTGATAGCTGGATACAGCACGAGATCTTTGAGACCAACTCTGAGTCGTTCACGGAGGAGCCTGTAGAGTTTAACTTCTTCGAATTTCCACACGGTCCACTTACGCCTAATCACGAGATGGCCATCAATGTCGAAGAGTGTGACAAGTATCTGCTCAGTCACTTCTTCGATAAGGTGCTGAAGCTGATCTTCCCGGTATTGGACGCGAACCAGCATGGCTCAGCACGGTCAGACGTCGTCCTCCCAGCGCTGGAATCGAACAAAGCATACCTGCATTGCTGCCTGAGCATTGCTGCGACGCACATGAAGGCAACGGAGTCTCTGTCAGGCGAGCAGATAGACAACGATATCGTACGCCATCGATATGCCGCAATCTCCGAGCTGTGCGACGCCCTCGGTAAAGACATGAATCACGGCCAGATCCTCGAAGCAACGCTCGGCATGATCTTCTTTCAGTGCTCGGTCGGCCGTGCGGACGATGCTCTGCCGGACATTCCTTGGCATCAGCATTTCCAAGCTGCGATTAGCCTTGTGAACAAGCTGGACCTTCCAGGCATGGTTATGAACCTGGCGGCGAGGGGCCAGGCGCACCCGCCATTCAACATGGCCTTGACTTCCTGGATCGATATTTTGGGCGCGACAATGCTTGGACGCTCGCCAACATTCGCGGACACGTACCGCGAGCTGAACATGAGCGGGCGAAATACCGGTCTTTCAGAGTTGATGGGATGTGATGACAACATTATGTTCCTCATCTCGGAGATTGCATGCCTAGACGTGCAGAAGGCTGAGGGCATCGACGAGGTGATGCTTTGCAAGTACGTTGAGATACTGGCGCGCGAGATCGGTATGACGGAGCCTGCACCCGGCAGCGTGCAGAGCTGTTTCTCCAGCACAGGCGCCATCCGACCGAAGCAACTCACTACCAACCTTACGGCGGTTTTCCGCCTCGCAGCTCGCATTTACTTGGTGTCTCTGGTCCCCGGCTACGAGCCGCGACAGCCCAGCACTTGCCACCTGGTGTCTCAACTCTCCGAGCTCATGAACTTCATCCCAGCCGGTCCAGACGGCTTCGATCGCTCCCTTGCATGGCCGCTCTTGGTCGCAGGGTCAGCATCTGTGGCCGCCTCACCATTCCGCTGTATGTTTGACGAACGCTGCCAGCGACTTGGCGATGCAGCCGCATTCGGCTCTTTTGGCAGGGTTAAGGGACTTCTGCACGATATCTGGGCAATCAACGATACAGCGAACGCGCAAGGAGACTACCAGGGCGTCCGCTGGCGTGACGTGATGCAGCAGAAGAAGTCGGATTACCTGCTTATCTGAGCCTGGTCCTTGAACTTCCTTCTGCGCCCTTGATGGGTGAAGCATCCTGGCCTGGCCTCTCCATTGGCAAACCGCACACACATACGAACAACATGCCTTCCATAGCCTCTTGTTGATGCATTAGCGAAGGCGTTGCGGAGGACACACAGCTTAACATTCTGTTATGTATCAATCAGCATGATACCCACGAAGCTTGTTGCATTGCTACTGGTGTTGGGACATGGCCTGAACTAGTGCAGCTTTCAGGCCGGGGCGGAAGGGCAAGCACGTAGCGTAGACCCCAAAAAACAGTCTCATCCTTCCAATCTTGACGCTGCACGACTGCTTCCCGATGTCATCGCTGTATCCTCACTCATCGTGGTGCGCCGGGTACGAAGCATTGCGTCCAACAGTAGCAGCCTGCACGTTTTCTGCACGCCCGTTGTGAGACATGCGGACGGCTCGGGAAAGGGAGACGCAAGCAGCAGCTGCGGTGCCAAAAATACCACCCCGCTAGGTACAGTATTCGTAAGATTCCGAGGCACCCTAGCTTGTCGATCAGTTACCTCGCGTATTAAGCAGGATTGCCCAGATCCTCCCGTCATCGCTGACATTGGCAAGACTTTTCGAAGCATTCAAAAGTCGACGCACGCGGCCGTTGGGTGACAGTGTATTATCGTCGATAGTGGAGGAGGAAGGGCCGGTCTTGGTGGGGGAGCATCAGCATTCCCGCCTGCGATCCACGAGACCGACTGGGATCACAGCTTTTGAGAGGATCGTCACACGATGACTACAGCACGACCGATCTTCGATCCAGTCGACACCAGCTTTGATCCGACATACCAAGCGCAAAAGGACGATGTAGAGTCACCATCGCTTTCCAGCAGCAATGCATTGGCTCGATTCGAATTCGAGCCCGGCAGGAGCAAAGACGGTACGAAAGTGTTGATGGTAGAGTGGGAGGAAGATGATACTACGCAAAACATAGCTGGTGATTGGGAGATTAGCTGGGAGGGAAAGAAGACTGTGTTACCTGCACAGGATTCGGCGGCGGATGGCGAACAGGCTCCGGTCAACAGGCTCTACTTCATGCTTGGTCCCGGTGTCGCTGTACCGACGTCCGTCAAGTTGCGAAAGGGCACAGTAGAGTGGCGAACCCATCCTTTACCTGCAATCTTCTCTCCGGAGCTAGGCGCGACAGCAAGACAGGCTGGGAAGAAGGGGGTACTTCACACAATCTGGGCGAAGAAGAGGCTGCAGGTGCTGCAGGGAGAGATCGATGCGGAGACGAAGAAGAATACGGAAGGTCTAGGCTTGGAGATGGCGGCAGCGGAGAAAGAATGGATAGAGCAAAACTTTGGTGTTGTGACGAAGCCGTCCTCGATTAGCATACCCGCTTCGGGCGCGTTGGCATCGGTCATGGCATCCGCTAATGGTCCGGCAAGCCCGAGAAGTCCCGGTGGTGGGCGATTGATGGACAAGCTCAAGGGCCTGAAGCTCAGCACTAGCCCGTCGGATGTGAATGGCGCAGCTAAAGACAACCGCTCATCGCCCGACTTCTTTCACAACCCGCTGAGTCCTGAGACGTCTGACGTAGCAGTCGGTTCATTCGGAGCCTTTGCCGCTTTGAAAGGCGTGTCACCACCTAGCCAACTCGCTGCAAAGCCGCCGCAGCCCCCGCCGAGCCAGAAGCGGATCGCTCCGCAGCGGCCTCCAGACACACTTGCTGCACATCAACGGCAGCAGCTAGGCATGGGTTCGCTAAACGCGTTGGCAGCCGGCGAGACAACCTTTGCGCCCAGGCAGCCTGATGACGAACAGGAAGACGACCTCTTCGCGCTGCCGATGAGTCCACGTTCTCCAGATATGACCAAGTCTCCTTTCTCGTTTGGGAGCGCTGATACCATGAAGTATATGAGCCGCGCGTGAGGGTGGCCACTATAGTGGTACAAAGCGGCCCAGGAGGGGTAGAGTCACGGGCTGCGAGGTCGCCATATTGGCAGCGATGCTCACCTCATGCGAGCGCTTGCTCCGCGCATTCTGCACAGGCGTTGCATTCGAGGAGTCTTAAAATTGGCGTGGTATTGCGTCTCTTGCTCATATCCGTGGAGCACAGTGGGCGTACTTACGGCAAGCCGCTATAACGCTGTGTATAAGCCTCACTCAGGTTCACCGCCTTCGTCGAATGTCACCTGTCGTTTTTTCTTCTTCTTCGGCTTGCTAGCAATCGCAGAGCCATCTTCGGCATCTGCAGCCTTCTCCGCCAAGGACGTCTCGCCGTTACCGTTGTCTGGCGTCTTCTTCTTCTTTCTTTTCTTCACTGTTACCTCGCCATCGCCAGCCCCATCAGGCGGTGCAGAAAGTTCGCCGCCAAGCGCTTCTATCCTCGGCTTCTTCTTTTTCCGTCTTACAACCGTACCCTCTTCCGGCATGTCATGTGGCTGTATGCGTTCCTGCGCCCGTTGCATCTCTAACCGCAAGCGCTCAACCTCTTTGATTGCCTTCGCCATTTCTTCTTCCTCAGCGTGCCGTCGCTCAACCTCCAGCTGGCTTGCGCCAGTCCTAGCAACATCGTCGACAAGCGAAAGGGTGGATAGTCCGCTGCTGTCCACTTCGAGCAACGACTTCTTACCGCGGGGGATGCTGGCTTTTGCCGGGCTAGCGCCAATTGTCGGTAACTCGTCATCGCCCAATGACTCATCTCTAGTGATCTCGAAATGACGCTTGGGCTTCTTCGTTGATGGTGCTCGCTGTGTTGCAGGTCGCCCAACATCAGTCACCGTGTCCTTACTGTCAAGCTGAAGCTCCATAACAGGGATGGCATCAACGTCGAGCTCCTCGCCGTTTGTCTGCCGAAGGATGTTGTGCATTGGAGTTGACGAGCCCGAGGCGCGTTCGGAGTCAATGTAGTACGGATCGTCTTGGTATCGTGCTCGGCGTTCGGCTTTGCGCTTGTCGCTTGTTTCTCGGTCGAGCGGCTCCGTCTCAGCATCTTGGTACGATGAAGTGCGGCTGGTTCCGGGAGGCTCCAGCAAATCTGCTGCCGGCCTCGCGTGGTCGATCGCGACGGCGACTGGCTTCTCATGGTAGAACCTGTACATTTCGCCCGCACTGTCATCAAAGTCCGTGTCGTACTCTGCTTGCTGCAGTAGCATGTGCAGGTTACCGTTAATTGGGGTTTCAAGATCCAGCTCTTCCGGCTGAGGCACCTTCCGCAAGGCCACCAGCGCCACTGGGTTGAGCTCCATGCCTGTGAACAGAGAAGGTATGGCTTGCGTGAGTAAGAGAGGCGGCTCGGCATATTCGCCAGGGCTGTCGCTTGTTTGTTGGTTCGCAGCAGCTTCGGAAGCCAATCGCATCAGGTCAAGGTACTCTACTGCGCGCTCCTGTACGTCGAGGTTCGGATGCAGCGTCAACGGCTCAAGGAAGTGTACGACCCGCGCAAGGAGCAAAACGGTGTTTGACTGTCTTGTGGATGACCAAGGTGAACTTTGATCACTGGTAAGTGCGACGACAATCTTTGGTATCGTTTGTATGTAGCTTGCAAGGGCGTGCGCCGGAAGCTGAGCCGATGAAGGGTCCAAGAGCGACGTCAATACCGCTTCGGGGTTGGGCAGCATACCGGCGTACTCTCCGGCAACAAATGCGGCAGCAGAGAGCACACCTTGGCCACCATTGCTGGATGCCGGAAACAGTGCCTCTCGGCTCTCAATGAGTAGCAGAGATTGTGCGGCAGCTGCAGCATCCGGGCGAACAGCTTTGACTCTCACGGCAACATTAAGCAGCTCGTTGCCGACGGCATCGGCTATGCTTGTGGTTTCTTTCGCAAGGGATCCGGAATGCCTGCCAAAGCTGCCAGTCGTTGAAGCGGCCGGACACTGTTTGACGAGCTCGATCAACACTCCGATATACCATTCGAAGTCGGTCATGTTCGCGTACGTCTCATGCGAGCACATCTCCAGTATTCGCTCGATGACCGATGCACGGTAGTCGTTGGGCAGAGGCGGCGCTTGTGCTGGTTTCTGAGCCTTCGGTTTGATCGTCTGCTGCATCTCTTCGTCGTCGTCATCCGCCATCGGCTCGATGCCATCATGGGCTGCACGGTCGTTCGACGGGTCAGAGACTGCAGATGCCTTGCCAGCAGTCTTGAGCTGTTTGAGTAATCGTTCCACGACGATCTGGAGGTTGCTAGCATTGATCATGCCAACCACAAGGTCAAGCGCGCGCGTCCGGATGGATATGTCGCCGTCGTCAATGCATTCGAGAATGACGTCTTGATGCTGGGCGACAATGTCCGCGTGCGAAGCGGTGATCTTCGCGAACGCCAACAACGCTACATATCTGAGGTTCGGGTCGCCTTCGACGACGAGCATCGCTCGAAGCTTGTTGACACATAGTCGCGCAATCTCATCGCCTTCTGTCGTACCCTCTGCAGCCTCCATAATCCCGCCTTGAATGATGCCGTTGATGCACTCATACAGTAGGCTCATCGCTGGCGTGGTCTTTATGATAGACGTTAACGGTGGCAGCAACTTCTTGACCAGTCGCGGCTCAAGAGGCGTAAGAGTCGAGAACAATTTGATGATCTTGATCGCCATCCAATTGTTGCCACCCGCAGTCAAAAGCTCGAACAAGCGCGGTGCGAGCGACAAGAAGTCCTGCGGTCTTCTCCAGCCTAATTCGCAAACGACGTTTACAATCGCGGCGGTGACGCTCGGATCCTCGTTCTCGTCCAGCAACCTGTCCTTGATCTTGGGCCATGCTGGTCGCAGAGTTTCTGGATAGACCAGAGCCAAGCGATACAGCGTCACGACGGTCTTCTTCCTGATAGCCGGACTCGAATGAGACAGCCTAGACAGAAGATCACCAAGCATACTCCCTGCCATGTTCGGATCTACCACATGAGGCAAGGTTCCTAACACCAATCCTATTGTGCCCTTGTCGCTGCTACCTAGATCCTTCTTCAACAGGTTCTCGGCCAGCATCAACACTTCCGTCTCTGGTCGAAAGCTCTGCACGGCAGCCAAGTAACCCACTCGCTTCTGAACGTATTTGGCAGAGCTCATGACTTCGAGGACATTGAAGGAAGCCCATGACATGTCGTGACCGAACATTTCCAGATAAACTAGCTTTAGCAATGCCGTTGCCTTCGCATCCATGTCCGAGGTCTTGATCTCGCGGCGGCATTCGGCCAGAGATTGTAGTATATATGCCCGCTCGTTGCCTTTATGGGACCGAAGGCCGCGGATCAGCTGGTAAATGTCCTTCTCGAACATGTTGGCGACAGTCGATTGAGCGCTAAAGATATGGCTATGCCACACTGCTCATCCAAACGTCCCCGATCCTCCTTCTGAATGGAGGCTGCCTCGCTTCCAGCACTGATATAGAGGACAATCCCCGAGTTGTCCACATGATGCTGTTGCAGGCTTTGGTGCTTACAACTATGACACCATCTTCCTAATTTCGCAAGCTGTGTGTTTCATCCAGTGTAGCAGCCAGGTTCAGGACCCGAGAAGTGGGGATCGAAAGGATATGTAGACGAATGCGCAGAGGTGTGTGATGGTTCACTTGGTGGGGCTAGTGCAGTCGACTTCGAGAAGTGGAGACAGGATCTTAAGCCGCAGACTCATTAACATTGAGACACATGTAGCAACGCTTCTGGCCTCCCAGACGCAGTAATACTAAGTAGCACTTTCTCGAACAGCCCCTCAACTATGTCGGACCCTCTGCTTGAAGCGCCTACCCAGACCAATCCATCACATACTCTCGCACTGTCGCAGAAAGCCAGACCGTACCTCGACTCCAGACCATGGTACTTCACCACCCTTCCATACCCACTGAGCCTCTTCCTCGCCCCTGAATCGCAAGAAAGATGGGCCGCCTCCCAAAACCTCTTCCTCGCATCTCTGATCGCCGACGACCTGCCCGTCGCATACGCCTACCTTGAGGACATCACGGAGCGCTTCGGCAAGCTCAATGAGCGCGTTATGGCGCTGCAGGGTCTGTACCAGGAGGCTTCGGCAAAAGACACGAAAGCGCTAGAGGACGTGGTGAAGAACTACGATGAGCTACTGAAGACCGACCCGACGCTCATGGCAATCCGGAAGCGCAGAGTCGCGGTGCTGAAGGGCGTAGGTCGCATTGCGGACGCAGTAGGCGATCTGGTGCTCATGCTGGACGCCAGTCCTACTGATGCGGAGGCTTGGGCGGAGCTGGCAGATTGCTACGTCAGTCAAGGTGCATATGAGCAGGCAGTCTGGTGTCTCGAGGAAGTCTTACTGGTGATGCCCAATGCGTGGAACATGCATGCACGGCTGGCAGAAGTGCAGTACATCCAGTCGCAGAAAATGTCCGAAGGAAGTGGAGAGCAGCTCAAGACGCTTTCAGAGAGCATGCGACGGTTCTGCAGAAGCATAGAGCTATGCGACGACTATTTGCGAGGCTACTATGGCCTGAAGATCACCACCGCGCGACTACTGGCTATACTGGAGAAGGTGAAGAAGCCGCCGACAGCTTCTTCAGATCTTGTGGCCGGAGATCTAGCACCACCGAAAGTAGCTACCGTGTATAAGTTGAATGAGCTGGCGACTGCGAAGCTGGCGGAGATCGTAAGGAGAAGTTCCGCGGAAGAGAAAGGATGGGATGGGTACAGTGGGGCTGAGCTCAAGGCTGCGAAAGCGATGATAGAGAAAGATACCCAGAAGATAGAACGATAATAACACGTGCATTGGCTGTCGTCAGTTGGTATCTAGTAGCCCTTGTCCTCCGGCCCGAACGCCACTCCATCTTGTCCAAGGTCCAGATTCAATCAACAGTCTACGAGATGGCGTGTGCGAACACTTTACTGGCCAGCTCGCTCAAGAGCCTCATCTTCTCCGGCTGCTCCAGCTCTTGGTACACACTGTAGACACTCTTGCCTCGCTTGTCACGGATTGCACCTAGCCTGTTCCCAGCAACGGCTCCAGCGACCGCGCCCGGAAGATTAGCGACAATGAAACCCATTGCACCGCCACTCACTCCACCAACAATACTCCAGAATAACTTGGTGGGCTGGTTGTCGTCCTCTGCCATCCCTTCATCGCGCATCATCTCTTCAAACACGCCACCAAACTGCTCGTTGGAGTAGCGGTTCGCTTCTTCCTCGGTCTTCGCCTTGCCGCCGAAGAAAGATCGCCAGTTGAAACCTCCTGGCATCGTGCCGGTGTCACCATCAGGGCGCGGGACTTCCTCATCTGCTTCATCGCTCGTCTTGCCCTTCCCTTGCCCACTGCTGCTGGAGCTAAAGCCATGGAATTGATTCCTAGTCAAGTCGTAGTCGCGCCGCCTGCCCGGGTCAGACAGGGTGTAGTAAGCATCGTTGATCTGCTGGAACTTCTTCGTCCGGCTTGCTCGTTCGGGAGACTCGGCTGGTACGCGATCTGGGTGGTGTCGTAGGGCCTGCTTCTTGTACGCGTCACGGATTTGTTGTTGGGTTGCTTTCGAGTCGACTTCGAGGGAGGCGTAGTAGTCCACTGGTGGGGCTGCGGCGTATAACGGGTCAACATGGTGTGGGTTTTGGGGAAGTGTAGCTGACGATTACTGACCTGACATGGTAGCAAATCTTGTGGAGTGCAGTCTCTGTGGTCGGTTGATCGAGCGCAAGCAAGATGTGAATCAATGTTCAGTGGAATAGGTAGCGAGTGCGAGTGCCGACTCTTGCAAGCAACAACTGGCCCTACAATTACGAGGCTTCCCGACCGATCGCGTTGTACGTCACTGCTTGGAAAGGAAGGTACGGCGTCGCACTAAGCTGAGTTGATCTCTAGCCCTAGGCTCCCCGTTATGGGCGTCTTCACTCCAATCCACTTAGGACTGCAAGGCTGTTTGCTCGCATGCCACGGTGTTTACAGACGAGGATGGTCACAGGACCCTTGCGCCAAGTCTAACTACTCTTGCTGCATTGACAGCTTCTTGTCAGTGGTCCTAGACCAGCCAAAAGGCATGGGATACCAGCATAGACATATCATCTCTGCTTTCACGACCACGTTCACCTTTTGAATGCTATCACACGTCTTCTTCTCCGCGCCGGAGATGCTCCCGCTAAGCGCGCTCACTACCTAGTCAAATGCATTCAGATGAGTCTCGCGGTACAGCTACCATTCGCCCGTTTCGGAACGCAATTACAGTCCAGCACCTGAGAGTCGAGAATGGATAATTCGCCAACAATAGCAGCCGCAACGCGAGCTAGTCAGCTTAAACGGCAGCTGCCCGAATGAAGTACCGTTTATGTTCATGGTGCTGGTGCCCGTCCTTCAGGGCGTGATGGAGAGTCCAAGGACAATCGTCCCCCGTGATGGCCAACGCCACACCACACTCGACATGCCAATACCACATCCACCGGCCATGAGTGCACTAAGTGGTCGATGTGCAGAAGGTACATGTTTCGCATAGCGGGAAAAGAGTAGTCGGGCTTATCTCGGCTCGCATTGGCAATGGCGTCATTGTTTGGTGTTCCCCACGCGTTCAGCAGCACGCGACTCTGCTCCTGTCCCTTCTCCCTAGCACATCAGGCGAGCACCCGAGCAGCCACACTCCCGCTCGCTCGCGATGGCTCTGCCCTCCTCGCCACCATTACTACCCGACGATGATCTCCCATCCGTGCCCGCATCACTATCCCTCAACTCCGGCTCTGGCGTGCCGATTGGCTCGCACTCACGGAAGAGACAACACTCTGACTTCGCAGGCTTCAGTAGCGACCCGTTGTTCTCCGACTCCACTGAAGACGACAGTGTGCTGGACGTTGACGAGCAACCTCGACGAAAGCGAGCGGTGCGTGGACCATGGTGGAGCTTGAAGAAGCGAGGCGAGCGCAGTCTGAGGCGGACCATGGCGAAGAAGGAGCGCTTAGAGGTGGCTGACAGTGGAGTGTGGATGGGCAGTGACGCGAGTGACGTCAGCATTGACGGCATCATTGCGAGTCAGCAGAAGATGGAGGAGCTGGCGGTGGAAGACGACAACGAACAGCAGCTCCCGACAGCGGCACCAGATGCAGAAGCCTATGCGGCGCGCATCATTCAGACCTGCGTGGACGGAGGGAAAGAGGCTGTTGACCTCTCGGATCTGGCGCTGAACCATATTTCCAATACCACGCTTAGACCGCTACACCATCTGATCAAGTCGTCGTTCAACGAGAACCTCCACCCACCCAGTGAGGATGAATTCGGTCCGCTGACGCCATCCGTCAAGCTATACCTCTCCACAAACCAACTCACTGCACTGCCAACCGAGCTCTTCAGCCTCGCCAACATTACTGTGCTCAGTCTCCGCAACAATCACCTAACGCACCTGCCACCCGCTATCGCGCGTCTTATCAGGCTATCAGAACTCAACATCTCCGGCAACGACATCCGCTGCCTACCATGGGAGCTTCTCGACCTCGTTCACTGCCGCGACGGCAATCACCGCCAGATCCTCGTCCGACCGAACCCGCTCGTGCAGCCTATCGAACTCAGCGGACCGTCTCCCTTGCGGGGCCAGTACCAGCGTCTAATGAAAAGCGAAGACTTTAGCCGCTTCGCGGACACTCGTGAAACGATCGCGAAGATACGGCAGAAGTTGCACGAGCAAGGTTTAATGAACCTACGCGGTGAACTGGAGCTGCGGCTGAAGCTGGGTAGGATGTTGCGGATGCAGTACTTGCAAGACGCTTCTCGGTCAAGTGCAGAAGTAAGAGTGTGCAGGGAAGAGCTCATCTATCTTGCCTCGTCCAGCATTCGGTACTTTGGCGTAGACGGTACGCCTCTGCGAAGATGTGGTGAAGATTGGACGGCCAGTCTCACCCCACCCGCTTACGCTCCTACGGCCTTCGGCTGCGATACCATGCCATCTCTGCTCGAGCTCGGCTTGCGAAGACTACAAGCAAAGTACGACCTACCTCATCTACTGTCCATCTTGCCGGATCTGAACGTCTCACCTACTCTCGCCTCAGCCATCCAGCGCGCCACTGACAATGCGGGTGCATATGGCAACGAGACTTGCACCACTTGCGGACACAAATACGTGGTTGCGCGGGCGGAGTGGGTGGAGTGGTGGTTCAATGGCTATCCTAGCCAGCCGGAGCTGAGCGCGGAGACGGTGCTGCCGTTTCTGAGGAGGGCGTGCAGCTGGGGGTGTGCGAGGGTGACGGAGATGGGAGCTTTCCGGTGCTGAAACTTGGTGGGAATGTAGCGTGTAGCTGTAAATGATGTACAATTTCGCGTGCAACTACGTATGCCGCACGTGCTATCCTCGGATCCCGGGTTGATGGAGAGCGTATGTTTCTCAACGGGAGACTGACGCGGGAACGGCTCACGTGCAAAGGTTGTAGTCGTTTCACACGACAGATCCACATCTCAAAATCTCGCCCTCACAGCTCCCTTCTCCAGCTCCCCAACAAGGCCACCACCAGCCAAGGTCCACTTCTCACTTACCAAGCCCTCCGTAATCGTGCCCCTCATCATGCCACTGCGCGCATAATACTCCATCACACTCCTCGCCTCCTGCTTACTCAGCCCATCCACATTCTTCACCTCCACGTTCTCCATCACTTCTGCTACTCGCTGATCCAGTGAATCGTAAGGGTTCCACTCCGGTAGCTTCGGCTTGAAGGCGTCAAGACCCTGCTTCAGCGTAGCGAGGCCGGCTTCCTGCTCCTGCAAGTGAAGCCAGTGACGTTGTACTGTCGTTGCTTGAGAGCGCAGAGGCTCTGGCAGCGAGAAGGCGGAGAAGCGTTCCAACGCTGTCATGTCGATGTCTGTTATTGACTCGGCGGTCTCGGCTTGCTCTCGCAAATTGTCGCGGATGTCCATGAGCGGCTGCGCTTGTGCCTCGCTAAGCTTGCGCGCGATAAAGTGGTACAATGTCGGCGAGTTGGCCGCCGTGGATTTTGAGATCGCGGCCAACACCATGCCACCATTCGGCAGCGCGGTTTTGCCGGCTAACAACGCGGTGAAGTCTCGCACGATGGCCAGCTCGTGGGAGTGGATGGGTTTAGTCTCAACATCGATGTATGCAGAATTGCGCATGATGTGGTCGACGCCGTCAGCGCTGACAAGGACGGGCGGCCGGTGTAAGCCTTGCTTGTCCGGCTGCGAGGGTGCTGTAAGTTCAGCCCACAATGCCTGCCAGATCGGCCAGGCGAGCTGCGGATCATTGGCACCGAGCTCGACAAGACGAGCGAGCGAAATGTTGGACTGGATGGGTATTGGTAGCTGATGTTGCCTGCTGAGGCGGAGGTCGCTGAGTATGCCCCGGTTGGCTTGTGCAATCTTGTCGAGCAGCTCGGCAGTGTATTGTGGCTGTATGTAGATTGTTTGTCCATCTGTAGTCTTGACTGGCTGAAATGCTGTATGCCCAATGGTGATGTCCTTAGCTTCGGGAATGTGCACGATGATCCAGCCTTGCAGATACGCCACTGCCATGGCCTGCAGCTGCAACACGCTTTTCCCACTTCCTCGCTCACCGGCAAGTAGGAGGCTCAGCATACTCTTCTCCCCTTTCAGAGTCTGCATCATCTCGCCCAGCTCCACCGTCTCCGCTCTGACCAAGCTCGCCGGCCGCCGAAACAGACCCCATCCCTGCGTCGGCTTGAATCCCTCAAGTGCCCTTAGTACATTTACCGTAGCATCTCCAAATCCTACGACTCTGCCCTCCAGCTGCCGTAATAGTGTCGCTCGCCGGACATTCTCAGCAGTGAAGTCCTCAAGTCCAGCTACTTCCAGCGCATTACTATTACTCAATACAACACGCTTTCGCAGTGCCTTCCGCTCGCCTGGCGCGGGTGGTCTGCCTGTAACCACACGTTTGTTCTTGCTCAGACGAAGGCTCTTCGTCTTTGAAGTGTCGCGCTTGGCTGTTGTGGATTGCTTCTTAGGGGGGTTGGCGGAGCGGGAAGGCGTGGTGGAGAAGGCGGCGCGGGTGGCAGCGAGTTTAGCAGCGCGAGATGAGATGGGGGGGAACAAGGAGCGCCTTAGACAACGCAGGCAGATTGGGGTGGACATTTTGGCGCGCAATGCACCTTGGCAGTGTCCCAGTAGTGTAAGCGGAAGAACATAGATTGTAGGTACGGAGCTGGACTCTCGGCCGAGGATTCTCCGCGTTCCGTGGATCTCACTGGACTGTCACTGAACCATCCATTAGGCGCCCACGGGCGTTCAATATCAACACCAGCCGGTGCCGCTCATGGCAAAGACACGTCTTGCGAACGCTGTCCGTACGATGGACGCAAATCATCCAGTTCGCTATCGGACATTGTAATCCAGATCTACACCTCCATCAATCAGCACAAACCATAGGAAACTGGTTATCGAAGTTTCGAGCAGTAGATTGATCGGTCGGCACAATGCCCATTGAACTTCCAAGACCTGTCAAGGACGCCTTGTTCGGACAGTCCGATTTCGACTTCAAACGATGGGGCCCCGTTCTCAGCTTCCCGCTCTTCTACGGCCAAAAGCTGCTTCCTTTATGGCGACACCCAATCACACAGACCAGCCTTACAGCCCTTGGCCTTCTCACTGTCGGCCTCGCCATCGTCCGGTTCATGCTCTTCGTATGGCGCTTTGTGCGGCCTTCACTGCTCCAGACCTATTGCCACTCACCGTCCGGATCTTGGGCGCTTGTGACAGGCAGCAGCGACGGTATAGGCCGTGGCTTCGCTGAAGAGCTTCTGGACCGCGGCTTCAACGTCCTACTGCATGGTCGCAACGCAGAGAAGCTGCAACGACTACAGTCTGAGCTGGCAGAGCACTTCCCTAAGCGCACGGTCGATTCCGTGGTTGCTGATGCTGGAAGCTATGATCGGCCGGAGCGGACTGTCGTGGACAAGGTGAAATCCTTACCCGGGCAACTAACGATCCTAGTAAACAATGTTGGCGGTGTTCATTCGTCTCCGGCACACACCGCATTCACGGAGGTCACGGATATCGACAACCAGATCAACGTCAACCTGCGCTTTCCCACGCAGCTCACCCAGGCCTTACTACCGACACTCAAAGCTAACAAGCCAGCACTCATCTTGAACTGCGGCTCTGCGGCAGGCGTTATAGGCTTACCTTACACCGTCGTATACAGCGGCACTAAAGCTTATAACCATACTTTCACCCAAGCCCTTCACGCGGAGCTCATCGCAGAAGGCATGGACAAGGACATCGAGGTCATGGGTTTCATCATCGCCAATACGGAATCGAATAGTAATCGAGTCGCTCAGCCAGACTTCTTCACGCTGACATCCAGAGACTGTGCCGCTGGATGTCTTGACCGGGTCGGCAGTGGCAACGTGCTCGAATACCCTAGTTGGAAGGTGGGATTGCAATTGCGCGTTGTGGCAATGCTGCCGGAAAGGGTGCGACGGAATACGATAATCGACATTATGAGGGAGAGAGTGGAGGAGGAAAGGGCGACGTTGAAGTCGCAGTAATAGAGATAGTGGTTCGCCAGGAGTCTTCGTACACCTCATGAGCTGGCGAAGGGTATCGTTAGAATCTGGCAATGCATCGGGTGACTGCGCACGAGTGTTAATATACATACGTGGTTCTACGGCGTCACGGAGATGCACGCAAACCGAAGTTCTGATAATGGGGTGATTCGAGTGTGGCAGTACTATCCTCCTCTTGCAACGACCATATTTTCCACTGAGATCAATAGCTTCGCGGATGGATTTCACTTTAAAATGACACTGGGGTCGGGTTCTTTAGAAGTCGTTGAGTGCTGGTCTAGGCTATGCCACTCTTCTCGTAGGCGCCATGTCTGCCGGCTGAGAGCTTGCTACTGCGCGGACTGTGTGCCCGAATCCAGAGGTAGCAAATAACCACAATCACGCCGCCCAGGGCCAGCTTCACAATCAGGCTAAGACCTTCTGCGGAGCTCTCCTTGAGCCCAGTAACGATTTCGCTAGCGTGGTCATGTAAAGGTGTGTTTAGAGCACCGCCAATGGTGTCCTTGAGCTCATCCATCGCTCCCTTGCCAAGGACAGGAACGATACCTTCTTCGTTGAGCGGCATAGACGGCTCCGCAGTGCCCTCGAGACCTATCAACGGGTCAGCCTGCTATCCACGCCGCGTCTGCAACCAGTACCCACGTACTGGCCTACAGCTCGGCCCTAATACCTTCTTCGGGCATCTCGAGCTCGCCGCTCTTCTTGATCTTCACCGTCTGGGCAGGCTTGTCGCCAGCGCCCTTTGCGACGTTCTCGATCTTGTCAACTACATCGTAGCCCTCGAGAACTTCACCGAAGACGACGTGTCTGCCGTCAAGCCAGCTGGTGATGACGGTGGTGATGAAGAACTGAGAGCCGTTGGTGTCCTTGCCGGAGTTTGCCATGCCTGTAGTCATGTCAGTTCCCGTCGCCGCTACAATATTGCGTAAGCCCTTATTTAACATACTCAAAAGACCCTTTTTGCTATGCTTAAGCTTAAAGTTCTCGTCCGGGAACTTCGAGCCATATATACTTTTCCCGCCGGTACCGTCACCGTTCGTGAAGTCACCACCCTGGATCATGAATTGTTTGATCACTCTGTGGAAGGTCGACCCCTCGTAGCCGAAACCCTTCTCTCCCGTTGCCAATGCTCGGAAGTTCTCAGCTGTCTTCGGCACAGTTTTGCCGTACAGGCCCATGACTATCCGTCCCAGATCCTCGTCGCCATGCTGAATGTCGAAGTACACCTGAAATGCTCTTGTTAGCATGGTCACAGGTAGGAAGTAGCGTTATGGCGTCGGTTTCCGTACCTTGTGAGTGATCTTGGGTCCCTTCTGCGCCTCTCCACTCTGGGCGAAGAAGATGAATGTGAAAGTCAGTATCAGCAGGACGCTGATGACAAGCCTCTGGATGCTCGCCATGCTGAAAGGATTCGTGCTAATGTATTACAGCTTGATAATGTGCTTCGCATTCAGCAACGTAGCTCCAGCGCTGCAAGGGACCGAGGGGCCATTGCGGAGCTGGTGGCTTGGCATTGAAGATCGCGGAAGCCAGCGAGATGCGAGAGCGAAGGCGTTTGGGACTTAAGCATACCTTACTACAACTTCACGTGGGACGGTATAAAACAGACTGTCATCATGGTTAGCCTCTCAATTGGGTTGTGCCGGGCAACGCTGACGGGATCAGGTGTTCATCTTCGGCGTCAATTTCAGCGAGCAACAGCTCGTCGCCAAAGCTCTGCAGTCTTTCTACGGCATCGGACC
The DNA here is from genome assembly GCF_000338955.1 of Baudoinia panamericana UAMH 10762. NCBI lineage: Eukaryota > Fungi > Ascomycota > Dothideomycetes > Mycosphaerellales > Teratosphaeriaceae > Baudoinia > Baudoinia panamericana. The sequence goes on along the minus strand of NW_006911271.1, from coordinate 354,102 downwards.
GCACGTGTGCAAAGGCATCATGGCGAAGTACTTCATCCACAACACTGCCAAAGTGGGCGCGCTGCAAGGACGACAGCTGGACGACCTAGGTGCGGAGCTAAGCACGATGACCATCGAAAACGACCTGAGGCGGCAGGTTGTGGACAACATCAAGCGGCTACGGGATATGGGCACATATAGGGGCAGAAGACATGCTATGAGTCTGCCGGTGCGCGGACAGAACACGAGGAGTACTCAGGTAGGTGTCCGCCTTAAGTGCGGGTTGTATGACTGGACTTGTGACTGATTGATGCCTAGATTCTCACCGCCCGGAAACTGAACAGGATAGAACGTAGAGGATGATGAGTCACGGTCGGTATCTTGTATGCATTTAAGCGAGCATCGGGCGGCGCGTGGCGGTGTTATGATACCCTTTGCACGACGGTCAGGCAGTAAGCGCACGACTGATAGGGAGTTTGGGATCTGAGACAGCGTGCAATGTTGCGCAGACACCACAGCCTGCAATATGCTGTTTTGCGACATTGTCGAGAATCTTTTTCTGGCCCAACGCCAGCATAGCAGTGTCTGTTGGTACAAATGATCAATTAACGACAGTCTATCGCTAGTACTTCCTGGCCAATAAGCCAGCCTCCAAGCGCCCATGCTATGCAAGTAACCTCGATGATGGTAACACCAAGGTCCGAATCCGATTGCTCGCTGAATGCGTCATGACGAATCGACAACATGGTGACCCATCTGCCTGCCTGCCTGCCTGCCTGCCTGCCTGCCTGCCTGCCTGCCTGCCTGCCTGCCTCCCTTGTAGGTGCGCCGTCCCTTCTCTGAACGCCTCCGTAACCCGCGAGACCAACCAAACAGCAAAGAAGGATATGAAACTAGTCTACAGCAATCTCAATGTGCTGACACCGTGCTTCCAACAGTGGTCATGCGAACCAGCCATGTAGCGCACGGTTCGTTGTTGGCGTCGGAGTGTCTCAGAAGCCTGGTGAGAGTCAGATGGTGGTGGTTCTAGGCAACAGCGCACACCGGGGTACAAGAAGGATGGTTTACACACCTTTAGCGCAACAGTAGGCTGCTTGTGTTTTCTTTACTACTTCGTTCCGCCCTCGCGAGGCTGTACCGGCTTGGGCTTACGGATTGGCTGCGAGCCGCTGAAGCAGCGATTGCTGCCATCCTCTCTTGGCTGAGGACCTAAGAGACGACGCCTGCTGCCCGGGTCTCGAGGTGGAATTGGTTGAGGTGGTCGTCCTCCACCATTGGTGCCATTGTTGCTGCCGTAGAAGCCTTGGTCGATGCGGATGTGGCGACCATCCTCATCTCTGGGTTGAACTGGCTTCCCAGGCCTCGGTCGTTGTGGTGATCGGCCGGTGCCTGGGTCCCGAGGTTGAGGATCCACGCTGCTGTAGGACAGCTTGGAGGGTGTGCTTGCTGTCATGCTGCTTTGGGTTTGGCTTGAGGACTTGTGAGATCTTTGTTCGGTCTTGTCTGGTTTCTATTGGCTGTGCCGTGTATTGGTGCGTGATGGTTTCAGCTGTGGTGTTGGTGCCACTGGAAGGTGTAATGTTGAAACAACAGTCCCTGGTATTAGCATGTAAAACGTTTATTATATTGGTTCATCTGGCTTGTTGAGACCGCCCTGGGCGCGTTACTGAATCACAGTCATCAATGCGCCCTCACAATGGATTGTTGGTTGTTGCCTAGGGGTGCGGCCCTTCCAGGCGCAGACCTTGGGCGAAAGTATAAGAGCCGTGAATGACTGCGTTCTTTTCGGGGAGACCGGCGCCCTCTGGAAGAGTTTTTCGAAGGCATGATCTTTTGCCTTGAGCTAGGAACGCGGAATGGGTATGATAGTACGGAAAAAGGTGGCATAGTATCAGCTAGAACAGCATGCGGGAAAAGGCCAATGTGCCAAGAAGGGCACTGCGGTGGAATCGTAGACAGGGGACAATGAAATGGTCCACTTAGCCTTCAACACAAAGGTATGACTGAGTCTCCGATGACATTTCTCTACAGCACCTCCGCCGCACCTGATGCTCTTGGAGGGTGCTATTCGACAGGAGGAAGAGCAGCGTAGCGCGGGCGTGATGCCTGGAGGCCTGGCGGCCTCGCCAAGGCAGTTTTAAGGCAGCGGGCCCACTTTCGCATCTGAAGCTGAATGACGACTGGGCTGCAAGTGTTGTGACTGTTGGACATAGCCGATTACTGCGCGTTGCGACGGAGTGAAAGCAGGAGACGAGACGGAAAGTCGAAGCTAGAGAAGCTTCACCGGAACGGCTGAAGTGAAGCCTCGGTTAGGGTTGCCCCTCTATGCGCGTCTATTCGCAAAGCTCCCTCCGCCGTAACGCCTTATGCAGGAACGCAGAGATCTCGCAACAACCGCGGTCACAACAGCTGCGGTGATTGCATCGGCGCTGCATGAGATCTGCTTACATGAATCGCGAAGCGGTGGTATTGCGATGTCGGCTCTCTCTGTGTTATGCAGCTGTCCGCCAACAATCTGTACAGGTCCAAATTAATTCGTGATCGCACCTGAGGCACCAATGTGCGAACTGTGCGAAGGCGCTTCGTCTGGTCACTCCAGCTCCGCCCCTCAGCTGAAGTGCCACTCACTGCACATGACCAGTCGTTCCGCTTCTGATGAAACGTTCACAAATGACGCTACCGTGCATAGGTTTGCTGTGGCTCTACGAATGAGCCTGCCAATCAGGCTTCGTCCTGTGCTTGATCTCGTGCTGCAATGCTTAGAACATCGTAGAACGAAGCGGGAGAAGGGCGGGAGAAGACCATATGAGACCGCCCATGGCCGCGTATGCTCTTGCGGCGCTTGAGCCCTAGAAAGGTCTGAGTCATTCAGTGACGCTTGCGCCGCTTGCTTCACTCGTCCCAAAGCTTCCATTCGTTTGGGGCGAGTACCTGCCGTTGTTCCTGACACTGCGAAGCGGAGACGTCGGACCACGCTACCAATGCTTTGAGTTTGGAAATACAAGCAACGAACGTCTGCACCGCCCTCTAACAACATCGCCTTAATTTTATTGCTGCTATTCTTCATCGCTGTCGGGCGTGTCCATCGGCTCGTCATCTTCATCATCTTCACCGTCCTCAATATCTTCGGCATCATCGGCCTCCTCACCATTGCCATCGGGCGGCTCTAAGCCATAGTCATCCTGGAATGACTCCAATGTGCGAGATTGAGGCCTAAAGCCCTCCTTCTCAAAGCGGGCAACGAGGTCATTGCACATGACCTGTGCGCAGGTGACGAACATGTTGCAGGTGGCTGGGTTGAAGGCAGGCACCATGTATCTCTTCATCGCCTCTTTGACTTGCTCAGGCGTCACCGCTCGAACCTTGGCAAGCATCTGATGGTTCCAATCCTTAGGCACGCCGCGTATCACCTGACTGAGGTAACTCGCATCTGCTGCGGACGCCATAGTGGGCTGTTCGTTCGCCATGCCAAGCACGATCTCGCTGATGGCGCCCTCAAGGGCCAGCTTCTCCAAGCGTAGTTCGCCACTTGCATAGCCTTCGACTTGCTCCTTGCACTTCGTCCAAGCCTTGTACGTGTCCGGCGATCGATAGATGGTAAATGTAACTACACCCGTATCCAGAGCTAAGCGCCAGAACGTGCCGTAAGCCAGGCCAGGGCCACGCACACCATTCCACAGCGGGCCTTCGACGGCGTCCATGTATGCAGCCGCTACCCTCAGTGCAGGCACATCTGGATGGGTCAGACCTTCAGGACCTTTGATTGCAAGCACAGCGAATGAGGAGTCGGTCGCTGCCAAGGGAACAAAGTATGCTAGCGAGCCCGGGTTCTTCCCGATGTCGCTGAGACAAGCTTTGCGGTCGTCGAGCGGTCGTAAAGGTTGATTCATATCGAGCCCGTCCGTGAGTGCGTTCCAAGCAGATACAGGTCTTGACAGTTTCTCAATATTTGCAGCCACGTACACTCTGAAGTTTTCGGGCTTATGGAGGGCCTGACGAAGCTGCTTAAACTTGTCAAGCACCATTTGCTCATCGGCCTTGAGCCAGTTCCTGATGCGTCGTAAGTAGAGCGCTTTGGACAGCGTGTTCTGTGCTCTGCCGGATGACGTGCGCTCGAAGTGCTCCATGTTAAGAACAGCCATGGCCATGCTGTCTGCGTCGCGCTTCTCTTCTGGGATGTCGGCAAGAATCTTGGTGAGAGATGCAGACAGTCGTACGGGGTCGTCTATTGCGTCAAATAGCATGGTTCGCAACCAGCTAATGATGCTTTCATATCGATCGCTCTCCGCTTCGAACGATACGCTCAGCATCTCGACGTTGCCGCGTACTGTGTTGATCGAATAAGATACAGTCTCTCGTTCGAGCTCAAGCACAACATCTTCGAACTCAATTCTGGCGCCATCGCGCATGACCGGCGTCGTGAAGAAGTTTGCCAGATACAAAGTCAACAGGGGCTTCAGCTCAATCGGCACCATGGCAGTGCACATGTTCAGGTTGATGCGCACGAAGTTGGAAGGAATATGCTCGAAATGAATGAACAGCGAAGAGGCATTGTCGTCCTTGTCGATCGTGGTCTGGATGTTATTCTCCAGCTTGCCCATCTTTCGCGCAGCGCCTGCTCGTGCGGTCGTCGTTGATATAAAGTGTATCGTCTCCGCATCTGGCACTTTGAATTGTTCGAGCAATGACTCTGGAATTGGCCGGTTATTCTCGGCCTGAGCTTGCTTCAGCTGCTCCGCGAGCTGCAGCATGCCCTGCTCTCCAAGCTTCGCTCTCTGCGCTTCCACGCGAGCTTTCTCATTGGCGGTGGTCTTCTCGGAAAGCTCCTTGGAGGGCACTCCCAAGATCGAGATGTGCTCAGCATTAGCGAGCCACCCCCTCAACAACTCTCGCCAAGCGTCCTCGGAAAGCAACGCCAGGTCATCGAACTCTTTGAGACTCTCAAGATGCTTGAGGTCACGACCCGCACGGTCACCGTACAGATGGTCTTCGAGCACAAGGGTCGAGAAGAAATCGCCCGCATTCTCGCTCCGAGCAACTACCTGCCGTCTCAGACGCTTTAGGCAGTCGTGCAGGTAGCCCATGTTGAGGGGTTGATTCGCCACATCCTTCAGCAGTGCTACGAAGCGTTTCTCCACATCGGCAAGCCTGTCCGTTTCGACAGCTGACAGATAGAAGATCAGCGCAGAGTCTAGACGCTCCTCGGACTGGCAATAGACCATGCTACACAGCTGCTCCTGTTCAACGAGAGTGTTCTCGAGCACTGAAATGGAAGAGCCACACAAGTATTGCGTAAGAACAGCCATAGCATTACTCTTCTCATGATCGTCGTAGCGAGGACCGACGTAGCCGATCATGATGTCTCCCATTGACTCGTCCTCTTCAGGGAAGTATACTGCCTTCACTGAAGTCTGCTTGACTCGTGGAGTGTTGGACGAAGTGATCCAAGGTCTCTGGAACGGCTCTTCCACAGATGGTACATCCTCCATGATCGAGCTCTCAAATCTGTCGAGTATCGCTAACAGCTCGTTATGATCAACCTCGCCGGTCAGGATGATGCGCATGTTCTTCGGTTGATACATCTCCTTGTGGTAAGACCGGATGCGATCGGCTGTTAATACACGAAGCGCCTCCATCATACCTCCGGTCTCGTAGCGGTAACCATTGCCCTCAGGATACATTAACCGCCGAAGCTCCAGGTCCATCAGCTCCTGGGAAGTATTCTGCGTCGCCTGCATCTCGGAATAAACAACGCCTGCGTCGTTGCCTTCACCATCTATGTGATGTACTTCGGTGTAGCATCCGGCGTCCGTGAGAGTGGGCACGATGAGATGGTCTAAGTAGACTGGAAGCATCTGCGCAAATGCCGCCCATCCTGCTGTGTCGAGTGTGTACGTTGTGTTATCTACAGACGTCCAAGCATTTGTGGTACTGTACATCCGAGTAGCTAGCTTGTCCAAGAGTCCTTTGTAATGGTACTGCTTTGAACCCATGAAGACAAGATGCTCGAGAGTGTGAGGTGCGCCAGAGTCGTCGTGGATTTCGGTGGCCACAGCGAAGTAGCCATTGATCTTTGGACCCGGCTGGTCAACGACGGCCACCCGCATGCCCGTCCTCGCCGATTCATACTGGGTGATCGTAACGGGGGCATACTCCAATTGGAGCTTCTGCACGGTCCGGAAACGAGGCGCTTCGTCGTGGACGGAAGGCATTTCGACCAAACCACCTTAAATATTGAGCTTCTGAGGTGCTAACGCACGCCAGAGGAACGCAGAGAAGCTTACTCCAACGATAGACACTGCCTAGGTAGGTATCATGCGTAGTCTGACCGTGAGTACGGCTTGTGTGTATGGGAACAAGCTGGGAAGCAGAATGCGTTTGGAGAGATCGTTGAGTTTGACAAACGAGAGAGCACCGGATAACGAGATCTGCAGCTCGCGCGCATACCTTGCGGGATAGAGGCACCTACATAATGTAACCTGTGTCTCACCATTGATGGGAGACGACGCAGAAAAGCGTCCATGCCTGAGGCAGCAGGTTGCGAGGGGGCGACATCCTCTACCATTCACGGATTGGAGCTTCGATAAAGCAGAGAAAGGTGGCAGTATTTGCTGTGCCGAATTGTTGCTGCGAGTGCTAAAAGCTGGCTTTGACGGTGTTGTTTGTATGTGCAACTCTGGCCGATAACTTGGGGCGCCGTCACCGGCAAGACAGCCTGATTTGCGGCTATTGGTTGGTGGGTTGGCAAGACACGATACAAGGACGGGAAGCTTGGATTCTCCACGCCGGAAGCGCACAAAGCTTCTCGGCCTCGCATCTGGCGCATCAGCCACGTAACGTAAGGGTCGGCTGGATCGTATCGTGAAGTCCGAGTCAGCTAGCGAGCGGTAGCCAACGGCAAGCATGTGAGCGCAACTATCCACCTTTCTATTCCATTCACTGTGTCTTTCATTTTCTGCCAATGTTGCTGCCACTAATGGTATAGATGGTTGCGGAATACATGTCGCTACCCGGATCGCCGTTGCGTCCCATGCAAAAAAGCCGCCCGCCATGAGCTCCTTGCAACACATCCTGGCTGATGAGCCGGCGGACCCTTCCAACGCTGCTGCACCAGCACTCGAACTGAAGTCTGCCTCGAGCTCTGCTGCAATGCCTCCGCCGCCCTCAATCCCGGTCCACGGAAGCTTAGACGACAATGCCGCCGACACACCCAAGGACGAGGATGACGTGCAGCACACCTCGACGACGACCAGCACCAGGCGCAATCCCAGCGGCAGTATCTCATCAGTGTTCTCCGGCAACAAGATGAAACACCTGAAGAAGGAAGACGGCATCCCACTGTGGCGCAAAGACATCCAGTACGAGTTTCTTCGACTCGTCTTTTACGACACAACAAGATGCTTCGCGAAATACAGCATGGGACCGGGAAAGGACAAGAGCAGCTTTACCTTTGCTGAAATCTACATCGACGCCATGGCGAGAAGCAGCAAGTGCAGTAAGATATTGAAGGAGAAGCTCTTGGCGGACACGGAAGGTGCCATATCCATGGCTATGGTATGCTTGCTCGTCAATGTGGGCAGGATGAATACCACTCTCAACTGTGAGTCTCCCGCTCGCATGCACCTGGCTCTTACACTAACCCTGCACAGTCTTCCCGGAAATGCGAGCTCAGCTTCGCACTTACCACTCCATCCCAGCCCTGCAAGCAAATCAGGACCCGAACACATACAAGCAGTTGCAAGACGCACCACGTCTGAAGTCAATACTCAAGGGTGCTACGGAAGACGAACCTCAACCGAACACTCTAGACGACATCCAAACAGCAAGGGTACCTCGTACGAATCCGGTGAACTTGATCTTCGTCATGAGCCAGTACGCGCCCAAGATCACGGAAACGCACTTTCAACAACCTCGAGACTTCTTCGACCTGGTCATGCGAGGTAGTCTTAGCAGTGCCAGTCGAGCAAAAGCGTTCCTTTGGTTAATCTGGTGGTACCTTGAGAGCAACTTCACCCGCGAAGATGCGGAACGGAATCCGTTCGGTCCCGGGCAGTACGGCGAAGGCGAAGAAGGCACTGATGCAATGCCCATCAAGGTACCGACTCTGGAGAGCTTGACCGAGGAGCAAGCTGCTCTTGAGAATGTCGATACCGAAGAGGAAAAGCATTTTGGCGAGGTCAAGCGGAAGGAGCGAATCGCCATTCTTGCAAGCGAGCCTAGTCCGGCAATGACAGCTTTGAAGCGAGCACGGAAGGAGAAGGGTCTAACATCTGCGCGGGATACTGGACATGGATCGGACGAGGAGACGAATGAGCATGCCTGGTATAGAAATGGTAAGCACCTCCCTAAGCGCCTTCCTCGCCTGTTTGCCTGACGAGCTGCTGATGTGTTGAAGGGCCGTCCGCAATGAGACCGTCTGGCTTGCATCACGAAACGGGCAGTGAGTACACTCGATCACCATCTCCGGTCACAAGCCATGGCTTCCAGGCTGTCAATCTTGCTAAGCCAGTGGGCGATATGCGAATCAACAACCTCTTGAATAATGACGAGGCTTCAATGGACACACCGTCCGCTCAGCCCGGTGCGTCTAAGAAAGGACCTGGCAGAGGCAACTGGCGAAGGAACAGGACTAAGCAGGAACCTGTCCCACTTGCTGTCCGCGGGACCGAAAACTCTTACCACGTTCCGCTGGCACCGAACACAGGTCAGCTAAGCTTCGTCACCGAGGTCCCAAACGGTCAGCTACAGCCAGCGACGCCGGGCTCGCCATATGCGCAATACGGTAATGGACTGTCGCACCATTCGCCGCAGCAGACACTTTCCTTCCAGCCACCCGTTACCCGAGATCATATTCCAACACCGTCGTATCAAGCCCAGAAACGTAACCGCGGCGTCACGCAGCATCAGTCTGCTCTCATCAACCACCGAAGACAACAAATTGATTATATGCTCGACCGGCGAATCCGCAAAGTCCACGCTCGTGCACGCGGCATCCGCGAAGACGAAGGCGCAATCATCCGGGCTTGGAAGCGCATCCGCCTAATGCCCACTGAGTACGACTCCGAAGAAGAAGCGATCCGGGCACGTAAGCTACGAGACAAAACGGATGACGACTGGCGTGTTTCGAAAAACAAAGAGAACACGGAAACGCCTGAAGAGCTTGAGGCTCTCCGTAAGCCGAGAGTGCTTTACGCAGGTCTGGCCCTACCTATCTCCGTCGAGACGAATGATGTCGGTGAGCAAGCATTAAGCCTAGCCAAGACGTTTCGGCGCACCTTCCGAAGGCTGGAGCGATGGGAGGATACCAATCTGCCGGGTCAGTCGATGCTTAGGCGGCAGCATATGTTGTCCCGAGGGATGCTGCCATCACAGCGGTACAGCTATGCGCCGCACATGGATCACGACGGGTTCGAGTTTGTTGACTCGGAGTATTCGCGGAGAGGGGCCATTCAGCGGCAGAGGAGCGGGACGGGGCGCGGGAGTGAGCGCCGGATCTTAGCTGCGTCTGCTGGTGATGCGCAGAGGGGCGGCTACGATATGGAGGATGATGAGGGTGGTGGCGAGCTGGACGAGGAGGAGAGGGAATTGCTTGGGGAGGTCGATGCCGACGAAGACGAGGATGAGGACGAAGACATGGCTGATAATTGAAAGAGCAATGCGCATTGTTCATTGCAGAAGATACGAAACTGAACAGGACGAAGCGGCAACTTCGACGTGGCCGCACCATTAATTCATACACCGGCTCGATACAGATAATAGACTTCCCCTTCAATGCTTCATGTCTGAACCGCCACGTGCGCTGACGTCGTAAATGCCCGGGAATCGGGAGATCGGCAACTTCCCCACGGACATTAAGCCGCAACCCACTTGCGCCTTCCCAAAAGCGTGAAGATGCGATGCGTACCTGGCAGCTTCGCCGCAACTTTTCTGGCAAAGTGGCGCGTGCAGCTTCCCACTCTCTCACCGTCCCCAAGCAACACCTTCCTGCCATTGACTTATCATAGAGGCAGCGACGAAGCAGCAGATAAACATTGAGATCTTGATCTCGCTGCTCGCTTCCGTCTTGTCTGTGAGATTGACATCTCCAGACCTGTCCTTTTACCGCCGTTCCGTCTGCAAGCAGTCCATTGCTCAACCAAGCAGCATTCTCTTGTATATCTTCCAGTCTGTCCATACAGCTGTTGATCTGTATTGTACAGTACTCCAAACCAGCGACCTAATATACCCTATCCTTTGACACTGTCCACCTCTTGCCTAACACCCAGGGCTGCACTCGGCATCCTCACTGCCCACAGACGGTGGCCGACAAGATGGCACCTCAGCAAGTCAGCAACCACACCGTCTACCTCTTGCCGCTCAAGGATGACGGCTCTCCCGACCTGCCCGGCGACCCGCCTTATGTCTACCTCTCTCCTCCCACAGTTCCGGCCTACAGCGTCCGCTTCCAGATCGAGGGCACGAGCTCGATATGCCGGCAGGGCAGTCTGTGGGTGAACATTCCGGCAAAGGGAGAGCACTTTGATCGGCAGAAGTTCAGGGAGTTCAAGTGAGTTCAGGTCACCTGAATGCTTTCGAGGGGACATGACATTGACTGCGATGCCTAGGTTGACGCCCAACTTCAACGACTCGATCAAAATTGACGTTCCCATCCACTATGCCGGTGCCTTCTCCTTCTACTGCACTTACACTCCCTTGCCGCCTTTCACGACTGGCAAGGTGGAAGCGCCAAAGCCTACCAAGACGCCGAATTTCTACATCGATGTCTCGCCCGCCTTGCACGTCCAAAAGCAGCGCATACCCCTCGACGCGATCTCCATGATCTCTGTCTTGTCCAAGTTCATGGGCAAATACCCCGATGACTGGGACCGCCATCTTCACGGCATCAGCGAGCGAGGCTACAACATGGTGCACTTCACGCCGCTCATGATTCGTGGTGACAGCAACTCGCCGTATTCAATCTACGATCAGCACACCTTCGACAAGGCCGTCTTTCCGCGCGGCGAGAAAGATATCGAAGAGCTTGTCACGAAGATGAACGAAGAGTACGGCTTGCTAGGTCTTACGGATGTTGTCTGGAATCACACGGCCAACAACAGCAAGTGGCTCGAACAGCACCCCGAATCAGGTTACAACATCAACACCGCACCGCATCTACGTCCAGCGTACGAACTCGACAGCTCTTTACTCAAGTTCTCATCGAACTTGAAGAACCTTGGCCTACCGACCCATCTCAGCAACGAGGGTGACCTGTTGCGCATCATGGAGGCTGTCAAGGTTCACTGCATCGGTGCCATCAAGTTGTGGGAGTTTTATATTTGCGATGTCGAGCATAGCGCCCAGACCGCTGTCTCTGCGTGGATGGAGAATAAGGCTGACCTGGACTGCCCTCTCGAAGACGATGTGCAATCGTGGCCACTAAAGCAAAAGGCCGACTGGCTGCGTGAACATGCCTGTCCTGGCAAAGATCGTATGGGCGAGCGTTTCCGTCGGAACACCGTTCCCGAGCGCGCTGCTGCTTTGCTGCAGAAGCTCTTCGGTAGGTACAACTCGAAGGTCAACAGCGCCGGCGATGAGCGAACCGCCTTCGGCACCATGCACCGCTTTTTGAATGAGCTGAACCTGGACTGGTACCGCGAGTACGACAATGACGTTGCGGCCATCATGGAACAAGTCTTCAATCGCACGAAGTACATGCGCCTTGACCCTCACGGACCGCAAGTCGGCGATATCACCATTGAGAACCCGCTCATTGAGTCGTACTTTACTCGTCTGCCGGTCAATGACACCACAAGCGGGCATGATCCTGACTCATTGGCTCTTGCGAACAACGGTTGGGTCTGGGCGGCGGACGTCATGCGTGACAATGCTGGTCCTAAGTCTAAGGTCTACCTCCGCCGAGAGCTCATCGTCTGGGGCGACTGTGTCAAGCTCCGCTACGGCAGTGGTCCCGATGACAGCCCGTTCCTCTGGAAGTACATGACCGAGTACACGCAGCTGATGGCCAAGCACTTCTACGGCTTCCGCATTGACAACTGTCACTCGACGCCTCTCCACGTCGCCGAGCACATGCTGGACGCCGCAAGACAAGTGCAGCCAAACCTCGTTATTGCTGCGGAGCTGTTCTCTGGTGACGAGAAAATGGACTTCCTGTACTGTCAGCGACTTGGCATCAGTTTCCTGATCAGAGAGGCGATGCAATGCTGGTCTACTGCGGAGATGAGCCGGCTAGTACACATCAACTGTGGGCGGCCTATTGGGTCGTTCGAGGTTGATGACGTCTCCGGCGCAGACCCCAAGACGCAGGCGAACGGTAACCTGACCAACGGCGTGCCTCAAGGTCGAGAAGTCATCCACAAGGTTGTGCCGTCGAAGATTCACGCTCTGCTCATGGACTGCACGCACGACAACGAGACGCCTGTGCAGCGGAGGGACGGCCGGGACACGCTGCCTAACGCTGCTCTGGTCGCCATGTGCGCTTCAGCGTCTGGATCCAACTTCGGCTACGATGAACTGTATCCGCAGCTCATTGAGCTTGTGCACGAAACGCGTCCTTACAGCTCACCTTACAGCAATCTCAAGCCGGACGAGAGCTTGCGCATTGGACCAGGTGACGGCGCAGGTACTGTCAAGCGTCTAATGAACCAGCTGCACAGGATCATGGGTATGGACAACTACGATGAGTGCTTCGTACACCACGAGGGCGAGTACATCACCGTCCATCGCATCCATGCCAAGTCGCGGAAGGGCTACTACTTGATCGCGCATACCGCGTTCCCGGGCTACGGCAATGGTAACGCTGGCTTCCCGCCGCAAAAGCTCAGTGGCACCAAGGCCAAGCTGCTCGGAGCGTGGAACCTGGAGTGCGACCAGAGCTCGGAAGCAAAGCAGGCTGCCATCAACGACAAGGTCCTGCGCGGTATTCCCAGCAAGACCAAGGATCTGAAAGGCGTGCAGTGTGAGTCTCGCGGTGAGGATACTGTCATCACCGTTGGCGACAAGTTCCCACCAGGTTCCATTGCGGTCTTTGAGACATGGATTCCGGGCGCCGAGCACAGCGAAGGCTTGGACAAGTACGTTACCACCGGAGCACGCGATGCGTTCAAGAACGTCAGCTTGACAGATTTAAATGCGATCCTATACCGTGCCGACTCCGAAGAGCGTGCGAACAGTGGAGGCGCGGACGGTGTCTACACCATCCCGAACCACGGTGCGCTCGTATATTGTGGCTTGCAAGGCTGGTGGTCAGTTCTACGCGATATCATCGCCCACAACGACCTCGGTCACCCAATGTGCAACCACCTGCGTGACGGTCAGTGGGCCTTGGACTACATCGTTGGCCGGCTCGAGAAACTTGCGCAGCGCGACATCTACGCCAACCTTGCTGCTCCCGCGGAATGGCTCAAGACACGCTTCGACGCGATTCGCAAGGTCCCAAGCTTCCTACTACCGCGGTACTTCGCCTTGGTCATTGGTACCGCGCATCGTGCCGCCTTCGACCGCGGTATCGAACAGATGAGCCCCAACGTGCAGCACGGTCAACAATTCCTCAAGAAGCTCGCCATGGTGTCGTGCCAAATGCTCGGCTATGTAGAAAACGCCTCGCTTTGGCCGGACAAGCTTGTGCCGGCGCTCGCCGCGGGTCTGCCGCATTTCGCTCAGGACTGGGCCCGTAACTGGGGCCGAGACACCATGATCGCCATGCGCGGCTTGCTCATCTGCACCGCACAGTATGCGGACGCGAGAGAGCACCTGATGTGCTTTGCCAGCGTGGTCAAGCATGGCATGATCCCAAACCTGCTCGGCTCTGGCAAGATCCCACGGTACAACAGCCGCGACTCGGTTTGGTTCTTCCTGCAAAACATCCAGGATTATGTCACGCTAGTACCCCAGGGCGAGTCGATCCTCAAGGAGCAGGTCAGGCGGCGCTTCCTACCATACGACGACACATGGTTCCCTTGGGACGATCCGAGAGCATACTCGAAGAGCAGCAGCATCGAGGACGTCATCCAGGAGTGTCTGCAGCGCCACGCCGCCGGCATGCACTTCCGCGAGTATAACGCCGGCCCAGCCATTGACAGTCAGATGAAGGATGACGGTTTCAACATTGACATCGAGGTCGACTGGAGCTCCGGTATCATCTACGGCGGCAACGAGCACAACTGCGGCACGTGGATGGACAAGATGGGTGAGTCGACCAAAGCCGGCAACAAAGGCGAGCCGGGCACTTCCCGCGACGGCGCGCCAGTGGAGATAACCGGTCTGCTGTACAGCGCGCTAGAGTGGGTCGACGGGCTCAAGAGCGCTGGACACTTCAAGTACGACGGCGTGACGAAGAGCGATGGCCAGCTGATCACGTACGGTGCGTGGGCGGCGAAGCTCAAGAGCAGCTTCGAGCATGCATACTACATCCCCACCAACCCCGATGAGTGGAAGGACTACGATGTTAACCCGAAGATCGTCAACCGCAAGGGTATCTACAAGGATGTCCACCGCGGCAAGAAAGAGTACAGGGATTACCAGCTGCGGCCCAACTTCCCGATCGCCATGACTGTCGCTCCGGACCTCTTCAACCCCACTCATGCTCTCGGTGCGCTCGAGGTCGCAGACAAGGCACTTCTTGGCCCGACCGGTATGGCGACGCTTGACCCCAGCGACCTCGAATACCATCCGGACTACATCAACAGCGACGATAGCGACAACTTCCACACTGCGCACGGACGCAACTATCATCAAGGACCCGAGTGGCTGTGGCCTCGCGGCTTCTTCTTGCGCGCGCTGCTCAAGTTCGACCTGCAGCGCCGCCAGACACATGAGGAGAAGGTCGAGGCGTTCCAACAAGTCACGCAGAGGTTGCTCGGCTGCATGAAGATGATCCATGAGAGCCCCTGGGCTGGGTTGACGGAGCTCACGAACAGGAATGGGAGCTACTGCAATGACTCGGTAAGTCGTACTGCTGTTCCTCATGCATGCATATAAAGTCGCTAACGGTGGTTGCAGTGCCCGACTCAAGCGTGGTCCGCAGGGTGCATAATAGATCTCTACGACGACGCGAGCAAGTACAGCAGCGAGTTCCTGCATGATGGTCAGTCCTCGCAGAAGGCATGATTGGGTCTCCGCGACCCGGGCACGACGTTACGATGGATGAGTGTACGTTTGCGTTGGGCCGAAACATCAGCGGCATAGATTGGCGAAGGCAAGGCCCATTGGGAGTTGTGGATGGAGTATCATTTTGACGGTGTGGTGACAGAGTACTACGCTACTTCACCTGAGCGATGTCGATACATGTGCAGCGCTTGTACACTGTCTAAATACCTGGTGTAATCGATTTTCCGCTCTCAGAGCAGAAACACGCCGAATGAAGCTTAGAAAAGTTGCAGTCAAGTAGCAGTGTCCGACATGGAGCTGCATGCTGCGTAAGTTGGCATGTACAAACAGCCGTTGCTGGTCACCAAGGTTGGGGTAGGGGCGACAGAAGAGGTCCCTGTGGCGATGATTGTAGCTGAGGGGGTTGACAATCCTAAGCTTCTGGCGCACGGAGTACGATATGCTTTTCGCTCGCCTCCCACCGCAGGCACTGACTCAGACCACTCCATTGCTAGCTCAGCCGCTCTTCGCAAACCGCCTCGCAACTTCCTCGATGCCCGGACCGCTATAACTCCGGTCGTAGTGCCTGCCTTGGACTTCGTACTCCCACGAGTTGGCTGCCCAATGATCCCAGTACCAAACCTTGGCGGCTCCGAACTTGGCCACGTCAGCGCGGAAGTCTTCTCTGTCCTTTTCCGTGAAATCCTTGATCTCCGCCGGCTTGCCGTTGATGTGCGTGTACAAGTCCGCGACTTCCTGACCTGTCGGCCAGAAAGTGACTACAGAGTGTTCCGTGTTCTTGATAGTCTGAGGGTCGGAGGTAGCCAGTTCGTTCAAATACCACGCGAGATGGTCAATCGTGCTGCGGAGTATCAGCATAACCCGTTGAGGATCGGGTGAGCCGATACACTTACGTGATGGCGACACGATTGCGCATCTGCTTTTCGTTGGCCCACACCACGTTCTGCCCCAGCACGCAGCCCACGAAGCTAGACGCACGAGTGTCAGCACATCACGCCAGAGACGACAAAACGGGCTGCTCACCCGTAAGAGAAGAAGTAGACGTCGAAGACTCCGGTGTAGACGGCGGTAATCCCAATGTCTTTCTCAATGGCACGGTCCCACCCGGCATGCACGAACTTGAGGAAGGGGCCGAGTGCCGGATCCGCTTCGTTTGCTTTCGACCGTGTCGTGGCGTAGACCGAAGGCACGTAAGTCACAAGGTCCGGCGACTTGGAAAGTGCCTCGACGAGGTTGGGCTCGTGTGGCAACGCACCGAAACCCACTGCCGAGCTGCAGAGTGTCAGTAGGTACCATTATCGTGAAATAGTAATGCGAGATTGTACATAAAAACATTGATGCCCCTGACGGCCTTCTCGATATCTGTCATTGGGCCTTCGATGTCTATCTCCCGCAGTTCGACATGGGAGTGTCCTTCAACCCCCTTGGGTGGGTTGCTGCTTCGATAGAGCAGGACCAGCTCGATCTTGCCAGCGGCAGCCGACTGGAGCAAGAGCTTCGCCGTGGCTCCGCCAACCAGGCCATTGGCACCCAAAAGACCAACAACGTGAACCATTATGACGATCTAGCGTGAATTAGCTCGACATTGGGTACGAAGTCCGCTGTTTGATGAACACGAGTGTAACGGTTCCCAATGGTGACCTTGAGACAGGACGGGTATGGACCGTTATTGTATCAGTGCGATGCTCAGCTTAACACCGACCAAGTCGAATCACGGTTGGTCATCTGTTCCGTGCTTTGTAAGCATCACTCGACGTGGTTATTGTGCTGTAATGGTAAGTGCAGTGCTATGAGGTGTATCTTCCGTCAACAGGGCCTGGCGGTCGTGCATCTACCCTACCTAGGGCATTGTGAAACAGGCAGTCGCTGCGGCAAGCCACACTGTCTGTGTGTCGTCTTACTAAGCTCATCACATGCAGTGTGGAAATTGCACGCAGCTGTTCTCAAGAATAAGACGGACGCAGGATTGTTCTGTTTTCAACAGGTGCGCACGAAGTGATCAGCATTGGGCCGTGGCAGGCTTGGATCACTTCAGGCTACGGAGCTTTATTGAAGGCTGCTTCGTGTGCAGCACACAAGGGGCCAATGCCGAGTTGAGCTCAAGGCCTGCACCTGTGAGTGACCGTTAACATCAAACAACCTCCGTTGAGTATCGACGAAGTCGCACTATCACAACGTTAGGCAGGTCAAGCGTTTCAGCCGTGTAGGAAGGAGGTCAAGGGAACAAGCTCGGGCACGCCCGGCCAGTCTCATCGCCCGCTTGCCGGAAAGTCATCACAAAGCTATGGTATGGTTCTTGATCGAAACCCGTGTCGGAGTTTCCTTGAAGCGAAAATGCGCAATGTCGCGCCGAGGGCGCTCAATGTTGCTCCTTCCACGCCTGTGCAGGCGGAGAACGGAGGAACACTGATGAGTCTATCATAGTGCTTGCAAGTGGCATTGGCTCCGAACACCAACGCGCGACCTTCTCGCACACCGCAGCATGTTGTCATCTGCGTGCCTTGCTGAGGAGGAGTAGTTTTGCTTTAGTATCACAATGGGAGACGGAGTCACGTTTTGATCCCCTCTCCCATCTATTTCTCCTTCCCCACTTGCCATTTTCGAGTGTGTGCCGCTTGAGATTCCAGAACCGAGGCCCAGGGAAGGGCATAGTGCTGACGCCCGGCTGTAAGCTGCCAGCCATGTCGCCGTCGTCGTCTTCGAAATGAAAGTGAGCTGAGGCTCTACTGCCAAGTGAAGTCGCCAGAGTGTTAGGATCCTCTGGGCGCAAAAGGATCGATCATGGCTCGTTCGTCTCACCCCACAACTTCTCCACAGTCTGCTGTTTATCGAGATTAACGTTCAGCCTAGTACCGGCTCTTGCCGTAATCGCTGGGACAGCAGCAACAGCAGCATACCTCGATGCGAAACTTCACCTTGGACATGATTTATTACATGGAGGCAGTCTCAACAATGCAGCCACTCGGGCGCAGAACTTTATCGCGGAGAAGCAGGCTCAAGATCGAATGCTCATTTACCACCTCTTCCAAGACCATGCATCTGGACTCAATGCGAACAACCTCTTCCTGGAGTTCGAGGGCCGGTCATGGACCTACGGGCGGTTTTTCGACCAGCTTCAACGTGTTGGCAATTGGCTGATGAAGGATCTGGGTGTCCGCAAGGGTGAGATGGTGGCGATCGACGGGCCTAACAGTCCTGAGTATCTGATGCTATGGTTCGCACTTGATGGGGTTGGAGCTTCAATCGCGTTCCTAAACTGCAACCTCAGCGGCGCACCTCTAGTCCATTCGGCAAAGGTGAGTCGTGCCTTCAATGCGAAGACTATCATCCTCTCATACCAGTATAGCTGTGCGAGTCCCGCTTCTTGATTACCGATCGCAGCGTCGAGCACCTTGTCGAGCCTTGCCAAAGCGAGCTGGGTGACGCTGGCATCAAGGTTTTATACTTCGATCAAGCCTTCATGGAGTCGCTTAATGACGCTAAACCGATCCCTCGTGAAAGGAACAGCGGTATTCAAGCCGGCGATCTCAAGGAGCTCATCTACACCTCCGGCACCACGGGCCTGCCCAAAGGGGTGATCATAATGGCCGGTCGCCACCTGAACACCGCCCAAGCAATGGCTACTTACCTCAAACTTAAACCTGGCGATAAGTTCTACACATGCCTCCCGTTGTACCACGGAGCTGCCCAGGGCTTGTGCATAACACCAGTCATCTACTCAGGCGCAGCAGTCACGCTAGGCAGAAAGTTCTCCCACAAGACCTTTTGGCCTGAGGTCTCCGCTTCAAGGGCGAACCGGTTACAGTATGTCGGGGAGCTGTGTCGGTATCTGGTGAATGCGCCTCCTCATCCTCTCGAACGTGCACACAATGTCCATGAAGCCTGGGGTAACGGTATGCGGCCGGATGTGTGGGAGGCTTTCCGGAAGCGGTTCAATATCCCGCTTATTCATGAGCTATATGCTGCTACCGATGGCATGGGTGCCACATTCAATCGCAACTACGGCGACTTCTCGAGGAGTTGCATCGGAGTCAGAGGGCTAATATGGCATCGCGTAATGGGCAACAATGAGGTGCGAGCGAAGATCGATCCCGATACCGAAGACATTGTTAGAGGCAAAGACGGCTTCGTGATCAAGGCCGGTGTCAACGAGCCAGGCGAGGTATTACACCGTGTCGATCCGACATTGGCGGAGGCGGCCTTCAAAGGCTACTTCAACAACCAAGATGCATCGAAGAAGCGATGGTTAAAGGGTGTCTTCGAGCCTAACGATCTCTTCTTCCGGAGTGGAGATGTTATGCGGGTTGACGCCGACGGGCGCGTCTTCTTCGTGGATCGCTTGGGCGACACGTTCCGTTGGCGGTCCGAAAACGTCTCAACGAATGAAGTCTCGGACATCCTCGGCTCATTCGACCAAATAGCGGAGTGCAGTGTCTACGGCGTGGCAGTACCGCATGCTGATGGTCGTTGCGGGTGCGCCACTATCGTGCCTGCGGCGTCAACGTCAGTAGAAAGCTTCGACTTTGCGCGGTTGGCGGAGCATGTCATCAGCAGTCTGCCGAGGTACGCAGTGCCGCTTTTTTTGCGGCTGGCTCCCGAGCTCGCCTATACTGGTACGTTCAAGATCCAGAAGGGCCAGGCGAAACGGGAAGGTGTGGATATAGATTTGATAGAAAAGGCAGGCAGTAAGGATAGGCTGTACTGGTTGCCGCCAGGGAGCAAGACATATGTACCGTTTGGGCGGAAAGACTGGGAGGCTATTAAAGCCGGTGATGTCAAGTTATGATCTATGAGATAATGCTGTTAGCGATGCATCGACGCAATCAAACATGCGCTACCCCTTGCTACGCAGACGCAAGTCACCACAACCTCATCCACGAATGGTTGGCCTCATCACAGCTCCCTGAGCATGCCTTCTTCGGCATCGAGCTCATCGCCGTACAGCTGCACGCGCAATGCTTGCACAGCTTCACTTTGACCGATGCTCTTGAACCAGCCTTCCATGGAGTAGATGTCATCCGTACATTGCCCAACCACAGCTTTGAACCCGTTCAGGTCCTTGGCTTTCCGCTCCAGCTCGGTTGGATCACTGTCGCTATACGCAGAGAGCTCCATCTGCAGTCGCTTGACTTCAGCTTCCAGTCCAGTCTTCGTTGCGACAAGGGTCTCACGGCGTTCACCGCCACTGTCGAGCATGTCTTGTTCGTCCTCGCGCTGTGCTTGCGACTCGGCGAGCTTGATTTTCAGGTCTTCATTGATAGCATTCGCCTTGTCGTATGCGGAGCGAGCGTCATCGAGTGCTTTCTCGCGTATCTTCTTGTCTTGAGAGGGAAACGACCAGTACCAGTTACCTGAGCCAATCTTCTCGACGTTAATCTTGTTGTCGTCCTGCAGCGCCTGTATGTAGTCTAAGGGCACATCGTTGTGAGCAGAGGTTGTGGGCCACCATGCAAGACATGTTGCACACCTTTGACTTGCATGCCATTGATGGAAGCGACGGACGGAAGCTGCTTTTCAAGGTCTTTGAGGCTGTGTGCTACGCGCGACTTCTGGAAGTATGTCACGATCGAAGCGAGCTTGACGGGATTGCAGTTAACCTTGGGCACCTAGACACTATGTAAGTTAGGTTGATCCAGACACTGCGGCAGTGCGGCCCGACTCACCATCTCGCTGTCTGTGTTATCGAGCTGGGGAATAAAGCTCTGCCACTGTGGCGTGAGGCTGTGTGGTGAGGCAAGGTGAGGTGAAGTGATTTGAAAGTAGTGCGGTTAGGCGTTCGAAATGTGACATCCTGTATAGCCAGCGGCGACCCTACATCACCTCTTCATGACTCACTTCACAGAATGTTCGACTGATACCACCGCAGCCTCATACTGGCCATTTCCTGTAGGCACCGCGCGTTTTCATATATCATCGTCATGCCCCTAAGCCCACATGCGCCAGTTGACCAAGGGACATCATCCGTTCGCTATTTTCAGCAAGCCAAAAAGTCATCATGCAGATGACTTTGTATGTTTCACGCACTCAGCGCATACAATGAAGAGTCGCCTCGGTGTGAGGGTGATTATTGGCCGCATTGCCGCATGGCTACCCTCCTCCGTAAAGCAGACGCGCACGATGCATTGTCCGGATATGTCGCACGTGCAGTACTATGCTTCCGCCATGTTGGCATGACATTTCAGACTACGAGGTCTTGTACCAGGCGGTAGAGCACATATGAAGCTCCTTTTGGCGTCTTGTAAACACTACTGACCAAGCCACGTCAAACCTGCAATCACATGCATTGACCCTTCTCGAATTCGATGACCTTTCTCCATGACTCAGCTGGTGGCGCGCGGCGTGCATATCCGTTAGCGCGCTTTCCGCGGGATTGCCCGATCGTGTTCCGCCAAAATTTCCTGCAGCCTCTGCCAACGCCATCCATCTCCCACCCACAATCCACACTCGCACTCCGAAACCAACAACCCAAACTCTTTTCTTGACGCTTTCAGTACGTCGACTCTAGTTATTGTGTTTCTTTGCAGGTAATACTTGCATACGAGGCATACGAAGCCAAGAAAGCTTCAGCACAAGGCAACCGACCGCTTTTCACTCACTTCACCCTACTCTAAATCATCAGTGACGTTCGACGGCAGCAGCACATCATGGCGGAACAGCTCAGCATGAACGGACTTTCGCTCCAGGACTCGCAGCACGCTCCTAAGCCTGGCCAGCCCCAGCAGAACGGTTTCTCTGAGCGTTCTGCCTACGTCCCACCACATGCGAGGGGCCAACCGCGTGGCGGACCACCAGCGGCCGGTGGTGCCGGGTTCGAGAACGGCGCAGGAGGGCCACCGATGAGCAACGGCATGAATGATAGCGCGTGGGCACCGCAGCAAAGGTAGGCTAGATATTACCCACACCCCAACCAATCCTAACGACCAGTAACTAACGAGCATTCAGCAACGGCTTTGGAGGTGCGCCTCGCGGCGGAAACTGGAACGCTGGCGCTCAGTCCTTCACTCCCCGCGGCAACTTCGACAATTCACCGCAGATGCCGCGTGGCTTCGATCGCAACGCCTACGGTGCCCCTGGAGGCGGTTCAGGAGGCGGCTCAGGTGGTGCTCGTGCCAACATGGGCGCAGGAGACGGACAGTGGAGGGATGGCAAGCACGTTCCGGGTCCGGCCAACCAACGCGTCGAGCGTGAGCTTTTCGGTGCGCCTAACGACCCTTCCAAGCAAGCAACCGGAATCAACTTCGAAAAGTATGACGATATTCCCGTTGAGGCATCTGGCCAGGGCGTGCCGGAACCTGTGACTACCTTTACGAACCCGCCTTTAGACGACCATCTCCTCAGCAACATCGAATTGGCTGGTTACAAGGTCCCGACTCCCGTGCAGAAGTACTCTATCCCTATCGTCATGGGTGGTCGCGACCTGATGGCCTGCGCTCAGACCGGTTCAGGCAAGACTGGCGGTTTCCTCTTCCCGATTCTCTCGCAAGCGTTCCAGAATGGACCTAGCGCAAATATTCCGCAGCAAAGTGGCTTCGCTCGCCAGCGCAAAGCGTACCCGACCTCGCTCATCCTTGCGCCGACTCGCGAACTGGTCTCTCAGATCTATGACGAGGCTCGCAAATTCTCGTACCGCTCATGGGTCCGGCCTTGCGTGGTTTACGGCGGCGCCGACATCGGTTCGCAGCTTCGCCAAATCGAGCGCGGCTGCGATTTGCTCGTTGCCACTCCCGGCCGTCTTGTGGATCTTATCGAGCGAGGCAGGATCTCACTTGCTAACATCAAGTACCTAATCCTGGACGAGGCTGATCGCATGCTTGACATGGGTTTCGAGCCGCAGATTCGTCGAATCGTTGAGGGCGAGGATATGCCGCGTACCGACAGCCGCCAGACGCTCATGTTTTCCGCCACCTTCCCTCGCGACATCCAGTTGCTCGCTCGCGACTTCCTTCGAGAGTATATCTTCCTTTCGGTAGGGCGTGTTGGCTCAACTTCGGAGAACATCACGCAAAAGATCGAGTATGTCGAAGATATCGACAAGCGTAGTGTGCTTCTGGATATCCTGCACACGCATGGTGCAGGCCTTACCTTGATCTTCGTCGAGACAAAGCGCATGGCGGATTCCCTTTCCGACTTCCTCATCAACCAAAACTTTCCGGCCACTTCCATCCACGGTGACCGCACCCAGCGCGAGCGTGAGCGCGCCTTGGAGATGTTCCGTACAGGGCGCTGCCCCATCTTGGTGGCTACTGCTGTTGCTGCTCGTGGTCTCGATATCCCCAACGTCAAGCATGTCGTCAACTACGACCTACCCACAGATATTGACGACTACGTGCACCGTATCGGTCGTACAGGTCGTGCCGGCAACACTGGTATCTCCACCGCCTTCTTCAACCGTGGCAACCGCGGCGTGGTTAGGGACCTCATCGACCTGCTCAAAGAGGCAAACCAGGAGGTGCCAGGCTTCCTCGAGACCATCGCTCGCGAGAGTTCTGGCTTCGGCGGTGGCAGCAGTCGTGGCGGTCGCTCAGGCGGCCGTGGCCGCGGCTCTGCAGCCATGAAGGACGTGCGTTCCTATGGCGGCGGGCAGCGCCCAGCCTACGCAGGCGGAATGGGCATGGGCATGGGCGGCGGCATGAATGGCGGCTACGGTGCTCCAAGTGGCGGCTACGGAGGCGGTCCTGCGTACGGTGGCGGCTCGTACGGCAACCCCAGTGGGCCAGGCGCCAACAGCTGGTGGTAAAGCTGAGCTACTAATTCGGCACTCACAACGGCGGATTTCTTATGTTCTTTAATTGGCGCGTCTTACTGCTTACTTTTCCCGGACGCGAACTCGGTCTCATCGGATCGAACGAGCCGTGCGGCATACGATATACCCATCTCAGCATGATAGACAGCGCTGCTTTTTCTCGACACAACAGTTGCATCGCGACGGCGTGGGGAGAGAGGGCGGGCGCTCATTGCTCGACTTTCGCGAATGACTTGCACTGCCTTGCACAAACACTACAAGGTGGCGGTGCGCGAGTCTCTTGCGACAAGTCGGCAGACTTCACAACGTTCGATCCGGCTGCTCCGGGCAGAATGGATGTCGCGCTGCTCATACGATCGCGGAACTGGCGTTTAATAGATGGGTTTGGAGCGGGCGTAATTTATGGTACTGTTGTTTTTCTAGTAAGCGATAAAAGCAAGCAAGTGGTTCGGCGCGAGTTGTCGAACATCAGCAATGGCGCTCAACAGAGCAAGGATGCCCACATCGGCTGGTCGAAGTGAGGGCTCGCTTACGCGATCTGGACCAACCTACTGGTCTATGGGTTCTTAGCGAGCCCTCTCAAAGTCGACGTGAGTGTGCTCATTGCTCGGATGATACCTTGACAACCGCTACGGACAGCGAAATGGGAGGGTGGCATCTGGGAGCGGAACTCCTGCTGGCTCTTCAAGTGGGAAAGCCTGGTACAAAAGGCACCGGACGGCTATTCGATGTCATCAATGCTGAGACCTGTCAGCTTCGCATAGATTTACGTTCGCAAACCATCGAACTGTGTACTTCCTTGAGAAATCCAACTGTGCTCACGTGACACTGGACTCGTAAGCGGCAAGTTGCTGCACTTCATTGTAAATTCTATTCCACTACTGCCCCACTAACTTTATGCTAACACGATCATTTGCGACCGATAGAGCAGATGCTCCAATTGACGACTGTTATTATACTAACGGTATTGGGTCTGCAACCTACAGTCGCCGTGCCATGGGAAAAAGGTGTGGTGGCGAATGTGATGTCAACGTAGGATCATACAGCGTACACAAAGCTCGATAAGTGCATGTATTCAGCTCATCTTTGTCTTCATCTCATACCTAGTCATTTGTTTATGCTCCGCATATTCGCCAGCAATCTACGGCGTAACTTAGGCAACATGACGTCTCAACAAGCAAAGCAGCAACTCCCGGGCCTCTCACGCCCTGATACGCCTCTGGACAAGCCACTACAACCGAGCGCTTTTCCGTCTTCAGTAGACCACGCACCTGGAACGAAGCCACAATGTCAGGTCGAGCGACTACATATCAAAGTCGAAGATGGCCCAGACGGCAAGGTGACCGGCTTTTTACATTCTCCCTCCCCGTACCGACCTGGCCAGCACAGCAAAACCGCAGCAGTGCTACTCTCTGGCGCGGGTGGCGGCGTTGTCGGGCCAAGCTCAATGTACCTCAGTATGGCCGACAAGCTGGCCAGTTTACCCAACCAAGCCGTCCTGGCTCTCCGGCTAGACTACCGTTACCCCGCGCGGAACAAGTACTGCGTGCCTGACGTCAAAGCCGCGGTCGACTTTCTGCAGCGCGAAAAGCAGATCGAGAAGGTCGTGCTGGTGGGCTGGAGTTTCGGCAGTGCTCCCGTGTTCACCTTCGCTGCGCAAGATCAAAGGTGCAGTGCCGCCGCGGTCGTGGCACCGCAGACGGCAGAAACGGAGGGCATGTACAAGATGCCGCCCCGGCCTGTATTGCTTTGTCACGGAACGGGAGATCGGACGTTGTCGCATAGCTGCTCGAAGCGGCTGCAGGGTATGTATCGGGATGCGGATGCTGCTGGGAAAGGTGTTGTAAAATTGATGCTGTTTGATGGCGACGATCATGCTTTGACTAAGAATGCTGTGGAGGCGGAGAGGCTCATTACGGAGTTCATTATGCGGAGGGCAGGTGTTGAGTTGAGCGAGGAGGCTGTGAAGAAGGCAGGAGAGCAATTGCTACCGGCGAGCAAGGAGGAGAAGGTTGAGCTGATGAAGAAGGGTGGTGATCTAAAAGGTCCGGAGAGCGTAGATTGAAGTCGGCCGTACTCCAGACACTCACATTAACGGAGAGTCCATTACCAACTAAGCTCTAACGTAGCTGGCAAATGGTCGTTGTGATTGCTCGCCTGCTGTATCTTCACAAGCCAATATATTGTTGGCAAGTGTTCCCAGATCTCTAGTCCGCCATGCTTTGACCTCGACGCGAGGCAGGTCTGAAATGATCTGGACGACTTCTGTCTTGCCAACCATGGAAGGTTAGCTAAGGCGCAGTCTTCAATCTCGCGCTAAAGGCTTTGAAAGCCTGCCAGTGACCTCACCGTAGTGAACATCCGTCAAGGTGCTACGGCGGGCGTGTAATCTGTTCTGCAGCGCGAAAAGAAAGTAAGGGTAGAAGAGAAGGAAGCCGGGGATGATGGAGGATAGTTGTGCCAGAAACGGAAGGAGCGCAATGCCAAGCCGGCACTAACCTGAAGCAGCATAGACATGGCATGTAACCACTTTCTCTCGCAAGAATGGTAGGATTCAGTATGACTTTCGCGTACATCAATGCCGACCCCCATTCACCACCGCGGTTCCATTGGGCATCTGCTGTGAAGGCGGCTGTCCGACCTTTGGCTTTCCATTCGGCAGATCCTGCGGTGGTGGCGGGGGCGGCGGTCCGTAAGTCTTAGGCGGAGGCGGATCCATTGCTTCCTCCTCCGTCTCATCATCGTACACTTCATCGTCATCCTCGTCGTACTCCTCGTCATCCTCATACTCGCTTTCAGTGCCTTCACCCTCCTCATCGAACTCCGCGCCCACATCGACGTCGTGTCGTAGCCCACCTGCAGCCGCTGCGCCTGCGCCTCCGTAACCACCACTCTGCATAGCCCTGCAAAGCTTTTTGAGTTTTTCGTTCTCTCTCGTGAGGCGGTCGATGGTCTGCTGGCTTTGGCTTCGCTCCTCCGCCATTTGAAAGATGTTCTTGTTGGTCGCTTCTTGCTTGCGGGTCAAGTTGAGGTTTTCCTTCTCGAGGCGCTTGGTCTTCTTGGACATCTCTTCCATCTCTTTGCGGAACGTGAGGAAGAGGTCGTTGCTGTTATTCAACGTGTCTTCTACCTGCTAAAGGGGTCAGTCAGTTAACTACAACCATCACGACAGCAACGGAGGTGCTCGAAGAGGGCAGGCGTGCGTGCAGAGGTGCGCGGGTGAGGCCTTTCGCCAACGTACCTGCTTAAACTTTTCCACGTAGACGTTGAGCTGACCTCTGAGCTCGTTCTCCGTCTGGCTGAAGGTGCTAACTTGCCGGGTAAGCTGGTGACTCTTGCTCAATTCGCTTTCCTGCGCCTTTTTGAGCTGGTCATGGCGTGCCGTCTGGTATGCAATCTCAAGGTCCTTCGTCCGCAGGAGTGACTGGAATTGCAACTCCCGCAGCTCGTACTGGTGCAGAAAGCTTGTAAACTTCTCTCGAAAGAGTTTGTCGTGTTCCAGCTCCTGTCCGCTCTGCTGGTGCAGCTGCGCAGCCTGCCGTGGCGCCACAACTTCCTCTACGTCAAGCACGAGGCCTTCCAGCCGTTTTTGAAGCTCTTCGTTACGATCTACACTTGCCTCTCGTAGCTCTCGGAGATCCTCCTTCAACTTCTTATTCTCGCGCGTGAGCTCTCGACTCAGCTTCTCCAGCTTCTCCTTCAGGCCTTTCTCTCTCGTCCGTTCTTTGCTCACCTCCTCCTTCTCCTTCTGCAGCTGATCGCCGCGCTTCTTCGCCTTCATGTGTTCGCGTTCCACTTTCTTCATATCACCCAACAGCTCCGTGTACCTTCTGTGAAGTGCGTCTAGCTTGCTATTGTGCGGTTCGAGCGTGTTCAGCATATTCGTCAGCTCCCTATTGGCCTTCTTGACTTCAGCCTCAATCTCGGCGTTCTCGGCAGCATTCTCCGTAGTCGATGCCTCAAGCTGTGAGATCTTTGAGAGTAGCTGCTTGTGCGTGTCTGTCGAGTCCGGAGCCGCATTGTTAGTGCCTTTCTTGCCCTTCTTCGAATTCGTCTTTGCGGGCGCAGGGGCAGCAGCTGGCGGTGGTGGTGGGGCAGGGGTTGAGCCGTCCGATTGCGAATAGTCCATGGATGCTGGCGAGTTACGCGCCTCACTTGGCAGTTGGGAAGGCATAGGGGCGGCTTGGTGGGCGAGCGTTGCCATGATGGGGTCGACACGCTATCTCGACTGCCGTGTGTCGCAGGACCGTATGAAGTAGCGGGACGGCGATAGGCCGTTCCGTCTCGCGTTGTTGAGTGTGCGAGTGATCTCCGCCTGTGTGAAGCCTGCGACGTACTCGGCTCGTCTGCGCAAAGGCAACCCGGACATGAGAGATGCTGACTCTGCCACAAGCGTTGGCCACAGCCTATCGGTCCAAACACTTGTGTCTCTAATATGTCATGGATCTGAGGGCCAGTAATACACACTGATACGGTACCAATAGTGTCCTCGCGAGTGGAGTCAGGATGGTCTCGGCAGGACGCTCGAAGATTTCTCCTGTTCTCGCTTAGACCGGCCAAGCAATGCTCCTCCGGACAGTCTGACAATGGCCCGGGATATGTTGCTGCTGCTGTATACCAGACTTGCGATGCGTGCGTAGTCAAAGGCTGGGGTGATACTCGAAGACAGTGGTGCTGTATGGGGAGACGCAGAGTCGCCGCTGCTTTGGTGCAGAATGAGGCATGAGTGCTCTCCGGTACTGCGGCAATGGGAAGGCCTCTGATTGGCTCCCCGGACGGGAACAGGATCGAGGTGCCGTCGACATCGCGTGCTCCTACAAACTTCTTCCTCGTGAGGTCTGCGTACATGACTCGGATGTACCTAAAGCTATAGGCAGATATGCTCACCTCTCGCTGTGATGGACGTGTGTATCGTGCCGTCGCGCCATACGTCCGACGGCTGCGGGCGTCGAACAGACACTACGCCTCGGTAGCAGACCTTTCATCTCTGCCCAGACAGGGGGACCATCTGCATGGCTTTACGCTGCAGCGAACGAAGCATGTCCCTGAACTGGAGCTGTCTGCCTTGCACTTCCGGCATGACAAGACTGGCGCGGATTACCTTCACATCGCTCGTGAGGATAAGAATAATGTCTTCGCCATTGGCTTCAAGACCAATCCGCCAGACGCCACCGGCGTGCCGCATATACTGGAGCATGTCACGCTTTGTGGCTCGGAGAAGTAGGCGACCGTCCGTTTTGGCAACGATGAGGCGTGTAGGCTGATGGAAGAGGTAGGTATCCGGTCCGCGATCCCTTCTTCAAGATGCTTCCGCGCTCTCTACAGAACTTCATGAACGCCATGACTAGTGCTGATCACACAACGTACCCTTTCGCTACTACTAACCCGCAGGATTTCCGCAACTTGATGTCTGTCTACCTTGATGCCACCCTCCATCCGCTGCTCAAGCGATCAGACTTCGTGCAAGAAGGCTGGCGTATAGGGCCCGCGGACCCACGCGCAAGCGATGCACAGCATCCGGACGATCTGATCTTCAAGGGCGTAGTGTACAACGAGATGAAAGGCCAAGTGTCTGACTCGACCTACTTGTTCTACATACAGTTCATGGAGCATATTATCCCTGCCCTCAACAACAGTGGCGGTGATCCAAGTAAAATGACCGACCTTACCTATGAGCAGCTCAACAGATTTCACAAGGCTCACTATCATCCTAGCAACAGCAAGATTGTTACATATGGTAACCAGGATTTGGAGCAGCATCTTCAGTACATAGGTCAGAAGCTGGACGGCTTCGATAAGATCAACATCGACACTGATATCAAAGATGCGGTCACCCTTGACAAGCCGGTAGAAGTTGTGGTAAAGGGTCCCATCGATCCACTTGTGCCGCCGGAGGCTCAATACAAATCTTCAATCTCCTGGCTTACTGGTAGCCCGGCGGATGTTTACGAATCGTTTGCGCTGCAGGTTGTCAGCAGTCTTTTGCTGAACGGCTATGGAGCGCCGCTCTATCGTGCGCTTATAGAATCCGGTCTGGGAACGGACTTCTCACCAAACACTGGCTACGACTCGTCAACCGGACGGCGCGGTATCTTCACCATTGGGTTGACCGGAGTGAGCGAAGACAACGTGCCTAATATGAAAGAGCTGATCTATGCCACTCTCAATGAACAGGCAGATCAAGGGTTTGAGAAGCAGAAAGTTGACGGCATCCTGCATGCGCTTGAGCTTTCGCTAAAGCATAAGACTGCCAATTTCGGACTAGGCATAGCTCAGGCGCTGACTGGCAGCTGGTTTAACGGTGTCGATCCGTTTGCATCGATGGACTATGGCAGTATTATCAACCGTTTCCGCGAAGACTGCGAGGAAGGCCCATACCTAGAGGGCCTGATAAAGAAGTATTTGCTTACTGACCACACGCTCACTTTCACCATGGCGCCAAGCTCAAGCTTCGGCGCCGAAATCGTTGCGGAGGAGGCAGCGAGACTGAAGTCCAAAATCGAGGAGACTGTCAAACAATTCTCAAGCAAAGAAGAAGCACATCAGCACTTACGCGACCGAGAACTCGAGCTTCTCGAGGAGCAAGACAAGGGTAAGACGGAGAATGTCGACCTGCTACCCACTCTGCACGTCACCGACATCGAGCGTCAGCAATCCTGGTTTGAAGTACGAGACAGCGCGCCCGATGAGTGGACCAAAGTACAGTGGCGCGAGACAGCCACGAATGGGCTGACGTACTTTCGAGCACGGACGCTGTTCGAGAATCTACCCGATGAGCTGCGTATGCTTGTCCCGCTGTTTTGCGACAGCCTGATGCGCATTGGTACGAAAGACAAGTCCATGGAGCAGCTTGAGGATGTTATCAAGCTCAAGACGGGCGGTATCAGTTTCGGGTACAAATCAGGTACTTCCCCTTACGACAATCTCCAAGCGAGCGAAGGCTTTAGCTTGAGCGGTTACGCGTTTGATCACAATGTTCCAGCTATGTACGAGTTGTTTCAGACGATTCTGGTTGAGACGGACTTCGACGCACCGAAAGCGCATGGAATGATCAAGGAGTTGCTCCGGGCTGGCGCTGATGGGGCTGTTGATGGCATCGCGAGCAGTGGGCATGGCTATGCTGCTCGGTATGCGCGGTCAGGGCTCAGTTTGAGTAGCAAGTGGTCCGAGCAGATTGCTGGGTTGACACAAGTTAAGCTCATCACTAGCTTAGCCTCAGCCGAGGACAACCAGGACGCGATGAACAGCCTCATAGGCAAGCTAAAGACGATTCAAGCCATTGCAGTGACAAGCATGAAGACGGACCTGAGAGTCGCCCTGACCTGCGGCAGCGAGGCGTCCAGTGCCAACGAGACGGCTCTGCAGCGGTTTCTGGACCGTACACGAGCCAGACACTTCGACACACCGCTCCCTGATTTAGCTACTTCCCGCATGGCTCAGGCATACCCTTCGCTCGGCCAACGCACCTTCTTCCCCTTTCCAACCTATCAAGTCTCGTACACTGGCCTGGCACTTCCTACCGGACCCTACACCTCCCCCGCCACGGCGCCCTTCGCCATCCTCGCTACGCTGCTGACGCACAAACACCTGCACCACGAAATCCGCGAGAAGGGTGGAGCTTACGGCGCCGGCGCGTCCACGAACGGCACCGCCGGTTACTTTGGCATGTACTCTTATCGTGACCCGAACCCGGTGAACAGTCTGCAGATCATGCAACATGCTGGTCGCTGGGCTGCGGAGCGGGAGTGGAGTGATCGGGAGTTGGAGGAGGCGAAGTTGAGTGTTTTCCAGAGCGAAGATGCGCCTGTTAGTGTCAATCAGGAGGGCATGACGAGGTTTGTGCACGGGATTGATCATGAGATGGAGCAGAGGAGGAGGGAGTGGTTGTTGGATGTTGACGCGGGACAAGTTAGGGAGGCGGCGGGGAAATTGAATGAGGCTTTGGAGGGGTTGGGAGGGGTTAACGTGGCGGTGTTGGGCGCGAAGAGGGACGTTGTGGAGGTGGGAGAGGGATGGACGACGAGGGATATGGGGCTTGCGGTCAAGCAGGGAGGCGAAGAGGAAGAGCAGGAGGGTGCTTAGACAACTGAGGTGTGTATGACGGACTACTCTGCTCCTTGTACACTAACCATAATCTCCATAGTACCTTCCAGTGCGCCGATACTTCGAAAGATGCCTCAACGCTCGGACGTCTGTCCAACAGTAGGTATCCAACGTCGAAGCAGTAAGCGAGAGTCTGCCGGCATCTCGAAAGTGTCAGCGCCACAATGTGCTATTTCATCTCCAGTACTGAAGTGGGAGCCTCACTCGCACGGGCTTTGATCGATCGGAGTTATGTGGACGACCTCCAGATACTCAGACCAATCCGTGGAACTGTCGACGAGGCGGAAAACAGTCTTAGTCGCATGTCTGCGAAGGCAAATGTATCTGTTCTTTTACTTGGTCCTTTCACTGCTCCCTTGAGATGGATGGCCTGGATGACTGCAGCTTGGGAAGGGAGACGCGGCCTTTATACAAAGAATCCATCGATGTGACACCTAGCGTGGTAATGTCGACACATCTGACAAGCTTTACGTTTTAGTGAACACAGAAGAGATCGACACTTTGCAGTCAAAGGCCGTCACCGAAACCAACGGTCCATCTACCCTCCGCCCGCGCACCGAGCCAGAACACAGCCTCTCATCGATCAGCGCGAATGGGAGCGACTCATAGTAGCGGACAGCATTCTTAACCGCCGCATGCGCCGGCCCTCCTCCAACCACGCCACGGCATCCTGGGCAGTCACAATATGGCTCGATCCTTTCGCCCTTGGAACGACAAGGCTAGAAGGTCGCAATTAACGAACGCGACAACAATATCAGATATGTACTCTCCAGTTTCCAGAGTCCCCTTGCAAGCCCTCGCGGTTCCCTTGGCCTCACCACCCTGGACATACGTTGGAGTAGAGCACGAACCGGAATGGCTGGGTACCGCAGTCTCGGCCGATCCGGCTTCCTTCGACTTCTACATCCATGTCCCCAGCGGCACAATCTTGGTCGAACGAGCTTTTGGGGCA
The DNA here is from genome assembly GCF_000338955.1 of Baudoinia panamericana UAMH 10762. NCBI lineage: Eukaryota > Fungi > Ascomycota > Dothideomycetes > Mycosphaerellales > Teratosphaeriaceae > Baudoinia > Baudoinia panamericana. The sequence goes on along the minus strand of NW_006911271.1, from coordinate 321,220 downwards.
GGACTTTCTGAACGACCGGAGTTCTTGAGTCGCTTCTCTGATGCAATGTACCTGGCTTGGATGCTGCAAGCATCGCGCTAGAACCCTGGCGCGATAAAGCAGTTACTGACGATCTTTGTGGACACTGTGATTAGTGCTAACGCGATACACCTCGTCCATTGTGCGCTGAAAGCATGTGGCCTGGAGGAAGTCCCAACCTTCGCTGACAGTATCGTGTGGAACGTCGATAAGGAACCTCCGTCGGGCTTGGCTCTACTCCGCACCTACTTGCTTCGGGACGTAGGACGGCTCCTGTTCGAGCCCGAACCTGAGCTTGGAGATAAGTATGTGAGGTCAATACAGGTGTATGACAATGTAACTCTCGACGGTTATCGCGGTGTTGAAAGGATGATCACAAGTGGCGCGGTTGTATGCATGATTCTGCGACTTGCAGATTTGGTTACTTCGGCTACAAACGCCGCAGACGATGGGTTGGAGCAGATATGAGGACGGATTAGCATCTCTGTTCGATCGGCAACCCTGTCACTGCAACACATTCCACCCGAACCACTGCCGATCACGTGACCACGATTCTGCGTTGGTCATAGATGAGTCAGCACGATACTGCGACTTCACAACAGCCCGGCACAATTTGAACTCTTCCTTTCCATCAACCCGCAAACATGTAATCCAGAACCCCCATCATGGCGTCTCAGCCAGCCGAAAACGTTGCAGAAGCTCTGCTCAAGCGGGCTCACTCCCCGGACACCGCCGGTACCATCTTCCGCGAGCGCGTGAAACAACGCCCATTGCTCCTCAGGCCCAGCTCACCGGACCCAAAGCGAGACGCGCGGTCGAAGCGGCAATATGACCGCTTGCAAAAGTCCAAGAAGCAGCGCAAGTCCACGAACAACAAGCCGAAACCGCTGTCAGCGAAGCAGAAGCGCGCCTTGTGTATCTACGAAATCCCGAAAGAGCAGCAGAAGTACGCCATCTATGAGCCGCTGCATCTGATGTGGTGTGCCTACATGCGCGAGATACTCAATCTTGGTGTGAGTGAGGGAAAGCGGACGTATGTCGATGCGAATAGTGCCGGCCCGGTGCTGGTCGGTGCTGATTATCATGGTGCGCTGGTGGAGGTGGTGAGGAGTCGGTGTGCGAGTAGGGTGGGGAGGAAGGGGATTGTGGTCAAGGACACGAAGTTCACGTTTGAGGTTGTGACGATGAAGGACGAGTTGAAGATATTGCCGAAAGAGCATAGTGTTTTTAGGTTTGAGGTGCCGTTTGAGAGAAAACAGGAGGAGGGTGGAGAGGGTGGAGGGATTGAAGATAGGGTAGTCGGACGAAGGCCATTGTGCTTTGAGATTCATGGGAGTCAGTTTGAGACGAGGGCGCCGGACAGGGCGAATCGCAAGTTCAGGATGCACTTCGACCCAGACCTCTAGGGCAAATCCTCTCGCGTTGGAGCAAATGACTCGCACTCTCTCGAGCCATGTCAACCTCGCGCACCCGCACATGTGTGCTTGTCATCTGGTCGAGCGTGCCATACCTCATTGCAGTGACAAGAGCTCATTTGGGGAGATGGTAAACTTCACTGCTCGTACCTTCCGCCACCGTATGCGCTCAAGCCTTGCACGTGCCTTCCGTTTCTGGCTAGAGCAAACACTTTACTATTCCGTGGCAATATCTTCCACGTCCGTCCCAAGACCGTGATTAACAACCATTCGGCAATCTAATTCAGGCCACCTCTTCCGACTTAACCACATTTAGCCATCACACACGAAACCCCTCTTTCAGCAAGACCAAAGCAATCATGTCACCACCAAGTCTAACTCCCACTGGGCGCACCCTCCTGCTCTCCTCCCTCCTCCTTCTCCTCTGCCTCACCTCCACAACCGCCACACCAAATCTGATCCACTGCTCTCCACCCACCTACAACAACACCACCACCCTTACTCCCGCCCCAACCCGCCAGATGTCCGCTATGACAAGCGAGTACTGCCAAGAACTGCACAACCTAACCTACCATGGCCCTTTAATCACGACCTCGCTCTTCGAGTACGAAGATCTAATCGTTTGAGGTTGGAATCGACGTGCTGCCGGGTATCACTTACACCGTCGACGTGCGAGAAATTGCACGACTTGGTTCCGGTTCCTCGCAAGTGCTTGCAATGGAACGGATGCGGGGGAGATTGAGATCTACGATGGTGGAGAGGAGATAAAGGGTAACTCTCATTCCGCGTCACGGGCGCCTTGCTGGTGAGTATATACTGGCGTGCGGACGTGAGGGTTGTTGGTGTGAACAGCCGTGTACAGCCTCGCCGTCACCACTTCCTCGCCAGAAGCTGCCCAGCAGGACATCAGCAACGCGGACCGCACTCTCACTGTCACCCACGATCTACACCTCCACAACAATAACAACAACAATAATAACAACCACTCCCTTAACCCCCGCCAATCAACCTACCCCTCACCCCATTTCTCCCCCCTCGAATGCTGGCACTCACCCCCGCCCACCTCAACGACACTCGACCCCCTCATCGTCGACTTCTGCACCGTCCGCTTGACCTCCGTCTGTCTCCTACCCCGTCACCGCCAACTGGCTCGGCCACCTCAACTACCAATACACGACCGCTGGCGGAGGGATCATCGATTTCCCTCGTCATGAACGGCGGGACGGAGGCCGTGATGAGTCAACACGGCCGAGTGTCTGGCGGCGTTTGATTGGATTGGTGGATTCTGGTCCGGCGGGTGGGGCGGGAGAGTTTTGGCGGGCAGCAGATGTTGTGGCAGGAGGGGTTGATGGTTAGTTTGATGATGTGAATCACATTTCCGCAGTGGTTTGGTGGGCGGCGGAGGGTGGGTTCGACTCGTGCACAAAGCTCCAGGTTCGAGCTGGGGAGGCCGGGTCCAGCAGTTAGATGGGTGGTGAAGCAGGCAGTCACCGTTTCCACACTTGCAACGGTAGACATAAGTCCACCAACAAAGCCCACATCCCACCTCGTCTTGAACACTCTCAACCACCCCCACTGGCCCCCACCGTCCCCGGAAACCGCCGCGCACCCAACAACACCCCCTTGACCCCCCGAATCTCCCTCCTCAACTCCTCCACCGCATCCGCCTTCCCCTTGCCATTCCCCTCCTCCGCCGCCTCCTTCTTCCGCCTCTCCGCCTCCTCCGGCTCCATCATCCACAAATTACTCCCATAACTCCCATTCCCCCCATTCCCCAACAGACTGCCGTACATGACCGTGTCGAGGTAGTGGCGGAGTTTGTTCATGCTGTCTTTGCTTTCTTTCGTCGCGGTGATGGAGGAGGTGGTGGAGGTGTGGAGGGTGGTGAGGTGGGAGTGGATTGTTTCTAGGGTGGTGGTTTGGGTGGGGGTGGGGGTGGGGTTGTCAGAGGGTGTAAGGGCGGTGACGTCGGGGTCGGAGGGCTGTCGTGAGGGCAGGGGGGAGGTTTGGGTGCCCATGTCGCGGTGATAGAGCTCGGTTGGGTCGGAGGTTATGCTCGCGACGTCGTCGGTTTCGTCCAGTTTGATTTCTGGCGCGGTGGTGGGTGGGGAGGGTTGCCTGCTCACGAGCCGGCTAAGGCGCTCGTTGAATTCGTCTAGCTTGCTTTGACTGTGCGTGGAGAAGTCGTGTCGTGCTTCGGTGAGGGCGTCGGTCATGGGCTCGAGGAGATACTTGCTCGCGCCGTAGAGTAGAGTGGCAGCGCCGGCGGCGACGTAGGCGGCGGTGAGGACGCGGGTGGGTGTTATGAGGGGTGGGGGTTTGTGGGCTTGGAGGAGGAACTCGGGGTAGGTTATTATGGGTGGGCTGGTATTGTTGGTGGGCTGCGGGGTGGTGGTGAAGGTGGGAACGGCTCTCTGTCGCTTAAAGGCCTCGAAGTCATCCATCTGGATCGCAGGCACTTGGTTTGGCGGGAGGACTTTGTCGATGGTCTCTACGGGCACTTCTTTGCTCTGGAGGAACGCCCGCTTCTTGTCGATGGGTGCGTCTTTGACTGATGGGTCGGCGAGGAAGGCGTCGACCATGCTGAGTTGGGAGTCGGCCGATGCTGGCTCGACTACAGGTCCATCGTCCGTTGCATCGCTTGCACTCTCAGGCTCGGCGGGTGGGTGAGATGGCGCGGGTTCCACACTCGATGGCTCTGTCTGCGCCGCAGGACTCGATGGCGCTGTAGTATCTGTTCGCGCTTTTTGCCAAGCTGGTATTGCCGGCTTGGAGGCGCCTCCGGACATGGTGTTCGCTCGCGGATGCAGAGTACAGTTGTGTACGTACGCGTGCACTCATCAGAGCAGCACCCAGCGGTTGTCAAGATGGGCGCGAGTCATGCAACCGAGCTTCTAAGCCTCGGCAGCCAGATATGTGGTTGGCCTTAGGCAGTCAATCTGCGCCTTCTCCCACGCTCCGTGAGATGGCTACTGCGCGCTCATTCGTCGCTGGCCGGGAGACTTGAGAAGTGATCGTTGCGTGTCTTAAAAGCACGGTAACGGCTAACCTGTTGTATATACTGCCAAAGATGGATTACGAAAGCAGCAACAAGCGCTTCAAGACAGCGAATGGCACGCCCATTGCTGCAACATCCACCAACGGAGCCTCTGCATTGCCCGCCTATCAACCACCCGCCATTGTCGCGCGTGGTGCTGCTGCACGGTACGTCACTTGACCATTCACCGCGTTTGCCAAAGCTTTCCCATCGTACTCGTACTCGTACTTGCATGGGGCAACACGTGGGCAGGAAGGTGGCAGCTGCAATGGCTGCGGGTAAGCAAGAGCGAGCGGGCGGCAGGCATGGCATGGCAGGAAGGAGGAAGGCGCACGACGATGTGATTGGAAGCAGGCACGCCGAGCTGGAGTGAGCAGCATTCCGCGGCTGACGACACCTCACTTCATCGGACATCAAGCCGTCCCACCACCACCACCACCACGACGACTACCACCACCCACAGTGACCATACCTTAGCCACAAACCCATCATGCCCCCCGCTCGTCGGACTGCCCGCCCCGTCACCACAATCACCGCTCGCGAATCCGCCAAGCCCTACCCGATGCGCACTAACAACGACAGTAGTACTCCCCCTTCGCCAACCTCCGCCTCAGTCCGCTCGATCAACCCCACCACACACGGCAACAAGCCCGGCCTGCGCCTGACCGTCAAAGCTCCAGCCAGCAAACTCCGTCAAGCCACCTCCTCCAGCGCCATCCCGCCCAACCCATACGCAGGCGACAGCGATGCCACCCCCGCGCCCCGAGCGGCAAGGAGCACTCGCAACCCTCGTGCTCTCATCGAACCGGACAGCGAGGTGGAGGATGAAGACGAAGATGCCGAGGGGGAGGAAGACGACATCGACCGTGACCTACTCGCCCATGAGGACGACAGCGAGGAGGATGCCGAGGGCGAGGAGGACGAGATGGACATGGATGAGCCGCACCCGCCTCCTCCCATCATCAAACAGGCCGCCCCTCCCAACGGCAGTAGTGGGAAAGCCAAGCCCAACGTCACCATCACCGCACCCCCAACCTCCCGACCCCTCAAATCCGTCGAAGCGAAAGAACTAGCCCTCGCCGGTGAAGACGAGGACGAGGACGAAGAACTCTCCGAGCTGGAAGAAGGCGACGAGGACGAAAACGACAACCTCAACGACCTCGAAGACGACAACGACATCGACCACAGCGACGACGACGACGAAGGAGAAGGCGACCTCTCCCGCAGCGCCACCCCGGACCTAAGCAAACTCACCCGTCGCCAACGCGGGCAGTACGAGGAAATCGACGGCGGACTGATGGCGTTGTCGAATGAAGCGCAGAAGAAGAAACACCTGACCGCGGAGGAACACGCGATGCGGCGGGCAGAAATGGCGAGGCGGCGGAAGAATCTAAGTGAGAAGCGGAACGAGGAGGAGAAAGTAAGTCTTCTCTCTCTCCAAACTTCAACCCCCTGATCGATCCGATCGATCGATCGTTCTTGTAAACTTGGGCTTCCGGCTGATGTCAACGGCACGTGTTAGATGTCAACGATTGATAAACTGCTCAAGAAACCCGCGCCCAAGCGGCGCACGCGCGCGGAGATGCTTGCGGACGCGCTGGCGGCTGGGAGAGCGGCGGCGGCGGGAGGAGGGGATGGCACGCCGATGGTGGATGATGAGGGCGTGGTGGTGGAGAAGCCGGATCCGGTGTTTGTGCGGTATGTGCAGAGTGCGAGGGGGGCGAGGGTGGGGGTGCCGGCTGAATGGATCGATGCGGGGTTGTTTGAGGGACGGCGGGGAGGAGGCGATGGGGTTGGGAGTGGGGTGGGAGTTAATGATAGTGGTATGGGAAGGAGGAGGTGGGTTGAGGAGGTTGCGTGATTCCTTCTTTTGCCTTTCTTACGAGGGGATAGAGAATAGACGATGATGATCAGTGAATGGATGATGAAGACTCGGCTAGTCGTCGCTGTAATACTGCCACCACTTGGTTCGCGAGGTCTCGAGACAAAGCTGGACATGGAATACCCTTTCCGGTTAACATTCGGCCGGCAACACGGGTTAAGCTTCGAAAAGCTGAGACGCCACGCCTAAGATTTCGGGCGACGACGAAGTGGTTCGGGAATGGTTGTCATATCATTCATTCACTTTTCTTCAAGTGCTGAGATTTATCCGCCAGCGTGACGAGAATCTGTGCCATGAGACAGTGTATGTATACTCCAAATGGCCCACAGGCGGAAATTGATTGATGCGGTAATTGTTCATCAGCGTGGGACTTGGCCCTCTGGTTGTGCTGAACAGAGATGAAAACCGCAAATCGTGATCATCACTCCAAGCAGCCGCGCTGCCGGCACATTATAGCCCCAACGTGGTATCTATGCCACCGCCCACGCCCACGCCCATCCATGCCAGAGCCACTCCACGCCACATTCGCTGCCTGCCACCGACGCCGCTCATGAACCGCTCCTCAGTCGTTTCCCCCTCTCCCACTCCACCGCCCTCCGCGCCAAATCGGCGAACCCCAGCTTCAACCCCGTTCCAAACCCGCCCACATTCCCGGTCTGACACACCGTATCGACCCACCCTTTCCACCCAAGCCCGTTACCGCCGCCACCACCCGCCGCATCACCGCCTACAGTCAACCCCCTCAAGAACAGCAGCGCAAGCGCCTCCTCCGTCACTACATCCCTCCCACCTGGCCCCGCGCCGTGGTAATCCCGGTGCTGCTGGCCAGCAGAACGGGTCGGGTGGTACATATTCCCCATCCTCAGCCTGCAAAAATTGTGATGCGCCGCCTCGATCCGGCCAATATACTCCTGCAAATTATCATCGCATCCCGCGAGTGAGAGACTGTACAGCTCATTGTAAAGACGAAACGCCTCATCGCTTCCCCGCGGGGCGCACATCTCCTCCAACGCGCTCCACGCCTCGCTCGCCTTGCGGAAACCCTGGATGCGCGTGCGATAGCCGGGCGACAGGTTCTGCCACAGCGCGCCGAGCAAGGCGTAATTGCGCCGGTGGTAGATGGCGAGCTGCTTGACGTACTCGTTCCACTCCTCCACGTCTGCGTCGCCGCCTTCTGCCGCGCCGAGGTGGTGGGGCCGCGTCGGCTCGGTCTTGATGCCCATGAGGGTTTCGTAGACGTTCTCTTTCAGGCTCGCTTCGAGGAAGGCGTCCGCGAAGGCGTCCCAGTCAGTGGAGTAGAAGAGGGTGGGGGTTTTGGAGAAGCTGTCGCCGTTGCCGCAGGACGACTGAGCGAGCACTTCCACGGATGACGAATTCAATTCGAGGCGGGTGGGTTTGATGTGCTCCGCACGGAATTGCTGTAAGTCTTGCAGGATTTGGGTGGCGGCGGCGCGGTGCAGATGAAGGTCCGTTTTCTTCTTGTTGCGAGCGTTGCTGGCGGGAGGGTTGGTCTCGACTGCACCGGTCGGTATGCCCGCTTCCTCGCCGTCGACCACGATGGGGTCATCGATATCGACTGGGAGGTCCGGTGGCGGGGGCTTGTCGTAGACACATTCCACGGCATCAGCTACGCAGCGCTGGCAAGAAGGCCGGGTGGAGTCGCAGCTGTCGTGTTTGGCTCTGCAGCGGATGCAGGCTGATGCACCATGCGATCTTGCTGACCGCGTGGAGAACTGGTTGGGTATGTAGGCGGAGGTGCCGTGCTTCTTCCACTTGAGCTTCATGTTCGCCACGTCTGTGCGCGTGAAGAGACCTTCTGGGTTGGTACGTTGGAGGAATTGTAGGATTTGCCCCGTCGGCGTGCCGATTTCGAACAGGCCGTCCACGGCTTTCTCCACACCGCCCATGCGTGCGCGGCGGCGATGCCCGGCCAGGGTGAGAAGGTCAAAGGGACCATGATTGTGATGCGCAACGCGATGCTTGATCTCCCAAGGTCCGTCGGGCTGACTAGGATTAACGGCAATCACCGCCAGCGTCATCGGACAGCCCATACGGTTCGACTTCCGTCTCGGCCTGATCCGCTCGGACGCCTTGATTCGGCTGTCCTGCTTGCCGTGCTTCGAGCAATGATAGAAGCGCTTGTAGATGACGCCGGCTGCGTTGCGCTTGCTGGCTCGCCTGACGACTTCGTAGCCGTGCTCACGCGTCCAGGCGTGCATGCTGTTCTCCAGCTCCTTCTCGCTTGGGTAGTGGCCTTGCGGTGGTGCAGGCAGGTTGAAGATGGCGTCGTTGCTCTCGGGTGCATCATTGGCAATAGCCCCCGCGTCATCGTCACCTTCTTCATGTTCATGTTCATGTTCAAGTTCATGTTCTTGTTCTTGTTCTTGTTCTTCTTGTTCTTGTTCTTCTTGTTCTTGTTCTTCTTGTTCTTGTTCTTCTTGTTCTTGTTCTTCTTGTTCTTGTTCTTCTTGTTCTTGTTCTTGTTCTTGTTCGTTCTCCTGTTCGTTTTCTGTCTGACCCTCGTCCTGCTGCAGTGCATTCCTCAGCTGATCTTCCAGGTCGGCAGACTTGCGGGTAGGTGGCGGTGCTCCAGGACCAGTGGGTGTCTGCACCAGCTGCTGTTGAACCGAGGTGGCATCGGCCTGGCCAGACAACGTCGCAGCCGACCGTTTACCCCGTGCTTTGTTTCCCTTCTTCGGCGCAATGGTAGTGGCGGGGCGGAACGAGTTCTGCGCGATAGAGACATCCTGTGGCTGCTGAGAGGGGTACTGTTGGAGTTGGGGAATTTGTATGCTTTGCGACGGTGTCTGATAGGTCGTGAGTCGCTGATGGGCGCCTGGGTATGCCGGATATGGAGATTGTTGCTGGCCCGGATATGTATTGCTTGGGTAAGGGTACTGCGTCGACGACGGCGGTGGAACGTACGAGGGAACTATAAAGCATCAGTCATATCATGCTGCGCGATTGATTGTGGTAGAGTCTTACAGCCAGAAGGAGTGGGATTCATCGTGCACTGAGTGCGGGCTGTGGTGGTGTGCTTTTACCAGAATATGGAGCTGCAGTGGATGCGCGCGATACCGTGACAGGCAGATGCACGGCTCCTGCCGAGACCCTGTCGGAACTAGCCGGCTCTTTGCCCTCGGCAGCATTGTGTCGATCATATAGATGATGTATCAAGGGTTTCGGTCGTGCCATACACTCCTCTATGGACATGGTCGTGAGCCCTGCATTCTTCATGACTATCTCTCTGACGGCATGTGTGAAACTCGACCATCTACCACCCTCCCATTACCCTCCCAACCTAAATGCCTCTTCCTCCTTCGTCGCCTGAGATACCTCTCTCCATATAGTGCACTGCTTGCTTCGACCACGAGCATAATGCTTCCTGATTGAGCCCGAGGGAGACCGAGCAAGTTCGAGATGACCACCTCCGTTCTGTTGCTGACTAGCTTGTCCGAGTGGCAGGACAGCTGTGCCCAGAGAACGCACCGCATATGGACCAGATGTTGCCTTCTCAACCGATGGTCTTCTTGACTGCCGAGGGTTTTGTTGACTGGACTCGTCCTTGATCGTTGTTCAAAAATAGCGGACTGATTGCCGCACTATCCACCAACAGCGCCCCTCCACCGCCAGACATAGGCTTCGAAGCATGGGCGATACGCTTGAGCGTCTCCATTGGCCTTCCACATGGATCAGGTAAGAACCCCTTACTGAAGGCACACAAGTCCGATGATCTCCCTATCCCAAGCTTCGCCAGCACAGCATCCTCGACATTCGCAAACTCGAAGAACAACAAGCCATCGTCATCTCTGCCCAGGCGGAGTGGGTACTTGCACACGTCGCCTTGGATATTGTAAATGGCCGCGATAGCCCGCTCAACAACAGTCCGAGCAGTGTTTGTTCCATCGTCGATCAGGAAAATCACTCGGCTGAGTTCTTGCCGGTACATGTTCGCTATCAGCCTGCCGTGCGGCAGCCGAACGGGCATCTGGATGTGCGTGACTGTGGCTTTCAATGGTGCCTGCCAGGACTCGGACCAGAAGAAGATGAAGTCCTTCGCGCAAGCCTCTGCGTACGCCTGCGCCACACTCGCGTCAAGGAAGGTCACCATAACCGCGTTCGTCTCAAGGACGGGCTCAACACGCATCTCGGAGGTTGGAAGGTAGACGGCAGAGATGACCCTGCCGCCCACGACTTTGTCAAGTGCCTCCGCTAACGTGACGTTGGGAGGGATGCCAGTGATCATCACTGTGCGAAGTGCTCGCGGATCATGGTCGGCTGCGAAGTAGGAATGCCATAGTTGACTTTCCACCTGCGGCCAGTGGCAGCAACGAGGGCCTTTTTCGAATGCGACTGGGCCGCCATCCCTTCCCCTCCCCCTATGTCCGATCCCATGATCACCTCCTGCTGCTGACGGCCTGACTGTAGTTGTACGAGTATTAGTTTGCAAGGTTGCGCATTCCGGAGCCGGTCTGACATCATCTCTCCCCGGCTTGTCAACTTCAGCATCCTGCTCTTGGCTTGTGGATAACTGCATAGCAGTAAATGCCTCGAGAGTAGGTAGGCCTTGCAAAGACTGCATTTCACTACCCGCATTCATGGAGTTGGAGCGTGGTGGTTCCGTCGGTGACACTGCTGTGGACTTGAGTGCCCAGCGGGAACTGGCAAGTCCTTGTACACTATTTGGGACCATTTGAGAACGGTTGAGCAGATCGTCGCCGTCTGGTTCGCCTTGGTCCTCGCCTAGGCATGGCTGTGTGCGGAGCGACTCATCTTCTGCAACATCGACGGGATCGTTGACAACCTTGTCGCAGTCAGTGTTAATGCCTTCCAGTGATGCCTTGAATCCATCATCGGCATGATCAGTTTGGCGGTGCTGGCTATCGAGATATGCCTCGTCTTGATCCTGGGCGTCCACCGACCCCTCTACAAGGCCATGGCCTACACCACGCTCCTGAGCGGCTTGTCGCTTGTGATAAGCTGGAAAAACCTCCACTTCGTAGAAGTCCCGCCACGCCTCTGCGCTGAACCTACCCTTCGTTCTCGCGATCTCATGCCACTTCTGAACGTACTCGTCACCACTCATGTCTTCTAGGTAGCATGCCATACCGAGCAAGAACGAACGGTCTCGCGGGCTGAACGTCCATCTCGGCCCAGTCGGAAGCACTTGAGAGCCCCAGCACGTATCTGATACAGCTTCGTTGGCCGGAGAAGCCGCTGTGACAGAGCTGGAACTGTCGTCTGCATGACGAACCGTACGTACGATGTCTTCGCGCTGGCACGATGAGCCCCCGAACACAGTGTTACTGTGAATGCTTGTTGGCAACTCTTCGTCAAAGCTCAGAAGATCCTCAGAGTGATCCTGTGGCGAAAAGCTATCTGACGGTGTTGATGGCAGCGTCGAATGAGTCAATGTGGTAGACCTGCTAGTATCGGTAGGTTGGGCTTGAGTGACCGGTAGCTGCTGGGAAATGTCGCCTCGTCTGATGCCATGTTGGCCACGCAACTCATGCTTCAGCTGAGCATTCTCCACCAAAGCATCATCTAGCCGAGCCTGCAGACGCTCGAACTCCGCAAAGTCTTGTTGCTGGTGATGGCCGCGGGAAGCAATGGCGAAGCCCACGATGGTAGACTGAGCTTGGGCGAGTTGCTCCTTGACCAGACGGAGCTCTGTCTGCAGTTCAGCTCGCTGACACAGCAAGGCTGTCAGCTCGGCCATATGGCTTGTGGGGGATCGATTCGTAAAGGAAGCTCGTTGTTCTTCGGTGTCTGTCGATGTGGCAAGCTAACCATAAGACAGTGAAGAGTCGCACGGTTGGAGGGAAGTGCAGTCATACAAATTCCGAGAATGGCACGTGACAGAGATAGAAGAGCATTCGACAATATTGTGAACGAAGTATCAAAGTAACGATATTGAAGTTGTGTGTCATTGTCAGAACACCGGGACCAATTGACGTCTTCGTCTGAACCGGTGCATCGTGCTGATTTTAGGCGCAAAGTGAAGACGTACGCCGAACGGGCGACGCAAGCTTATGGCGCATTCAAGGTTTCAGTCTTCTGAGCTTCAGCGGCGCTGTTCTCATCCGGCGGCGGTCTGGTCTGTCCACTCCCGTCCCTACCAGAAGGAGACCGTGTTGAGCATACCGAGAGTTCGCTATTGAGAGCCTCGGTCTTTGCAATCTGTGGCCCAGCCAAAACAGACACCAAGTCTGCGTCCGCGTCTCCATCCTGTATGCATAAAGTCCGCATGGCGCTGACGAAGAGATGTAACGCGGGTTGTGTGGCGATGATACCGCCTCTGAGTGCAGCGGCTGCCTCGGCATAGCACTATGGGTCGGACTGGAATTTGTCTCCATCACAAAGTGGCGCTGGATCCGGCCTTGCCAGACTTCTCAGTAATAGCTACGCCACTGAGACAAGTAGGGCTTTTCCTCTGGCTGCGCGGGCAAGCTATGACATTGTCATAAGACCAAGGACCGGTGAACGTCAATTCACGTCGGATCCAGGAGGGCGCAAGATCCCATCGCATCGCCCGCCTAGACTGAACGTCGTTGATTTAAGACGGCATTTCCATAGACTTCCCATTACTTTCCGTCACATCCAGTGCCACCAAAAAGCGGCTGACCATATTATACCCACCTACAGTGATAGTCAACTCCATGACTTGCTGGTCGTTGAACCTTCGCTTCAAGCGTTCGAATACATCGTCGCCAACTTTGATAGACTTGGTGCTCTGCTCCGTGAATTCGAGCACCAAGCGCTCGTCCTCGCTAAATGCAGCTTCATCCTTTACCCTGCCGTCGAGTACGGCTTGGAGTGCCTCCCGGCTGGCACCAGCCTTTAGCGCTATGGGTGCATGAGCTGTCCATTCGTAGGTTGCAGAGTTCAGGACCGCAATGTAGCATATGGCGAGTTCCGCCAGAGCTAACGGGAAGGTGGACTTTGTCCGTATAGCGCCGAGTAGAGCGTTGTAGCCATCCGCAATCTGTGGATTATGCAGCAGGGCAAGGTCAAGTGGAATAAGAGGTCGAGGCTTTCGCCGCTCACGGATACGGTCGTAGATTGCTTGAGTGTCAGGTGTCGGATCGGCAGGCTCTGTGGGAGCGTACGGAATGCGCATATTTGCTGTGCTGCTGTCCTCGGCGGATGTACTTGCAGGCTACAAAAGCATGACAATGTCGAAATGCAAAGTCATGGATGGAGTGTGGCCCGACTCCAACTTTCGGCAGTCCAGTCGGTACCCCCAATACAGTACACTGCCAAGGCTAGACCTGCACGCTGACATTCTTTGAGCACATTGATCGAAACAATCTTTCTCCCTGTAACGCATTCTTGGACCCTTGCCATGCTTATACGCCTGTATCGCTTGTATAACCCGACGCCATGTTGACAAGAAGGGACCTCAGTCGTCAAGGTAAGCTATGTCGCTGGCCAGTCACCTTCCTCTTCCAGCCTCTCGTATCTCCTATATATGTGAAGCCTTCCTCTTTGCCTTTCCCTTCATCTGTAGGAGGTCAGAAGTTTCCCTATCATCATATGTCAAGCGACATGTCCCCCACAGACAGTGCTTCATGGCAAAAGTGGCGCTGGGATCCTAACCACGACACTCCGCGCGACCTCACAGGCTACGGCCCAACTCCACCTAACCCCCACTGGCCGAACGATGCCAAAGTCGCCATCTCGTTCGTCATCAACTATGAAGAGGGTGGCGAGTATTCCGTCTTGAACGGCGATAGCCACTCTGAAACCTACCTCACGGAAACCCCAGGCGGAGACGCTCGCCACGAAGCCCGGAATACCAACGCCGAAAGCATCTATGACTATGGCGCCCGGGCCGGAATCTGGAGATTGCTGAGAGTATTTGAGCAAGCTCGTATGAAAGGAACCGTGTATGGGGTTGGTAAGGCGCTTGAAGCTAACCCCGAAGCGACGAAGCGATTCCTGGCGGCTGAGTGGGAGATGGGGAGCCATGGCTGGCGGTGGATTGATTACCACGACATGTCTGAAAGTGATGAGCGGGTGGAAATCGAGAAATGCATTGACTTGTCGATTCAGCAAGCTGGTCGAGCACCTACAGGGTGGTATGTTGGTCGGCTTTCGCCACGCTCGCATGCTCTCATCTACCAGATATACAAAGACCGTGGCTTAGAGTTGCTCTGGATCTCCGACTCGTACGCGGACGACCTACCATACTATCAACCTCTTCCAGCCACAGTCGCTGCCAAATACGGCAAGGACGAAGCGCTCTTGATCCTACCGTATACGCTGGACTGCAACGACTTCAAATATTTCACTAACAACAATTGGTCGTCGCCAGACGACTTGCTGAATTACCTCATAGGCGCCTTTGACGAGCTCTATGCGGAAGGGAGGGCGGGCGAGCCAAAGATGATGTCGATCGGCCTTCATGCTCGCATCAGCGGCCGGCCAGGTAGGGTCGGCGCAGTGAGGAAGTTTGTGGATTACGTGAGCAGCAAAGAAGGAGTGTGGGTAGCGACCAGGGAGGAGATCGCAAGACATTGGCGGAGAGAGCACACTTACCAGCCAGCCTCGTGAGACGATCAGCCACTTTGATGACTTCGTAATGCTCTCTATCGCTGAACGCTGAGAAACATGCGCCGAGTGCTTGTATGCAAGCAAGTAATGAATCTATCATGCCTTCTCTCTCCGCTCCCACTTGACTACAGCCGGCCGCATCGGTTGTGAGAATAGCGAGCTGTAATCTGTGCCTACAACCTTGTCGCTGCCATCGACGTTGCTGAACTTGAACTCTCGAACGACAGTCGCCAGGATGGTCTGCAGCTGCAGGTAAGCAAATTGCTCGCCAATGCACCTGTGCCTACCCGCGCCAAAAGGTAGGTACGGACTCGCGGCTCCCTTGGAGATCTCGCCGTAGCCGTAGTCCTCCTTCTCCTCCACCACACCTTCCTTAAGGTACGTAGGAGCTAACCTTGCGTGCTTGTCGGATGGTGATTCGTCCCAACGGTGTGGCTCCCACGACAATGGTTCTGGAAAGTGCTCGGCCGTCCGAGCGGTCACGCCGGGTGTGGCAAGCAGTGAGTGGGTGGGTGGGATCGTGTAGGGCGTGCCTTCCACATGCATGGGCTGCTTGACCTTGCGCAAAATGCTGTGGATGGGGGTATGGATACGGAGAGTCTCTTTGACAACCTGATTATGCAGCGGAAGACGGCTAAGCTCCTCGTAACTCAGGTCGTTGATAGTGCCGTCTGATTTGACGCCCAGCACCTGCTTTTGCTCCTCTAGCAACTCTTTTTGGATGTCTGGTCGTGAAGCCAGCCGCAGGAAAATCCAGGACGAAGTTGAGGACGAAGAATGCTGTCCAGCCATGAGCAGAGCGATCATCATGTGGGCCACCTCACGATCCGGAACAGGGGTGCCGTCCTTGTACGTGCAGTTCATCAAATTCCAGATCATATCCTCTTCGCGGTTCCCCGACTTGAGGTTGCCCTGCTTTCGTCGTTGCTCGATGATGGACGTGTATGTCTCGGCCATCTTCCGCTGAGCAATATCCCGCTTTCGGTTTTGCGGTAACGGCGCCCATGGCAACATGAAGTTGATAGGTGTAAATCCCATGTCCAGATCGTGAAACAAATCTGCGAACGTCGAGTCGAACTTTTCACGAACCTCCTTGCCTTGAAGCGAGCGAGAGGCAGTGTAGAGGGTCAACTCCGCAAAGGTTGGTGGAATATCCACGGTGCCGGAGGTGGACGCGAAGCGCTTGTGGACGGCATCACGAGCGAAGAAACTACGAGTTTCCTGGCCGATAAGTTGCACGTATGACCGCAAGGCAGAAGACGTCAAGCCAAATTTCACGAACTGCAAGTGGATGTTAGCCATCCGTTCTGATCGTACCACATCATCGCACATCTCACCTTCTTCTGCTCCATCAACTTTGCGTTGGGACAGTCATACACCACATCCTTTCCAAAAACTGGTGTTGTCAACGGGCTGTATATCTCTTCCGCGTTGACATCCTTCAGCTTCCCGTTCAGGATAAAGTCGTTACCCTTCGTGCCTAAGCATACTGTCGTTTTCTTCCCCAGCAAAATGAAGGTGAAGATGTCGCCATATTTCTCGCGACAGGCGAAGAAGAAGCGATACGGATCGATGCCGTACGTGATCGTACTGCCGATGAAAGGGACCCAATGGAAGACGATTGGTGGCTCGTTCGGGTTGCGGAGGAGAAGCTGTCGCGCTACGTTTAGAAGTATTGCGGACGCGATAGCGCCGAAGATTGTGAGTGTAATGCCAGTCCATGTCGATGTGATCGCAGTCGCGGCGCCACTGATATCGTTGAGGAGTCCCATCGCAAGCGGTATTGAATCTGATAAGGTAGGGAATGTTGTTGTTGTACCAATTATATAGACATTGGGGTTCCGTCCAGCCTTTCAATGTTGTCCCTCTGGCGCAGCAGGAGATGTGCTGTGGTTACGAGAGCAATGTCATCGCAGGCCGATTTCGAGAGTGAAGATGGAACGATTTTGTGACAAGGATCTTGACGCCACTGCAAGGTACGCCCCGTTAGCGTCAACGTCCCCGAAGAACGTCTCCACCTCTTCCTCCTCCGTCTCCTCCACCTCCACCTTCTCCGCTGAGAGACAATGGCGGTACATCCTTTGTCTCGTAGCCTCCTTCGCACTACGTGCCACTAGTCATGGTTTAGCTGCTCCGTGATGATAGGCAGGAGTGCTACCGGAGGAGCTTGCGCAGTCACTGACAGAGCGGAAACGCTAATATATGGCTTCCTGCAGCTCTTGAGCCATGCCTCAAACGGCAGGATGTCTTTCTCGCATGTGATCTGCCACTTCAAGAAGGTACAAAACTGCGCATACGGATCAAGATGTCGTGGACGGTGTTTCAAGGTTCTGTTCTCCTGTTCCACTGTGTTGACGCTCTACCACGATGGTTGACTTCGACCTCTCTCCGCAACAGCAAGCGATTCGAGCTGGCGTTCACGCCTTTGCCACTACCCACTTGAAGGATGCCAGAAAAACCTATGAAGCGGCAGTCAAGAAGCCAAACGCAGAATGGAGTGACGGCTTCCGCTCTACGCAATCTATCTACGCTGAAGCCGTAAAGGCAGGTTTGATTAAAGCGCAGATACCGGAGCGGCTTGGAGGTACTGGAGGAGCCCTCATCGATGCGGCAATCGTTGTAGAGGAGATGTACGCAGTAGAAACTAGCGCATCCTCAACCATCCTTGGGACTGGTCTGGGTTTGAGTCCCTTGTTGATTGGGGGCTCAGAGGAGATGCAACGACGGCTCCTGGTGCCGTTTCTGAGCGGAGAAGGCTCACCAATGGCTAGCCTTGTTTTTCCAGAGCCTGCAGGCAGCGCAAACTACGCGGAGGTCGGAAGCGCCGGTCTGTGTACGGTTGCTGTTGACAAAGGCGACCACTTTGTCATAAGCGGAGAGAAGGTATCTTTGTGAAAGATTTTATAAGGTTTGGCTTGGTTGACAGTGCGCTACTTTTTGATCGGCTTTTGTTGCATGGACGAACCTTCTTTGCTGCCGTGCTGACAATCCTCAACAGATATGGGCAACCAACCACGGAGGCTGGAACGACCGAGGCGCAGATCTTCTATGCATCTGCTGTCGAGTCGAGGATGCAGGCCCAGACATGCGCAGTCAAACCGCCATAATCGTGGTCACTCGCGAGGACGTTGCTTCCAACGATCCGTCAGCCTTCCAACTTCTCGCCCACCCACAACCAGTCGGCCACACAGCAGTCAACGGCCCACACATCCGTTACAACAAACTGCGAGTCCCCAAGAACAACGTCCTCCACCAGGCAAAGGCGCGGATGTCATCGAAGCAGCCTCCACCGGCTCTGCGGCGTTAGTCTGCGCCATTGGAGTAGGAAGTATGCGGCAGGTCTTCGACCACGTCCTTGCTTGGGCGAAGCGGGAAAAGCGCGGCACGAGCGAGATTATGCTCAAGAAGCAGAGCGTGGCCGATCTTCTAATCAAGATCAAAGTCCGTTGCGAGGCAGCCAGAGCGCTGTGCTGGAAGGCGACCTGCGCGTTCGACAAGGACCCATTCAGTAAGGCGGCGGCGGAGTTGTGTTCCGAAGCGAAGATCTTCGGCAGCGAGAGCGCTGTGGAGAGTGTGATGGATGCGATCAACCTGGTTGGAACGTATGCATTTCCGGCATTTGAAAGTTATACTGTGGGTGCTGACTATTGTGCAGGTCAGCATACTCGAGGTCCGTCCCGCTGGGAGATCTGTTGCAAGACGCAATCGTGCTGCCGATCTTCGATGGCGGTAATGTTGGCGTGCGGCGCAGACAGATTGAGAAGATCTTTGCTTTGCCGGACTACGATGCCTGGGAGGCAACCTTCGGGTGTGCCGACTAGACCAGCGGCGTAAAGCAGGTTCCGACAACCCAACGGAAGCAGTCACTTGCCTGCCAAACGTTCGAGAGTGTGGTTATGACTCGTACGGCTTGCGGTGTGTGAGGGTCGTCAAGTCCGCACTTTCATATCTTACATAGCTCTACATGTTGCTTCGTGAGCCGTATCAGCAGCTTTTCCGCCTACATCAGCAACGCCTTGCCTTGAAGTTGTCATGTATGATCAGCGCTCATAGTTCATAGCAACCTTGCATGCGTTCCGATGCGTGACCTGTTGTACCCACTTACCACCCACCAGTTCTTGAACCCTCCTCGAAGCAAACGAGCATGCGAGAAATCACCCCACGGTCTGGCACGCCTACGGTGCAGAATATGTACGTCAATCGCACACCTTATCTAGAGGAGCGGTGATCACGCTTTCTCAGGCGCGCCTGCCTTCATCGTTGTATCAGGGTAGCGGCTGACATCTGTATCCTCATACAAGACCTGATCGCCCTTTCCGCCCATTTCAGCAAATTCTTGCGGATCCCTGTTCTCAGCCGGTCCCGGCTCGATGGTATGCTCGACATGAGCTTTACCACCATTCGCTTGTTGCACAGTCTGCTGGCCGGCAATGTTGACATTGTTGAAATGCGGGCCACGATTCTTGTCCCACACTTTCACCGGCGGAGCCGAACGGTCCGGGTGATCAGGCTTCGTCTCGATAACGCGCTCGACCTTCACGTCGTTGATGGCGGAGAGCATTGTGCGTTCACGCACTGGCTTTCTACGGCTGAAGTCAAGTCCGGCCAATGCGCCCGTCAAGCCATCGGTGCTATCGGTAACACTGAGGGGTGCTTGGCCGTTCGTGGTCCATGGATGCTCTAAGCACTCATCTATGCTGATTCTGTCTTCGACCTTGACCGTTAACATCCGGTCTATGAGGTCCAAGGCAGGATCGCCAACCGAGTCCCAGTATGGTGACGGGTAGTCAAAGCGACCCATCTTGATTTGCTGGCTAAGGTTGTACGGATTCTCGGGCGAATACAGCTCGTCTGAGAATGGCGGGAAGCCGCAAAGGCAAATGTATAGCACCACCCCAAGACTCCACACATCGACAGCGCGTGTGTATCGGCGTCGGTTGCCTTGTTCGAGGATCTCCGGCGCCACGTAGGAAGGCGTACCGCATAACGTTGTCGTGAAGCTTTCCTCGCCGATAATCTTTGCAAGGCCGAAGTCTGCAAGCTTGACATTGAGGTCGCGGTCGAGGAGCAGGATGTTCTCCGGCTTGATGTCACGGTGTACAATGTTGCGCTCGTGCTGCATTCGGTCAGCGCACGACAACGATCAAGCTCACAAAATTGCTCACCAGATACTTTACAGCCTGGAATAGCTGGATGAACACTTTGCGCGCTTCCGCTTCGGTCAACTTCTGCTTCATCACAATGTAGTTGAACAGCTCGCCCTCCGGCGCAAGCTCCAATACCAGGTACACGCCGTCAGTCTCGTCAAACGTCTCCTTCAAGCAAAGCATGTTCGGGTGGCTGACGCTCATCAAGACAGCAATCTCCTGCTGCAAGCCGTCCACCTTGCTCCTCTCACCAGGACCGCTGCGCTTCTCAAACTTCTTGACAGCGTAGCGCATGCCGGTACAACGCTCCGTAGCCAAATAGACTGTCGCAAAGTGACCCTTGCCAAGCTGACCTTCAACACTATATTGCTGCTTGAAGGCGCTGGTTCCACGATGGCGCGGATAGCGGAAGCTGAAACGCACCTGGCCTTGAAGAATGTCCAGCTCGTCGCCGCCGTGCAATTCGCGGCGCTTGTTACGGCCAATTATTGCATTGTTGACAAAAGTGCCATTCGCGCTCAGATCTTCGACGACGGCGATTGAGTCTCCGTTCCTGTTCTCTGTAAACAGCAGACAGTGGCGATTGCTCACAGTGGGTGAATCAATAACGCGATCACATTCCGGATGTCGCCCTATCAGGAAGCCACCAGCAGGTATACCATTCATCTGCTTATCTTTCTCGTACTCCTCCTCACGAGTCTTCCAGTGCTTCTTCTTAACCTTGTCTTTTCCGGTCTTCTTGCCGATCTTGCCCGGGGGAACAGGACATGCCGCCCTCCGCCGCAGAACCAGCGGATCCGGCGTAGTACCTGTAAGCGGAAGGAGGTAGCCCCAGACACCCTCCGCCTCCTCGTCCTCTACCTCGTAAGATATCGGTGCAGGTGTCACGAATTGGGAGTATGGTTGAGTGTCATTAGGAGGCGAGTACAAGCCGCCCAGGAGCTGCGATGCGGGCAGTGGACTTGTCGGCGTCTTCGGCTCTATTGGGGGCGTCTCCGTTCGGAGAGCTTCATCGCTTGTGGATGTGGCATGACGTGTCAACGGGGATGGCAGCGCTCCTTCCTTCACCGCATCGAGGTGCTCTCCATTAGTGCCAACATTGGACAAGCGAGCAGATCGGCGAGGCTTCTTCGCTTCGACATCATCACCTGCTGAACCCTACCTGGCAGTTAGAAAGACATACATCGATTCAAGGCCATCTTCACTCACTCGTCCACGCTTCAATGAGCTCTTTTCTGCCTGAGGCGGCATCGCTGTTGTCGAAGAGGTAGAACCGGGTTAACGTCCAGCAGTCGAACGATGGTGGTGTTTGGGCAGTCCCATCCGTCCATTCAGCAGGGCAGGTCAACAGCCGTTGACTTGATGTAGGCCCTGATACGTGTGTAAGCTGCTTGTCCTTCTATTGTTGTCCGTCGGATGTTCGGTGTGGAGATGTCACGCCGGTCGATGGAATGACCGTCGTCCTGATCTGCCTGAGGGTCGGCGTTCTGGAAGCCGGAGGTCGTCCGAAAGGTGGGTCTTTCCTTAATCAGCGCAAGAACTGCTTTATGTGCCGCCCCATTACCCCGAATACTGTGTTATCAGCACAGTTGGTGACAACGCGATATCTGGCAGCTCTAGGGCCTGCCCAACCACAGCCTTGCATGGCTGACAACCTTACTCGAGAACGCTCTCGCACTGTCGCGCTCTAGTGCTTCTGTCGGCCTTGACGCCGTCTCCGACGGGCTTCTCACGGGCCGTAGTAACCACCTCACATCTTGGGAGGCGATCAAAACATAATTAGTGTCAACATGCCATGGTCCCATCACTCCCATTCTGGACAGTTCTGTGGCCATGCTCACGACAAGCTGGAAGACTGTGTCCTGGCAGCCATCCGCAAGGGCATGTCCACTTTCTGCTTAACTGAACATATCACGCGGAGTAATGATGATCTGTATCCCGAGGAGGTCGGCAGGGACGATGAGGCTACCCTGGCCAAGCTTTTCGATGAATTCTACCGCGAAGCACGACGCCTACAGGCTACATATGCCGACCACATTGAGATTTTTGTCGGTTTCGAAGGCGAGTGGATACGAGAAGCTTCACTCACCACCATACAGCGTCTACTCGAAAAGTATGAGCTTGACTTGTTCGTTG
Organism: Baudoinia panamericana UAMH 10762; assembly: GCF_000338955.1. Taxonomy (NCBI): domain Eukaryota; kingdom Fungi; phylum Ascomycota; class Dothideomycetes; order Mycosphaerellales; family Teratosphaeriaceae; genus Baudoinia; species Baudoinia panamericana. The sequence continues at coordinate 299,029 of NW_006911271.1, read as the reverse complement.
GAAGCGTACATCACGTGAGAACAATTCCCATAGATTACGATATTGCCATGTACCACGACGCACGGTCTGCCGCCGGCGGTACGGATGAACTGATCTTCGAACACTACTTTGATTCCCAGTACGCCATGCTTCAGGCACTCCAGCCGCCAGTAGTAGGACACTTCGACTTGATTCGCTTGAAGAGCGATAGCCCAAATGGCAGCTTCCGAGCTATGAGTGGCGTCTGGGACAAGGCCATACGGAATCTGAAGTACATTGCTGAATATGGCGGGATACTCGAGCTCAACTCCAGTAGTTTGCGAAAGGGGATGGTCGAAGCCTACCCACAAGTAGAGATGTGTCAAGTATGTCATCAAGATGCGCACAGTATGCCACACCATGACCAATCGCTTACGGCTTATGCAGGTTTTCCTCGAGCTCGGAGGTCGTTTCACATTGTCCGACGACAGTCATGGTATCGATCAGGTCGGGCTGAACTACGACCGTATGTTCAGTTGCATAGAAAAGGCCGGCATCGACAAGCTCTGGCGTCTTACCCGTGCCCGGCCGGCGTGCCCTACTGACGCCCGCTTTCCAGAGGTTGAGTGGCATGCAGAATCGACATCTGAATTGAGGCGCCATACTTTCTGGACCATCTGAGGTTTGAGCTAGTCACATTGTGCATGCCGCTATTCTTGTGCGAAGTTGAATTCTGAAAAGCTACTTTATGCCTTCCTTTTTCGGCTATGGTGCGAACTGCGGCCGGGCGCCACACTAGGACCAAATCGATCGTCACAAGCAGTACAGCTATGAGCGCGCCACACATGCCAGTAATGCACGATCTATGCTCAGCGCAAGGACTTACTGTTGGTACGTTCAGTTGCAAGCTGGATCAAGCCGCTCTCGCCGTTCTCCTTTCGGTATCGGTGCGAAACTCCGTACGAACGTCGCGAACGGTGCAGCAAAGCCTTTCTGGTCGTTGCGTCGCCAGGGGCTGATTGGGTCACAAAGAGATCTGTTCCGATTACTCCACATTCGCTAGGCGCCGATGCCGTCGGAAAGGCTCGTGATGCGTGACGGAAGCTTAGTTAGACAGAGCACAGTTGCCACATAGCAGGCCTTGCAATACTATCCAGCAGCCCAGCGAGATGGAAGAATGTCACGCCAGGGCCCCGTCGTCCATCGACATGGTGGCGAGATGGCGAGAGCAAGACTTAGGTCGATCACGTGGTGATTAACGGGTCAGGGTTGCCTGAAATGGCAAGAGTCTAGAACCTGCGCCGATCGCGCGATGATGGCAGTTATTCAAGGTTCCCTTCATGGAAGCGTGCATGGCGGTGAAGTAGCGAGGTAGCACCGGAAGTGCACCGTTTGAGAAGTGATCGACGTGGAGGACAGCTGGCCAATGTCCCGAAGCCGCGAGGTCGGGTCGTGCAGATCCCCTTGGTCTTGGGCCGAGCTATTGCTGCACGCGCATTGGTAATATGCGAGCGAGTACCGCGGTATTGGCGGCAGTATCATGCTGCCATTAGGGAAGTTAGGCCGGGTAACGTCGGTCGCGCATCGACTTCAGAGACACAGACTAGGGAGAACAGACGTGACTGCGGGCATGCAAGATCGTGGGGGTGCATCCTGTTCAAGATGCGTTTCGTGAATAGCTGGCAAGCTTGCTTTAGGCAAAGTACATGCAGGTGCATTTGGTTGCCATTGGCTGCTGTTGTCACATTCGCACAGGCTCTGGATTGTTCTTCGGCGCTCAGGTATACGTTAATAGCCTTGACAGTGTCTCTAGGTGAAGGTCACTGCCAGAAGAGCTGCAAACGAGATCCTTCGCCGATTCGGGTATCAGTCGGTGGTGGGATGCGCCATTGTAACGCACCAATAGCGGATGCAGGTCCTAAGGCTGCATGCATGCCGCGAGCTGCAGGCGGTCAACGACAGGCAAGCAAAGCTGCCAGCACCATTAACCCCAGCAGCATCGCTTGTTGGCAGATGGACCGGAAGGTGTCTCCATGTTGTGCAGATATGACACGCCCAAGTAGGCGACCCTGATGCTGCCTTCGCCTGTGGTCCTGGCGGAGTGATGGTGCAGGGGTGGCATCGTTATACCACGTCGTTAGCTGTTCCCGTGAGCCGTGCTTATAAAATAATAGGGGTTGTAACTGCCTAGAACTTCTTACTACATACAGTATCGTTAATCCAACGATGATATGCCACAGGTTTGGTATCACCTCGGGCTGGTTACTATCTGGCCAAAGCGTAAATATCTGAGCCGCGGAGACATAAAGCTACTGCGAGAGTCCAGATTCAAATGGCATCATGTCTACCAATAAGTCCAGTTGGTCAAGCCTCCCGACACCCTGGTGTGCTATGCATTTGGTTGACAAGGTTCAGCGCCCTAGGCCTGCCACGGGACGCCTCTAACGTCCACCACATGCTCAAGCGAGATCTGTGGCGAATCCCTCCACACGGACAAGATCGATTCTGATGCAGCGCAGTTGGGCCGCTCTCTTATGGCGCTCGCGAGTCACTCAATGCCAAGCGTACTGGTGTGACGATTAGGGTTTATGGATGGTGGAGATAGTAAGGATGCCATCCGATTCGGTAATGGCAGCTTTCCGGGGCTTCGCTTAGTGGGAAGCTACGATTGTCTCACTCACTTTCTTCTTGCACCCCGTGCTTGCAGTCTAACTTTCCACCACCACCTCCTACTCGAAGGACCGACTGGAGTATACAAGACTTAGTGCTTAGTCTCAGTAACGATGGGTGTCACTAAGAAGCTCATCTCGCCCGGCGACGGCGTCACTAAGCCGAAAGCAGGCGATACGATTACGATGGAATACACTGGAACTCTCTTCGACCAGAATGCTCCGGACAACAAGGGCAAACAGTACATCCATCTGTACATTTTCAATTTGGCAGTGCACTGATGCTTTAGAGGTTTGACTCCTCCGTCGGTCGTGGCGACTTCAAAACGAAGATCGGAGTAGGCCAGGTTATCAAGGGTATTATCACTCTGACGATACACTCAACATACCCTGAAATGGCTGACGTGAGCTCTGATTAGGCTGGGACGACGGTGTCCTCAGCACCGATGGTGGCATGACCCTGGGCGAGAAATCCACGCTGATCATTACTGGGTACGGTACACTGCTGCAGCACTGATCCTTCGAGCATTATTTGACCATGTCTCACAGCGACTACGCCTACGGTGACCGTGGCTTCCCGGGCCTTATCCCACCAAATGCGACTCTGGTCTTGTAAGCCTCCGGTTTCCCGTTACTGGTGGCGATTCAGCTGATGATTGATCACAGTGACGTGCAGCTCAAGGGCATTAACAACAAGCAGATGTAAAGCAGCAAAACGATAGATATGGAGGCACTTCTGGATTGGCGGCAGACTGAAAAGTTTTAAGGCGCCATACGGTGGCTAAGCGGTACTTCAATGAAACCCACGAATACACAAGGCTCTCAATGCAACAATGACGTTATCAGCCTCTCCTCCTCCTCATCTTTGATACAGGGTGTATCCTATGCTCCACCTCGTTCAGTTTCAGTCACTCCCTACCTGCAGCACCATTTTAACGGGCCGTACCTGCACTGCGTGCTCGGCATCTGTACGCAAAGTCTCATGTGAACCCAAGGCCTGTTTGCGCTACGACAGTCCGGCTTCAAGCTGATTTACATGCACATAATTCCACGCACGGAGCATCATTGACATCTACAGGCGCCCATATCCTTCACACAAGCTTGAGATGGGCCAACTGTCGCGGACGCCCTTGTACCTTTGAGCATCTCCACAATTTGCGCCGGCTCGTAAGCCTCACGCATTTTCATGGTCCCATGAATATCAGAGATCTCATGCAGATCATGAAGCTACATGTACGTTCCAGCGGCCAGTATCCGCCCGAACCACGTCACACGCCGCTTGTGCGCCCTGAGGTTGGAAGTAGTACTTTCGAAAGCGTGCGAGAGTTTAGCATTTTTGTTGGGCTTCGAGTTGATACTGAAGGTCACTACAGGTTTATCGAGCAGACCGCGACAAGGACGCTGAGGAACGTACAATTGCTTGGGCAGGCAATCGCGTGCGCACTGTTATTGTAAGCTTACGGCGCTCCGTGTAACATTGTGACATAAGCGCAGTGATACTTATTCACTCTGCTCCACTAGTAGCATTATTTCATGCAATGGACAACACTGCTGTATTTGTGTCTTCACGACACAAGAGGCGGGTGTAGAACCAAGACCGACGGAGATCCACTTTTTCTTGGCGACTGGGAACTTCCGTGTCAGATTGCTTGTGGTCTAGCCGGGCACCTCACGCGTTGTATGCGTGCTGCGTCCGCACACCACGATTACTGGTTCAACAAATAACATCAATGGTCGCCTGCCCGATTTGTGAAAAGCCGGTGAAGGAAGTGAACATTAACCGACACATCGACTCTGGATGTCAGGATCTAATTGACGAGGCGACTCCGTCTCAGGCCAACCAAGCCAATGCCGCCACTTCGAAAACTCCGAAGGCACCCAGCTTCTTCACACCAGCAAGCAAGCGAACAGTGAATTCACAGGATGACCGGTCCGTCTCCCACACCAGCTCGATCGCCAAAGCAGACTCGGGTGATGCCGTTGGGCTCAAACCCCTACCGTCAGCGTCACCTGCACCGATACATGGTGTGAAGCGTTCTGCTGATGGCGAGGATTCTACTGGCGTAAACGTACAGCAGCCAGCAGCGGCGTGCCCCATAAGCAAGAGGCCAAAGAAGACACATGCGCCACTTGCCGAGCGGATGCGGCCGCAAACTTTGGACGAGGTTGCTGGGCAGGAGCTCGTGGGCCCGAACGGCGTACTCCGCAACCTCATATTGACCGACAGAGTTCCGTCCATGATCTTATGGGGTGGCCCAGGTACAGGGAAGACGACTATTGCTCGGCTGATTGCGCAGACGGCGGGTACAAGATTCGTAGAGATCAACAGCACCTCCAGCGGAGTCGCGGAATGCAAGAAGCTGTTCGCCGAAGCAAAGAACGAGCTCGGCTTGACCGGACGCAAAACGATCATCTTCTGCGACGAGATTCATCGCTTCAGCAAATCGCAACAAGATGTGTTCCTTGGTCCGGTCGAGGCAGGGCAAGTAACGCTTATTGGCGCTACTACGGAAAATCCAAGCTTCAAGGTAGTGAACGCGCTGCTTAGCCGATGCAGGACATTCACTCTGTCTAAGTTGTCTGGCGACAATGTCTTTGGCATCCTCAAGCGTGCATTGGGGCAAGAAGTGCCTGGCCTCCCAACGCCAGCACCGAGCCCGTGTACTGAACATGCCCGAGCAGAGCCAGACTGTCAACCGAGTGCATCTGGGAGTCTTCATCTTCTCAGCAACGACGACTATGCACTTGTTCGCTACCTGGCCGAATTTGCAGACGGGGATGCTCGCACTGGGCTTAATTTGCTTGAGCTTGCACTTGATTTGTGTGAGAAGCCAGCCCTCACAGCGGAAGATATTAGGAAGAGCCTGACGCAGACGCTTGTGTACGATCGCGCGGGTGATCAGCATTACGATACCATCAGCGCGTTCCACAAGTCTGTGCGTGGAAGCAATGCTGATGCTGCCCTATACTACCTTGCTCGTATGCTGCAATCCGGCGAGGATCCGCTTTATGTTGCAAGGCGTATGGTCGTCATTGCCAGCGAAGATGTAGGCTTGGCAGACAACAGCTTGCTTTCACTAGCGACGGCAACATATTCCGCCGCGGAGAAGATAGGCATGCCGGAATGTCGCATCAACCTGGCGCATTGCGCGGTGGCACTAAGTCTGGCTCGGAAGAGCACGCGCGCTTACCGCGGTCTGAACGCAGCGTATAGGGCACTAAGCGAGCCGGGTATGGCGGGACTTCCGGTGCCGATCCATCTTCGCAACGCACCCACGAAGCTCATGAAGGAGCTCGGGTACGGCAAGGAGTACAAATATAACCCGGACTACGCTGATGGTCGCGTTGTACAAGACTATCTACCCGCCAAGCTTGAAGGTCGCAGATTTCTTGGCTCGCAGGATCTAGGCGATCAGGTCGATCCGGAAGTCGCGGAGCTGGAAGGAGAATTGCGAATGGCTTCAGCGTACGAATCCGGCGAGCCTGAGGTACTGCTGGACCCGGACGGAGATTGACGATGGCTGTACCCGTTCCTTAGAGGGAACATCTTCTCATGCTGACTGAGCGCAATCTGGTCGAGCCTTTTGAGCGTGCCTGGTTTGTCTCCAAGCTCTGGCGGACTGAGCCCTCTAGTGAACACCTTCACGCGCACCGAACCAATCCACTTTGCCAACCGCCAATGACCGTTGGTCGTGAAGTACACGGCTGCGGTACGCATGGGTAGAAAGATGCTTACATGACCAGTATTTGAGCTCTCGGGCTCACAGAAATATGGGATGCAGCGGCATAGGTTGAGCGCGTAGTCCAGGAGCTCCGATGCTTCTACGGCGCGGCCTTCTGCTGGGTACCAGTCCTCTTCGAGCTCATGTCGCAGTCTGTGCAGACTCAGCATCAAGTTGCGAAGGAAATGCATGCACATCCAGTATAAGGAGCAAAGGTACGCAATTGGGAAGCTCGCGAATCTGAACGCGGTGTCGATGGCACGGTCGTCTACAAGGCTGGCGAACGTTCTGAAGTCGTCCATTGGACGCTCCGCATAGAGATTGCGCCCGTCTAGCAGAGCTCGCACATCCCAGTCAAGGAACCAGTCCCGCAAGGATGCTTCCAGCAATTCGCAATCAACCAACAGGTCGACAACGTTTGGCAAGCTCAGCGCATCATCACCGCCGAGCCTATCGTAACGCTCAAGCAGTCCTGGAAGCTGAATGGCGCTGTCATAGAACAATGTCGAGCTATCTAGCATAGGTGCGTTGAGTGCCAAAGCCCGCCAATTCGAGTCGGCTAAGGTAGGTGCTTTTCGCTCGATCAGTGCCCAACATAGTGCGCCGTGCCTTGTGTTCGTGAACAGCAGCCACGCCAGCGGACTTTGCATTGACGACGCGCCTCTGGCTGAGATGAGTTGTTGGCAGCCACGGACATGCTTGCCCCATGCGCTGTCATGCTGCCCTATCTCCTGATAAAGCGCACACATGCCTACGATGGTTACTGCGGCGAGCAGCTCGTCGTTTCCTATGTTCTCCGGGCGCGCAATAGCTCTCGCGAGACTAGAGAGCGCTCTGCCGTACATCTTCACAGCCTCGTCCAGAAGGACACGATCTTTGTGAAGACTTCCAATCGTGACCAGAGCAAGAGTATCTAAGCCTTCAAGCAGTGCAGGTTGCTGAGCAGGCATGCCGGCTATTGTTTGGAAGAAGTTAAAGTGGTCCAAATGAGTACTGTTCTTGGGTAGGTAGATATCCATGAAAGTGCCATGCAGCTGATTCCGCTCTACCGCAGCACTGAGCGGGTTATTTAGCAACGCCGGCGTTGTGAGCATGGAGAGGAGCTTGTCGCCAGGCCATGTCATGGTAGCGGCGATCGAGCTGGCATGCTCAGAGCTGAACGAGTAGTCAAAGTCATTGTCTTCGGTAGTGGGAATAATGATTGTCTCCTGAGCTTGTTTGACCTGGTGAGGACCCTTCACCCTCCTCACAACCTCTTTGGTTTGGTCCCGAAATTCGACGCCTCCTGGCTGGCTTCGATATCCCGGACAAGGTACGCCGTGGATGGCGCATCGCTGGCAAGCAGGTCTAGTCTCGTCGCATCGAATCTTGCGTTTGCGGCAAGTGTAACACCCTGGGGATCGCAGTGGCATTGTTCGCAAATGATAGCCTTTGAACTTTCGCCCCGGTCCGCTCCTCTTTAGGCAGGCACGGCGAGCTATCTATGTGACCGGAATGAGAAGAAATGCGAGACGGGTCGCCTTCGGTGATCTCCAGTACTAACGCGCGTGGATACTATATGTAGCTGTAAATAATGGTGAACGTCGGTAGATATTCTCACGGTCTAACCTTCCTGTTCCTGGCACAGCCAGAACGGGCTCCGCGGCGGGGAATCCTTGTAGCCAGGTAGCATATGATTGTAAGCATATCCCAGCCTTAGCGTCATTGACCACTGCGCGAGCCTGCGCTTGAGCTTGTTATGCTTCGCTTCGCTTTGCTTTCACAATAACACTGGACAGTCCTCGGACAGATGTTGTTCATGTTTTGAGGGTTTGCCCTGTAAGCCTGGGCGCCTTCAAATCCTAACCCTAACCCTTGATGGCACAAATTGTTACTCTTCAGTTTGCTCACAGTCTCTCTGGCACGTCACGGAGCATTGTTGACCCTGGTGACCCGGTGGACGTTACTATATGCACGTGGACTTCCTTCTCGCGCGCTAGATGCTGACTCGTCGTCACTTACCTTCGTTCCGTTTCGCCACCTACGTTAGCTTCCGAGGCATGTCAACTCAATCCAACAGACGCATTCTGAACCCCGGCGGCACGAATGATTCGTTTCAAGCTGAACAGTACACTAAGGGCTCCCTTGACCTTGACCAACTGCTCGCGGACCCTGTCGTACAGTTCAACACCTGGTTTCAGCATGCCCAAGCAGAGAAAGTCTACCAGCCGGAAACCGTAACCCTATCGACTGCAGAGTTACCCTCAGGACGGGTAAGCGCTCGGATGGTCTATCTCAAGGAAGTTGATGAACGTGGCTTCGTCGTTTACAGTAATTGGGCCACATCGCGAAAATCTAAAGATGTGGCTTCGAACCCGCAGGCAGCACTAACTTTCTGGTGGCACGAATTGGAACGACAGGTACGAGTAGAGGGGCCTTGCGAGCGCATGTCATCCGAGGAGAGTCAGTTATACTACGATACTCGCATTCGCGGTTCTCGCCTGGGTGCCTGGGCGAGTCAGCAATCACAAGTACTGCGAGATAGGGCTGAGCTCGAAGGGCAGGTCATGGAGGTTGAGAAACGTTTCGCAGGACAGGAGAACATCCCTGTTCCGGAATTTTGGGGCGGCCTGAGGGTGAAGCCAGAGATGGTGGAGTTCTGGCAGGGAAGGCCGAGTCGACTGCACGATCGCTTCCGGTATACGAGGGGATCAGATGGTAGCTGGAAGGTCGACAGACTGAGTCCTTGATCATACCCAATAAGCCGGCATGTAAATGCTAAGACGGTAGTCCCGCATCTGCGCCTCTGTCCGGCGCTGATCCACGCCGACGATGTACACTCGACACTTTAAGAGACACCACGTCTGGCTCGCTTGACTTCATAGCTTGCGGCTCATGACGTCCGCATAATGTGGACTTGGCGTTGGAGGCGAGTTTATTGCGACTGAGTCCACTTCATGCGGTCCCTGCTCTGCTGGCAGCTCTGTGGGCTGCGCTTTCTGCATCATTAACTCTGCTGGCGGCGGCGAATGTGTGCCCGCGAACGCATATTGCGGGTCCTGATATGGCGACGCTTGACCGGGACTATGCACAGGTGAAGGCTGCATGGGCTGCATTGTCGGGTACGTGTTCGGCCAGCCTTGCGTTCCGTCCCCTCCGACATAGTAAGGTGATGATGCTTGCATGGGCGGCGATCCGAGGTGGAACGCAGAGGCTTGAGCAGGAGCTTGCTTTCCATATTGGGTGTTGCGGCGGCGCTGACGCCTACCCCAGCAGAATGCGCAGAGAGCGACAATAGCAATGAGCACTACGCCACCTCCCACGCCTACCCCAATGCCGATTTGCGCATCTTTCGAGAGTCCGGAATTATTGCTAGCAACTGCACTACTGGTTGGGCTCGCAGTCGTCAAAGCGGCGCCCGACCCGGCACTTGCGGAGGTGGCTGCAGCTGCAGCTACTGTCGACGGCGCAGGAGTCAAACCTGGCACAACTTGTACGACCGAACTCGGACCGTCTTGATACGTTGTGAGTTCGCTGATAGTAGCCGGAGTGTCTGCGGACGCATGATCGGTTAGAATAGTGGACCGGTAAGCGGAGTCGGGGCTCATACAGTTCGCTATGGCTGTGACAACCCAAGTACTTGTACCATTGATTGTGGTGCCACTGTAATAGCTTGTCTGGCCGTACAACGTGGACGGTAGCGATACGTAGGGTGCAAGCGCCTCTGGTGCATACAATGCAACCCGCGCATCTGCGCCCATTTCTTTGCATCCTCTTGGTTGTAGGACAAGCAGACTATTCGTCGCATTCCATTGACAACCGCAGCTCTCGGGTGCATGGCACACCCATGTATCTGTGACGTTCTGCACGTCTGCACAGTATTCTAGGGCTACCCATGGTGACAGTGCTTTGTGCCCGTCAGATTCGAGCTGCACAGAAATTCATTTGCTACTCCTTACTTGTGTTCCAGCCACACTTGTATGGGCAGGATTTATCCTTATACGTTATGTCTGTGCAACCGTATTGATAGAGATCGCCTGTCTCATAATTATAACAAGTGTTGCCGGAGAGCTGAGAGATGTGTTAGCCGAAGTCAGGGGGTCCAACATTTCGCTGGGCTTACACAAGTGTCTCCTAGAAGGCAGCACGCCGAGTTCCCGGAGGGCATGCAAGACACGAGTTCTGCAGGACCGCGATTGCCGGCTCCTGGGCCGTAGTAGCATTGTTGCTGGGCGCCGACGAGTACGGCCAAGCCGGAGAGAAGCCAAGCCAGCCGTTGCATTATGTTCAGTGCATCACACAATAATGATACTGAGGGAAGTGGACACTAAGTAGAATGAGGTGACGATAAGAGAGGCGAACGCCACTTACCAGCTTGGTGCGTGCAGATGTTGCTCGGTCGAAGTGCAAGTCTATTCCATGCTCTTGGCCCCATTTATGCGTGTGATATCTTGTTTGCAGTGCCCTCTCAGCGAATAGCAAGTAACGCGGGATGATTGAGGCGTCGTTGAATACGAGATAACATCGGCGAGGCGTGATAGCCTTGTGGAGGAACTACCCCTTCAGGCGGCTGACACGCTCTGCACGTGGAGATGGTACGAGACGCTTGTTGGAACACCATTGCGTTGCGAACTGTTGGAACAGACGGTCGACAGCGAATTCGTTCATGTCTTGTGATGAGCGGCCAGTTGCTCGATATTCGGCGACTGCATGCTGATCAAAAGAACTTCAGTAGCTATACGAGGCTAACGCACCACCCTCGCTTCTCCATCTGCTGTTTCAGCCCCGGCAGGAGCCGGGAAGTGTGCGTTCATGTTCTTGTCATTGCAGTCTAGGTACCGGCAGTGGCAATTCGCTCGTATCATTACAGGGCGAACACGGCCGTTCTGTGCCAGCATAGGCGGATTTGTGGCGACAATCAAAACCGTAATGAGATGGAGGTTCCATGTTAAGGTATGCTTCGCGTCTCGAGCGAAGGCTGGCAAGCCTGAACATGGTCGTCATCACAGCATCCCTCCTCAGGCTCGTCGCGGGTTCCTCGTGTTGACTTCATACGGTATTGATGAGATTTCCTGTCGGCTACGAGGCGCGGGAGAACAGAGAAAACTATCGTCGCTCTTATTACCTCGTTAATTGACACAGACTTTCAATGCTTGGCCAAAATACGCGTTACATCAACCCTTTCCATCGGGCCTTGCATTGTAGAAACCCACAGCATGACCGGCCAAGGTAGCCTTGCTGCATATGCTGCATCGCATGTAAGCTGCTCTAGCAGAAGAAGGCCTAACAGTGCAGTCAAAAACATTCGTCTCCGTAACTACCGCTCACGGTGACGGTGGCCATGCCCTCGGTTCACGACCATGTATCGTATGCGCCGGCATAGCGCGCAATCCAAATGCCCTGGCCTTCTCATGCCAGTATGCTTTCGGCGATCTTCAAGCCCTTCCGGAGCGCTCACCCAAGTTAGTCCCGACGGAGACATTGACATTGGTAGAGTACCGAAGCCTTATCTAGGACAACGGCGGGGACTCGGAAATGGCGTGAGTTAATTGTGAGTACACAAGGTGACCCGAAGATCCAAGCCTTTGCCCTTAGGCGCGATCCCAGTACGGATCACTCATGCAGATACGACACGTATACACCAATAGTAATAAATCCACTGCCGAGGAGGAATTGTCACGACTAAATGGTAAGCGGCTGGCTGTGTTCGACGCAAGTATCGTGAGAGGTGCGGTGTCAGCTCTACAGCCACTGCACGCCTTGACCGCTATACCTTCACTCTCGAAGGTCAGACCAGTAACCGAGCCGGCGGCGCAATCGCTTGTAAGAAAGCCGGGAAGAGGGTGCTTCAATGGCTTTTAAGAGCCGACTCCCGTGCGTGGCTGGACTTCTCGTCGAGTCCGCGTCTTGCGAACCTTCTTATCTACTGTCCTACAATGAAGTGGACGAAAGTCTAATTTGGCAATGGCTTGAAACAGACCTCGAGCACCTCCTGGGAGACCGGAAATCGGACATGATGCTGCGCTTGATGGTCCTACGCAGCCTACTCGGGGTAAAACTGCAGCGGGCCGTAGGCGGTCCAGCAGACAATGCCCTGCCCTGTATACTCGAGGCGGCGAAGCTGAAAATAAGTGCGCAGCTTAAGGCCTTTAGGTGCATCTCATTAAGAAGCTTGATCGTTGTAGTCGCAAACCGGGTGTGTTGTCCCACGGTAACGCTGTTTCCAGGAACAGACACGTCGCTCTGGTCTAGGATCGAATCGCTGACTGCGTCATACTTCTTGTCCCAGTGCTCCTGGAATTATTATGGTGGGCTTCGGGGCTCAGAATAATGGCTTGCGCAGAAGCTGGCTCTCTTTCATCCTACCCGACCAAACCCCTTTCCCATGCTCAGAGCAATGCAAGAATTCATGGCGTCATAAGACAGCGCCTCGCCGTCCAAACAACAGGGCAATTTAGACGGGATCTACGCGGTCAGACACTCGATTGGGGTGACCTCGACAAGAGTCGACGAACAGCGCTACCCAGTGGACGCTCAATGGGTACGATCGTTGCTTCCACAAGTCGATGAGGCCCTGCTTTCCACAAGTAGAGCATCTAAGTCACGCATACAGCGTGAGGACGCAGACGGTAAGTCGCGAGCTTCAAGATGGCGAGCGTGCAGGAGCAGGTGCCCGAAGAAGCGGGACCTCATTGAATGTGGCTGCTGGCCGATCTTTGGTTAAGGTTGATCAAGACTGGTTCCCCGCAAATGACTGTTCAATCTAGGATTCGCTGGGTTCCAGGATCATAGATATGGGACCTCCACGAACACCAAATCCGTCTCAGTTCCGATGCGCACCTGCAGGATACCTTGATATGGTATTTGCAGTGCGTTGGTCTGAGAACGTTGCGTGAAGATTGCATCCCAACTAAAGCCGGAGCGGCTGCACTTGGAGCGAGGGCAAGGGCTCTGTCGTTCTGCATTGCCAAACAGCCGTTACTGACATGCTGCCATCATTACATCTTGGGTCACTCGATTTCGAGGACGGAGTCATACGGCTGCATAGGCAGTGGCAGGGGCCATCCGGGGGCTTGCATAGTCTCGATATCCGACTTATACGGAGTTCGAATGTGAGCGTTGTTGCCTAACGAGCGATCCATCCGTCTTCTGGCTGATACGGTTCTGCAGTACAGCCAGCCATTTCTACGCATCACGAAGCGGATCGGCACACCCTCACACTCGGCAAGTCAGGCGTCAATTGCCACCTTCTTCGATGATAATGCTCAAGAAGCAGAGCATTTAGATGAAGGTGACTCCGAAGCCTTACCTCGGCGTGCAGTTGCCCATAAAATCGAGGTTATTATCATCTACGACATCGTCCATTCGCCATCCTACAATGTTCCGGTGCTTTACATTACTCTCTCGCCTCGCTCTGACGGAGCAACCCGCTCATTAGATGCGGTCTATGACCTACTCGTGCCGCAAAGTCAGTGGGGCTCGTTGCAGTCGGTCAGCGTCATGGGCGGACTCAGCATGACCGATCACCCAGTCACTACTTTGCCGGCATATTTTGTGCATCCGTGTCGGACTGCGGAGGCGATGGCGGCTGTCACAGCTGGACGTACCGTCACTCCAACAGAGTATCTGGTGGTGTGGTTGGGTCTTATAGGGTCGACTGTCGGGCTGCATATGCCAGTATCCGTCGCGAAAGCGGTGGTTCAGCGTAATACTGTTGCGTCACGCAGTGTGACTGGCATTGAGAGGACTGTTGATACACGTAATGCTGTCAGAGATTGACCGAATATCTCCAAGGTCTCACAAATACATACTGCTTTCCCTTTATATGCAGCTGAATGTTGATTACTGCGTCTTTCCGCATGGTGGACCCGGTATTCTGCGCCGGATGCCGCTTACCGTGAAATGGTCGGACGTGCATGATGCACGAGTCGTAGTCGTCAATCCTCGTCGTCGCTCATCTCCATAGCTTCATCATCATCATCCTCCATTTCCATCGCCGCCTCCTCTTCCTCATCTTCTTCGCGCCTCCGCTTCGTTCCCGCCTTCGCCTCCACGGACTTCTCAAGTTCCTCCCTCTCGGCAGACCCAGCGACTGTCACACTCGCCATACCCGTCGCTGGAGCCGCAGTCTCTACTATCGTGGCTTCGGTGACCGGTGCATGCGAAATCTGGGCCTGCGTGGGACGTACATCCGGCTGAGCTCCTGGAATAGCAGCGAACGCAGCAGGCGCGGCGCCACCGTCGGCTTGTGTGGTCGCTCTGGCACCCTCGACAGTGGCAGGTGGGTTGAAGGTGCCCGTGAGTTTGGCTATTGCGTCGGAGCGGTTCTTGGAATATGAGAGCCGCATTTCGCGACCGCATAACTCAAAGCCTTGACATGCTCGAATGGCTTGGGTCGCAGACTGCACATCCCTCATTGTGACGTGCGCTTGCCCTCGCATCTTCGCGGTCTTGAGCGCAATGACATCAAGAACCGGGCCATAGGTTGAGAATAGCATATACAGTTCCCGACGGAGATCCTCCTTCTGCAGCTTTTCCGGTAGATTTTGGATGTAGATGCTTTGATTAGGCGCGCCACCGGCAACAAGCTGGTTGTTAGCGTGGGCTACAGCGGTGGCCATCGCAGCATGTAAGTCTCCTCGACTCGGCGCTGCTATCACGAGACAGGATGTAATTCCTTCTCCAGTGAGAGTACCGTGGGAACTTTGTGCTATGGAAGCACTTCGAGATGCTTTGCTGACTCAGGGAGAAGCTTCATCGCTCCATTCCTGAGTCGTGCGATCTTGCTGGAATGCTAGGTAGCACTACATCATCCTTGCTCGTTTGAACTGTGTTCGCGGTAACAATTGGACAAGCAACAGTCGAGACACCTCCCCTCCTGCTGCATACCATGGCCGCACCAGAAGTGCATCATCTCTTCCACGCTCCCATCTCCGACCACTCCTTCTCCGACGACCGCTCTACCCTCGCAGTGGCCCGTGACAACAACGTGGAGCTTTACCACCGATCCGGGAAAACGTTCAATCTCCAAGACGAGCTTCGAGGCCACGACAAGCTCGTCACGGGCGTGGACATCGCCCCGCAATCCGGCCGCATTGTGACATGCTCGCAGGACCGCAATGCCTACGTCTGGGAACCCAGCGAGTCTGGCGAGTGGAAGCCAACCCTGGTGCTTCTGCGCATCAACCGCGCGGCGACATGTGTCCGGTGGTGTCCCGGTGAGACCAAATTCGCAGTGGGCAGTGGTGCTAGGATCATCGCAGTCTGCTACTTCGAGCAGGAGAACGATTGGTGGGTGTCGAAGCACCTCAAGAAGCCACTTCGCTCGACCGTGACTAGTGTGGCGTGGCACCCAAACTCGGTGCTGCTGGCAGCAGGTAGCACAGATGGCCACGCGCGCGTCTTCAGCTCCTTCATCAAGGGCACAGATGAGCGACCCGAAGCTAGCCCGTGGGGAGAGAGGCTGCCGTTCAATACCGTTTGTGGCGAGTATCTGAATCCCACGGCTGGCTGGGTCCACGATGTCGCCTTCGCCCCGTCCGGCAACGCTCTTGCCTTTTGCTCGCACGACAGTAATGTCACGATCGTGTACCCTTCAGGGCCCGAACAGCCTCCACAGGCAGTCATCTCCATCTCTACGCAGCAGCTACCTTTTACGTCTCTCCTCTGGTCGTCTGAGACGGAGCTGATCTGTGCCGGCTACGATTGCTCCGTCTACCGGTTAATGGGCGATGCGAATGGCTGGCAGATAACTGGCTCGTTGGAGAAGGACAACGGCCGCCCAGGACTCGAGCAGCGCGAGGAGAGCGCGCTAAACATGTTCCGCAGCATGGACCTTCGGGGCAGAGCAAGCAGTGCGGACGATACCAAGCTCAAGACCGTGCATCAAAATAGCATCAACACAGCCCGTATCTACCAGGAGAGCGGTGGGAATGTGCAGAAGGTTAGTACCGGTGGTGTGGACGGTAGGGTCGTTGTTTGGACTTTGTAAAAACTAGCACCCCTGTCATACGGCTGTCGGTATGCGCTTCACGAAAGTCAGGACGCTACAGGTTTATATCACCACCTCCACCTTCGTCTTCATCATCATCCAAGTCACCCATATCGTCAGCGTCAAAAGCCTTCAATGTCTCGCCCTTCGCTTCCGTCCCCGCCTCCACAACAAAGCTCGGTGCGACCTCGCAATCCGTCAGCTTCGTCCTCTCCTCATCATCGTCCGCGCCACCTTTCCTTCGTTTCGGCTTCTCAGCGGTTTCATCAGCCGGCTCAGCTTCCGCGGTCTTCACGCCTTCTATCCTCGCCCGCCGACCAACAATGCACCCCGTAAGCTGCACTCCATCACCCACCACGCAGCCATCCATGAGCACAGACTTGAAAATGCGAACATTGTTCCCAATCTCGCAGTTGGCTCCGATGACGGACTCCTTGACGCTGCAGCGCGTACCGACTTTGACATTCTCACCGATCAGGCTGTCTTCTTGGCTGACCCGGCTTTGTTGGCCGATGGTCGCAGAAGGGTGGATCTTGTGCTCGTACGTTAGGGGTCGGGTTGATGGCTGACGTGCGAGGTAGAGCGAGATGCTGCTTAGTAAAGGTGCGGTGTCCACACGGCGGATAAGTGGTGAAGGTGAAGGCTGGATGTAGGCTAGCAGTGGCGGGACGGTGACTGGCTTCGGCGGTGAAGGCATTGACGTGCCAACTCGGGTGGCGAAGGTAGAAGGGGGCTGGACCGGTGGCGCAGACATCGTGCTCGACAGTGTTGAAGGATCGATCTCGTCGAGGCTGGAGGAGCCATTGATGTCGTCGTCGGCAGGTCGATTATCAGAAAGTATCTCACTCAGACCAAGCTTCTCTGCCAATCCTTCCTGCCATCCAGCTTTCGCCCACCACCCGAGCACGTCCTCTGAGATCGAGTCAAACCGCTCGTTCGTCGCAACGAAGTCCTTGACCCACCGCGGGAAAATGTAGACGTGGGCATCGCGGTGCTTGGTGCGCATCTTCACCCTGCCATGCCTTTGCAGAAGCAAATGACGGAGTGGGAGGTGCTGCTTGTTGTCTTCAAGTGTGTCGTTGAGCGTGTCTGTCGGCATGGCGATCATCGCCTGCTCAATGTACGGTCTGAGCGATGCCTGAGCTGGAGACACTGCAGGCGGTGGCAGCGCTGCGGTGACCACAAAGTCGGTCTCGTCCTTCTTGTTGCTGATACCTTCCAGACCGTATGTCGGGTAGTAGACTACAAGGCCGCCTTTCCTGCCGGCATTCGATGAATTCAATGTTAGCCATTGCTGCACTAGGTGGCTCCCATCGAGCTCCGATACAAGGTCACAAGGCAGGACAACGAAGTCACCGTCGATGACGTCCAGTACTTCCTTGCAGCGTAGTACATCCCCTGTACCGCTAGTCTGCTCCAAGCCTTTAGGCGCAATGATCTCAGGCTTCGGATTAGGAAGGCTAGTCAGCGCTGGATGCGTTGCAAACGCTCCTTGTAAGGGTTCGACGGACTCGGGAGGCGTTATGATTATGATGTTTGTGATCCCGCAGCGATAACACCAGTCGAGAGGGTACCATACCATCGGCCGGTTCGCGATCGGTATGAGTGCTTTGGGAAAGTCAGAGGGAGAGGATGTGAAAGTGTTCAAGCTGAGGCCGGGTCCGCAGAAGACGAGAGCCTGAAGTCCAGGAGAAGGTAAAGTGGCGTGAGGCATGTTGGTCGTACCGAGAATAGGCCAGATCTAGATAATGGCCTGATGATGTTGCCAACTAGTGACTTGCTGACTCAACGTGAGTTACCTCTGGTGTCGCTGATGGTGAGAGGAGGGAAGAATCCTGCTTGTCCGGAATGGAGGAACCACTCGAGCCAGGTAGACTGTATGAGGTAGAGAAATACCATCTGTGCCTGGGTCTGCTTGCATGTGGCACAGATCGACACAATGACTCGGACGATATAAGTTGATACATACGCGAGTCATGCCCACAACGCAAACCCACCTCGACCCCTGCGCATCCCCAGCCATCCCCAGCTTCGCGTACACAACCAATCAGTCTGCCTTCGCTACCTATGCTCGTAAGAGCTTCGCCGCGTTGCTTTTCCAAGCGACTGGGGCGCGGATGTGATCAGAACTTTGGATAGCCCGGGCGTACGACGCGACAATGTCCTACGACCGCAACCGCCAGCGCCGCCCGTTGTACACCCCACCTCCACCTCCGTCGCGACACCGCCAGCATGGTCTACTCACCTACTGGGTACCGTTAGTAACCATTGGCACTCTTGCTGTGGGCGGCTTGGCGGCATGGATCTGGACGGAGCGCAATGAGCACCACGACGAGGACTACCCGCCATCGCAGAAACCGCAACGCCCACCGCAACGCCCACCGCCGGGCCCTGGTGGGCCGTATCCTACTCAAGGATCGCAACCGTATCCTGGTCAACCAACCCAACAAAATCCTGCCAACGCGCAGCCGCCATATACGGGACCGCTGCCTAGCCAAAGTGCTGGACCACAAGGCGGGCCTCCTCCACCGGGAGGCGAAGCTGCAAGCTACTACGGATCGTCGCGTAGCCAGGAACAGCATGTAGAGGAGCGACACGAAGACGGTCAAACCTTCCTTGGTCAGGTAAGAGGTGCAATGCGCAGGACGCCGTCGCCGCAGCAGATCTTCGACCATGCGTCCAAGCAGGTCAGCGCGAGTATCGCGGCCGCAGGAAGCGCCCTGGGCAGTATCATGGAGGACCCGGAGAACGGTCACGCTTACACTGACGAGAGGGTTGAGCGGAGGGAGAGGAAGGAAGATCGCGAAGGGTTCAGTGACCATGAGCGATGGAGTGAAGAAGCGGATGAGAAGCGCAGGGTGGGACTGGTCGAGGCGGAGAGCGAGCGAAGGGCAGACGCGGCACGAGCTGGTCGTAGTAGTCAGGGAAAGGCGAGGAGAACCGTCGCTGTCGTAGTAAGCGCGGATACAAACATGGATGGCAAGATGGACGAGGAAGACGTTGTCTACTCGGAGCATGCCGTAAGCTCCTCTCAACTTCAATCGTTGCACACTCGCTAACGTTCATCAGTCCATCCTTTCTCATCTCCCGCCACATCACGATCCATCAACAACCGACCTGTTCATCTTGATCTACGCTCCTGGCCTGCCATCCCCACCACCTCTCAACTACCGACCCAGCACGATGGACGTGGATACTGCTTCTAACATAGGCAGCTCCTACTCCCAGATGAACACGCCAGCGCAAACTCCGGGAAGCGAGCTCCAAAGCATTTCACCTCGTGTAGAACCGCAAGATGACGGCAAATTCCCTTCACCAAGCAGACAGTTCGATGCGCTTTACCAGCAGGCTTTGTCTCTCGTTGACGATCCGAGCAAAGTTCTTTGCTTCACCACAACAGACGGCTACGTCCACATCCTCCGCCACTTGGTACCCTGGATGGTCTACGTCTCTGACTTGCTCGCTGGCCACAATGGACAGGTTATCACGCAGTTGGCCGATTACGTCGGGCACATGGTGCTTGTGCTTGGCGATGACGGGACTGGCGGGCTGGCCGATACGGAGACGGAGGATGAGGCTGCCGCGGGGAGGGATAATGGAAGGTGGTATGACCGTAGTTCAATTGTGGGCCGAGGCAAGCCGCTGGAGGTGGTGGATGCGGCGAGAATGGGGGAGGACTGGGCTAAGAGGGTCGGAGGGAAGGATTGAGGGCTTTCCATTTTGTATATTAAGATATCTGCATTATATGCATTAGCAATTCAAATCGATGCTGCCTCACCTCGCAAGTGACGCCATCGCGCCTGCCGCAGGCAGCAATCGGCCGTTCGGGTTTATGTGCGTTACTACGCGCCGCTTCCTCGTCAACAAACGAACATCCAAACCCGTTGGCGCGCGAGACGGCACGACGACGATGAATCACTCTCCTTACGGGCTTTGAAGTCACTTGTGCTCCCGGTCTTCAGAAGATAAAAGGTAGGCTTGCGGTGCTTTATGGTCACAGTTCGTAAGATCAATCAAAATACAGCTTCGAAACAGGCAATTCGCGATCTGCGTAGCTCGTCTCGTTTCATGTAACAGCACAATCAATGAGCGACCATGTCAGACAAGCGGGTTGTATTGTTTGATCTCGCTCGGCGAGGCGGCAACTCATGCTGGTCCTTTAATGTCTGGAAGAGCAAGTATACGGCCGATTCATGCTAGCTCGCCATGCCACTAACAGTACTCCTGTAGCGCGCCTAGTGCTGAACTACAAGGGCATACCGTACACTACATCATGGATAACCCACCCAGAAATTGCACCGACTTTTGATGGGCTCGGCATCCCACCGAATATGTCCGGCCAAGGCTCGCCTTACAGCGTACCGATGATCCGCTTGCCAAATGGTGACTGTGTCATGGACTCGGCCGCGATCGCGAACAAGCTCGAGGAGCTGTATCCTCAACCATCGCTACATTTGGACGCAGGTCTCCATGGCAAAGCGACGGCGGCGGGAGGCAAAGTAGCGGGTCCGTTAGTACCAATCTTCATGCCGCGGGTGGGACGGGACATGGTCGCTGAGAGCTCTGTATCGTGGTTCAGGGAAGCACGGCACAAGATGTTTGGCATGAGCTTAGAAGATCTTGAGGCGACTCGCGGAGGGAAGCAGGCTTGGGCGGCGGCCAAGGCAGCAACGCGAGAGCTGGAGGCTTGGGTCAAAGAGACCAAGAAGGAGGACGGACCATTCCTGCTGGGCAGTGAGGTGAGTTATGCTGACTTTGTGATAGTAGCGTTCATGGAGGCCCTGAAGCGCATCGGGCCGGATATCTATGATCGAGTCTGTGGTGATGAGGAGGCGCTGGTCGCGATGCACCATGCGACCACTCCATGGCTAAAGCGCGATAATTAGAGTAACGTATGAGATACTCGTATGAGAAGATATGAACTGCGGGTCGTCATTGCTGCACAATGACTTGTTACCCGGCAAGAGGCATATTGTAGGGTACTCAGTGAATTGCTTTATTCATCGCCGTGTGCGATACCATGGTTCATTGTAGAGGCCGAAGTTGGAACAGTAATGCTTCCATCTCAAGCCTACAAACATTCGCGAGCAATCGGCTCCGTCGAGCCGGAAAAATTGTGTCTCTTCATGGATGCGCGGTATCTCTAAAGGAGCAGCAACATGAAGATCCTTAGATGTTAGGTCAGCCACAGTGTCTGCAGTATACCTCCACCTCCGTAACAGCTATCCAGCTCCCACGCTGTTTCAGACCATGCGACACAACATCCCATCACAAGTCCCACGTCACATACATGTAGACGTGTATCGTACCGCACGCATGGAGCATGAGAACCGAGTAGTTGCGGCACTGGAACATGGTCAACCTCCTCTGCTCTCGAAGACGACAACATCGAACCCTTTCTTCCACACATCGTCCGCCACAGAGGAAGGTAGCTTGACAATACTGCACCTCAGGCGAGATAATCTGGTGCCGGTCACTCTCAGGCGCACGGCAGACGATGGATATGCCGAAGGTGCTGTCACTAACACCAGATTCGGAAGCTTTCCTCACAGCACATTGATTGGTCTGGAATGGGGCAGTCAAGTGAGGGCGAGCAGGGTTGACACTGGCTCACGCGGCAGGAAAGGGAAAGCAGCGAAACAGCAGGATGCAAGCATTCAGATAGACAACAGACTACCTACGCCTGACCCGCAGCATGATATCTCCAATGGATGCCATACTGCCGCGGAAGAGATAGGGCAGCCCACAAGAAGCGTAGTACAACAGCCGCAAGGGCAGAGTAAGAAGCGGAAGTCTGGCGAAGCTGAAACTAATGATGGATCCGTGACGACGAAGAAGCCTAGGAAGCTACTTCCGGAAGAGGCTGAGGACGTTCAGGCCCTAACGCCTGCCTTTCAGACAGCTGTAGACGCTGGCTCAGGCTTCATACACCTTCTGCCACCTACTCCGGAAGCATGGACCGCATCGTTAGATCACCGCACGCAGGTTGTCTATACAGCCGACTACAGCTACGTCCTCCAGCGATTGCGGGTGCGACCCGGTAGCAGGATGATCGAAGCCGGTGCCGGTAGTGGCAGCTTCACTCACGCTGCCGCAAGGGCCGTATTCTCCGGCTTTCCAGAGGACTCACATGTAGGAGAGCTAAAACAGGTCGGCAAGGTCTACAGCTACGAGTTCAATGTGTCCCGAGTTGGTACGCTACGTGAAGAAATCAGCGCGCATGGCATGGATGAGATCGTTCAACTCACATTTCGAGACGTCTGCGAACGTGGCTTCCTGTTCCCAATAGGCTTCGATACCACACCACATGCCGAAGCCATCTTTCTCGATCTTCCGAAGCCTTGGGAGGCTTTGAGACATCTGACCCGATCATCAACGCCTAGCGAGTCCGCTTTAAACCCTGATGTTCCCGTCCATTTGTGTACCTTCTCACCCTGCATTGAGCAGGTCATGGCGACGACAGCGTATTTGCGCAAAAACGGCTGGACTGAGATCGAAATGATCGAAGTGCAGAACCACCGCATTGACGTGCGCAGAGAGCAAGTCGGACTCAAAAATGAAGGTTTGCGTGGCGTCAACGCTTCAGCCGCAACCGTGGAAGAAGCGGTGGCGAGGTTGAGAGAGGTTGAACAGAAATTAGGCGACTATCATGCTGCTAAGAGCGACATGGATGCTGCGGCTAAGGCGAATGCTGCTCCAGCAATCTCCTTCGATGGCGCAAAGCAAGGCAAGAAAGGTGGTCCGTGGCGACACATTCAAAGCAAAGCTGAGCGCTTGGAGAAGCTGAGGAAGGAGGCGGAAGAGCGGAAGCTGTACAAGGAAGGCAACCTCGTCCACCGGACCGAGCCGGAAGTGAAGACACATACGAGCTATCTGGTCTTCGCTGTGCTGCCCGTCGATTTCACCGATGGTGATGAGGAAGCCTGCATGCAGCAGTGGTCCGTTGACGACATCATGAAAGTCGAGAAACCCCCGACGAATGGCGTCAAATAACGACACATACCAGGG
This sequence comes from Baudoinia panamericana UAMH 10762, assembly GCF_000338955.1. Taxonomy (NCBI): domain Eukaryota; kingdom Fungi; phylum Ascomycota; class Dothideomycetes; order Mycosphaerellales; family Teratosphaeriaceae; genus Baudoinia; species Baudoinia panamericana. The sequence continues at coordinate 275,702 of NW_006911271.1, read as the reverse complement.
TCCCTGCGTATCATCACGCCACAGTAATGCTGTCCTCTACGCTACTGTTTACGCCCTTAGTCCTTTCCGGCTGCCGCAGCATCAGCGCATGCGGCAGATCCTTCCCATTCTTAAATCTGGTAAAGTCAAACGGCAACCACCCAACCGTATCAAAGCCCATGCGCGCATAAAGAGGCCTCCCAATCGGACTGGCCTCCAACCATACCGGCAACCCAAGCTTGTTGGCCTGCTCGAATCCCCATTCCAGGTGCATCGCTCCCACGCCTCGCCTGTGGTGATTTGGATGCGTCGTTAGGATGTGCAGTACAATGTGAGGCTTGCCGGCAACATGTACCTTCTTCGCGTGCTGGAGTGCGGCGCCGAAACCCTCAATCATGGAGACGTCGATATCAGGCGGTAGGCCATCTTGCTTACTCTCTTCGTCTTCTTTTTCAATCTCAGCGTCGGTCCTTGGCTTGGGGTAGAACTTCCACCATGCGGTCCCTACGATCTTGTTGTACCGATCATCGTCCGGTAGGTCGGTATCTATAACCTTGTTCTTGCGGTACTTCTCCGGGTCTTTGCGCCACGCTTTGAGCGAGGTCTGTAGGGTATGTTCTCTCGCTGCCTTGGTGAAGCCTTGAGGGTACATAATGCCCATGATGCTATCACGGAAGGCCTCCCACATGATGTCGACGCTCGCTTCCATGTCACTCTCCTGCATGGGCTCTAGTATGAGAGGCATGGTATCGCTTTACAGGATTTGGGCCGATTGATCAGTGTAGAGCTACGCCAGTTCACAAAGCACAGTACCACGCAATCTTACGAGCGCTCGCATCAGGACGACGTGTCGACTCAACTTATACCAGCGCGTGGCGTGTTACTAAAATCTGGCAGACTAGATGCTTAGTCTGAAGCTACGGTCGTTTGAAGAAGCTCTTCACGGCGTTCGGTGTTCGGACCGAGGTGGACGCCGCGACTTCAGGACATTGATCTAATAACCTACAGCCTCCAGTCCACATCACACTGGCCTACTGCGGACGTTCCTGGTCTACAAGACAGCCCGGGCATTTAGGTTGTGTCGCAATCGTCGCCATGCCAGACGTAAAGACGTACCGACTGCAACCGACGGCATTGATACCGAACTCACAGTATCCGCTGCTCCACTATCCCGGCTTACTAGCAGATAAGACGGACTGCAATGCTGCCAAGGTCTACGATCTTTTCACAAGTAACGGCTGGGACCTGCAGTGGATCTATCGTTACGGGCCAACCCAAACGTCTCACTACCACTCCTCAGCACATGAGTGCATGGCTGTCCTCTCCGGCAGCGCCACAATCCGTTTTGGCGTCGCAGACACCAGCGACGACCTGGAAGCCAGCACCCACGGCGCTGCCCATGAGCAGGGCGGCGTGGAAGTGTTTGCTACCGCCGGCGACGTTTTTGTCATTCCAGCTGGCGTGTCGCACAAGACTTTCGATACGACTCCACCTGCGAAGTTTAAGCTGCTAACTCCTGGGGATGGACATGGTATAGCCTCTGATAATGTCCGCCAAAGGCTTGCGGAGGTCGAATTATCTGGATTCACCATGATTGGCGCCTACCCCAGGGGCGGAGTCTGGGACTTCTGCTCAGGTGGCGAGCACGCGCAAGCGATGCAGGAAGTGTGGGCCGTACCAAAGCCGGCCGCTGATCCGGTCCTTGGGAGCGTCAATGAAGGCTTGTGTGGGCTGTGGCAGTAGTTAACGCCTTTCAAGCTCGCTGGTGCACACCGTAGGGCGAGCTGAGACGAGTCGGAATATCAATGAAGAACATGTTGTGGAGGTTCTTGTGGGACATGCTGATGCATTGCGGGGCCTTCCTCTTTGTGACCAACTCGCTGTCGTGCATCCAGCTTAGGGATTGTGAAGCGCGAGGTGCCATTTTCCAGGTGTTGCGCTTTGGCTTAATTCACGTACTCTATGCAGCGATCTGGAGTTTGCAGTCGTGCCGATTCAACGCAGAAATTCATGACAATACACTGCCGTAACACCTTCTAGCACGAAGCTTTACCGCCATTGACGATCTGCAGCGAAACTGTGTCGTCAGCTTGTCGCTACGCATGCCTATAGACGAAGGCTACACCCTGCTGGAAAGTCTGAGGGACTGGATTGACGGCGACCATCCATTCGAGCTTGTTGACCATAGCCATTGCGTCTTCCTTCACGATCCCGTCTTCACCGAACGAGAAATGAGGTACGCTCTTCTATACATTAGTAACAAGCTTGCAAAACGGTCTCGCACTTCGACGAAGCGGACGACTTTGCAAGAAGGTACTACGCCGACAGAGTTGACATTGACAACTTCTCCATCACATATGGGGAGTGAGGACTTTCTAACCAACCTGCTTGATGAGGCAATGTGGCTATACGGGAACATTAGGAGTTCCACTTATAATAGTTTCGGGGCCAAGCTTGCACAGGAGCCGCTGGAAGCAGGCGATATGAGCATGCCGTCGAAGATGCGCCGCACGATCGCTGCGCTGTGTCGCCTTCGAACAAAGGTAGAGTGCGACAACGCAAGACTGCGGCGGGAGATAGTCAAACACCAGGACGAGGGCATGGGTCCGGAGCAGGATGCAGGCAAGGCAAGAGGCCGAAAGGAGGCGTCCGAGCGCAAGGACGGCGGGTTGTCAATGCTTCTGGAAATCCAGATAAGCCCAGAAGCTGAGCAGCGTACTTCATGCAAACTGCCGTTGAGTTGACCTTCCGTGCGAGGTTTTACCTCTTTCGAGGCTAAGTAGCTCGGAGTCGCGACCGACGTTCTCTCGGCCGTCGGAGATGGTAAATATAAAGGAATGCTTATCCATGCTGTCCATCTGCGTAGCCTGATTTAGCGGTTCATGCCTTCGTGGAGTACGAAGATATCAATTCTTGTGTAGCACTTTGTGAACCGTCCAAAGACGCACATGGCTCTGACACGGTGGCCAAGGAAGGCCCATGTCCGCAGCAGTGCTGTCCCTGAGCTAATGCTTCTCCTACGCTGCGACACCGGCAGAAACAGCATGCAGCAAGGTATAATTGTGGTAGAGTCGCTTCGATTACCAGTCCGTAGCAGCAGCAGTGGCATCGGGCTCGAAGCATAGTGGTTGCTAGGATGGGCTATACTAACAGATTAACCGACACGCGGATCCGGTTCGACGACCTAGATTTGGGAGGCCTTCTGCGGGACAACAAGTATCGCTTTTCACGATGTCAATCACATATAGGCTACCTTCCGCCCTGTGACGTCGCGGACGATTTGGTCCAAGTTGTCCCGCTTCCGCTTTCTCTCTGCCGCATCATGATCGTCGGTCCAAGTCGAATCTTCATCTTCCTTGTCAAGTGCGATCTCTTCGTCGGTACGAGGTCGCCAGCTCCGAATTGATCCATCTGTATGAGCCGAGTAAAGCTCCACATTGTGTGGACGCCAAGCCAGAGCGCTGGTCCTTGTGTTTAAGTTATGAATGCTGCCACCTTCGAAGCGTCGCATTTGAGTGGTTGGTATTCGCAGTCGTCTCAACAGTGTCCCGTCATGCATGCCAAATGCGAGAATCTCACCAGGGTTCGGGTAATAGACAATATCGGTCCCTGGAGGAGAAAAATGTGCCGGAGCGATAGCAGGTGTTAGGAGTGTCGTCGTGGTGTTCCTCAAAGATGGCCCGAAACTAGCTAGCGTGTTCGCGCCCGTAAGCATGTTCCACACGCGCATTCGCTCATCATGCCCAACCGTGACGAGGTATCTGGCATCATATGACCACGTGATGCCGTTTACGGCACCATTGTGTGCTTTTCCTCGCTCACGTCGACGAGCGCCGGTTCCGATGCCGTTGTAACCTACGATACCGGCACTATCGGTCATGTCGAGTACGCCCAGACTGCTTGCACTTCTTCGAATGTCCCAGAGCCGGCATGTGCCATCACTTGCACCACTTGCAAGCACGTTCTCATTCTTCGGATGCCACGCCACAGACAAGACTGACCCGGCGTGACCAGCCAGAGAGTGCGCACTTGATCCGGAGCGTAGGTCAACCAAGCGTACGGCAGGATGCTGACCGGCGCATGCAACGAGTAGGTGTCTAGAGACTGTAGACATTGCGTGCGAGTACACGATGGATCCAAGGTCGAAAGTGGCAGATGGTTTCAATGTTTCGGATGAGAAAAGCTTGACGGTCATATCGTACCCGCTCGTCAGGAAGGCACCTGAATCAAAAGGATAGAAAGAGATCTGAGTAACTCCCAAGCTTTCTGTCGTCGAGGTCCTTACTAGGATCAGCATTTGAAGCTAGAAAGACCTGGGTCAGCTCACCGAGCAACGTGAGCTGCTGGTAGGAACAGGAAAGTGTGGTCAGGGCCATCTTCTCCCCCGTCCAGATCCCAAATTGCTACGGCAGAGTCGGCACCCGCAGAGAGCATCCTATGGTAAGGAGTCACATTAATCTTTACTGAGAGCCCGGCAGGATTGGAACAATGCGTACCATCTACCCTCAATGCCGTCGATGCAAATGCTATAAACGCCGGGAGGGTGGGCTACATGCTCTGTGGCGGAAGTGGCCTGCAAGTGCGAGGACTCGGCATGGCGGTGATTGTGACTGAACCCGACCCTTGTCGCCAGCTGCAATGAAGAGAGAAGACGGTGATTCTGGGCTAGGGCTGCAGCCTGCGGCGCCACCGAAGCCAGCTCCCGGTTCAGCAAGAACGAGTTCATCTACCGTCAGCGGCATTGCTGCTTTCGGGCGTACTTGGTTCTCAGAATCTCCCATGAACTGTAGGGTTGGATTAGAAAGGATGTGGTATGTGATGTGGATAGTGAAGTATTGGAGTCGGATTGAAGCGGTTCCCGCAATGGGGTCTTGGCGCGCAACTGCCTCCACGCGGCGCTCACTCTAGAGTCTGGGCAAAGTCGATACACTATCCACAACAATCTGAATAGTACGAAGACGGGCCCGGACTTTTACTAGGGGACGCCGTCGGTGTGCTGTATACACTCTGCATCGATTCCGGAAACAATGACAGGAAAGGCAAAGGCAACACGCGCAGCGCCTACCCTCTACGACGCCGTTGCTGGCCGTGTGGGATACGAAGGTTTCCACACCGAATCAAGACCGTCGGAGCGTCGCGACACGGCAAGTACGTCGTTGGTACCAGTCCCAGCCGATGAGATGCTTTTTCGCCGCAAGGGCGCACCGACTCGCTTTGCGGAAGACGATTTGTACCTGGCAGATCGTCAACTGCTTCCATCACAGAGCTTGCCGGAGTCGGACCTGCTCAAAGTCATTCACGCCTATGTGTCGGACGCTTGGAGTCCTGGGAGAAATAGTGGTCACGCCACCAACCCCAGATCGATGGACGAAACGGCGCTTCTAGCGATGGGTCTTCTCCTCGAAGAAGCCGCGATCGCCACCCTGGGAAAGTCAGGAGACCTAGCCTTTGTGGAATCCGGGTAGCCGATTGCGAGCAATGCAGGACGTACTACGAAGAAATGACTTCATGATGGACGTTGCTGCCGAAGGCAAGTACACTGTACAGATGATCTCGATGCAACGATCGTCAGACTTGATGACTTTCAGCTCCAGCTTGATGGAGATCCTGAAGCTCGTCATGATGAGCGAAAATGTACCTCTAGGAGCTGGTTGATCCATTGGCGATCCGTTTGTTGAACGACGGATTGGCCTCGAGCTTTTTGTGCCGCATAATCTCCGTGCAATAGTTCTGGAAAGACGGTAAAAGAAATCAAGCGTCTAGATTTCCGGCTCACAGCTATGGAGAGCAGGTGGACCTTATCCGGTGGCCTGGGCATGGAAGTACCATCGACACCCTGCATGATTGATTACGGCCCACAAGGGTGAACTCGCGGAAGTAGGTTCCTGACGGCGGCAGCAGCAGAGCCGCTCAATGCCAGATCGGGAAACGATTCTGCTGCGTTATACAAGCATTCGAATTTCCGAAGGATGAGGCTGTAGTCATGTACGTGTCAAGCATTCATTGTCCCCACGAGCGCGCGCATGGCACATTATCGCAAGTTCGGTGCTGGGGACGGGTCTAACATGCGCCGAGCTAAGTCGATGAGCACAAGATGGACCGCACTCTCAATGGTACCATCGTAAAGTACGAAGTCAGTCGAATAAGGTCTCAACATTAGGCGATCGGCTTTAGCCGGTACGTAAGGGATGTTCTTCAGCAAGTGTTAGAGAGTCAGTAAGTACTACAGACAATCATCACAACGCAACTGTACTGAAAGCATGAGTATTTTTTACTTCGTCTGGTCGTCTACGCCCCACAGGTTCATGAGTACTTCATACTGCTCATGATCGAATGTGCGTTTTGGATCGAAGATGGCAGGCCGACAGTACGGAGTACTTCACGAAGCGATTGTATCAGTGACAAGATGATCATCACCGTGGATGGAACAAAACACAGTAAGGCATTCGTCATGTTTTCGTGGAGCTGCACAGCATACTATCACAAATAATGATGGCCGCTATAGCATATACACTATAATGATACATCCCTTTGTGTCAAAACTATCGTTCGCGGGCCGTAAACATGCGTCAGGCGAGCCGAGTGGACAGCTGACTCAATAAGATTACTTGGTAACGCCACATTGAATTAGCCTACAGACGTGCGGGATGAGGCTCTGCTCACGAACAACATCACCTTGTAATCGCCGGTTGCGCGAACTCGCGCACGACTGTTATCGGTAATGGCACCGGCACCAGATGGCCCTGTGATCTCGCGAGTCCAACAATACTCGTATTTGGCATGCCTCGCGTGGCAGTGGTGGAGACGACCCACTGGTCCACTTCTCTCCATATGGGCCTCCAGATCAACGCAGCTTTTTTGTGGACTCCTCTTGTCCGAAAGAGAGATATGGTCAGCTGCGATGTATGGCGGCTGCATGGGTTCGGCGTTCGCAGGCTCGATCAGATTGACAGCTCCCGCCCTGATTTGACTGTCGTTTTACCCGGAAGCCCAATTTAACCGGGCGCGTGACAGCCTGACTGTGCTCCACGGGCCTTGGATCCACTCTGGAGAGCAACCTTGGAGATGCTGTGGGCAAGACTCACGCTAACCTTCCCCAATCGAGGGGATGGCGAGGCCTAGTGGGGCGCCTGGCCAATGATCTCCTGCTTCTCGCGTAGGGTCGCCTGCTCGCTTCCCGCGCCCAGACTCTCCCAAATGTGCCGTGCTTTTCACGCACCCGGACCGTCCAGACGGTGGCGGCCGCGTGCTAGTGGTCGTTGCTTCACATCTTCAAGCATGTGTACCAATAGACGGGAGCCGCGGCCCATACAGGCTGAATTGCTTTTCGATGGCAAGCTCCCTTGGATAGTCCATATATTGTGCAGTCGTCCCCCAAGCCGAGAAACCAAGCTTTGAGAAGACACAGGGCGCCTCACTCATTCCTACACACTCGTGCTACCTTACACAGTCGCTTATCAAGCCCTTCTCCAAGCACCAACTCCAAAGTACATTCGCAATGGAGGCACCCACGAAGGGTACCTTCCGCCTGGCGGAGCGCGAGTTCCCCACGGTTACCTGGTACCGCGACCCAGCTCTGCGAAAAACCTACATTTGCTTGATGTTCGTCGTCATCACATCTGCAACCAACGGCTACGATGGTTCCATGGTCAACGGTCTCCAGTCGCTCAACGTCTGGCAGGACTGTAAGTCTCAAATGTGGTTATCTGAAGCAGCTGGACGGCGCCACTGACAAAATGCAGACTTCCACCACCCAACTGGTTCCATCCTTGGTCTCTTCTCCGCCATCATGTCCGTCGGCTCAATCACCGCTATCCCGTTCGTGCCTTACGCCGCCGATGGTCTTGGGCGTCGTTGGGGTATCATCATTGGCTGCGTGATCATGATCATTGGTGTCGTTCTCCAGTCGATCTCGATCAACTTCCGCATGTTCATTGGCGCTCGGTTCCTCCTCGGTTTCGGCATTGCTATTGCCCACGGATCCTCGCCACTGCTTATCACTGAGCTTGTGCACCCGCAGCACCGTGCCACGTTCACGACCATCTACAACACGACCTGGTACGTTGGCTCAATCATCGCCGCATGGTTGACTTTCGGCACCAACCACATCCCCAACAACTGGGCATGGCGCGTTCCGTCCATCATTCAGGCCGTACCGTCCCTCATCCAGCTGTTCTTCGTCTGGTTCGTTCCGGAGTCCCCTCGCTGGATGGTTGCCCATGGCAAGGTCGAGCTGGCTCACCGTACCCTCGCCAACGTCCATGCGAACGGCAACATGGATGATGAGGTGGTTCTTCTCGAGATCCAGGAGATCAAGGACACGATCAAGCTCGAGCAAGAGTTCGAGAGCAACGGTTGGTTGGAGCTTTTCCGTACCAAGGGTATGCGTCACCGGTTGATCATCCTGCTCACACTTGGTCTGTTCTCCCAATGGTCTGGCAACGGTCTTGCATCCTACTACCTCAACATCGTGCTCAACCAGGACGGTATCACCAACACGAACACCCAGCTTGTTATCAACGGCTGCCTCCAGATCCTGAACTTCATCGTTGCTCTTGGTCAGTGCTTCGTCGTCGACCGCTTCGGTCGTCGCACTCTCTTCCTCGTTTCAACCACCGGCATGCTGTGCGCCTTCATCATCTGGACTGCTGCCGCCGGCTCGTTCCACTACCACGCCAACGTCAACGAGGGCAACACTGTCATCGCCATGGTGTACATCTACTACGTCTTCTACAACATGGCCTGGTCCGGTCTGCTTGTCGGCTACAGCGCTGAGATCTTGCCATACAAGGTTCGTGCAAAGGGTATGACTGTCATGTTCCTCATGGTCGACATCGCGCTTTTCTTCAACCAATACGTCAACCCAATTGCTCTCAAGAACATTGGATGGAAGTACTACATCGTCTACTGCGTCTGGTTGGCCGTCGAGCTCGTTGTTGTCTGGTTCTACTACATCGAGACCCGCTACACCCCACTTGAGGAAATTGCCAAGCACTTCGACGGTGAAGAGTACGTTCCCCTTCTCCGATCATACATGCGGACTTCGTGCTGATACTTTTACTAGTGCTCTTGTTGGTGGTGCTGTCGCTACGGAGAAGTCTAAGCACCTTGCAGCCGAGCTTGGTGGTCTTGATACTGTTGACGTTGGGGAGAAGAGCGGTCATGTTGAGCAAAGAGAATTGTAGATATTGTCTCACATTCTCGTTTGGTAGTTGAAGTTCAGCGCTCGCATACTTGCCATGACGTAGAGGTAGATTTAGATGTGGAATGACACACGACCATCTCGATATGATATTCATCTTCTGCTTTTCCTTCTCTTAATGAATGCATCAAAATCCGAAAACGATCGGTTTCAGTTTGTGATTGAGCTCCCATTCCTGTTTGTGTACATTGGCTACTGCCCGTTTATTCCAACCTTATGGTATGAAGGGGACCATTAATAAGAGCTCCTGATAAGAAGGAAACCGGATCATTCAGCAGCAATGAAGCGATTGGATGTGTTATCGGTGTGAAGCCGGGGAACGCCTTCACACCCCTTGAGACTCAAGCGAAGCTTCAACATTGCGCGTATTTCCGTCAACGACGAGCTGCCTGAAGATAGCTTGATTGCGCGAACACCAGCAGATCCGCTTTACTCTGCACTCCGCATTGATGCTCAATCACCGACCGTGAAAGTGGCAAATAGCGCGTAGTACGAAGTACCTACATGTATTGATCGTTCCGTACATGACTCAAGACAGCTTTACTGACTCAGCACTAAGGCCCTGAAGCCGCAGTCTGTGCCCTCGTCCTCCATCAACTTGAACTTGTGGCCTTGTCAACTTCGTAATTGAGCACACTGTCCCTTGATGTGGCGGTGACACAAGCTGGTTTTTGCTGGAAGGGCAGCTCGAGAAAGGACGGACAGATCCTCGAGTGCAGAGGCCCTCCATGGCCGACTTCAGCTTCAGTGACGATCACGAGCTGCAGAATCTGAATGCACAGGTGGTATGTTCAGCATATTCGTGATCCGAGCTGCAAGAGTCTTGTGCTGATAGCTCTTTGATGCAGTTGACGGATCCCGAAGAATTCGAGCACTGGGAAAAGCTGGTGCGTGCCGCTGAGGCGCAAGAAGGAGGTCTAAACAGAAACTCCAGCCCACAGGCCATCGCCGCCACGCGGGACGTCTACGACCGGTTTCTGGCACACTTTCCGTTGTTCTTCGGGTACTGGAAGAAGTATGCCGACATCGAGTTCTCCATCGCCGGCACCGAGGCAGCCGAGATGGTAAGTTGTCTGGTAGAACCTCATGGCCCGCAACAAGCTGACGGAGCTGTCCAGGTGTACGAGCGTGGCATCGCCAGCATCAGCACTTCGGTTGACCTCTGGGCCAACTATTGCGGCTTCAAAGCAGAGACCAACCATGACATTGATATGATCAGAGAGTAAGTTGACTGGGCGCCCCCTTCCTTTCAAGCCCATAACCGTTATGCAGCGCGACTTGAAATGCGAAGACGAGGTCAACAGGGTTTCGTCAATTGCAAATTGGTGAGATCTCCAGCCCAGGTTGGTTGTGATGAGTATCTCACATTTACTGTTCAGAGCTTTACTAGCCGTCGCTTCGCTTGTCCAACGTTGAGTACACTGCCCGACATTCAATGCTTTGCATACGGAGGACATGTTGGCCATGCTCGTTGTTACCAACTAGGCATCGGACTTTACCAGAAGATGTTCGCTCTTCCTACCCTGCGTTTGCACCCTCAAACAACCCCACGGCAGCCTTGCCAGCAATACTAACGCGTGTGTTCCAGACTTTTCGAACGCGGGGCTGACAGTGTTGGCCTGGACTTCCTTGCGGCACCCTTTTGGGACAAATACCTCGAGTTTGAGGAGCGGCTAGAGGCACACGACCGGATGTTCGCCATACTCGAACGCATCGTCGTCATACCGATGCATGCCTATGCAAGATACTTTGAGCGGTATCGCGCCCTGGCACGTCAGCAGCCGATACAGAGGCTCGCACCACAAGATGTCACAGAGCGGCTTAGAAGCAACGTTGCGCGCGAAGCAGGATCAAAGTTACGGAACACTGCCGAAACAGAGCGCGAGCTGCGTTCACAGCTTGACGCTTACCACATGGAACTCTTTCAACGTACTCAGGACGAAACAACGAAGCGCTGGACATTTGAGCAGGAAGTGAAGCGACCATACTTTCACGTCAACCCGCTAGATGAGGCGCAATTAGAGAACTGGCGGAAGTATCTCGACTTCGAGGAAGGAGAAGGAGATTACATACGAACGAAGTTTCTCTACGAGCGATGTCTTGTGACAACTGCCAACTATGACGAGTTCTGGTTTCGGTACGCCAGATGGATGCAGGGACAAGGTTCCGAAAAGGAGCAGGAAGTGCGCACCATCTACCAACGTGCAAGCTGTTTCTTCGTCCCAATCTCTCAACCTGCCATACGGATCCAGTACTCTATGTATGAAGAGGCCGTCGGCAACCAGACAATAGCAGCGGATGTTCTTGAGGCGGTTCTCATGGTACTTCCCAGCCACTTCGAGGCCATCATTGCGCTAGCAAACCTGCAACGGCGGCAGCATGGCCATGAGGCGGCGCTTGGCGTGCTGCAACGGTACCGAGACAGCTACGAGACTACCATGTACGTAAAAGGCGCACTTGTGGGCGAGTCAGCACGCCTTGTGGCAGATTGCAAAGGCCAAGTGGAGGAAGCACGCAAGATCTTCCGCACCCAATCTGCTGGCCTCCAGGACTGCAGTATCTTTTGGATGAAGTGGTTCTTCTTCGAAGTCGGCCAGCCCATACGAAACGAGGAGCAACAGGCGCAGCACTACCAACGGGTCAAGGGCGTGTATGATGCTATGCGCGAGAGCTCACAACTTGCGAGATCTACCATGAAGGAAATCACCGGCTATTATCTAGCCTATCTTTGCGAGCGAGGCCCAACCGATGCCATGAAGGAGCTCATAGAGGTCGATCGGCAGGTGAACGGCCCACCCACCGTGCAGCAAGGCATGGAGAGGTTCATTGATGACGGTAAAATGGGGGATACGGCATCGTTGTCGAACGGCCTTGCTGGCGCCCCGATGCAGGTCGGCATGGGAATGCAAGGCGGCGGCGTGCACGGGATGTCCTAAAGGCTCATCCAGTGAAAGTGTGGAGCACAGCTTCCTGGCTCGTAATGTACATCAGATGCTGTGGTGGGCCTAGACATCCCACAGCTCCTGAGCATCCGCGAGCGAAGTGGAAGTGGCTGGCATTTACAGCGTTTCAGCCAGTGTACAAATTGGAAGGGCGACAAGCGCTGCTCCGGCTGTTGCTTTCGTGGGGCCGGAAGGCCAAGGTGACTGCAGCTTCGTCCGTATGGCTGTGAATAAGGTAGCAGGTCGGTTCAACCAATCTAGGCATTCAGCCTTGTCATGCAATGTGTCATCATGTGTTCACTCATCAAATGTTCAGCTTGCATATGAGTATTAAGTGCCCACAATGTGCGAGCGAAGTGCTTATAAGGTCATACGAAGCTTCGGTCTGCTCCCGTTCAAGGTGTATCTTCGGTGTTGAACAATATCATCAACCAAAGACTGCAGCCATCGCAAGAGACTAGCACGGGCAGTGCTACTGTCAGCGTGTCTGACGACAGCAAATGAAGCCTTTGAACCTAAGTTACTTACCAATCAGCTCTCCTTGCTCTGCATTCTTTTCCAGCTGATGCTCAGTGATGATAAACGCACTGCCGCAGCGACACGCTCTAGACCACAATTGAGTCTGCTCGTCGAAAGCCACGGTATCCAGATCCACAATCTCCATGCCTGTCCGTGAATCATCATGGTGTAGGTGAGAGGATGCATGACTGGAGCTTCTTTGCAGGCCGCGGTCATACTCTGCTTTGAGTCCTGGGTCGACGAGCACCCTGTAAGCCGCCGCCATCTGGTCAACTGATATGGCAGCGTCGCCGTTACGGTTGCCTTGAGTCTTGTCGGGGTGGTATTGCAGCAGTGAACGTCGATAAGCATCTTTGACTTCTCGCGCACTCAAAGACTCCGAGCGTTTGTGCTCAAGGCCGAGTATCGCATAGTAATCACACATCGATACACCTTTTGTTCAAGCTGCCGCTTCAACGCATGCGTCTAGTCACTATGACCTGAAGAGGTGTGCAGTCAACTCATTTCCTCGAGATCGAAACCATAAGTAGCATGTGACTCATGACTCCCCCGGTGACGCCTTGCGTGTAGCCCCGTAACGTTAGTGTTAGTCGTCCGTCTTGACAGCCCGTTCCAGTACAATCTGGCGAAGGCGTGGAAAAGGGTCAAGCGAAGGGTATCTGTGTCTCGTGCTTTGTCATTACCCCTGCCAGGCGACAGCCGTCTCCGAGACCGAGGCTCTGCGGCACTACCCTTTCTTTACTCGGCACATTCGCAGCGGGTATAGCAATAAACTTTGCATTCAAGGGTGATGAATAGACAGAACATGCAGGGTAGCTCGCTGCAACATGGTGCGCCGCCCGTGAATCAAGCATTCCAACATCACAACGAGCGGCTCCAACCTCGGCAAGAGTAACGTCAAGAGCCCGACGGCACGCTGCGGAGGTTTGAAATGCGATCGGCCAGGTACGCCGCTATGCACCTGCGCATTACGCCAGCTTCTCCATCTAAATGCACGCAACCGACCTATTCTCGGTTTGCAGCTAACAAGATGCGGGAAGGGCCTCGTGTGCCTCTTGCCTTTGGTTGCTTGACTGTTGTCTGGCGGGCCGGAGCCACTGATGATTGAGGCGAAATGTGAACACACAGCAATGCCTCCACGACATCAGAGGTCGTCCGAACGGCAAGGACGGATGCCCACGGTTTACACGGCGACGACTGCCCACAGCGACATCATGGTGGGCCTGTAATTGCCTGGTCACATTTAGACGGCTCTGTTCTACTTCTCAAGTTCACAGGCTCTCTTTGTTGTTCTGCGTTAGCCTGGAATTCTCTCGCTTGCTGGTTCTCCTTCCCACGTAACTCGGTACCCTATTGTTCCCGAAAGCGAGCGCAGCACCTCCGAGATGCGCATCTCGATTGCCATCGCTGCCACGGCAGCCTTCACCCTCGCTCACGCCCAGTATTCGGGGTTTAATTATGGCTCAACGTTCACAGACGGCTCTGCTAAACAGCAGGCCGACTTTGAAGCAGAGTTCACCCGGTCAAAGAACTTGCAGGGCACGAACGGCCGCTTAACGTCTGCCCGTCTTTACACCATGATCCAAGCGGACACTACCGATACTCCGATCTCTGCGATTCCTGCCGCCATCAATACACAAACCACCCTTCTCCTGGGTCTGTGGGCTTCCGCAGGACAAGACGACTTCATAAACGAGGTGATAGCCCTAACCAGTGCCATCACGCAGTACGGCACCAACTTCACGTCATTAGTTGCGGGCATTTCTGTGGGCTCAGAGGACCTATACCGCAATAGTCCAACCGGCATCCAAGCCAATGGATACAATGGGGGTGCTCAGCCCAGTGACATTGTCAGGTACATCAGCCAAGTGCGAAATGCGATCTCCGGTACCAGTGCATCTGCGATCAGCGTTGGTCATGTCGACACATGGACCGCCTGGGTGAATGGTTCCAATGCTGAAGTGATTTCTTCCTGCGACTGGCTGGGTATGGACGCGTATCCATGTACGTACATCATTGAACGTATTGTCTCCGGAGAATTACTGACCATCCTCAAGACTTCCAGAACACCATCGCAAATAGTATTGATGTCGGCAACTCTACCTTCTACGACGCCTATGATGCGACCCAAGGCGTGGCAGGAGGACGTCCCGTTTGGGTCACAGAGACCGGTTGGCCTGTGTCCGGTCCCCAACAGAACCAAGCGGTGGCATCAACTCAGAACGCGGAGATCTATTGGCAACAAATCGCTTGCTCACTTCTGGGAAGATACAATACTTTCTGGTACATTCTGCAGGACGCTGAACCTACGACGCCGAGTCCGTCTTTCGGAATCATTGGATCTGATCTGAGCAGCGCACCGTTGTTCGACCTGACCTGCAGCAACGGCAACGTCCAGTCTCCGGCGAGCCTGGCGAGCAGCGCCATAAGTACTGCATCATCTGCGACAGCACCGGCAAGCTCCGCAGGGGTGAATTTCGAATCAGTCACCGCCGCCACCCCGGCTGCAGAGACGTCTCCAAGTTCTGTCAGTATTGCTCAGACTTTGGTAGCGTCGACTGCTGGCCGCGCAACAACAAACGGCGTACCACAACAGAACAGCACCATGCAGTCCTCATCCTCGCACACCGTGTTATCGAGCGTCTCTATGAGTGTAGCTGGGACATCCACAAATAACAAGTCTACGACAACTCTTGTAACGATCAAGTCTTGCTCATCCGCCTGGCCCTCTGCAGCGTCTAGTCCAGTGTCCGCGGGCAGCTTGACAATGGTGCAAAGCTCACACTCGCCAACAGTTGTGAGTCAGCCATCTGCTTCTCTTGCCGTCTCTTCCACGGTCTCTGCATCCGGCACCGCGGTCACGCCCGCTGCGTCGCCAAGTTTCGCCTGCCCAACCAACCTGAGTGGCGCATACCAATACCCACATCTCATCGTCCCCGTGAACAGCAGCCAGCCAGATACTGCTTATGGCACCCAGTACAACGGCACCATCAACCCCACGGTTAGCACGATCTTCAACTTCGACCTGCCTGCCTCATACGCGAGGCAGACATGCTCACTGGTCTTCCTCTTCCCTGAGCAAGCGGCGCTCCAGACTTCTGCGTATACGTTCAATGGTCAGGGTGGAATGGCAGTCAACGAGCTTTCAAGCGCTGTAACAGCACAGACGACGTACAATACCGTACCGCAGGTGTCTGTCTCTGGGAGGGGAACAATCATAAGCCTGCAGCCTGGCAACAGCTACGTGATGGCCACCCAAGCATGTGCTGCTGGGTTCCGTGTTGCGTATGAGTTCGTCAGCACGGGTGGGCTGGATCTTGAATACTTTCAGGATGACAACCCTTCGCCACTCGGAGCATTCATCACAATTTGCTAAGCGATGGCGCAGTGATTGGCGGCGTGATGATGTAGTCGGAGTCACAAGGATATAGGGACTCTGTTTGCATTATCCATGCTGGTTTACGTGATCAGACTTATGCCCAATCCTAAGTGTATCAATATAATGTTTTATGACAGTCAACGTCATTCATTTGCTCGTTCTCTCTTTATCAGCTGATCCTCACTGGCTGAATTCAAATCCCAGTCTATCCACTGACACATCGGTGAAAATGTCATGCTTACTTATACCGCTGTCGCACGTATACAAAATGTTTAGAATCGTGAGATGTCCCGGCCAAAGATTGCGTTAACGGCCCAGTATGTAGGTATAAGGATCCTGTTTCTCCAGCTCACACTCTTTGCTAGATATGCACCGCGCCAGATCTGATATCGATGGGTAGAAGGGTTAGCAGTATTCCGAACTCAAATAGTCTACAATGTTGGTGCTGCATTACTCACAAACCATGCGACACGGCCCGAGATATCTCCAGCTCCGGATGCCTGCAGGATCGCGTTCCAATTGCCGACATACGCCATCACTCCAAGGTCCTTGTACGTGAAGCCATTTCGGTGCAAGTCCATCTTGTTCAAACGTTTGGCAAGCCAATGAGCCTTCTGATTCGCGACCTGCGCCGTGCTGGGGTAGCTCGTTCCTTCAAGAATGGCACAGTCGCCAAGGGCGTAGAGATCTGGGATAATGCTCTCATCCGGCGCCTTTACTTGCATCCGGTCATTAGTGAGGATAGCGTGGCTCTTCTCATGGCGCTTGACCTTGCTATCGAGTGCTTTCTCCACAAAGGGATTCATCATAAGGCCGGTTGACCATACACACATTCCGACTCCGACTTCGCCTTCTTCCTTGAGCTTGATGGTGTAGATTGTGGTGCCGTCTTTGACGCCAGGCTTCTCCGCAACATTACCAGGAGCGCCGCGCCGAAGTTCTTCGACATGGTGAGAAGTTTGTATGTTGATGCCTTGACGCTTGAATGTGTCCATGGCATATTTCGAGAGCTTCTCGTCGAACATACTTAGGACTTTGGGCGCGACGTCATAAACGGTGATGCGTGCATACTCCACGAGTTCCGGGTACAGCTTCGCCATGTCCTAACAAACACAAGGGTAGAGCCATTAGCAGTGACTCGGGCAGCCTCATCTAAATACGCACCTCCTTCACCAGATCATGCAGTTCCGCACTCCATTCAATTCCAGTCGGTCCTCCGCCGACCACAGCAAAATTGAGAAGCTGTTTCTTCATCTCGATGGAGGTTGTTGGCAAAGCGGCCGTTTCGAAGCACGAAAGAAGACGGTTGCGGATTCTGCGAGCATCTCCGACATCTGTGCACCATTAGCATATATTCTGATTGTAATCGAGCTACGAGCTCTGAACGGACCTTTCAGGAAGTAAGCATGCTCTTTGACACCCGGTGTGTTAAAAGTCTGCGAATAACAACCAACAGCTATTGCGAGGGAATCGTAGGACATGCTGAAGACTTTGCCCTTTTGCTTGTCAACAGGCTTGTCCTCCGGCCTTCCCTCATACTGATCTCCAACAAGCGCCCTCCCTTGCATTGGATCCTCTACGGCTTCCTCGATTTCTAGCGTTTTCCTGTCGATATCTACAGCATCCGCCCAACCCTGAATGAAAGCGGTGGACGAGTTGCGCGACCTTACCGGCTCTAACGCCACTCTGAACTCTAGGGTACCCACAGAGGTGCTTGCCAGCAACGGCGTAAAGACGAAGTAGCTTCTTTGAAGAAACAGTAGAATGATCAGTGTTCTATTGTAGTGGTGAGGGTCGTCAACAGACTTTAATCAACGCACCGGGGGCTAATTACGACGACTTGATACTTCTTACTGTCGAGCTCGCGGGACAAAGTATAACCTGCCCATCCTGAGCCTAGCACTACCATCCGTTTCCTGCCCCGTCTTTGCTCGTCGAGGTCATTAATAGAGATAAATCGTCGCTGGCTGTGAGTGAGGATCGCATGTCGACATGTCGAAGACCGCCAGGCCGCAGCTGGGCTTATTGTCGCGACTCGAGAGATTGGTGACATGTTCCAGAACGAACCTCTTACATTGTTCTCGACAATCGTATAAAGTCTTGTTCATATCTACCCTAAACTGACATCACGTTGACAGCGAAGCGGAAATAGCCGGGCTACCTTGTGCTGTAACACTCGCCGATGTTTCGTAGTTATAGCCCACCGTATCTCATGCGATTTACCGGGAATCTCCTTATGCACGTCATCTCCCTTTGCATGCTGCTCGTATCCTAGACATACATTAACCATCTCGCGACAACTCTGGATCGCGGTTAGATCGCTTCTTCACTGATTGCCCACGACCAATGAAGGTCTGGTCCTGCTGTAATAGGTAGACGCAGACACGATGCTGGACGCGGTATATACGACGCGCAGCTCGACGCGGCGCAATGCACTTTCGAGGCTAGCTGCTCTGTCGGCGCAGACCACTGGACAGCAAGATGGAGGGGACAGCATGGAGAGACTCTGCGAGATGCAAGAGCTTCTGCATCACGGAGCCACGAACGGTCCCCCCGTAGGCACCGACAAACCGATCCAGATCGCTGCGGTTCCTATGAGCATCAGGGAGCTGGAGATCTTACTAGCACTTTGTAAAGCTGCTCCGCTGGTGCGTACAACACCTGAGGCGGCCAGATTGCTCAAACAGCTTGCTCCGTATGCTCCAGAAGCACACAGGCAGACCTTCGAGCACTCGCCTTTGCAGCAGCATCTGCCACCTTGGGAATCCCTGTCATACCATCTAAATACCGCTGTGCTGGCGCTGGGCATGAATCACGCATCACTTCGGCTTCAAGCTCTAGCATGTATCGACCATACTGTGGAGACACTTACGGACAGCGCGGAGTCAGCACTGTGGATCAAGCCGCAGTCGGAGGGTCCTACAGATCCAGGGCTTGCCGAGCAGTCGGTTGCTGCCGTCCAGCTCTGCACGTCATTGCTAGGTTTCCTAGGTGCGGTGGCTGAGGGCGTGCAAATTTGGACGCCCGAACAGCGCGCCACGTTGGTGCAGCGCCTTCGTTATTTGCTCTCCGAGAAGTTCATGATATCGCTGGAAGGTGCATTGTCTGCAATCAGGAATGCTCGAACAGTCAGCAAGCGCGTGAAGGAGTGGAAGCGCTTTGTTAGGCACTATGCAACAACCGCCTGTCCGCTTGGTGCTGTAGTGCTTCAGCAGGGCTTGATGAAGGTTATTGAACGTAGCGTTACCCTACTCGTCACTGCCAACAAACCGATCAGCAGTCAGACACTACTCGACACCCTACTAGCGCGCTCGCCGCTTCTGGACCGCTCTGCGCCTGTACCAATGCCTGAAATGCTTGAAAGCATCGTCGAGCTCATTGTCGAAGAGATGAATCTGCTGGATGCTGATGCGGACTATCTCCAAGTCAGCTCAGCGTGGCAACAAAGATTGGCTTTTGATGTTAAAGCGATCAGTCTCCGAAGCTTTCTCTGCTGTTGCTTAATCGATGCAGAAGTTGCTGACGACGAGCTCCTACTTGCCTGGCTTGAGAACGCAACTACAAGCCCTGTTCAGATGGCGGACGAGGGCTTGGCGCAAACTGTGCTTAAGTCTATGGTCGTTTTGGCCCGCTTGTCTCCAGCCACGGCATCCAACCTCACCCGCTCATTGCCGAGGCTGATTGTGCAGAATAAGATGACGGCGACAAGTGCAACGCTGGCAGGAGAGTGCTTAGCTAGGGTGCTAAAGCTGCTATCTCAGGATATCGTTATCAGCACGCTTTACAGTCTTGGAAACGTGCTGAGTACGAGTGCAGGAGGCGAGAACGGTACGACGTCCTCGCCCTTCCTGGACGGTGTAGGCAGCGTGAACGGAGCGGCGCCGCTTTACGGCTCGCAGCAAGCAATGGGCAGCGCGATATCATTGATCATCACAGATGAAGTGGAAACGGTTGCTGCATACGGCAACGTTGTCTACGCAATTGTCGCCATCGCAACGGTTTGCAACGACGCGGAACTCACTGCCCTCGTTATCTCTATGCTCGTACAGAAAATTGGAAGAGTCAGCCCTGCCGTCGATGCTAGGATCATCACTGACATGGCAGCGCTTGGTCTTTGTGGCGGAGCAGACGAGCTACGAGCCTTGCTAAGGCTGTACGTACGCATCGCTAGCGACGCGACCATCAAGCATGACAATCTGCTCATCCACGCCGTCACCGATGCTCGAGTGCGTTTGGCCACCTTGATACGCAGAGATTCTCCGCTCTACGAGGTGTATCTGATGCATATGCTTGGCTTGTGCGTCGGCAGCGGCGATACTGCTGGAGAGAGAACGGTGGACGTGGCCTTGGCGTCGAAGACTATTGCGCAGCTCTTCCGGCCGATGGCGGTCCTGGTGTCCTCGGATTTAGAGCGCCAGCCAAACTTCGAAGAGCCTGAGGAGCTAATGGCACTTAGCCGCAACTCTTGGTTCAACCTCGTCGTGCATGGCTTCACATTGACATCACAGGCCGGTAAGGAGTATGCGCGAGAGCTGCAAATCCTTGCACAGTACACTCTTCCCCTCGTCGACGAAGCCCGCGTGGAAATGCCAGAAAGTGGGATCGACTTGAATATGGTCCTCCGTCGTGGCGCGAGCACACAACATACTCATGAGCAGAGATCATTACTGACTGCCGCTCTGCCTCATTGCGAGTCAGATATCAAGGGTCTGGCGTACCCTGAATTGGTTTTCTTGAATGCGGCCCTGCTGGTGTCGACCATGCGCGCCCGTGCTGGTGACTGCACTGCTGTACTTCCGTACTTCATGGAAAGCAAGGTAAAGACAACAGCAATGGGAAACTGTATGCTTGCGATTGCGCTAGCTAGCGTCGATACGTACCTGCAGCGCGCCTTGATCGGACAACGTCACGAATTCGCGGCACCCCAGATTGCACTGCAGCTTGCAACGTTCTTCGAAGGCTGTTGTCACCGCATCTCGAAGGTGCAGCACGCAGCAGTGTCTGCCGCAGACCGCATCATCACCCAGATACCCTCCGCCTTGTGTCACAAGGCTTCACTATTTGCGCTGCTTGAACTGCTGAGTCTAATGTGGAAGAGCTGCTTTGACTTAGAGACCGACGAGTATGACTGGAAGTCGACATACACGTCACAAAAGGGCAATGTCACGATACAGCTTTCTGACGACGCGCACTACCGGCAAACGACATTGGCAAATTTCCACAAACGTTGCAGGCTTTGGGTTTCTCAAGCGATTGCTGCAGCACCTTTAGACGTCAAAGGACTGCTCCAGGCCTACCTCGAGGATTATGAGGATGACGGCTCTTACGGCCACATTGCACTTGGTCGCTCGTTTGCCGTCGAGATGGGAGCCACAATTCCAAGCACAGACCAGCGCCTTACAAGCCTTGATCGGCGTGATGTTGGCGTGAACACTGCTTCCGACTTTATTGCACAGTACACGACCCGACAAGAGTACCGCCACCTAGACAGTAGGCTAGCGGTTGACGAGGACTGGGCGTTCGCGGAGCACGATGGCTCGACCCGCTTGCTAGCCATCGAACCCGCGCGCGTGGTTGCGGACGAGGCAGAAGAACTGCAAAAGCTTTCGCGCAGATTGCGCAACGGTGACAACATTTCCTTCACGTTCGTACGCGAGGCGCTTCGTAATGCTGCTGGTGTTGTTAGCCGGAGCCTTGACGACCAGACGCCCTGGATCCAGGACCTGGTCGGGATTCCCTTTAATATCTTCACGAAACAATCCATCAATCTCGGCATCTCGTTGTGGCTTGGGGTGGTGAAGGAGAACCCGGCCCTGGAAAGCCGCATACTGGTCGAGGTCGCGATCGGGTGGGAAGAGTCCGTGCGCTTACACAAAGGCCTCTTTTATTCTGCCTTCCAACACCTTGACCCGTTCTACGTCAAGGAAGAGTTCGCGCCATCCAAGTGGGAGTCCATCAGCAGACGCCAGCAGCTCGCTCACGATCTCATCGCGCCCCACATGCGCCTTGCGCACTTTCTATCGAGCCATTTCAGTGCGTCACGCTTAACGTCGCCATCCGTCGGAAGAGTGTACGCCCGTTTGATGAGGCTCACCATGTTTGCGATGAAGCACACTGTTGGACAGCCGCTTGCACGGGAGGTCCACTTCCAAATCATCTTGCTGGCGCTGAAGGTGTCGCGGTACTCTACTCGCCTTGACACAGCCGCTCAGTGGAGGCTCAAGGATGCGATACTATCGGCAGGTTTAGCTTGGTTTGCTATGCCACCGAAATGGTCTTTCGGAAGCAATCGGCTGCAGGTCAAGGCTGAGCACAAGATTCTTTCGGACGTCCTTGACATGCTGCACAATACAGCGACATTTGAAGGCCGATCTGCGCCGTCTCTGGCACCCCTATACCAGAAGCAAGAACTACTTACTCAGCTCATGCACCACGAGATCAGCCGTCTGACGGTTTGGATAACGCCACTAGCATCCGAGGCCAGGAGTTCCATCGTTAAGGAAACGGATTTTCTTCCGCTGGTAGTCACCGCTTGGCGAGAAGACCCACGCATCGCAGTTCAGCTTACGACTCGGTTTCCCAAGTCGGAGACGTTGCTACGCGGTGCCAGGTCGCAATTGCTGCGAGAGCCGGAGAAGGCAATCAACGCAGCGGACAGTCTGTATGTGATGCTGGGGGAGTCGCTCCCACCCGACGTGAAGTCACAGCTGAAGTACTTGCTGTACTGGGCCCCAATTAACCCAATGGCCGCCGTCACCTACTTTTTACCGTCGTACCACAACCATCCGTCCATCATACAATACGCGATGCGGGCCTTGGAGAGCCACTCCGTCGACGTTACATTCTTCTACGTGCCGCAGATTGTGCAGACTCTACGCTACGATGCGCTGGGTTACGTCGAGCGATACATCATCGAGACTGCCAAGTTCTCACAGCTTTTCGCACATCAGATCATCTGGAATATGAAGGCCAATGCTTTTAAAGGCGGTGAAGAAGACTCGGAGCCTGATCCTGTTAAGCCTGTTTTGGACAAAGTCATGGATGCCCTCATCTCCAGCTTCTCTACCGTGGACAGGGACTTCTATGAGCGCGAGTTTAATTTCTTTGGTAAGGTGACAGGCATATCCGGCACGCTTAAGCCATTCATTAAGAGACCTAAGCCGGAAAAGAAGCAAAAGATTGAAGAGGAATTGCGCAAAATCGACCTCGATGTTGGCGTTTACCTGCCAAGCAACCCAGACGGAGTTGTCATTGGCATTGACCGCAAATCAGGCAAGCCCTTGCAGAGTCATGCAAAAGCGCCGTTCATGGCGACTTTTCGCATCCGTAAAGAAGAAGGAGAGGCCGAGGCTGTGCAGAACCAGGCCGTATCAAACGGAGACATCGCGAACCACAGGACAGTCGAAGTCTGGCAGTCAGCTATCTTCAAGGTTGGCGACGACTGCAGACAAGACGTACTAGCACTGCAACTCATTGCAGCGTTCCGTGGCATTTTCAACAACGTAGGTTTGGACGTCTATGTTTTCCCGTACCGCGTTACGGCTACGGCACCTGGTTGCGGCGTTATCGATGTACTGCCGAACTCCATCTCTCGTGACATGCTTGGGCGTGAAGCCGTCAATGGACTGTACGAGTACTTCGTGTCGAAGTACGGCTCCGAAGACTCGATCCGCTTCCAACAGGCTCGAAGCAATTTCATCAAGAGCATGGCCGCTTACTCGATTATTTCATACCTGCTGCAGTTTAAAGATCGGCACAACGGCAACATTATGGTCGACGACGCTGGACACATCCTCCACATCGACTTCGGCTTTTGCTTTGATATCGCCCCAGGAGGCGTGAAGTTTGAACGGGCGCCATTCAAGCTAAGTCCAGAGATGGTCGCGGTTATGGGCGGCTCGCCTCAGTCGCAGCCTTTTCGCGCATTCGAAGAGCTTTGCGTTAAAGTCTTCCTTGCTTCTCGGCAGTATGTTGAGCAGCTAGCCCACATCATCCTTACGATGCTCGATTCCGGCCTACCCTGCTTCAAGCCCACGACGATTCAGCACTTCAAGGAACGATTTGTGCTTGAGAAGACGGATCGAGAAGCCGCGGATTTCGTGAAAAAGCTTGTTCATTGGAGTGAGCGCAGCTACTCGACCGGAGTCTACGATTACTATCAACTGTTGACCAATGGCATCCCGTACTAGACGGCTAGACTGTGGAGAAGCACTGCCTGTGCATTGTTTCTGCAAGATACAATGACCTCGGAGCCGTGTCTCATTTAGGGGCCGTGCAAGGTCGGTAGTCCGTCCGCCGGCCCGTCTGGGTAGACGCTTGGCGGACCTGTGACCGTCGCCGTGCGTTAGCCACGTATGAGGGGCACAACAGAATGTCAGCCACATGTACTAATGCTTCGCAGTCTGCTGCACCCATCCAAGTTCCAACAATTAATTCGTGACGTGCACCCACAAGACCAAGAAGTTGTTCAACAATCGTCGAAGTTCATCGCCATGTTCAGGTACTGTGAGTGTAGCTACGTACGACACCACTGCCGCTTCCTTACCACAAGCGAACCGCCTGATCGAGGTAATGTGCCCGACTCCCCGCCAGGTTACTGCGTGACCTTCTCTTTGCCACCCGAGCTAAGTCCTCATCCCACTCGCCTGGTTGCCATGGATCAGCACTACGCGAAGCAACGAAACAGACAGTCAGCCAAGGCCATTGCGTTCTTTCGGGTCGGTGTTCTAGGATGAATTGCATCGAAGAATCCGCAGCAACACAGTTACACCGTCACACATGCGGATTGTGCTTCAAGATCATTGCGTGACGGCCTCGCGTCTCCGAATTATGCAGTATCATCTTGCTCGCCAGTTTGAAACCACGGTGGTCTGCTGTAATCTCGATTGCCGGCCATGGCGGCCTCAGCTCCGTTGCGGGGTCGGCGCCGTCGCCACGCCGCTCTCTTCGAGCATGACATCCCTGCATATAGATGCAGCTATGCATCTTAGGTCTATCTCCACTCGCAAGACTATCTGCACGATCTGAGGGTAGCGCATGCCGTAACATGCAATCCTGACTCCCGGAGGCACATGCCTGAAGTATGCTGCTATCGAAGATACTTGAAGATCGAGCCTCCTAGGTCGTTCATTTGTCCTTTGACGACATGTCGGGTAATGCTTCGGAACATGGTTGCTTCTGCGCATCTTTCGTTGTGCACATGTATGCAAGGTACACTCGCAATCGGAGCCCATCCGGCATATCTCGAAGAAGGGATAGGGGCTCCGCCCGCCAGCTCTCGAACCGTTTGTTCTCGACTCATCTCTCCACGCGATTGTGGAGAAAGGATGTCAACATGAGAAGTCACGCACGTCGCTAACGGCCTTAGATGCCGACGTTCGCTCGCGACTCGACTATACTAGCATATTTCTTTCCAGCCACGGTGCTTTTCCTCACTACACTCGTGGTTCTCTTTCAAGTACGCCTTCTTCGAAATAACTGTTCAGCCTGGAGTAATCAATGGGCGAGCCATTCGACCCAGATGCAGGCCATAAGGTTCCCGGAAACCAACAGTATGGAGTTGGTATACGGAAAGGGTTCGATGGGAGAGGTCCGAGCAGCTCAATGGGACCGATGTCAGTGTCGCGTGCACGACGCAAGATCGACAACTGATATGCATCAGGCCTCCACACTCGCACTTTGATCACATGACCAAGCAACAAGGGTATCCGAACCACTCCTCCAACCCGTTCGGTCAACCAGTATTCGACATGTCAGCCTTGAGCGAAGCTTTACCGCAGAGCACACCATACGGGCCAAACGACCCGAGTATTCTATCGGCTGCAGCGATCTATCATCTGCAGCAAGCCGCACGGTATTCAGGTCAACGTGGCTTACCGGTCGACCCAGCTGTGTTCCAAACGTACCAACAGCCTGTCTCTTTCCAACAGCATTCGCCGACCAATCGACCTTACGGTGGTGCGCTTCAATCCAACGTCCACGCATACGGTTACGGTGCTAGCCCACCACGAGCTGTTTACAGCGATGAGCGTTTCACCAATGCGGCATTTGCGAGCCACGCACCACTTGGTCTAGATTTCTGTAAGTTGAGTGCAGTAGCGTTAACGGAGTAGAGAGCTTACCAGTTGTATTGCAGCCGGACCCGCTCGACACCAGGTTTCGGAGCCAGCGCCTGTCCCAGCCTACCCAAGAGGCCCACCGAGAAAGCCGAAGCAATCTGGCCACGCTCTATGGGTTGGCAACCTTCCGCCAGCCGCGACGGTCACCGACCTCAAGAACCACTTCTCTTGCGATGCGACGAAAGATATCGAGAGTTTGTTCTTGATTGCAAAAAGCAATTGCGCGTTCGTGAACTATCGGACCGAGGCCGCTTGTATCGCCGCCATGAATCGCTTTCATGATTCGAGATTCCACGGGGTGCGGCTGGTGTGTCGCTTACGGAGGGGCTCTACAATCTCTGGGAACTCCTCGACGCTACCAGAGTCTTCCAGCCCTCTCCCGACGGGCTCCCCTGATGGGGTTGCGCTTCCGGATGGCCACAGTACTCCGATCATTGTAGGGCAAGGCCGTGCTACGGAAGAGTCTCAGACGGGCCATATGTCGTCAACACCACCCATGACTGACGGCGAGACGAAGGTGCCCGAGAAGTATTATATCTTGAAGAGTCTCACTGTTTCCGACCTGGAGTCAAGCGTTAGAAATGGGATTTGGGCCACGCAGGCACATAATGAAGAGACACTGAACCGAGCATTCGCACATGCTGAAAACGTATATCTTATCTTCTCCGCCAACAAATCAGGTGAATACTTCGGTTACGCTCGCATGTCGTCTCCGATCTCCGGTGAACTGGTGAACCTTTCAGCAAGTGTTGAGCTCGACGACGCGACACCGGCCGGAACACCACAATCGATACCAACGCCAGCAACGGACACGGCGCCGAAGGGTCGCATCATCGATGATTCAGCACGCGGCACTATTTTCTGGGAGGCAGACTTGTCAGACGACGACACGACGCCGCTGACGATCGGAAACAGGGAAGGCCAGCAATGGGGTCGACAGTTTAGAGTCGAATGGATCTCGACCTCTAGGCTCCCTTTCTTCCGCATACGGGGCCTTCGCAATCCGTGGAATGCGAATCGTGAAGTCAAGATTGCAAGAGACGGGACGGAGTTGGAGCCGAGTGTCGGGCGTAGGTTGCTCTCCATATTCCCTCGGCCTGCGCCAGTACCGAGCGGTGCGCCAGGATACCCATCTCCCTTCACTGCATATCGATAGACCGTCTCCAGTTCCATCCGGCAGCTGGACTCGACGCTGTAGAGCCGTGTCTACGAGCCGGTGGTTATACTCTATTGTCCATGCTTGGAGTCGGTAGTTCTGTGGACGACAGGGAGGGAGTATTTGAGTCAAAGAGACCTGCATAGCGTACTTTATCTGTCTGCGGATGGGTTGTGGTGGATGATGCAGGGATAACCGCAGACACACCTGGTCTGTAGGTCTCAATGCGGTCAGTCACGCTCTTCGGAGCACAAGCTGGCTTGTCCATGGTTGCGCTCAGTCGCCGCTACAAGCAACACCATCCTTCCGTTGCAGCAGTGAGTCACCGCATACAGCTTGTGCTCTCTGCCACCAGTCTCAGCCTCGAGGTGGCCGAGAGCGTGGAGTCTAGCCAAAACTTGGTGAGGAATCCTTTGCCGCAGACGCATCGGTAGCCATTCGAGAACCGAGTACGAGCTGCATCTTGTGGATAGTTGAGAGGAAGGCCTCTTCCTGCTGACAGCGGGCTTTCTCGATGCGCTCCTTCAGCTCGCGTCGCGCCTGCGTAAGCTTGGAAAGTTGCCCGACCTTCGGGCGGCGAATGGCGGCCCTTGGCAGAGTCAGAAGCTGAGTACCAACACCTCAGAGCGTCGATCCAAAGTAGTCCTATCACTCACACCTCCAAATCATGCTGCTTGATCGCTTCATCATAGATCGCTTTGAGCTCCTTAAGCTGAGATTCATAGGCCCCATCTATTGCCGCTTCGCGCTCTCTGCGATGCTGCCTTATCTGCTCGAATGTCAGCACCCTCAACGCGGCTCTGATGTTGGATCAGAGCCGCACTTTCTGCTTCTGTTGTTCGAGGAAGCGATTCATCGCTGTAGTGTCCACGTCTTGTGATTGGGAGGCCGAGTCATGGCTGACAGCCTGGCTCGCAGGCATGACTTGACTGTGGTACACTGCACACGACACCATGTGAGATGTTGATGTAGTTGTGTAAGTGACGTGAGGTGTAGAGATGGATGGCAATGAGGGGGAGCGCGTGGTACACTCCACCCTTTGCACGTGCGGCTTGGCAGGGTAGGAAGAAGCTTCGGCCCCGGTCTCCGTGGCGGATCTACCCAGTGCTATGCGCGCTCCCCTAATGCTGAAACCGTTTCAAGCGACCGGTAAAGCAACGCACGCTTCACGACGAAGTAGAGGACCGCTTGGCCTATGTGTAAGCGGACCTCGAGCAGAACAAGAGACGGGAAGGATTGCCTCCAAGCGGCGCAAGACCCAGTCAGGCGTCAATGCAGCCTTAATTGGGTAGAGGGGAGGGTGCTGCGAAAACCAGATGACCTTAAACCATGGCGACCTTTGCCAACTCCTTCTGGGCTCCGGACTACGCAGCAGGTATGAACGTGCGGACATTGGAAGACGAGCCCTGCATTGACCAAGCACAGGTCTGGGCGTCCTGTTCGGGAAGTTACAGCAAGGTGTGCAGGAGAATGAGCAGATACTCACCATAGCGCGACTGCGCGCCGAGTCAGAAGATGCTTACGGACAAAAGCTTGGTGAAATCGAGGCAGCGACGAGTAGGATTGACGGAGGCTTTCAGCGAGACGATGGCGCAAGCGTCAAGAAAGCATACGAAGGTGTTCGTTCGGAGATGGCAGAAGCGGCGCGCAACCATCGTAAGATAGGCTCTAACATTCGCGAGTTAGTCGTCAACCCGTTCGGTCGCTGGTGCGACCAACATGCGGCACGGATACAGAACAGTCAGGATGATTTGCAAGGGCGTATGAAGGCGCTCGACCGGCAAGCTGAGACTGTAAGGCAGTATCGTAGTGCGTACTACAACAAATGCCGGAGGTTGGAAGATCTTGACGAGGAGGAGAAGCTTGCGTTTCAAGACCCCGGTTCTGCAGCTGCAGTCGGTTCGCCGAAGATCCAACCTCAGACTGTTCCGAGCATTAAGGTAGAAGAACAGGTCGCAGAAGGGGAGCCTATCGAGATAGGCGATCAGACTTACCAGCCTGATCAAGTCAAAGAGATGCTAACACATGCGCTGGAAAACGTTCCACTTGGCGAGCATAAAGTGCCAGTGCTTGGAACGTACCAGAACGTCTCAACAGGCGCGGACGTCACAGAGTACATCCAGAAACACATGGGCGGCACCTCAGTTGCATTTGCCGAGCGCATAGGACAAGACTTCATTGATCATGGTTTCCTGCGACTAATTGGTGGCATGGGCAGCACCTTCGCGAATAGCAGCAGGATGAACTATCAGTGGAAAGCCAAAGCCTTTCAGATCGCCGGCATCCCCGAGAAGCGACCGAAAGCGACCGGACGTGTAGCGACACTTGCATCCTCCGATAGCTCAACACCAGGTAGCCCGGTCGTCGGCGATCGCATGAGCGAGATACTTGGCGGCTGGAATCCACTGAATAATGCACATCCGAATGAGACACCTGGCGAGAAGCTGCGGCGAGAAGCGCATGATGCAGACGAACGCTACAAAGCTGCCGTTCGCAAGCTGGATGGCTTACGCTGTAACCTTGAGGAAGCCATGATCGAGCACCTCAAATTCATGGAACGGTGCGAGCTCGATCGTCTTAAAGCAATCAAGAGCGTGATCCTAGACTTCAGTGGCGCAATCAGCAACGTCATTCCAAGCTTGCAGAGTACTGTAGACAACATGATGCTGTTTCAGGAGACTATACAACCACCGAATGATCTGCGCTATATCATGGAGAGTTACCGCACTGGCAGCTACATACCAAAAGTGACGGTATACGAGAACTACTACAATAAGGTGGACGAGCAGACCTTTGGCGTGGACGTCGAAGCGCGAGCGAGAAGTGATCGCAAGCGTGTACCGCTGATTGTGACCACGATACTGACTTTCTTGGACTCGCATTACCCGGACCTCAACGGCGACGCCCCGCGGAGAGACATCTGGATCGTCGACGTGCCACTTGCGGCAACTCACCATCTTCGAAACCTTGTTAATACTGGAAAGCCAATTGACCCAGAGATTCTGGAGAAGTACGAGATACCGATCGTGGCAGCTGTACTGAAGCTCTACCTGCTCGAGCTCCCGGATAGCTTGGTCAGCTCGCACGTGTACGAGATTGTGAAAACGATATACACCACAACCGCGCAGTCAGCATCAGAGACTGCGCGGATTCAAGTTGTCCAGTCAACGCTCGGACAGCTGAGGCTGGCCAACATCGCCACACTGGACGCACTCATTACGCACTTGACGCGCCTTATCGAACTCACGAGTGCGGATGATGCCTACGTGACAACCTTAGCGAACGTGCTTGCTCCATGCATATTGCGGCCAAAACAAGAGTCTGGCTTGAGCATGGCTGAGAAGTACAACGTGCGTCTTGTCCGCGACCTCTTGGCGCACAAAGACGAGATCTTCGGCGAACTGAAGCGGCAGTGGACTCTAACGCACACCAACTCCGGTGCCACCCGTTCGACTCGAGCAGTCAGTATGGACGAGTCGAAGCGGAGAGAACACATGGAGGAGCGTCAACGCGCCATATTGGCAGCGCAAGCCGGTGGCAACAAAGCACCTCCGCGGCAACCAAGTCCCAGCCCGAGCGTAGGCTCTCGCGTACCTCTGCCGGACGGAGCAGGTCACCGGCGTGACCGGAGTAGGGGAGCAGACACGCGGTTCCCTATCGCGACCACTGTGCAAGCTCAGACCGACAAGCGGCTGATGTCACCAACTTCAGCGACAAGCAACCACCGGGACAGCCTGAGTGTACCGCAAACACCTCCGCAGCCACGTGTAACAGCAACGACTACCATCTCCCCGCCAAGAGCACAGGATCCGCCACGCATGAACGGCACGCTTCACCAGCCGCCTCCCGCCGAAGACGAGCCTGCCGAGAGCGCACCTATCCGGTCGAATGCGCCTGTAAAGCAAGCCCCGATACCGCCGACCATGTCCGCTTCCATCTCTGGTCCGCAGGATCTCATGACTCCGAGCCATTACTATAACAGCGCCGCTGACTCGCCCAACACGCCTACGGCATCCACGACCGTCTCTGAGTCCAGCAAGCCTCCACCGCCTACGTCGAAGTACAAGATCAACAATCCGGACTCCGAAGCCAGCTCGGCCACTGCGGATGCTGAGACTGTAGAAGGGGCTCCCATTAAGCGCGACAGCCTGAACCGCTCTGGAGCTCGTGGCTACCCACCTCGCAAGGGTACGGGTGGCCTGCAAAGGCAAAGCCTAGTGATGAGCAAGCATGGCGGGGCTGACATAGGCGACTATGTCGAATCGCCAGTCGACACGACGAGATCTGGACACATCAACGAAGGGGCACCAAGCACGACCGGCGTTCAGCTTGAGGACAAGCCGATGGACTTTGACTAGTAGTCCGGTGCACGACGGGCATGGGCTGAAGCGAAACATCCTACAGTTCCATGATATATCATGCATAAATGCGAGCATTCAGCGTAAACGATTCCTAATTGATGTAGCGAAGGTTTTGTACAACTACATGTGCAATAGGCTCTGATCTGGGCGGCGTTGCTTCAATCACAGCCCGGGCAGTCAGCTCGATCATGCGGGTGATTCCCGGCCCCTTTGAGCCATATCCTGCATGGCTCCTCCATCAGGGCGGTTTGTGAGGGCTCTCGAGACTTCGAATAGTATCATGCTGTTCTTCGCTTCAGGAAGCTCGCTCCAGCGGCCTAGGCGGTGCTCCTTGCCCACGGCAGCCGCGACGTAGACGCCGTCTTTGGCTCTTTCGCCACGGTCGATGATGGCCAGATCATTGATCACGCCAACGATTATTTTACTTCGAGTGTACGACTGTGATTGCTCCAGCCCATCCATAGCATGGTACTGCTCGGGCGCGGCATGATCTGTAAAGCCAATTACCCCAAGTGACTCGATTCGCCGCTTGTCCTGTGTGATGCGCCAAGCTCGCACGAAGCCATCCCAGCTGCCGGACAGAATGACGTCGGAGTAAGGTATGGCGCACAACGCCGTGATCCAACGCGGTTGTGGCTCGGTCTGAGCGGTCTCGTCAGGGTCCTGCTCAGCAGAGAGCTCACTCAGCGGTAACGGGGGCTCGAGCCCATGAGCAAGCGGTACGATGAAGACGGGCTTCTTCTTGTTGACACTCCAGAGCGACAACGAGCCGTTATCAGAGCCAGTAACCCATGTCTCATCGTCAACGCATGTTACGCGGTCAATGGAGCCTTCGTTGTACGCCTTCTGCTCAGACATGTCTATGCCACTGTCCTGGTCATCTTTCAAAGCTCGATCGGCTTTGCTCTTGCTTGGTGCGCCGCCACCGCGGAACACGAGCTGTGACTCCTCCACCACCTTCCACAAACGAACTGTCCTGTCCCGCGCACCGACCGTGACACACTTCTCCTGTGCGAGCGCACCCACATCGACGACTTCATCTTGGTGACCGAACAGCGTCTCGACGTAGGCCAGCTCGTCAAGCGACCAAATCTTGACTGTGCGATCTCTGCTTGCGCTGAACAGCTGGTTAGTCCCGCGGCGGAAGGCTAAGCTGGTAACCGTGTCTCTGTGCTGTGCGAACACCTTGACTGGCTTCAAGGTCGCAGCTTCCCAAACAACGATACGTCTGTCCACGCCACCCGTTGTGACAAACTTGCCATCCTGCGACACTGCCACGCACATTATCGAGCCCACATGGCCAACGTAATCTCGATCACTTTTTTTCCACCTGTCGCCTCGTCTGTACGCCACCCGTTTAGGCTTCGTACGGACTCTGCCAAGTTGCTTCCCGTCGTTCGTTGACGCCTCATGTGACGGTAGCTCCCATTTCGACAGAGCCATGTCTTTGCTCACTGTATAGACGTAGCGTCCTTGCAAGACAATGCCAGTTACACTTTTGCCGTCCGACCTGGTCACACTTTGCTGCGCACGTTTCCAGTCCAGATCTTGTGCGACCCACCTATACAGCCTGCCTTTGCTCTCAGCCGTGTCTTCCTTCAGCCGCTCGCCCATGCGTCTGCGCAAGTTCTCCTTGTCAACCTCTGCAGCATCGAAGCCAACATCGAGTACTTCCTTCTGCGTGTCGGCTAGATACTGCTCGGCCAAGCGGATCCGCTTCGCTGCCGGGTCCTCATCTCTAAACTCTTCGTCTTCGACGGTAGAGCTCTCGTAACCCTCATTACGTGCAACGAGAGCATCGTTGTCGGAAACATCGCTGCCACTGATCGATTCGTCTCGGTCCTCTTTTCTTGGCCCGGAGACAGTCCGCTTCTGTGCCGTGTGTTTTGAGGCCTCTGTCCTCTTTCGCTTCCTTGCCGACGCTGGCAGCGTGAAGAAGGAGGACATGGATGTTGTCGTATGCGCAAAGCGAAAGTTTCTGGCGCATTTTACATCTCAGATGGACCCCTCGGACTTTGCGGAGCTTGCCACCGTCGACCAAAAGTGATCGTGGGTCAGGGCTGTGCCTTCTGTTCACTTCCAGCTTTGATCGACGATATACACGTCCAGGTATTATGTAGCCTATTCTCCATACCAACTCCCAGACTCTAAGGGGCATGTGCGTTGGACTTATGCATCGGGTTCTGCGTCCAGGGTAGGTCTGAGGAAGGGCTGGTACCACGATATGGGCCGACAGCGCTTCATAACACGAATGGCCCTTGGCCGCTCACCTTACCAACCATTTGAAGGCAACAAGGACGATGAGACTCCCACCGTGAGGGGTACCGAGGTACACAACACCACAACGACAACTGATGGTTATGTGCAACGATTTGACATTAAAGGCAATCCCATCAACCCAGCAACTGAATCGCGCAACGCCGAATTGCGGCACGCTCAGAATTCCATACTTGCCCTTGTTGGTGTTGTCGAAGGATTGGAGGGTAAGCAACGAGTGCGCGAGGATGATGACTGTCACGGGAGAGCTCAATGGCAGGAACTGTTGAGCGATGAGAATGAATACGGCGAAGCTCTTGACCTACTGACCATGTCTGCGGTCTACCTACCTTTGTTCTACTCGATCTGGCTGCTTAGACGATATCAAACCGGGGTGAATGACGTTGGCCGGCCTTTCGCTTCCATTGTGGCAAGTGACATGCGCGCCATTCTGAAGGGTGAATGGAAGGGCGTCTACGCTGTGCTGTTCCCAGGAATGTTAGCGAGCCTATGTGCTGGTACCGTACAGCTTGGGGCCGCACACATCATTGACACTGTCACACGGTCATGCTCAAAGCAATACTGGGCGAAGCGTCGGTCCTCGCTGCACCTGGAGCGCTTCGAGAGGGTCTTAGCGTTCGTGGAGACTGCTGCATATGGCCTAATTCAGTTGTTCCTACTGCCGCTCAGCTTCCATACAACAGCGCAGTGTCTCCTTTTGGCGCCGCCATGGCCACTGTTACCGCCTTGGAGCTTGTGGCGTCGAACTGACCCCTTGTCACCCCGTTCTATCATTTGGCGACCTCTTATTGAGGTTCCATTGCCCTTGATCGGGAGGTTGCTTTCACCAGCAGCTCTGTTCATCACCTGGAACTATTTGCTGACCGAGCCGTTGGCCATTGATGGCGTCCCGTTTGCGCATCTCACCACTTTCCCACCTCCAGAACTAAATACCTCCAGCTCGAGGGTTACAAAACCGATACTGTTTCGGGATCCGTTTGGCTGGATAAGATATCATGTATACACCGTTCGATCGTCACTGATAACAGGGGCAGGATGGGGGGTTAAATCGGTCGGGAACAGGTCTACCGAAAATCATTTCGAGACAAACATCGTCATGGAGGGCAACGCACAGACCAAATACGGCGTCTCACATCACCGCTCCACGCATCTGACGCACCTGCCCGCTCGCTTTCAGGGTGCCAGAATCGACGAATTCCTCTACCGTGTGTTACTTCTGCCACTTGATGCTTTGGTGCTCAGAGCTGTCGCCATGTCTTATTTTGCCTGTCCTCTACCAAAGGTTGCCGGCTGTAACGGGCTGTCCACGCAACTTTACCCACCAATCAGTGGCTGGCTCTACCGTCTGGTGAGAAGGTTGGACGTCAATACATTGCGCGAGGCTGGCCGCTATGCGAACAAGATCGGACTGTGCTTGGCGTTGCAGGCTGCCGTTGACGCTACGCTGTTTGCTGGAGTCTACGCCTCGGTGCGCTTCTGCGGCATCCGCCAGTTCCATTGGGGCCTAATGAAGAGGCCTGGGCGAGGAAGTTTTACGCATCCTCCATGAAAGCCCATTGACTCTGGCTTGACTTAGAATGTTCCGATATTCATAGCTCGGTTGACTCCGCACGCTCCGCACGAGCTTTGGCGTCTCTGCGGCGGATTGTCGTCCAGGTGCAGACCATGGAGAATAACGAGACCGCCAAAAGGCCTAGCGCAACCGAGTAGCTTGTGCTGTAGCGTGGCCTGAAGCGGAGGTTGTATATGTGCGGTCCAACAACGCCGAGCAGGTGCACCATCGTCGCGGTCACGCCGACCGCAAGACCGGTGGACGTAGTTCCGTTTGCGGTGCGGATGCGCTCCGGCCACAGCAGTGGAAGGACTCCTATAGTGCAGACGAGCGCTATACACATGATGATGTAGGTACCCACAGCGTTGCGAACAGTGATCAGAGAGATATAGCAGCCACAGGTGAGCGACTCTAGAGTCAAGGCAGAAAGCCAAGGATTGCACTTCTGTTCGTGGATGCGCCAGGCAATAGATAGCAGCAACAGGCAGCCTAGCGCAGATGGTGGCCTTGACAAACCGTTAGCATGCGCGAGAAGCCTGGCCGAGGTAAGTCCAGTAAAGTAACATTGTCGTTAATTGCGTAATGCGTGAGCCTCTAAGACCCAGATCCATAATGATATTGGGCAGTATTAAGGATATTCCGTACCCGCCGATGGCATGACAGGCATAGATCAGCACAAACTTGCACCATTTCCGTCAGTCTTCGTAGCACTCAAAGGGGAGGCAAGACTTACCGTGTAGGAAAGCGGATCGCAGAGGAAGTCGTGTACCTGCCACCAAGTCCACGTATCTGCCTCTGGCGACGGCTGGCTCTTTGGGAACTCATCAAGGATAAGCTGTCTCTCTTTCCCACTAAGAAAGGGAGCGGTGTCTGGATAGTTGGGAAGATGAAAGAAGCTCGCAATGCCCAAGGAGATGACGGGTAGTCCTTCGAACAAGAACATCCAGCGCCAGCCCGCGAGGCCACCAATTCCGTTCATGTAGGAGATCGCAAAGGCCAGCAGACCCGAAATCAAACCGGAGAACTGCCCTAGGACGGAAAGAAGCGCAACTCGGAAAGGCAGCTTAGATGCTGGATACCAGAAGGTGATATGGAAGAGCACACACGGCAGAAGGCCGGCCTCGGCCAGCCCAAGCAAGATGCGACAGGCGAGCAGACCGCTGAATGTTTGGGTGGCTGCTTGACACATCGATATCACTCCCCAGAAGGCTTCAGTGCTAGTACGTCGAGCGGACCGAATGACGTCACTCACCCAAGTGAACAGTATGCGGCTGATCCACAATCGCGGGCTGCAGTATTTGAGCAGCATCGTTGAGATGGGATCGAACAGAAGAACGCTACGGGTAGCGCGACTCAGCTCAAGACATCCGCCCTTTGCTATGTCCAGGTGGCCTTACCAATACGAAAGGCTTGAGAGTATCCATGCCCACTGGTTGCTGGTAAGTCCGCCAAGCTGTCGCTTCATATCCGTGCCTTGCTCGACATTGAGAATGGCCACATTGGTAATGTTGCGAGCGGCTATTCTGACGACAATAGTGACGACTAGGTACCATGACAGCAATCTCACGTCGATGCGGCGATATACTTTGTTGAGCTGTTCCTCTCTCTCCTCGTAGGACATATCCTCGGTATACGAGCCTGCCTCTGCGGCCTTAGAGTACAAGGATGCATGTTCACCTTCGGACAGGTTCTCCGCCTCGGACAAGTAGCTGTACTTACGTGCGACAGATGGAGCCTGCGTGTGAGCCATTCGATGACTTGAAAGAACAGACAGAACGACGAGGTGAACGGATGATGAAGGACTCAAGTGGGAGGCAGTTCTTCTACCTTTCTGAGAAGCTTACCATCATATCGCCGTCTGTCGCAAATGTGTTCAGAGCTACTAAGCCTAGGAATGGTGTTCCAACCGATCGCGGAAGGCATGCTTGAGAAACCACCAGTCGTCTATGGTAGTGACCTCGCCATTTGCTAGCCCTCAGTATTGCAAAGATCGCAGTCTTCCCACATTATTGAAACTCTACGCGGCAGTGGTGTTGTGCTGCTGTTCGTCGTTCGAAAATGAAATCCAGTCTGACAACCCACAGCGGACCTCCTGGTCGATAGGCAGATAGATTTGCTCAGTACCTCCCACTCAAAGTACCTGGTGGGGTATTGAAGATCAAGGTAAGATGGACATGTCGTGCGTGAGTTTGTCAACAGTCGGGGAAACTTCGGCAGCCACACGCGTGGCTCTGTTCAAGTTTCGCGACTTGACAACACATGCAGCTTCTTGAGACATTGAATCCCAACACAGCGCGTCTGTTTAATGCTGATAGAACGCCTATGAGTGTTCCTAGCACTCAACACTATAGGTGACGAAAAGTTAGGCATATTCTCTATGGCTCACGTGCAAGAACACTTGCAGCGCGAAGGCCGAGCATGCTACAAGCGACATGAGTATGCCAGAGCGCTTGAGTTGTTCGATAGAGCTATTGGACGTGCAGAGTCTGTTCACCTCCTTGACAACCGCGCCGCATGCTACGAAAAGCTCAATAGTCTCCCAGCGGCGCTCAAGGATGCAAAGCAAGCGATCCAACTTCAGCCGCAGGACGCGACAGGTTACTTGAGAGCGGGTGAATGACTGCAGTTCCACTTGGTTTGTATGAAGCATAGCTGACCTTCCTATTTCCCGATGTAGGTAAAGTGCTGGTGAAAATGGAGAAGCACAGCGTAGCATTGGGACTGTACACGTACGGCCTGAAGAGCATCAGACACCAGGGTCAAGGCTACGAGGTAACCTGCGTCACCGTCGCTTTCCCTTAGGACTTCTCTAACTCAGTGACAGCTCTTGCGCAAGGCCCATACCGTGCTACAGCACCAGCTGGCACCACCAAGGAGTGTAGATCCATTGGCTGTGCTCCCTCGCGAGCTGGCCGAGTTCATTCTCGAACACCTCAACTTCCAACAGCGAATAAACGCTTGTCTGGTCTCCATGCAATGGACGCATTTCATTCGATCAACTCCGTCACTATGGAGCCATGTTGACCTGAGCGTAGCCAGACGTAAGGTCCGCAACGATTTCATCAGCCGCGCCATCAATATTGGGCGTGCCAAGATCAAGGCTGCTACACTCAACAACCTGCTAGACGCAAATCGTGCGCTGTCCGCTCTACTCCAACATTGTCCGCTTCAAGAGCTTACACTACTCGGTACGGGCATTCTTGACGCAGGTTTACTTAACAGTCTGAGCAAGGCCAAGCACCTTCGATCTCTACGCGTTGCAAAGGATACCGAGATGGGCAACACGACTTGGACAGCCCTCCTTCGGACACTCAACCCCGCAATGGAGGCATTGCATGTCACTCTAAGAGGCTTCAGTGTATCTAGCATCCCAATGCCGTATAAGCACCTCCACACTATAAGCATAGATGCGATGCTGTACGATCAAGCCTTCTGGGACAAGATATCAACATCTCTACCCAATCTCCGATCGCTGACCGCTCATCAAAGCCCCATGAATCGACTCACCGAAAGGTGCGGCGTTGATTTAACGGAAATGAGCAGGCTCGAGACGGTGGACCTAAGACTGAATCACTTGGATCTTGACCTTCTGCGACTACCACCAACCGTTCTCTACCTTAGGCTGAGCTCACATCAATACACATGGTTTGGCGGCAACTCTAATAGTATTGGAGACTTGCCACGGTTGCAGGAGCTTAAACTCGACTTCGCGCCTGCTGTGCCTTTGGCATTAGTAAATTCTTTCCTCGCGATCTCTGATGGCAACTGCGGAGCGAAACCTTCTGAGTTGCGCAACGTCACTTTCACGCTAGTCGATTCCGGTGGGAAAGAAGAAACTATCCTGATGCTTTTGGAACACGCGCGATTGCGTAACTTGCGCGAATTCGCCCTGCATGGCGGAATGGTGGCCGATGCCACCTGTTCATCCATATGTGACAAGCTGCCTCACCTCGCAAGGCTTAATCTTAGTGACACGAGTGTGACGGGAGTGGGCGTTAAATCCGTGACGGGTCTTCGGAACCTCAAGGAATTGGTCCTCAACAACTGCCCCCAGGTCGGAAGGGATGCTGTGCAGTGGACGCGAACCCAGGGAATCCGAGTACAAAGCCGCAACGCCCCCACCCAAGCTGGTGGCCACAAGGTGAGGTATTAAGGCCGCGGGTCCTGTGCACTGTGTTGGGACTTGGACTGCCGCTCCAAGCTGCACCTCGATACGAAGAACTGTACATGACTGAGGTTCTGCGAATTGTGTTAAGAAAGCTGGCACTGCATGGCCCATGCGTTGATCAGGAATTCGCAGCCAAATCGCACTTGTATTGTGCAGACGGCCCTCTACTGGGATACGCCTCGGCGAGAAGACAAACCCACCCCCGCTGACTAAACGTTGCACTTGTCTGCGCCCTTCTGCATGTACTCCTGTCACCGCACCTACTCCCACAACAAGTTGAACATCTTCCACTTCTTCTTTGGTGGCTCCAGCGGTTCCGGGTTCTGCTCTGCAATCTCTATGTATTTCATGATTGGCACTTCAGCCAGCGGCACAATCTTGCTCTTAGTCACGACTTTGTAGCCAAAGTACAGCAGCAACACGATTGGAATGTCGATGTAAGAAGACACAAAAGTCTCATTGTCCTGGGTGTCGATGGGTAGGACGGTCAGCTCGGTGCAAGCCAAACTTGAGTATAACTACGTTCGTTCTGCTTACCCAGTGGTTGTGGATGAAGGTGGTGTATCCTCCGGTGAGGACCAGGAGGGGGAAAGCAATGACTCCAAGCCATGCAATGTACGGTTGGAACGGTGCCTTCCACGGAAGACGAGAGCGTGGGATGCTGAGCGTACTGTCAGTCTGAGCTCCACTCCCATACAACTACTATTCCACGTACCCTTGTTTCTTCATCGCATAATAAAACCGAAGGTAGACCAGGCAGATGATGGTCCAATTGATCATACCAGCTACAGCGACCAAGTCCTGGAACATTCGTCAGCAGACCATTAACTCATTCTCTCAAGTTTGTTCGCTCACCTGAAGCCAGCCGAAAACGGTAGCCGCGCCGTTGGAAAGAGTCATATAGCCCAGACAGATGAACAAGCTGAACCAAATGACTGCGACATACGGGATGCCGAAGCGGCTCACTCTGGCAAAGATCTTGGGTGCTCGGCCCTCCCGCGCCAGACCGAACAGTGTCCGGGAGCCAAGTAACATCCCGGAGTTGCCAGCGCTCCACGCCGAAGTCAGGACGACAGCATTGATGATGCTCGGTACAACTTTCACACCTGCGCGTGAGGCAGCGAGCACGAAAGGTGAGTGAGCCGTTCCGCTTCCTGAGAGCAAGTCCGGGTCATTCGATGGAACCAACATCCCAACGAAGAAAATCGAAATAACGTAGAAGAGCAGAACTCTCCAAAAGATGCGCTTTGCCGCAAGTGGAATGTTGCGGCGAGGGGACTTGGTCTCGGCGGCAGCGACGGATATGGTCTCAACACCGAGGTATGCATAAGAAGCGTTACTGAACGTCGTCCAGAAGCCGAGGAAACGACCGAGACCGCCGGCGATACCCAGGTACTGCACGAGTGGGCCGGGGTTCCGCCAGTACTGGAAGCCATACGCATGGTGGTCTGGGCCTCCGCCACATACCAACACCAGTGCCATAAGATTCAATCCTACCACGAGCATGATCTTGAGGATAGCGAACGAGAACTCCAGCTCGCCATAGATTCGTACCAGGAAGATATTGCTTGCAATGACTAAGACGCCGAAGATTGTAATCCAAGCACCGTTGTTTATGCTGGACCAGAAGTCGACAATGACCGCAGCAGCAACTATCTCGGCGGGAATGCTCATCATGTAGTTGTACACCGTATTCCATCCGTTCGCGAATGCCAATGCCGGGTCGACGAAGTACTCCGCGTGCCTTATGACACCACCACTAAGTGGCACCAGCGCGCTCATTTCTGCAATGCTAAGGACTGGCCCAGTGACCAGGATGCCAACGAAGATATAACCGAGCAGTGCACCAAGGGGTCCACCTCGAGCGATGGCCTTGCCGCTGCCGAGAAACAAACCTGTGCCAATGGTACCAGCAAGGGAAATCATCTGGATGTGGCGTTGGTGAAGACCGCGCCTTACGTTGCCTATCAGTGAGAACTGCTACGTTCAGGGACAGGCAGCGTACCTCAGCTCCTGCTTTTCCTCAAACTCGACCGGCTCATCATCACTGAAGGCCGGCACAGGAACGGTTTCGAAGTCGAGATCGTGGCCGCCATCGTTAAGCTTGCCCTTCTTCTCCGTTTGGTATGACTCCGCCATGGCAACGAACTTGGAAGGAGTAAAAGTATAGCAGGCAGAGCGTCAGCGCGAAAGCAGGTGAAGGGAGGTAGTATTTACCAACAAAAAGCAATGACAAGAAACCCACATTACATACCACACCAGAGATAAGTATGCTGAGAGGCCTATGGTACCGAGGCGTGGTCCAGCCCAGCACGATGCACGATGCCAAGCTCAGTCAAGAGTGATACAGCTTCCTGGAGCAGAAGGTACACTGTCGCCATGCCTCGGCGGAGAGATAAGGATGCGGTGGCCAGCTTCCAAGCAGGCAAGTAGCTGCAGCCATGCCACCCAAGCATGCGGGAGGGTCTTGGTATGCACTTCGTGGGCTTCTATGTTACCACGCATGCGCACATTCAGTATCTCGTG
Source organism: Baudoinia panamericana UAMH 10762 (assembly GCF_000338955.1). Taxonomy (NCBI): domain Eukaryota; kingdom Fungi; phylum Ascomycota; class Dothideomycetes; order Mycosphaerellales; family Teratosphaeriaceae; genus Baudoinia; species Baudoinia panamericana. Next base: position 233,523 of record NW_006911271.1, on the reverse strand, counting down.
CCATTAACGTCAAGCACGGCATTCTACCGAGAAGGTCAGTCTGCCAGCACTCTAAAGACATGAAATAGTTCGTGCTTGTTCTCAGCGGGCAAAATGCGATCAGGTAACACGGCCTGACACCCATCGGACGGCGCCATTGAACGCAGTGTGGCGCAACGATATGCTGCCAAAACCGGCTTAGTGAGTAGCTACCCTGCAACCTTCATTGATAAGGAACCCGCTCCAAAGTACTCAGAAAAGACGTTGCAGGTATGTCTAGACCACAGAAGCGCACCATTTGCGTTAGTGAGAAGGATCCTTGAAATGGGCTCATGGGCAGTCGGCTCGGCTGGGCTGGAGAACACATGCTGTTCTGGGCGAAGTGGCACGTTGGCACGTGATATTTAGGGAAATGAGAGCACAACATACAGCTTATATACACCGCAACGCCTGCTACGCTACCTCATTGGAAGGCCAAGCTCTTCTTGATCTCAGCAATGGCCAATGCTGGGTTGAGACCCTTCGGGCAAGTCCTGCTGCAGTTCAGGATCGTGTGACACCGGTACAACGCCATACTGTTGTTCAGCGCATCTTTTCGTTGCTCGGTCTTCTCGTCTCTGCTGTCTGCAATCCACCTGTAGCTTTGCAGTAAGACAGCCGGTCCGAGATATTCCTCACTGTTCCACCAGTAACTTGGGCATGAGGTGCTACAGCAGGCGCAGAGAATACACTCATACAGACCATCGAGCTTACGGCGGTCGGACTTTGACTGCCTATACTCTCGTCCATCTGGCGGCGGAGTGTCGCGCTGGAGGTAGGGCTTGATAGACTTGTACTGCTTGTAAAACTGGGTAAGGTCGGGCACGAGGTCCTTCACCACATAGGTATGTGGGAGCGGGTAGATGCGGGTCTCTTTCCCAGCATCAGTCGGAATACGGCCTGTAAGAAACCGTTAGTGGCAAACGCAGTGCGCAGCGAAGTGCTGTGGCGAAGATTGGACGTACAAAGACACGCAAGTGTGTTAACTCCGTCAATGTTCATCGCGCAACTCCCGCAGATACCCTCTCTGCAACTCCGTCTGAATGTGAGAGTCGGATCCACCTCATTCTTGATACGAATCAGGGCGTCCAGAATCATGGGGCCGGTCTTGTTCAGGTCTAGGGTGTAGCTCTGCATCTTCGGCTTGCTGCTGGGCTCATCCGGGTTCCATCGGTAGATATGGAAGGTTTTGATCTTTGACTCAGGGTCTGGACTCGGTTCCTTGATGGTGGTAGTATGCTTTGGCGAGAGCGGTGGGGAGGAGGACGAAGTGGCCTCACTGATGGCACCCAAAGGCTCCTTGGTGTTGCCGACGGTCGTGGCCATGCTACGGCTGAACGCGTACGGCATTGGCTTCAACGCCAGCCGGCGGGATGCCAATCGTAACGCCATGATATGCGACGTATGTTTGTGCCAACAATGCAAGACGAGAAGCAAAGCGGCGATGGCAAGGGCGATGATGAATGGAGCCCGCAGAAGATCTCTTGGCACGGGTATAACCGCCACGGAAACAGTGCCTCGGTTTCCGTGCTCGGCATCATCACGTGATCACTTCCTTGTCATCTAGAATCCACGACGCTTCTAGGCTTGATGAAACTCCCCCACAAGAACACATATTCAGTCATGTTTGGGAGCTTGGTCGTACCGTCGTGCAACGATGGCTACCCAAATGGTTGGCTAAGCGATCATGGCTCGTCCTAGACTACGGCCTAAGGTAGGGATTAAGCATCACATGTTGCACCATTTCGTTCTCACGAGCTTGTGGACCGTACGATCACAATCGCTTCGGCGACGGCAGCAGCGATGTGTTCCTTCTCGAGGCTACGCCCTATACATTTGTTCCTCGACTGGGATGGCACCCTTACTGTGAAGGATACGATGAGCCTCCTGGCAAAGCTGCCAGAAGCAAGAGACCGCCGGCTTGAGAGAATGCCTGGGCCACATCCAAGCCGTCTTACTGTCAACAAGCAACAAGTTTGGAAAGACTTTACAGAGGCTTACATGAATGATTACAAGAACCACAAGGCCTCCTGTTTCCCGGGCAGCGATTGTACGGGCAATGAATATTCCAGCTGGCTTAACAGTCTGCTTCCCATTGAATATGCGAGCGCTCAGCGAGTCACAAATTCAGGCTTCTTCCAGGCTGTTCGGACTGAAGACCTAGTTGCAGTGGTCTCGAGTGCTCTTGAGACGGGTGAACTGCAGCTGCGAAAGGGCTGGGAAGCCATCTTCGAGCTCTACAGTCGTACACACGCTTCTACGCCACCGAGTTCTCATGTATCAATTGTCAGCGTAAACTGGAGTGAGACGTTAATACGTTCGTCTCTCGACATCGCATCCTCACGTGGCAAATTCACATCGCAGCTTATGAGAGCACGTGTCCAAGCTCTCACCAACCACATAACCATTAGCACCAATGAGATACACGGTCTCAATTCGCCTGATGGTAGCTCAGGCCGACTCACCAGCAATGTTCGTACGTCGGGGGAGAAGTTGGCTCGCATGGTGGAGATTCTGCGTGATGCAGGCAGAAGGAGTACCAGATCGGCAATAGGTGATTCGCCGTCTCCTCCTTTGGTAGTATACGTCGGCGACTCCGCAACAGACTACGAGTGCTTGATGCGCGCTGATGTAGGGATCTGGGTCTGCGACTGCCCCGACGTGGAGCGTAACGCTCGCTTCAAGGCTACCTTTCACCCACTTAACGTGGCATCTATTACCAAATTATCTCCTGCTACCTGCCATGGAACGGAGAATTGGGCGTGGTGTTACTGGGCACCCGACCTCGAGGCAGTGGCGGAATGGCTGGCAAGCATGACGAATGCAGCTTTTTATACCAACCCGGACAATCGAAAAGTACAAAATAATTGACAGTTCTGGTACGTGCCTGGCTTGATACAATACACGTCTCGTACAATCCGAGGACAACTACACCCTTTTCACCAGCATAACACCTCATCGATTGCTCAAAGAATTGCCACAAGCGCCAAACCAGCTCCAACTACACCTCCGGCAATTATCGGCACCGCCGTCTGTACAGCACCCGCACTGGAAGTCCCTGAAGAAGCTGCAGAAGTCGCGGAAGCTGCAGCACCGGACGACGTCGAACTCGCGCGACTTGCGCCGGGCACGGCAGCACTACTCCCCACGGAGCCAAGCGATGAGGCGCGAGATGATAGCGTGCTGACGACGGTACCTCCAGCACTCGTCAAAACCGTAGCTGCTGATCCTCCTGCAGACGTAATCTGCGTTCCTAATGATGAGCCAACTGACTGTGCGCCACCAACGGCTGTGCTAGCTGCACCTTGCGCTCCGCTGGTAATTGTCGAAACAACGCTCCCCGCAGCGTTGGTTGCCACCGTGGCCAAGCTACCGCCAAGTGAGGTTGCCCTGGTGCCAACAACGGTCGCCACAGATCCGGCTCCGCTCGTTATAGTGGAAACGATGTTGCCGCCGTTGCTGGTGACTACCGTCGCAATGCTGCCGCCAGCCGATGTGATTTGCGTTCCGAGCGAGGTTCCAATGGACTCCGCGCCGCTTATCGCGGTACTCGCTGCTCCCGCAGCCCCAGACGTAACGACTGTCGCTACAGATTCCGCGCCGCTTACCGCGGTACTTGCTGCTCCTGCAGCTCCTGACGTGACGATTGTCGCCACAGATCCGGCGCCGCTTGTGATATCCCCACCCACGCTAGTCGCATCGCTGACGACGGACTGAACGCCGCTGATAATCTCAGTAAGTTGGGCTGAGCCCAACGCGGCTGTTGCAAGCACAGAGAGCTTCAGGGAGTGCATTGTTCCGACGGGGGCGAAATCCGTCGATATTTAGTGTAGTAAATGTCAAAGAAAAGTATCGACAGTATCCCAATTGCAGGCGTGACTTTCCAAAAGGAAGGTAAAGTCCAGAGATCGTAGGCGAGAAAGGGATACGAGATGACAATAGGAATCTCCATCAGTCATATAGTCTTTGCAATATATGGGGCTAAAGCCACGCTCGGATCAAGAAAAGTGATGTCAAGCGTATCGAACGTGGCGATGAGCAAGCTTGCGACACAACAAACGCGCGGCTGGAGGCAGAGTTGTGTACTTATACGCGTCGGATGGCAGGACATGCTTTACCCTCCACCAGGACCTGAAAACATTATGTGAGCATCGGATGGTCGCGGACATGAGACCATCGCTGACAGGATCCGTTGGCTCCGGGTCCCACGATGCTCGCCCATGTGCTGAACCTCTTGGCATGGTCGTGTGACCATCCATGATGGTTTGCATGATACTGCGCCACGGTCGGCAAATGTCGCTGCAATGCAATATGCCATTTACTTGGAGTTCCTCATGTTTGCAATAGAGATGGCTCTTGCTGCGATGTAGGTGAACTAACTGTAGGCGCTATCTTCGGTTTCGGCCAATCAGAGATGCCGAGGTAATATCGCGCCACACGCGGCACGATGACTACTTCTAAGCACCGGGGAGTGAGGATCCATGAATCGTGCCTGACACATCTTGCTGATCAGCTTAAACCGTAACACTCGATGACACACGGCGAGCCATGTCTGACCATGTACAAGATTCCGGCAAGCTTCAGCCACAGGATGCCAGCAGTTTCGTCTACCCGTGGGCAGCCGCGCCAGATATTATCCGCTCAAACCAAAAGGACGCCTACTTCCAGTCGGTCCTACTGACGCAGCTATCTGGAATCATTAGGTCATTATACGGTGCTCGCACAGCGCACAACTGGACGAGTGAGGCGCGCACTCTCACCGAGCTCCTATATCTAGGCTTGACAACCTTTGTCGGCAATCGTACGCTTGGAGAGGAATACTGTGATGTCCTGCAGGTGGAAGGCGATACCCACGGCCTCCCTTCGATTGCTAGACGTTCCGGTTACATCCTCTCCAGCGTTTTGGTACCGTATTCGCTCACACGCTCCCTGCCCGTCATTCGACGAACACTGAGGGCAAAGCTGGAGTCTTCGATGCGGAAGCTCCATCATCGACGAGCATCCTCCCCAACTAGGAGCAAGCGGCCTCCAAGTCAATGGTTTCAAGTCCAGGAGTATCTATTGAAGCATCTGGACAGCATCACTTCACCAGCACCCGTCTACGCTGCAAGTCTTGCCGTGTTCTACTTTAGTGGAGCGTACTATCAGCTCAGCAAACGCATCTTTGGTCTTCGCTATATCTTTACCCGCAAGCTAGAAGCCAGCGAACAACGTGTCGGCTATGAGGTCCTAGGCGTGCTGCTTGTTTTGCAAATGATTGTGCAAGGGTACCTCCACATGCACGAGACATATCTCCAGAGTCAAGCGATCAATGTACCATCCAACAACCCCGCTGTAGCCGGAGGCAGCGCTGTGATTGACGGCGGTGTTGAGATTGCTACGGACGCCGCCATTACCGCGCCACTACTGTTCGAGGCCCCAGCAGGCGCCGATCCTGCTGTGCAGAGGGAACGTATCTCTAGGATCACGCACACTCCGCTTTCGCAATGTCACCGTTACGATTTGAAGGATGCTGAGGTCATGGGTTGGATCGACGGGGTGCAGCAGCGGAACTGTACGCTTTGCCTGGAGCCGATGAAAGACCCTTCGGCCACTACCTGCGGACACGTCTTTTGCTGGCAGTGCGTGACCGACTGGTTGAGAGAACAACCCATGTGCCCTTTATGTAGGCAAAGCGCACTTGTGCAGCATGTACTGCCTCTACGTGGCTAACTACTGAACAAAGAATCGTGACAACAAGTAAAGGCGAACTTACAGAGATCACTTCCTTGTGCCCGCCATGAGTGGGCTAGAAATATCATTCGTGGTGTCTAGTGCTCGTTGCACAGCTGCGTGCTATCTGTGTGAACCTTGAACGGTGCAGTGTAGAAGGCCATTCATCGCACTTAGCCCATGCTTGTGTCTTTTCGACAATATCGTTGGATGCTGTGTGTCAACTACGGCGAGCAATCTCTCCAAGCGCATGATTTCCCCACACGGCAGGCTCAGCTCGACTGATAACCCTGGGAATGTCGCTCACAGCAGAGGTCGCTCTTTCCGCCAACACACTCACGCAGCCCATCTGATGCGCCCGCGTTGCGCAGTCCTCATCCTCCGAAGTGATGTTAAAGGTATGACTGCAGACTCCGCCTCACGTTCATAGGTGGCATGGATGCTCAGTGCTCCTAATGACTCCGTATCCTTTCCAGTGCGTCAGGGACTGTGCAAAAGAAACGCCACATGTGCCAACGCCACCCGAGATCGTTCCTCCATGCACTATCCCCTGCAATAACGCCACGTGTGCTTCGTAGGCGCGTTCGTGAGAGTCATTTGCGCGTAAGCCCGCCCATGTCGCTGCATGCGCCTGGTGTCTTATGCTCCAGAAACTCCATATAAATCATTACCGAATGCTGTTACTTCTATCGTGGTGGTGTGTCCGTCACAACTGGTGTTGTGGTAGGCGAAAGGTTGCTAGTAACCTTCGGTGTCATATTACCACTTGTCGATGACCGCTTTGTCGCCTGGAGTGCGGCATGCATCTTTTTGCGCAAGGCGCCTAGACGAGCGCGCGCAGCATCGATGACTATCCGCATGGTCAGTACACATTCTGGACCGCTGTCGAAGCGATTCAGGCACTTACGCTTGACAACCGTCTGCCTGTCCTCCTTTCCAAGACCCGGCACGGGTTCGTCGGCAGGCCTGTCTCTTTTGGCGCTCGGTTTGCGCATCAGAGGCTCATCGTCTTCTTCCAACACAGCTTCGAGCAAGTAGATCGCAGTAGCATATCCGATTTCGCAGTCCTTGATGTCCTCGTTGACCAGCTCGCTGACGGCGGCAGCCCTACTCATCTCCACAGCTCGCTCAAACATGAGTCGCTCCGCGGTGATGCCACTTGTGATCTGTATCGTCTCTGCAGAGGCCACCACTGCGCCTCCTGAGGTCGCCGAACTTGAGGCATGATTGCTGGGATGCCCTGGGTGCTCTGCAGGAAGCTGCTTCTGAGCTGAGGTGAGCCTGCGGCCAACCACCTCGGACTTTTCTAAGCACTCGTTGAAGCGGTTGCGAGTCCACTGCACCACGTTATTCATGCGCTTGGTGGCCTCAGCGACGTTGGCGTTGCTCGGCCGCGGAGAAGGATCTGATGTAGGAGCCTCGCTTCGGATCTGCTTCGTCCACCAATATCCCGCGAGGTCGATCGTCTTCGCTAGAATGGCCAGTGTCTTCACGTATAGGACTAGTGCTTCTTCTGCCACACCCACGATCGCCGCAGTCGTCATATCTTTATCCTCGTCATCGCTGGACGCATCTGCCGCCCGCCTGGCAGCCCCAATCTGCTGTATACCAAGTGTATCAGCTGCCAATGGCGTTGCTGGCACCAGTTGCTTGTACTTGACTTCGGCAAAGCCGTATATGACGTCGCTCCTCTGAGCAGCCTCCTCTAGTATGCGAACAATCTTAGTGTCCTCATCCGTCGGCGATTTCGAGTCAATTGCATCGCCAACGAGCAGGGCGCTTTGTGGTGTAGGGTATGCGGGGAATGCACTGTAGCGTGGAGGTGACAGGCCTGTGGTAAACGGTTGTGGCAGGCCCATGCCACCCAAACGTTCGTTTGCTGCTTTCAGCGCTTTGCCGAGCATGGTCTGTGTGGATGGTGGGCTCGCATAATATCGTCGTTCGAACGACCCTGCTCTCTGATGCATCGCAGGGGCTCTGCCAGTGATCGTTTGCATCGCGCGCGAAGGGCTTGACGGTTGGGCGCCAGTAGTTGAAGTGGGTTGGCCTTGTGTGGTAGCACGCCTTGTCATCATACCATGATGATAGGGCAGTCCGTGACCTTGAGCGTTTGCCTGTAGCTCGTCGGCGAATGCATTGACTTCGACAGCACGCTTCTCGATCACGACGTACTCCTTCTCGAATGCGACGTCTTGCGCTGTCTTCTCTCTAGCTTCTCGAACAGTGGCTTTGTCTTTGGGAGAAGCTTCGTGCGGGACGGAGGGCTCGCGGACCATGGGCGGCCCAGATAAAGGTGACGATCGGCTTGGGCGCCGCTCGACTTTTGGTGCCGGTATGTTAGTAATCTGACCCGCATATAATGCTTCTCGGGCTGGCGCAGTGGCATGGGCGATTATGCTAGGTCGTCTTTGTCGCTGGCTTGGCTGTCTTTGGACAGGTACGCCTTCGGGTCGTCCAGGCGAAGATCGTCGGCGCTCCATGGCCTCACCTTGAACAGGCACCATGTCCTGGTCCGAGGCTTTAGGGGAGATTGTGGGTTGCATTTCCTCCCGGGACTTGTTTGGTTGCATGTGCGGCTCAGGGCTCGGTTGAGTTGTTGGTGCGGCGTCTATTGCTTGCTTGGCCATGCGGCGACTAAGCTCATCTGGTGAAGGTCTCCTGGCAGACTGCGGTTGATCTTCAGGTACAAGGCCGGGTATCTCGCCAGTGACTACCGGGTCCGCGAAGAAGTCTTCGTACGAGACACGGTCGAGCGGACTTTTCTTGAGCAATTTGCGAATCACATCCTTCATCGCCCTACTGATAGTCATAGTCTTGTTGTCGAATATGATTTGATCCTCAGCCTTCTCAATCTTCCTAAGCAAGTCCACATGGTTTTGCGCCCTGAACGGTGGCTTGCCGACGACCATTTCGTGTAGTACGGTACCGGTAGACCACAGATCTGCACGCGCGTCATATTTCTCGTAACGCAAAATCTCCGGCGCCATGTAGAGTGGCGAGCCGCAGAGTGTCTCGGCCATGGACGTGGAAGGCAGATGTCGTGCGAAGCCGAAGTCAGCGATCTTGAGCATAGGCAGGGTCTCGACCCCAACAGCAGGTACCAGCGAATGTTCACTGGCGGCTAGTGGCACGTCCTCTGGTCTCTGCTTGGCCATGTAAGAAGGCGCGGGGTTGAGTAGGAGGTTCTGGGGCTTGATGTCACGATGGATAAGGTTCCTATCCCGAAGGTACAAGAGCGCGCTTGCGATCTGCTTCAAGAAGTGCCGTGAGAGAACCTCGTTGAGACCTCCAGCCGGCGGGTTTGGGTAGCGCTTGAAAATGTCGGCAGTTTCTGGGAGGGTTGCCAGTGTATGCCGCTTCTTCATAAATTGCGATAGATCGGACAGTTGGCAATACTCCATGGTCAGGTAGATGTAGGACGGCGTTTCCAAGTAGGAGAACATTGCAACAATGTGCGGATGCTGCAGACTCTTCAGGATCTTGATCTCGGAATCGAGATTCTCCTTCAGCTTCTTCGTAAGCTTCGACATCATGACGGCTTTAACGGCAGCGTATGATTTCTTCTTCTGTAGAACGGTTAGCAACGATACAACATAGGGACAGCGTTCGGACAGAGCAAGGCGCTCAGCCCTTGGCTCGGGCTACATACTCTATGCTGGGCAAGATACACCGTTGCGAAGCTACCTTTGCCAATTTCTTTCCCTCTCCTGAAGTCACCAATGATTTCATCTGGCTCTGCATCTGCAGTCGACTGTGCCGAGTGTCTTGACGAGCCCGGCGCAGGCAGCCTTGCCGCAGCCATGGTGGTGAAGTCGGAGCTCTAGTAGGTATTCAATGCGGTTGGCCTCCTCTTTCGAATGCCCTCTAGGTATCACAACCTGGACAATGGCCGTGCGAGCAATGCATCGATGTTGCTGCCGTACCTGGGTAATGCGCTGAAAGCGGAAGAGAAGGTTGACGTGATTCAGGCTATGCCGCCATCATGCGTGTGATGTCGTGCCTGCTGCTACTTCCACACGCGGTGGAAGATCCGCGATCACGTTGCTGATGATCCGAGTACGTGATGAGGCAAGACGGAGTGACAGTGCTGGACTGCGGATGACTAGACCGGTCAACTCACTGACCGAGGGACGTGCGCGATGCGGAGTGAGAAGGTCCGTAGGTCGCGCGATGGCGCGAGACTTGTCTATGACAGAAGTTGACTAACAATACAGCATGAAAGAGAAGGGCAAGGTAAGAGTTGTTGAGGATTGATGGATGTCTTAGGCAGGCAGAGATGCCGGGTCGGGTGAAGCACCTTAGAGGTGTGAGTAATGAAGCGCCCAGCAGTACTTCAGGGCACAAGGCACATGCGTCTGCATCAAGCTCAAGGTGCGAGCTAACCTCATCCGGCAACGACCTGCCCCGACCTCACAGCTGTCGCCCTTATCTTTCTCGCGAAGATTACACGCTTCAAGCTTTCCCACCACACCTAACCTTACGCATGTGGATGTCCTACGGCGGGATGGTACAGCCTCACAGTACCTGGCCGGAGACCCTGCATCTTGCTTATCTCACGGTCATGATTGATATCCAGGTGTCACGTCCGCAAAAGCAGCCGAATAAGCGGCGTGCGCAGCTCCATCAAGTGACAGAGTCATTCGGGCAGCCATGTCTGACCTCACCGCTGTGACCGCGAAATCAGGACTGCATTGCGTAGCTCCGGTGTACGGAGCCAAGCCCGAGCCTGCTCTGCAGGACTACTTCCGGCACTACCATATGGCAGACGTCTACCCTTCTCCGTCTTTCGCCGTCAACAGCTTGCTATGCCTTGACTTCGTAGCTCCGTCAGGAGTTTATGCTGGACACTCAATACGTGCCTGACCTCTCGCACCATCATATTATGTAACATACGTGGTAGATCATCACTGGAAGCTTTTACGCTGCACATTCACGGCGTCAAGCTGAGACAATTGCTCATAGCCTACTACCTTTCACTAAAAGCCATAGAGCCACCGGCACGACAACATTGTCGTTGGCTCCAGTCAGTACAGCCTCCATGAAGCTGGCCGCACAAGCGCAGAACAACGCCTTCACCAGTGACACGAACCAACCCACCGCAAAAGCCAGGTTTCCAGTACGACCAAGGTGTCCTTCTAACGGCTTTACTGTGTCACTCCAACTCCCCAACACCTGCCAAGCCTTGCCTGCCATGAGCCCAACGGTGACAGCGACCGCAAATGCAGCGCTGCCTTCCAGACTCTTACCACCGACCCAGATCCACTTGTGCCTGCCGTAACGACGTCCGATCAAGCTGGCTGCGGCATCTCCCATGCCAACGCAGATCACACCCGCGAGCATAGCCACTTCCCGTTGGTTCTCCGCAAGCTCCCAGTCCGTCCACGGGCGGCCTCCTACCCTCTGTATTGACGCTAATGAGGCCCATAGCGGTATTGCACAACCAATAAGCAGGAATATATGACTGACAACCACAGGTCCGCGTAAATCCCGACCGTCTACATATGGCGCGACAAACTTGCTGATTGCACTGCCGAGCGGTGCCACTTGTCCCGCTCTGATGATCTCCAATAACAGGAACACCGTGAGTACCAGCGCCAAGCCAAGCGCACAGTAGCATGGATCGATGAATATGGAAGGCAGCAGTACTGCCACCATGACGCCATGAAAGACTTTCCGACGCGTGTCGACTTCGACGTATGCGGTCAGGCTGAAGACTGTTAAGAGCCCCGTGCCGATGACGGCCACCCAGTAGGCGAATAGCAGCAGGCGCATGTTTGCTATCCCGATCGTGTCTCTCATGTCTTTCACCGCCAATGGTACGCTCAGTGTAAGATCGCGCCAATCTCCGCCTAGTTCTGGCAAAGGCACCCAGAATTGTGCGTTCCAGTACTTGACCGTATTGCGAAGTAATGGAATCTGGCCGAAGAGGTAGCTGACTGCCCAGCCCACGGGCTCGTAGCCATGCAGTGCCTTCTCTTGCACGTAGTAGCGAACAGGGCCTACTACGCTCACAGCGATAGCAGAGTAGATGTAGGCAGCGTATACCCACTTTCTCCGACGTGCCTGCTCTGGTGTCAATTGCAGCACCCATAGAAGCTTAGATCTTGGCTTTCTGCGTCGACTCGGTTCGCGATCCACAAGCAGGGGCGAAGTACGTCCAGGAAGGGTGTTCCGCCGCGTGCGTGGCCTTTCTGGTACCCCGTCGAGCACGAGATTGTTCAAAGCCACTGATCGCGGCTCTGTCGCAGACATTGGCACTGTGTGATCGGTGTTGTGTAGACTGACCATCGTTCGCCGTCTAGTGTGTAGCTTCGGCACACCATTTGGGACAGCTTTCATCGAGACTCTAGGCTCGTCCTCGTCCGCGTCGCTCTCAGGCGCATCGACGGTTTTGAACGCGCCAGCCGTACGTTGAAGATTGATCAGGTCAGTGACCGCGTCCACAAGCGACCTACGCTCCTCTGCAGTATGTCCAGGTCTGCGCAGCTTCCACTTCGGCACACGAGCGAGGGTGATATTCCAGTTCAGCACTGGCTTGCAAAAAACAAGCGCAACGACGCCGCCAATCCAAAGGCACGCCTTCAGTATAATCATCTGCGGCGAGACCGATAGAAGCAATAAGTTGATCAGAGCCACTGAGAGCAGGTGCAACTCGGACATGAGTAAGCTTGTCGTAGTGAGGTAGTGCAGGACAGGCAAAAGCGCGTGGTGCAATGGATACAGCGAGACCAACGCTTCCGACGTCAGGCTTTGATTTGTGGTGTTCAGCGTTCCGTATGGCTGTTTGAATGCTTGCCACGGTAACAATGATTTGTGCTCCGCGAGGATCAACGGGATGATCGAGACGAACCAGTGGACCGCGTTAAAGCAGCCGAGACGGCTTGACCGAGGGAAGAGACGTTGCGGCAGAGAGGCCAGCCCAAGGATGATATTGGGCAGTATGACGGCCTCATTCATTGGCGAAACGAGCAGTGCAATGAGTACCGGCAGTAAAGGTGGATATAGCACAGTCGCAGGGTCGAAAGAGGCAGGCACACGGAAGCGCTGCCACAGCTTTATATGCTGCGCTCGAGTGTCCACAACTGACAGCTTGACCGGGTATGCCAGGATCAGTGTCGCAATCGTGAGAACGTGGCTGAGCAGCTCATATCTCCAGCGCAGGACTGTTCGTAGCACTCCATGGCCGCAAAGCACACATACCAAGATCACGCCCATAAGCGCAACCTCCGAGCTCCGTCTGGCAAACTCGCCGAATCTTCTTCGCAGCAGCTTCTGTTGCAACATTTCGTCAGCTTCTGCCGGCTTCTTGTTCTCCGTCTTCGCTTCAAAGTAACCTTCGGACAGCCTTCTGCCCTCATCATCGAGCTGTGACGGCGTGAGAAGCGCATCCTCGTTGCTCTCGCCAGTTTTCAGACCTTTCCTGGGTCTTAGAGCAGGTGCCGGTAAAGCTCGTGCGAAAGATGGTCCCTCATCATCTGCTTCTGTGCCGCTCTCACTCTGGGCTATCGATCGTTGTCCGCTACGTCCATAGTATCGTTCATTGTCGCCAGCTCCACCTTGTGCTTGTTCAAAGGTCGCATTGCCGTCGCTGACAAAATGCTCATCACCGCGGTTGTTACGGTCTTGACGGACTTGTACACCGTCGTGGAAGTACGGCCGAGGGGTGCGGTCGTTGGTTCTCAGATTCTCAGTTTCGGAAACGGTTAATGCATCCTCTACGGTTCGAGCAGTCGACGAACTCGACATGCTGGGGCGCAGAGAAGCATCGTCAACAACAGCCTCAATTCAACCACCAAAGGCATCTATCAATTGCCATGTGCGCAAGCGCAAAGTTTCGCAGCTTTCCACAGTTGCTGTGTTGTTGAACGGTGGATCCTGCCGCGGCCACCGGAGGACACGCAACACCAAGGGTTCAAAGGTGCAGAGATGCAGTGACAGTTGCATGAGCAAATGGCATCCTCGTTTGTTCACTCGAGATGCTCTGAGGCGCGGTGTTCGCATCTACACCACTTGTGTACGTACTATCATGTCTCGAGCAGTCTCTGCATACGAGTCCAAGATGCTTCCCAATCGCCGTCAATGCTTCGCTCCAACACCACAAAATGCATGCCCTGGCAGAGCTTCGCCACTACGATACCGACATCAAACCTACTACAACACCATTTCCTCATCTCTCCCAGAGCCATAGTACATCGTTGCCATCTTCTCCTTCGCCAACCGCTCATTCATCGCCTCCCAATCCGCATGATTCCGTATCTGCTCGAACATGCCGTACTGCTCCTCCATACCCACGGCATGCTGCTGTTGCTGTTGCTGTTGCTGTTGCTGTTGCTGTTGCTGCTGCTGAACAGCCAAGGCATAGCTAGGCGCCTGCCACAAGCCCGCCGCGGCCGCATACACGGGATCAACCGCGTGTGCGTGCTGGTAGCCGGTGAGCATGTACGGCTCGACTTCGCCCGCTGACCTTCTGGCGGCAATAGAAGCCGCCCGCATACGTGCTGCTGGTGGCCAGGCTGCCTCGCCTGGATCTCGTATGGGACTCATTGGCTCGCTGATGGATGTTGTGTCAAGCATGTGCTCTTCCGGCGGGTGCACGCGCAGTTGCATGTTCCGCTCATACCGTACTCGCGCCTCTGCTTCCTCCTGTGCTACGCTTGTGGGTGCCCACTGATGCTGTAGATGCTGTTCCAATGGATACGAAGGCGGCGCTATCCGCCACAGTTCGAGTAGTCTCAGCCTCTGCTCGTAATCAGCGTTAGCAAAAAGCTGGACCTGGTTTGGGAGAAGGGCGGAAGGATCGATGCCATGCTGACGAAGTGTCTCAGCCATGGCTTCGGGCATGAGCGCTTCGCGGTATGGCGGTGGTGGGCTCGCAGACGGCTCAGATGTTGTATCTGGGCGGACGTGTGCGGTGCCGGTGTAGTGGCTTGAGATATAGTGTACAGGCTGTTCTTGCTTTTCGATTGGTTGCGGTACGTGCTGAATTTCGAGTGGCGCAGCTTGTTGCGGGTGCTGGGAAAGGTGCATGTTCTGCGCGAACAGCTGCGCAAGTTCGTCATGCTGAGCCACGTTCATACTGCCGGTCGTCTTTCCGGCCAGATCGGCTCCCGTCGAGCTGCGCCCGCACTGGATATGATGGAGTTAGTCTGCGTTCAGCAGCAAGAGAGAGCCTGGGCCAAGCCAAGCTTACGTGCGAGCAAGTGTGCTCTTGTGTCCAGACAGTTGCAGTGTATGAGAGCGGCGTGTTGTTGCTGCAGGTGTTACAGTAGTGCACTAGCACTGGCCAACCGTACATGTGCTCTACTGCCAACACGAGACCTGGTTAACACACGTCGTCTATGCCTGTCGATAATGCCTAGTCGTCTCCGATGAAGTCCGTCGATGAAGCCGTAACTATGGGCACTTATTGTCGCGTCGTGATAGAAGCGTTGGGTCGTCTCGCTGCGTGTCTTGTTAAAACGTTCTTTCTCAGTCTTAGGCTCCTAACAGCAAGCGCCAACGGACTCGGTAGACAAGGGAAAGGGGAGCCGTGTGAGGTCTGTTCAGGTCTCACTGCAGTGAACAAAGCTATGTGCTTTATTGTCGGTTATCTGGTAGCTACTAAACACTATCTACCAAAGACAGGAGAGAAGCAGGGAGAAGATGGAGAAGACAGTTGTGATATAGAAGGCGGTGGGAGTGATGCCATGCACGAGGGGAGGATAGTGTGCGGATGACTTGCGCTAAGAAAAGGACAAGCCGCCGTTATTGGCCCGACCAATGTCGGGCTTTCGAATCGTTAGCTCACGAGAGTCATGTTGGTAGTATGAGTCGGACTTCCCTAACTAGGCCATCGGGAGAGATGGAATGGACAATATTCATTCGTGTCGTGATATGCTGTTCGAAGACGGGCAATATGTCTTCGAGTCATGCTCCTCGATCTCCGAAACGCACAGACTTCGGCATGCCGAAGCGTGAGGGAGCTTGATTGCGGCCTTAGGCCTTCGTAGCTCAAACGCGCAACCAACTGCGGCCTCCAACTACATGCACGGTTGATGGTGTTTGCATGCAATTGTTGTCTCTAGCGCACCGACTAGACTTTTGCACTCTCTCCGGGAACAGTTCCAGAGTCAATACAGGAGAGGACAGAGACCCTTCGAGAGTCATCGCAGAAGGAGAAGCCTGTACAGGCTCGCACCAGCCATGGTAAGAAAGCTCCGAGCTCACGTGTCCGCCATGTGTTCTGACACCGCAACCAGACCTCCATAGGCACGGGCTACGATCTCTCAAACTCCGTCTTCTCTCCCGATGGCCGTAACTTCCAAGTCGAGTACGCAGTGAAAGCGGTCGAGAATGGCGGCACAGCAATCGGCATCAGGTGCAAAGACGGCGTGGTGTTAGCATTAGAAAAGCTCGTCACTAGCAAACTCCTTAAGCCCAATGCGAATAAGAGGATAGCGACTGTAGATCGAAATATCGGCGTGGTTAGTCAGAAGTACAGCGTACTGACACCAAGCCCTACTAGGCTGACAAGCGTGATGTCTGCAGGTAAACTCTGGCTTGTTACCCGACGGCCGACACTTCATTTCAAGAGCACGCGACGAAGCTTCATCGTGGCGCAGCACGTACAAAGCACCCATTCCCATTTCTTCTCTAGCCAACCGCATGGGCGCCTATGTTCAGGCTTACACACTCTACTCATCCGTACGACCCTTCGGCATCACTGCGATCGTCGGTGGATGGGATGCAGAGACTGAGGTCTCCGTTGATGGCGCCGTTGGTTCAGGCCCGAAGATCGGCAGCGGAGGCAAGACACCAGGTGTGAAGGAAGGCGGACCATACCTGTACATGATTGAGCCGTCAGGGCTGTACTGGGGCTATTACGGTGCAGCGACGGGCAAGGGCAGACAGGCGGCCAAAGCAGAGCTAGAGAAGCTAAAGCTCGACCCGAAAACGCATGGTGAAGGTGTCATTACTCTGGAGGAGGGAGTGAAGGAAGCGGCGAGAATCATCTATGTCGCGCATGAGGATAGCAAAGACAAAGACTTCGAATTGGAGATGACGTGGGTCAGTGCCGTAAGTGGTCCTACGAAGGGGCGGCATGAGGAGGTGCCAAAGGCGCTGAGGGAGGAGGCAGAGCGTTTGGCGAAGAAGGCGTTGGAGGGTGAGGATGAAGAAGAGGAGGGCAAGATGGAGGAATGAGTTGTGGTTGGGTGTGCTGACTGTAACATACGGCATTGTACCTTTAGTGGCATAGCATGGCGCGCAGCGGGAGTAATATCGCAGGCCATGTGCAAGCTTAGGTGGACATCATACGGTCTCGCCGGCGTCCATTCCATAGAGAGACACTCGCCAGCCTCCGGACTTTGCTCCGCTGCTTGTAGAGCAGACTGCATAGCGGGTCCGAAGACCTTCAAAGGCTAAACCACGACTTGCCCTCCTTCGCCTTCGCCTCCTTCATCTCTTCCAGCTATGACTCTGTCAGCACTTTCCCACATGTCGCAGGCATAGGTAAACAGAGTCACATACCCATCGCTGCTTGCAATCCCTGTAAGCAGTGAAGAAATCGGAGCACATCCCGCGATCACCACCGTTGCGTCGTAGGCATTTTAGACTCTTGTCGGCAGCATCCTGGCACGGATCGAAGTACTCGCTGTTACGCTTACTAGGTGCCCGTCAGTTGTGAGGGCTAGAGTGGCGAAGCGGGCATAGATGTCTAACCTGGTGAAACGCGCGCTACCTTTCTCCCACTCTGTGTTACCACCACTCCGCTCAGAGCTCGACATGAACGACTGTCAGACTCACAGATGTTTAGCGTCCCAGTGGAAGGAGAAAGAAATGCATTGTTCATGCTGGTCAGGATCAGACGCCTTAGTAAGCTGGAAGAAATAAGGGCGCTCGGGCCACTTACACTGCACTGCTGTCCCTTCACGTTCCACTTACTTGTGGGCTTCCATTTGACGACACAAACAAGGCTTGTGAGGCCTTGAAGCCTTAAGGAGTGCAGCAGTCTCACCTAGGCGAGCTGTCGCCATTGTCGCCTTCTCTTTCCATGGTGCAGTCTGACTTCCGCTTTTAGATGGTTTTGCTGTCACGTGACCGGCTAACCTTCCTGCACCCCGCCTAACATTGGAGTCCACTACCTAAAGCAGCAACACAGTCCACTGCAACGACACCCACACCATTGTGGAGCTGTCAATCTTCGACACACTGCTTTTACAGCCGACCACGTCTAATCGCCTTCATTATCAATAGCTGCCTATGAGGGTCGGGGCGGCTACCCAATGGGTTCAAACCTGCTGAGATAGAGAATGTTTAGGCCTCCAGAACTTACAGTATTGGCGGGCAGCATGCTGCAATGTCAGCATTCGGCGACACCACGCACTTGCGCGTGCGCTGTGAGCCGGAGATGCCACCCCATACCAACTACGCTGTATTCCCGAGTGGCTGTTACGCTGACAGTGGCGAGCCGGCCGTGCCGCATCGTAACGAGCCATTCCCGTACCCAATGCAGCAACGTTGTCCATCGTAACAACGTACGCACGCTGGCGATTCGAATAACGGTCGCTCAGTTCTAGTGAGCGCAACCAGCGATGTAACCGGATTTGAAGTCTAATAGTTAGCGACTGTCGGCCCGAAGCCAATGGGATCCGTCGCCTAACAAGCGGTTCGATAAGCTAGCAACCGAGACAATACCCCGACCTTGATAGTGTTCGTTATGTTGGCTGTGAACTTGCTTGTCCTCAAGCGCGCCGATTGCTGATTATCTTCAAGCCACGGCTTACCACCCGGACGCCTCATCAGGCAACATCAGAAGTGGGAATGTGGAGGTCCCGAATCATTACCTTATCGGCCCCGATCGATAGTGGAGTTGGTGCTCACCTCTCGTGTCCATACACCAGAACGGGTATTCAATGTCTGTTTGCGAGTGCAGCGTAGCGTACTTATACCTTGTGGCACGATATCTGATGAGTCCTTCCACGCCGTTTCGTCTACCTATCGTACGATCAGAGTTCGCTGGTCAGCACGTCTCTCGTCTGCTAACGATAGAGAAGCCTCGAGTAAGCTAAGCCTTTCATTCACCCCCTCGCTTAGAGTCAGTCGAAGAGTGTGCCGTAACGTCTCTGGTGTCAAGGCGTTGCACCACCTCCTGGGGTTTCCATCACGAGATTTGCAACTTCTCTTCGGTTCCTGGGTGCTTCCGACGCATCTGGTATGCTAGTTTTGCCACCCAGCTAACAGAGGCCCTGCAGACATACCATCGCTCGCAAACATGGCCACCGCAGCAGTCGTCTCCCAGCCGCCTATGCCAAAGCCGCACTTCAAGCCCATCATTCATAGGCAGACCGCCAAGCGGAAGCTCGACAATGTCGCATTCGATCCGACACGGCATATTGCCTTCCAACCGCCTGAGTCCATTATGATGTTGAAGGACATCGGCTTTGAGGGTAAGAGCCCATTGTCTCCGGTTGCAGCCTCACAACCGTTTCGGATGTTCTCCGCGGAGTGCATTGAGAAGTTCCGGGATGAAGTACTCAGCGATGATGTGATGAAGAACTGCTCTCACAAGAGCAACTTGTCCGCCTGTCAACTGAGAGGTTATGCTCCAAAGTATGTGGCTACAAAACCGTCTCAGGCACTGAGCTTACGTCCTTTGCCAGATACGCACCCTTCATCTTCGACGCTTGGCACCACCCGGAAACTCTGGCCATTGTCTCAAAGATTGCAGGCGTCGACCTGATTCCGGCACTGAACTATGAGATCGGTCACGTGAACATCTCCGTGAAGAGCGAAAAGGAAGCCTCGGATGAGCGAGCCATTGTCCAGCGAGAGCGCGACTCACATGCAGCAGATGAGGGTATTGCTGGCTGTCCATGGGAAGACGACAAGCCCATTGTCGGTTGGCACAACGACTCTTACCCTTTTGTTTGCGTCGTCATGTTGAGCGATTGTACGAACATGATTGGTGGCGAGACTGCGCTTAGAACTGCGGACGGGAGCGTTATCAAAGTCCGAGGACCGGAGATGGTAAGTTGCGCGGGAACATCTTCAGGACTGTTGTTGACGTCTCATATAGGGTTGCGCAGTGGTTATGCAAGGTCGCTACATCACTCACCAAGCATTGCGTGCTCTAGGCGCTCAAGAACGCATTGCTATGGTCACGTCGTTCAGACCGAAGTCCCCTTTCTTACCTGACGATACTGTGATGACCACCATCCGTGGCATCTCAGATCTGTCAGAGGTATACTACGAGTACGGCCGGTACCGACTTGAGATTCTGGAGGAGCGAATCCGCGCGCAATTGAAGCAGACCCGGGAAGCACACACTGCTGGGAAGAAGACCAACACGCGCGCTATCAAGAGCTTCCTGGCGGAGCAGGAGGCTTTCATTCAGCAGACTGACCGGGAGATCGTCAACGATGATGAAGTAGTGGCGGGCTTCCAACCGGTTGTGGACATCCCAGACGTCAAGCTGCCCACACCTCCGGCAGAGAGCGGGCAAGTGTCGAAGAGAGTGAAGGTTTAGACGGTGAATGGTCGCTGTTGGTTCCTGCATTCAGCGTTATGTATTGCATTGGCGTTCAGGCTAAATTGTTTGAGTGGCGATGACAGCATTCGAAAGGATCGCTCAGTCTGTGAGGTGTGATTCGAACATATAACTCAGTAGCACTTCATAGCTGCGCACGAGCAGGGATCTTCTCCCATGCTTCATCGAAACCAGCAGAACGTACCTGCGAGGCAGAAGTGTCAGCAGATCGGTTGCTGGATGGGAGAAACAATGACAGGCAGAATACTTACCCAATGTGGTTCTCCGGCTTCCACCGAGTCCAGCACGGTGTGGGCAATGGGAAGCCAGTCGCTGCTCTTCACGCGAAACTCGGATGAATCTTCATAAGGCTTGCATATCTGTGCTCCGTGTGCAAGTGCTCTTATGAGCTTTGAGGTGTGTCCATCATCTTCGAAGGTAGCCGCTCGGTCCTCAACACCGTCCCAGCCAGAAGGCTTGTTTGGCTTATTCTTTCTGATCTCGTCCAGCCGAATCTCTGGACTTTTGCGTGAAGCATACATGGCAAGGTCGTTGCGCACTTTCCATTCAAGGAGGCGGATCTTGTTCCCTGTGCCGAGCCAAGGCTGCTGCAAAAAGGCCGAGAAGAAGACGGAGCAGTTGACGCAATGCATGTAGTAGAAGTCGTACATTATCTTCTTGTCCGGCCGCTGACTGCCGGCGGTGTAGTACACAGCGGCGTTTGTCATTTCAGCCGTCTTGCGCTCCAGCTCATCTGGCTCCACGTGGAATTGCGACGCATAGTTGATCATTTGGTCTGCCCCTCGCCCAATGATACCGTCTCGTAGCTTATTGCCGTCGGACCACTTTGGTGCTGCGAGGAGCCCCTCGTCTGCGTGTATCTCATCAAGCAGCTCGACTATATTTCTAGAAGGCTTGTCGGTGTGCTTCTGAGCGGCAGCCTCTGCAGGAAGCAAAAACTTGGACATGTAGGGCCCATGAACGGCAGCTTGTGCCAATGCTTCCGCGATTACAGCCGGCTGCTTGAATTCAATTCCAAAGCCTAAATGAATCAATGGGTGCAGAAAGCCTGCGAAAGCTCGACAGAGAAGGTCGTCGGCTCTGTCAGTCCGAGCGAAGATGTACTTGTTTACAACGTTCTGCCACCCGTTGCTATCTATCTCGCTGCGGAAAAACTGCAGAAAGTTTGCGTAGTGCTCTTGGCGGCCCAAATACGAAGAGAATGTGGCAGGATCTCTCATTTCCGAGACCACATCATGGTCAGACGGTCCTTGCTCGCGTTGGTAGCCCTTGTTCACTTCGTAGGCCTTTTGAATATCGCCCGCTCCGGCTCTCAGCGCATAGATCGTCAGCAGGTGGTGGGCGATATGATTATGGAATCCTTCGGGATTGAAGAAGATATGGTAATTGTCGTGATTTGTCTGCAGCAGCCCGCTAGCTTTCTGTGCAGACTCCTCGATGATGCCAGGTCTGTAATACACCGGCCATTCGCCACGCGTGAGGCGTATTGTGCTTCCTGTCGCCATACTGCGCTGTTGAAGGTGTTTAAGGATCTGACTCGCGTTCAATATTGTCGCAGACAGCCTGGCGTGCATCTGGACGACACCATGGTCATAGAAGGCCTACAAAAGTACGCACATCCACTGTCCAATGATCTTGACGGACATGTGACGCATACGACAGTGGTGGGGTATGCGGATGAAGCAGCACCTACAAAGATAATCCAGCCAGTGACTATAAGCTGAAAAAAAAACTTTGCATGCGTACGACGGTTATCCCTTCTGTCAATACGGTTATCCGGCTGGCTGGAGAGTATACGCATATCCCCGCTAGGTGAGTGGCAGGGCAAGGCACCTAGGTAGCAACGGGCTGAAGACGTCTTGAGTCAGGCAAGCCCCGCCAAGTGCCAGATGCTTCTGCTGCGGTACGATTATTATCTTAGTGGCATCGATGGATATGGCGTCTCGCGATGAGTGAAAAGAACATCTGCCAACGCTTCAGCATCGGGTTAATCATACTCGGTTTTTTCGGGTCCCATCTACTTTGCCATATAAACGTATCGCAATGGTCGCCGGTATTGACTGGGACGCTTTTGACAATTTCGGCCCGTTGACAACACAGCAGAAACTCATTCGAAAAGATATACCAACTTTCACCTGCATTGAACTAGTGAGGAAATGGAACCCTGAAAACTATGAGACGCTCAAGAAGCAGAATGGCATCGTTGATCCACCGAGGTACGGCGCGCTCGGACGGTCTACGGCGAGCCAACGACTCCGGCTGTGCATATCGATTCGAAGCACTGGGGTGTGCGATCCCCGCTGTTTCACAATTTTGAGGTGCGAAAGGCCGATTTCTATCTCCATCTGAGGAAGGTCAACAAGCGCAAGCCCAGAAGGCAGGTTCAGCCAAGGGAATCCGTGCGAGCGAGGAGTAGGTCAGAGGTCCTGGAAGTGGCGAAGCGCGCAGCAGCTGGCTTGACGCCGCCATTAAGCGATCTCGACATGCCTACAAAGCTATTAGAGGCGCCGAACGCGGCGTCTGCGCCGGAGCCTTCAGTGCAGTTAAGATCTGAAAAGGAGATCGAGTGCAAGTGGTTCAAGGCAATCCGCCGGATAGGGGTCGAGAAGAAGGAGTGCTCTGCCATAAGGAGAGCAAGACGCGAGGGCAAGGCACGCCGGGCGAAGATGCAGGAGAAAATGCCAGCTGTTAACTCTTCCGCTTTGACGACTGCTGCGACGTCCAATACGACAACGCCGGAATCTGGGTAAGGAGAAAGTACTGCGGAGTCTGCATAGTCTGTAGCCTCGCTTCTTCCAAACGCGCATGGTGTTACTTCGCGCGAGTTTCACGCGCGAGCAGCTGGTGAAGATTGTCTGGAGGTGATCTGACGAACCATCCGCTAGTTAAGGAGCATGGCAAGGCAAATCAAAAGCGCACCACCAAGCGCACTCTCATACGGCTCGGTGTTGTAGCTGTGTGTGCTTCAAGCTTGAGAACGTATCGGATAGGCGTGGTGAAGGACTCTGGTTTAGCACGACTTCTGCATAAAGCTGGTCTGTGTATACACAACCTACTGCAACCTACAGATCTCCCGGACGATCAGTCTAGAAGCGCTGCCATGCGCTAAACCTGTCCGTCTCCACATTGCGGATTCCTCCAATAACCTGGACTTATCAATGCAAGCGCTAACGGTGCACTCGCAGAAAACACTCTGTGCACTCGCTGTTCGGTCTACAACTAAGGGTCTACAATCGCACCTTTGTGAAATCCTGGAAAGCACCGCTAAGATCAGTTCGCAGATTGAGTATGAGTATCCCAGAGATTTGCGTGAGACTTGCGAACCCCACAAGCTTCGAAACTCTGCTATCCGCTTGAAGCCAGACTTGGCAGGTGTTTACTTCACCTCCGCTCTAACGTCGCTAGGGTCGACGTCTTATCACATCTACTGCCGTATCACCATGAAGCTGTCCGGCTTGCTATCAAAATGGCTCCAGTCGTGACGTAGAGTTGCAGTCACGCGAACTGGTTTTGCGCGCACTATGCCATGTCGTTGGACGTGTGCCCCCATCACTACGCCTCGAACGGCAGGTGGCATCAATCGCGATATTGTTGATGATGATGCTCACTCGAACACTGCTGCATGGGCGCGTCAGGACGAGCATTGAGCCGCCTTGTGTGCGTTGCTGGAGGGCAGGTTTGTATTAGAGCACACCATCATCGTCTCCTTCTCCATCCTTTCGCATATCTGTTCCATCTTCCACCTCGTACAGGATGCTCTTACCTACTCTCGCAACAGGCCTGCTCATCGGCAGTGCCGTGTGCACTACTCATGTAGTGCACGAGAAGAGATGGCAGCCGCCGATGAATCGCGGGTCTCGGCTCGATCCGAATGCCATTGTCCCGCTCCGCATAGCACTGAAGCAGAGCAATCTTGAGACTGGCTATGACCGGTTGATCGATGTTTCGCATCCTTCGTCTGCAAATTTCGGGAAGCACCTCTCAACTGCAGAAGTGCACGAGCTCTTTGCTCCTGCTGCAGAAACTACAAAGACTGTGAAGGACTGGCTGTTGAACGCTGGAGTTTATCCAGGCGCTGTCAAGGAGTACGTGAACAAAGGCTGGCTTGCGGTTGATGTTCCAGCCAAGATAGCCGAAAGTCTGCTGTCCACCGAATATTACGAGCACGACAGTAACGATGGTGTCAAGATCGGCTGTGATAGCTACTCACTGCCTGCTCATGTCTCCAAACATGTCGATTTCGTCAAGCCTGGAGTCAAGCTCTCGCCACCAATGAAGAAGCGAACGCTAGAGAAGCGCCAAAACTTTCCTCATGGAGGACCGCCTTCAGGACCTAGAGGTCCGCCCGGGCCCATTTGGCAACCTCACTCACCCCCTGATCGGAATCCTGGCTGGCACATGCCACCTGGAGCTCAAAGTCTGCCTCCCGAACTGCAAGCGTGCAGTGTCAACATCACACCACCGTGCATTAAGGCCCTGTACCGCATTCCAAATGCCACGCTAGACACGCCGGGCCAGGAGATGGGACTGTACGAGACGTACGATGCGTTTTCGCAGGCGGACATTGTGGGTATAGACCAGACCAAAATAGCGCGTCAACACCAAGCTAACGTGCTATAGGACCTCTTCTTCGAGCATTTTGCGCCGTACGTGCCGCAAGGCACCTCACCCACTGTCCTATCTGTGGACGGAGGTACTGCACCGGTTCCCGCAGCAAGTGTTCGCAATGGCGGCGAAAGCGACATAGACATCACGCTAGCTTACAGCCTGATCTACCCACAATCCGTCACGGTATACCAGGTCGACGACCTGCCGAACAGTTCTGGCATGACAAATGTAACAGGCTTCCTCAACACATTCCTCGATGCCATTGACGGCAGCTACTGTGGCTACAGCGCATACGGCATCACCGGCGACTCACCGGGCATCGACGCCACCTATCCAGACAACTCCAATCTGACCGGTGCTTACAAGGGTCAGCTAGAATGCGGCACATACAAACTCACCAACGTACTGTCTGTGTCGTACGGTGAAGCAGAAGCATACCTGCCAAAGTCAGTATCGTTCTAGGTGCTGTGAGATGAGAGCTGATCACCGCAGACCATACGTAGAACGCCAATGCAACGAGTTCATGAAGCTTGGTCTTCAAGGACATTCCATCCTCTTCGCGTCTGGCGACTACGGCGTAGCGAGCTTTCCGGGAAGCAACGAGAACGAGTTCGGTTGTCTCAGCGCGCCAGGCATGAACGGCACAATCTACAACCCAGACTATCCCGTTGGTTGCCCGTACATTACGGCGGTCGGAGCGACTCGACTCTACCCAAATCAAACCGTGTACGATCCCGAGAGCGCCATGCAAGTGAATTTGCAGTCCGGTAACCGCAGTGCTGCGTATGAGGTAATGCTCAACGATTCCAAGGCAAGCTCCGGCTTTTGCACTGACACTTGTGGCTCCTCTCTAGTTCTTCGCCACCGGAGGTGGTTTCTCAAACCTGTTCACGCCGCCATCGTATCAAGCGCAAGCCGTAGCGAACTATTTGGCCAAGTATGGTCCTGACGTGCCTTCCTACGTCGCAAACAGCACGGGTACCAATTATGGCGAGAACGGCGGCGTATTCAATCGTGCCGGCAGAGGTAAGAGACCACTTTGCCGGAAATTGATATTGCTGTAAGCTGACTTCGGCATTCTAGGTTATCCCGATGTCGCAGCCAATGGTGCATACCTTCTAGACTACACCAACCAGACGTTGGAGCACTGGTTCGGGACTAGTCTATCGTCGCCGATCTTCGGTTCCGTCCTCACGCTCATCAACGAGCAACGAGCACAGGTCGGCAAGGGACCGGTTGGCTTCGTCAACCCCACCCTTTACGCCAGTAAGTCGAATATGGCAGTGCTGTTCGAAGCAGGAGCTGATTGGCATAGATCCGCAAGTGCTCAATGATATCACCAATGGTAAGACTGCTAGTTCGTATGGTCATTGCACTGCCGGATTTCACTGACTTGCAATGCAGGCAGCAACCCGAACTGCGGAAGTTCTGGCTTTGAGACCGCTCCCGGCTGGGATCCTGTGACGGGGTTGGGCACGCCAAACTACCCTAAGATGCTCGAACTTTGGATGAGACTCCCGTAACGCGAGATGGAATGGACTTTATGTGTACATGTGATGACGTGCATGCCGACGAGTGAGCGATACGTGTCTCTATGAGATCAAGCTCACGCATCGAAAATGCAAGAAGCTAGGCTTGAGTGCACTTCAGCTAGCGATCGATACGAAGGCCTGCCGAGTGAGGCTTCAATAAACGCCTCGTATTCCGCAGCCGTGCGCATGTATTGCATTTCTTGTCATCCACAATCTCGTAGTGATCGGCATAGACCCACGTTACCGTGGTAATGATACAGACCTCTGAAATGTTGCATCAATATGCTACTAGCTTCTCAGCTCCTATTGCCATCCTGCACCGCCGACTGTGTTGGCACGGAGACGCTTGCGCCAGCGAGCTTGATATGCCTATTCCGGCCAATGGCATAATCATTGACGAGCATATCTGCCAATTCATCCGAAGGAAATGTGGCGCCAAACCCAGCATGCACAACTAGTATTGCAGTATCTGTGGCGAGTAGGCTCCGGGTGCGCAGTTTTCCATCACCAGGTATTTCAGCATGATGTCGTGGAGTATGCAAGGTGCCAGCGGCTTAGCTTCAGTCTCCATGCTCCTTATCCTTGCGATCGTCCACGTCCCACGTGGCTCGCACTGTCATGTCGACATTCTGATGAGTCGGGCCCTCCCTGTGTTAAGAATCTGAATCAGGCCGTTGAAGCCAGCATCGAAAGGTGACGGCCGTAACGTGAGTGCCCAGCCAGAGAAGGGTTGAGGTATCTGCGCCGGCGTTCGCGCTGCGATTCCGCAATCTTTCCAGCTCCGGTTGCTTCGGAAGGCAATCTTTATATCACCCGCGGGACCATTTCGATGGTCTTTTGTTCAGCTAGTTATAGATGTCCGATCTTGCACGTCTCGACGCTCGCCGAGCCACCGGGTGCCAGGGTCAACTGCTGAAGGCTTGCTTTGCGACCATGGAATGATGCCGAAGGGTGGTCTGTGAAAGTGAAGCGGGTGTGACTTGGCCTGCCAGGTTTCTGAGCATGCTGTTATCGGGTTTGAGGGTCCCCTTTGCATTATTTCATCCCGTATATGGAGGCTTCTAACAGCAATTATTGATACATACGGCCATAGGTCGCAGAGAACAGAGGATCCCGTTCGCTCTCCTGTACTTAAGCTGCGAACCGGTGGATTAGTAGTGCGGTCGGTGACGACGCGCGAATACCCGCTGCCGTATGTTTTGTATTTTTGCCGTTTCTATTCGGTCGAATGCGGCCTGCGGTGCCGCGGTTCGTGGGTGGATGGAGCGGGACCAAGAAATGTAACGCGAGTGCGGTAATTGGACCTTCGAAGTGCGAAAGATGCTATCCATAGCTCATATTGCGTCTATTTCGCGTAAGCGGGACGCTGTAATCTTCGTTTCTGCGGTGCGATAATGCCAGGGAAACCTTTCCTTCCCGAAGCCAGTTGCTTGATTTGATCCGCGGCGTTCAGAGCATGATTTCACCCTTCGTTCTCGCCTTCACCTCTCCTCCCCTCAATAACAATCCTCGTCCCCTCAACGATCAACCCATGCTCCCTCCCATGAATCCTCTCCTCCAACTCCGCCAAACTCCCACATCCCTCGATCGCAATCTTCTCCTGCACAATAGGCTCCCCCATATCCACCTCCGCGATAACATAGTGAATCATGATCCCCGTCTCCTTCCGCTTTCCCGCCTCGAACTCCTCCCACGCCCGCTTAATGCATCCCGCCCCGACCAGATCGCCATGCAGAGAGGGATGCAGATTGATGATCGGGGTGTTGGTGGCCTTGACCGGCGCGAGGAAGGCGGTGGAGAGGATGCGCATGAAGCCCGCACAGACTATGATGTCGGGCTTGTTCCTGCACACGATCTCTGCGAGGTCGGCGTCGTAGACTCGGCGGGCTTCTTGGTAATGCGGGTTTGGGCTGTCGTCCGGGTACTTCTTCTTGTACGGAAGGATGCCGTGATAGGTCGTCGGTATGCCGGCGGCTTCTGCTCGCTTCAGTCCGTACGCGTCTTTGCGGTCCGATATCACGTGGATGATGGTGGCGTTGGGTAGGGCGGGCGTGTTGCAGGCATCCATCAGCGCTTGGAGGTTCGTGCCGCTGCCCGATATGAGTACGGTGATCTTGGCTGGCTTGGTGGAGCTGCCGTTGCTCGCCATGATGCTGGTCCTGATGCTGTATACCTGGCAGCCATTGGATGTATAGAGCCCTATTACCAGAAGCACATACTCGCCTTCTGATCCCTCTGTGTCAATCCGTCGCATCGGATGTTTCTGCACGGTCCGGTAAGTCGGCATTCGGCGCGGCAGTCTCCGCAACCGATCGGCAGGTACGCCGGGTCCGGGGAGCGTTAGCGGCTTGTCCATGACGCAAATGGCACGCTAGACTGCGGTCACGCTTCGAGGAGAGAAACGCAGAATGATTTGAAGCCGAGGGACTTGCATCGGTTACTGTCTCTACCTGCCCGTCTACACACACCATCCAGCACCCAAACTGCAATTCATACCCGGCGAAGAGATCGACGAAGAACAGCAAGCATGTCAGGGTGGTTCAGTGCGCGAAACATTGCCATTGTCGGCGCGGTCGGAGCGGGCATATTCCTCTTCCCGAGGACGGCAGCCAAGGCGAACATGAAGTACGGCCAGCACATCACGGCCACGCGTTAGTTTACGGATACAGATCTGACAGATGCACAGCAACGTCTTCGAGACGCCGGGCGTCAAGAACATTGGGGACCGCTATGCCGCAGGCGGAGCCTCCAACACGCATCAGACCGGCGTAGCTACCCCGAGAGGTATACCAAATCCCATCATGGCTGAGTAGGGGATGGTGAAGCTGATGTCAGCTTAGGCAACTCGGACAACACCATCTCGAACCAATCACAACCCAAGGGCATCGACACGCCGCGGTTTCAGAAGGAGCAGGCGGACCAAAAGATTGGCGATCCCAGTCCGCCAGAAGCCGCGTTCAGGTCTGCACATTACGGCCCGAACAACGAGAAGGGCAAGTAAAGGGGGGAAATATATCTCGCGGCCGTGGTGTAATGTGGGCGGCGCTGGAGTTCTGTAATAAAGCCATAGCATCATAGCATCAGGAGCGGCATCACGATAGCCTGCTACTTCTGCATACCACGTCCTGTGGCCAGTATTACGAAAGACTCCGAACACCTCGCTAAGCCCACGAAAGATCTGTACTTGCCGTCGTTCCTCGCAAGCTCATTTCTCGGGCGCATCCGGTAGTCTGCATCCGATCGTCAGTAAACATCAACAACGGCCAGACAACCAGCCCCGTCGTCATGTTGGTTGTCATATGCACGTACCTCTCAATCACATACTTCCCCCGCGCAACACTCACAATCGGCACCCCGGGCACCTTGCGCACCCTCCTCTTCAAGTCGCGATCATTCGTCGCCACCAAATAAATCCTCTGCTTCATCACCCGATCCACCAGACAATCATCCGCATACGTCCCCTTGTGATCACACTCCAGCCTCTCCCACCGCTCATCCCGCGCAATCTGCAGCGCAATGCGGTACTTCGGCCCCAGTTTCTCCAACTCGGCCATGACGCAGGAGGTGATGGTCGGTATGCATGTGGCGTAGAGGGTGTCCATTAGGGTGGACAGCAGAGGGAGCTTGTGGTGCACGGTGTGGGAGAGGAAGTTGGTGTCGACGAGGATGCGGTAGGGGGGCTGCAGGGCGGTGTTGTGGGCGAAGAAGAGGGAGGAGGGCATTTGTGGGCTGAGTATTGCAGTTAGTATCAAGGTGTGTCTGGGGTAGAGGGTGCGTGGGTGTTGCGTACATTTCTCGTATCACCTCGTCGCCTTTGGCTTTCTTCTGTCGCTGTTTCTCTGCTTCCGCAACGATGTTCTTCTTGAGGCGGGCATCGCGTTGGCCGATCACTCGTTTCGTTGCCGCGAACTTGCGCGTCTTTTTGGCGACGCCCATGACGGAATATCTCTATCGCGCAAAGGTGGGCTACACTCACATCAAAGTTGGAAAGACTGATATCCACGCCAAGATTTCGAGATGCAGGTTGCGATTGGTGGCGGTGGCGTCTACGGATGTCGGTAGACGGGCGAAGCCGCTGCACGAGCCCGGGGGCAACGACGCACTCTATTCTTGGCCCGAGCGGGTCGTCTCTTGTGTTTCCTCACAACCCAACGGTTGCGGTATTGCATCGCTGCTTTGGTGCGACTATACGTTCCGCACTCTTCAATCACTTGCACACGCCCACACTCGCTAAGACACTTTCGCTTCGGGGAATTAATGATACAGAGAGTACAACAGGTCACCCAACGCAAAGCGGAAGACGGATGCACGGCTAAGGGAAGGCTTGCTGGAGAAGTTCACCATATCTAGCGACAAGTGGGGAGAGCAACACAAAGAGACGCCACAATGGCACACATGTCACGACGGCGGCGGCGGCAGGCTATCACCCTTCTCGCCTTGGCAGCACTACCCTCCGCCTACGCACAATTAACCAACATACCCACCCTGGGCGGCACAACGACGACAACCTCCCCATCAACGACGGCAACAACCGCCCACTCAACCTCCCAATCCACATCCGCAACGACCACAGCAACGAGTGCCTCGTCCGCCTCCACAACCGCCACAACCTCCACCTCCGGCGCCCCCGCCGTCTCCCTCAGCAACCTCCCCACCATCGCCGGCGCCGGCATCCCCACCCTCATCGTCCCGGACACCGCGCACGCGCCCTTCATGCAAAAGTCCTCCCTCCCGGAAGGCACCGTCTTCATCGCCGTCGGCGGCGTGCTAGCCTTCCTCGGCGCCTGCGTGCTCCTGTGGCGCGGGTTGATCGCGTGGAGCGTCAACCACTCCGTGCAAAAGGCCGCGATGGCTTCGATCAGGGGGATGTCGGAGAAGGCGGCGAGTACGTTTGGAGGAGGAGGGGGGAGTGGGGGTGGGATGGGGAGTGGGAGGTATAATCCGATTATGAGGGGCGGCGGGAACGGTGGGTACAAGGAGATGGCTTTTGCGGATGGTGGGGCTGGTGGTGGTGGTCGGGGGAGTAGTGTTTCGCTGGATGCGCTTACGAGTGCGGGGAGGCATGTTAGTAATACGCGGCCGCGTCTGCATTCGCGCGACTTTCATGGGGCGGAGGGGATTCAGCGGGAGAACACGCCTCCCGCCGGGTTGTTCTTCTCGCCGACGGCCCACGCGGGACGAGGAGGGCAATCCGAAACCCACGCCATCACCCCGGCCCACAATCGGACGACGTCATCCTATCTGCCAGCAGGCTACTACGCCTCCCCATCCGCTCAAGCAGGAGGCGGCGCGACGACAACTACCCTCGGGGGAGCGCCGGCGCCGTACGGCAGACACAGCGTCCACAACCCCTCCCCACCCACCTCGCCCGGCCTCCCTCCCTCCACACGAAGCGGGAGGACGCCAACAACAACAACAACGACAACATACACACATACTCACCGTGCCGCTTCCCGAGACGGTCTCCGCGGCACCTCACGCGACCGCTTCCGCGCCCCAGACGCGCAAAGTGCGCGGACCAGCTACCTCGACCCCTCCGCTTCTTCGTCTTCCGCGCGGCAGGCGTCGACGGGTGGCGGGGGGCTGTACGCGCAGCCGAGCAGCAGTAGCCTGATGGTGGGGGTGGGCGGACAGGCGGGCGCGGGGTTGAATGTGCGGAAGACTCGGGAGAGTAGCCGGGATGGCTTGGCGGGCGGTCGCGCGCCGAGTGCGTATCTGGAGGAAATGTTTGAGAATCATGGACGGGGGCCGCGGGAGCGGTTTTAGGAGGTTGTGTATGTGTGCGCATGTGCTTGTGGGTGATGGGTTCTGCGGCGTTTGTTACGGGGGATGTGCGTGGTGTGCGTGGTGTCTTGAGAGGGATTGTTCCTGAAACACGGTTGAGGAATGGCGGCGTTGTTGCGACGGGGCGCAGGGCGTGGGGGGTTCTTAATGATGGGAATGAATGGAGAAAAGAATGCATCATGAAGCGTTTTGTTCTTTCGCACGTCGCAGGTACGGAGAATATGAGAGGAGGGAGGGAGGGAAAAGAGTGCATGTCATCTTCTACGCGCTATATCGCTAGTGTGGTGCAGAAGTTTTACCCAACATTGCGCACGTTGTAACTTACACACGCGGTAAATACCATGATATCATCAACCACCCGAGATGGAACGGGAAAATAAACAGGGCATCATCACAAGCGTGTCACGCAAAAGCGACTCTGCCGCTTCCCATCCTCGCCACACAACGTGTTCTTGTAGCGCGGCGGCAACCACAGCTCGGACCACGCATGCCACCGCGTCCCCGTGGCGGCGCCGACTTCGTCCCACAGCGCCTGCCAGCTGCGTTCGTTGTGCCGGTACACCACCCCGCCGTCGTGGGTGCGGTCGGGGTAATGGCCGGCGGTGAGGTTGGCGACCTGCCGCCCCAGCACCATGGAACCCGGGCGCGGGGCGAGGAGGGCGACGAGGCGGGTGGCGAGGCGGAGTTGGTCGGGCCGCGGGAAGAGGTGGAAGAGGGAGGAGGCGTTGACGATGTTGATGCGGCCGGCGAGGGCGTCGAGGGCGCGGGTCGTCGGGTGGAAGATGTCGGCGGGGAAGAAGTGGGCTGGGCAGGTGGCGCGGTCGAGGAAGAGGTCGTAGCCCAGTTCGAGGAATTCCGGGCGCAGGTCGCAGCCGTGGAGGTGCGTGGCCGGGGCGCCGTCGAGGATGAGGCGGCGCAGTTCTTGGCCGAAGCAGCAGCCGAGGTCGAGGAGGGTGTGGTTGTTGGGGGGGTGGAGGCGCGAGAGGATCTCGGGGTACTGCGGCATGGTGGGGAGGTTGAGGTCGAGGAAGCGGAAGCCGCCGATGCAAGGGTAGGGCCAGATGGCCCAGGCTTTGTCGCGCTGGAGGTTGAGGATTGGTCAGAGGTTGGGGTAGGGGAGGGAATGGGAGGAGGTGGTGGGGGTTGGTGGCGAGGCTCACGATGGCGTGGACATGCTCACGGACGTGGTCGGGAGGGATGTTGCTGTATCGCTGGAGGACTTCGAGGGCGGCTGGCTGGAGGTCACCGAGCTCCTGGTCGTACCAGGTGACGTCCGTGGAGCGGTTGAGGGGTGCGTCGGCCATTGTTCGACGTCTGCTTTGCTTTCCGAATTTGCTTGTTTCTGACTTGGGTGACAGTCGCGCCTTGAGGGAGGGAACTGACATGAACACTTAATACCTGATGCAATGACGCTGCAGCTTCGGCCGGATAAGGCGGCAGGCCGTTCTGTTCGATGTGGTTGTAGATCGTTGATGGCTCGGCCGACACGCTGCTCGATGCTCATTTGACTCGGTATGATTTGACGCAGAGACAGAAGGGAAGGGTCAGGCGGCAGTCACTTGACGAAGGCTTGTTGTGAGACGCGCGGTAAAGAAGTTGATACTGTACCGTGCTATGCCACGACTGCTCCATCGATGCTTCCGTACGGTACGAGACTTATACGGGCTGGCTCCTGACGCAAGCAAAGGTGATGTTGTCGGAGACATGCACATCGGCAGCCTCGAGCTCTATAGTGGTGAAGATGTGTAGTAGGAGGCCGTGTGGACGAAGGGGTTGTACGTACGTCTTGTTACCTACTTACACGTTTGGGTGGGGGAAGGACAGGAGGGAGTGAAGGTGGGAATGGCATCCAACGTCATGCACCCACCCCACGCTGTCTACTATACAGTACGAGCGGAGGAAGTTGCAAGCTTGCTGCAGCTCAACGCAACAAAATTGGGTCGCGTTGGATCGCGCCTGCATGAGTGTGCACGCACGCACGCACCTTCCTCACCTACATACTACTGAATGCTGGAACGAGGCAGGTGCGTGGGTTGGCCGTCATCGTCCTTCTTTCCTCTTCCCACGAACGCGGTTACGACACAACTGCGTCAGATTCGCTCCTTCCCACTCCATCAGCGTAGCATTCCACTCCGCGCAGCAACCCATTCGTCTCGCGTACTACCACTTCACTCGACCGCACGTCAGTCGCTGGGTAAGAGGGGAAAGGCAGGCATCAACGTCATCATCACACCGCCAGACTTGACCGGCAAGATGGGGTCGCTCGGGGTGCACGGCAAGAGGCACCGGGTGTGCGTGGTGGGGTCGGGCAACTGGGGCACGACCATCGCCAAAGTGGTGGCGGAGAATGTGGGGGAGCACGCGGACATCTTCGAGCCGGAGGTGCAGATGTGGGTGTTCGAGGAAGAGTACCACCTCCCCTCCGACAGCAAACACTACGACGCCCACTCCGAGCTCAGCAAGAAGCCGCAGAAGCTGACGGACCTCATCAACCACTTCCACGAGAACGTGAAATACCTGCCCGGCATCCCCATCCCCGCCACCGTCATCGCCAACCCGGACATCGCCGCCGCAGTCAAGGACGCCACCATCCTCGTCTTCAACCTGCCCCACCAATTCATCGGCAAAACCTGCGAGCAGCTCCACGGCAACATCGTCCCCTACGCGCGCGGCATCAGCTGCATCAAAGGCCTCGCCGTGTCGGACCGTGGCTGCGAGCTCTTCAGCGAGAGCATCGGGCAGAAACTCAACATCTACTGCGGCGCGCTCAGCGGGGCCAACATCGCCAACGAGGTCGCGCAGGAGAAATTCTCCGAGACGACCGTCGCATATGACCCGCCGCCGATGGACAGTAAACACCCCACCCCCGCTGGCACTCCGGGAGCATCACCCCATCAATCCCAACTCGACTTGACGAAACTCAACAACGCCAACCCCGGCAGCACCAAGGGTAAGAAACGCAAACTCCAGCCCTTACCCTCCGACTACCCGCCCCTCAACCACGCCACCATGAAGAAGCTCTTCCACCGCCCCTACTTCCACGTCCACCTCACCTCCGACGTCGCCGGCGTCTCCCTCGGCGGCGCGCTCAAGAACATCGTCGCCCTCGCCGCCGGCTTCGTCGACGGGTTGGGCTGGGGCGACAATGCCAAAGCCGCCGTCATGCGCGTCGGCATCCTCGAGGAAGTCAAGTTCGGCAAGACCTTCTTCTCCGACTCCCCCACCTCTTCGCCCGTGAGGACGGAGACGTTTACGGAGGAGAGTTGTGGCGTCGCGGATCTCATCACGTCGTGCTCCGGTGGCCGGAATTTCCGGTGTGCGAGGATGAGTGTCGCGGAGAAGATACCCATCGAAGAGATCGAAAAGCGGGAGTTGAATGGGCAGAAATTGCAGGGGACGAGTACGGCGTATGAGGTGAACGCGTTCTTGAAGAAGGAGGGCAAGGAGAAGGAATTTCCGTTGTTCACGGCCGTGTACAATATTCTCGAGGGGAAGAACAGGCCGGAGGAGATTCCGAGGTTGATTGAGAGGGCAGATGAGGAGGAGGAGGTGGATGGCCATACGTAGGGAAGACGACCTACGCTTGTAGGAATGGGGGTGATTGGGCGCGGTGACGTGTAAGCGCCGAATACGGTCGTGCTGGGGTGCAAGCACGTCACTCGTGCATGCTATATCCACAGCAACGGTGACCGGCACGGCTACGACAGCCCTGCGAAGTCTTGTCTCTCGCACGGGTGCGATGACGGTCCCACGACCTGATTGCGAGTCAGAACATCTTTTGTTGAGGCTACTCCACGGCTGGCTCCTCCCAATTTTATGCGTGTGAACCTGGAAGGGTTGGTGGCGGCTAGGTCGAGAATGAATTAGAAACGCATATCATTCGGATGAAGTGGCGAAGGCTGCCGCGCGGTTGGAGCGAGCAGAGCAGAGCGGACGCAGACTCCGGATTGGGCTTGGATTTGGGCTTGGGCTTGGGCTTGCGCTTGCGCTTGTGGTTTTTGTCGCAGACAGAAGGTTTCGCGTGGCGGTTTCGGTGATGAGCCGTATGGGAGATGAGGTGGTAAACCAGTTTTCATAAGAGAGAGGTTAGGCAGAGGATTAGCATGAGCATGAGCGTGAGCATGAGCGTGAGCATGAGCATGGAAAGGGAGACCTGGTTGTTGGTCTTAGCAATGCAAATAGCTATCGCAAGCTACCGCAAGCTACCGCAGGCTATCGCAGGTGAAACATCTTCAATATGTCGTTTCGGGCGAAGAAGGCGCGGTTGCGCTTGCCGAAGACGTCTACACATGTCCAAAAGTCAGCCTCACTCTCATCAAATCCTCCCTTCCCAGGGACGGAACGTCGAGGTTCAATGATCGACTCACACATGAACACCGTCAAACAACAAACAACCACCTGCACACTCGCAATCGCCATAAACACCCGCCTCACCCCTCCTCTCACAAGCCACCCATACCCACTGAACGTCAGGCCGAACGAGAAGATATTCTTAAACACCAACAAACACGTAAACCCCTCGACCGCAACATCCCGATGCGCGTCGACGATATATAACGCCGAAGCGACAGCGCCAAGAACCATCCCCATCACTTCGAGCGCGAAGAAGAAATCCGGCCAGAACCAGCCGTAGACGGATGTATTCGCACTCGTGATGCCGAAACCGTATAATCCCGCGCAACCGAAGATGAGCTGCGGGATGACGAGGACGAGTCGGAACTCGGGTTCATAAACGCCCTTGTTCAATCTCGTCATCATCTTCGCACTGCTATCCGACAGGACCCCCGCGAGGACGAAGCCGAGGAGCGCCCCGACGAACGCGCCCGTGTACATGTACCCCGTTTGGACTTCGTTGAAGAAGAGGGGCGGGCCGAGCATGATGGCGGCGAGGACGATGCCGATCAGGACCGTCCAGCCGATGAGCGTGCCTTGGATTAGGCAGGCCCAGAGGATGCCCGGGTGGAGGAAGAGGGGGAAGGGGCGGGCGAGGAGGAGCAGGAAGGAGTCGTGGGTTTTGCGGCCGTTGATGGGTAGGAGATTGGCTTTGGAGATTAGGGGGGTGGGGGTGATGGTTGTGTGGGTTGGGCGGGGGGAGTTGAGGTTGATGTCGTTGTCGGTGTCGTTGTCGAGGGAGCTGGTGTTGGAGTGGTGCGGTGGTTGGAGGTGCATTTCTTTGCCGGCTGTTGTGGTTGGGTGGGAAGATGCGTAGGTGGTGTTGGAATCGGTGTTGAGCGCGTCGTCGCGGACGTAGGCCGTTTCGGGGCAGAAGAGGATGACGAGGGGGAGCATGGCGGCGGCGAAGATGGCGAGGAGGTAGAACGACCATTGCCAGCCGAGTGTGCTTGTGAGTTTGCCGACGATGACGGGGGTGAAGAAGGCGCCGCCGAATAGGCTGAGATTGGACAGGGCCATGCGCTTGCCGCGCTCGTGCACGAAGTACAAGTCGCCCACGCTGGCGTTGACGAGGGCTTCGAACGGCGCGAGGCCGACGCCTTGGAAGAAGCGGGCGGCGAGGAGGGAGCGGTAGTTGTGTCCGCTTCCCCCACCCCACGCGCTGCTGATGATGATGATGACGGTCCCGAGGAGGTAGAGATGGCGTTTGCCGTACACGCGCGCGCTGGCGACGAATATGAAGCCCGCGAGGCCGACGCCGAGGAGGTGGTAGCCGGTCAGCAGCGCGATGTCGGTGAAGGGTCGCCGGAAGTAGAGGGTGAGTGTTAGGGTGTTGGCGGCGAGGAGGGGGGAGAGGGTGGAGGCGATGACGGAGAGGAGGCAGAGGATGGAGGTGATGAGGTCGCGGCGCCAGAGCGGCCAGTTGAGTGGGTCGTCGGGGGAGTCGCTGGGTTGGGGGACAAGGATTGTGCCATCTTTGCTGCGTTTGAGGTGCGTGTCGTGGGTGTTGTGGAGGTGCGCGAGGGGGTTCAGGTCGTCGAGGGTTGCGGTGCCTGTAAGTGATACATGTCAATGCCGGCCTTGTGCCGTATCGCGCGCATGGGGGGTGAGAAGTGTGCGGGGGACGCGGAGGTGGAGGTGGACGAACCCGGGACATGCTGTGACTTGGTTGACTCGAGCACGCCGAGACCCATCGCGATGGCCCTGAGTTGCGCGGCGACAATGCGCTCGGTGCGCGAAAGACCGATTGAGGTCTGCAGGATGTGCATCACTCTTTGGTCCTAACCCTTCAGCCCGCCATGTGCTCTATAGACCCACTGGGCGTTTGGGACCCTGCATGCGCTCGGGCCACGTCTAGATACATGAGTCGAGACTCTCTCGCTTCGTGGTTGTGTGAACGTATTCGTCATACATTCGCTGGACATGAATGTGAATGTCTTCGTAGACTAGAATACAGGCTGCTCGCAACGCACAGTAGGCACAATATCTTATTCCTGCCAAAAGCCGGTCGTCCACGCGCGATCAACAGTGCGATCCGCCTCTGTTTGAATATCCAAGCTCACTATATGAGGGCACTGCGCGTGCCCTCGCAGCGGGCGCTGAACATGGAGTGCAATGCCCACAAACATAGCATGCCTAGGTGCTACGCCTAGCTTGCGACGCTGACCAAGTTCGATGCTTGCCGGATAGGCCGCAGCCCGGTGTCCGGAGGCACCGTGCATTACAGGACCTGCCGAGTATGATGCGCATAGGAGGTAGTCGAGAGTTGCATGTGCCATGAGCAAAAGACTGTAGTGGACGTCCACGCTAGTCAATGCCAACAAATGGACGTTGTGCCGTGTCGTGTGTGCTGTGGCCGCCCGTCCTGTCGAAGAGTCGTGCCTGCCTCATTGAGCCATCCAAAACCCCCCCCCCCAACGCCATCGCTGAAACAAAACAATCATACAACGCCGAGATGTCCCGTACATTCTTCCCGTCATTGCTGCCCACCCTGCTGCATCTGGTGCTGCATCTGCTGCCCCTGCAGCTCCGCCTCCAACGCCGCCTTCTGCGCCGCAGCCACAGCCGCCTTGCGAGTCCTTAGCCGCTCCGAACACGCATTGCAGGTCAGGTTATTCCGATTCCGTCTCCAAAATTCCTCCTGTGGTTTGGACTTGCGACAGCCGGTGCATGTCTGCGTCTCGGCGGCCATGGTGGTCGTCTTGGTTTCTTGCATTTGCATCTTCTCGACCTAGGATATGTGTGGTTTGCGTGTCTTGCGTGCCTTTTTACGTGCCTACTCGATTCGGAAGTCAAGCTTTGGGGTGGTGCCTTGATGGTGTTGGGTCTATGTCCGGTGCGGGGAATGATGGGAGTGGAAGACCAAGGTGGAGGGATGCGAGACTGCATCGAGGTAGGTTCCATGGTAAGCGAGTCGCCTGCCGGTAGTCGCCGCATAAAGTGGGGGCAGCCAGCGCTAGAGTGGATGTTACGACATGGCGTGACTTCCTTGTCTGCGAAGCTTGTGCATTCACTAAAGAGCGCTCACCGTGCATCAATTTTGAGACCTGTTTCGGGCTTCGACATGGAGGACGAGCTGAGTAGCACGCATTGATACGCTACATCCGAAATCCGTGAATGCGGGTACTATTTGATGACAAGCTTGAGGGAAGAGAGCGCTTGCTATAATCAAGGCTTGACATTCATTATCCATTAAGCATTATTCTGTACCTCATAGTAATACTCGACGTCCATCCTGAACGCTGTTGCGGAAGGTGGCTGCTACCTCTCACACATCCATCCCACCACTCTCCAGCCGCGCAGGTGCCGTATTCGCCCTCGTCCTCCTCTCCCACAGCCGTCTCGCCGCAGCCAAAGTTAGAAGATGCGGTCGGGCATTCTCCTTCGCTATACTTGACGACTCACGCGTCGCGACGCCGACGAACAAGTCGACGACTCCATCGAGTGTGATGGTGTCGAAAGACCGACTGTCGTATCGCCGCAGCCGGGCTCTGAGGTCATGGGACCGCTCACGGACGTGCCTGCAAGGTGTTGCGCAATGTTAGCGCACTGCGTCGTAAACCAGGTTTAGAGCAAAGTTGGCAAAGCATCGTTACTTCTTCACCAGGCTCTCAATAGCATCAGCCGCCAGGCTGGGTCGACCAGGCCTTGTCCCACTATGCCGCTTAAGCAATCTCTCCCTTTCCCGCGCCATG
This sequence comes from Baudoinia panamericana UAMH 10762, assembly GCF_000338955.1. NCBI lineage: Eukaryota > Fungi > Ascomycota > Dothideomycetes > Mycosphaerellales > Teratosphaeriaceae > Baudoinia > Baudoinia panamericana. The sequence goes on along the minus strand of NW_006911271.1, from coordinate 193,255 downwards.
CGCTCGCTAGGTGAGACGCTACCGCCGCCCACTGTGAAGTTCGGCAAGACGGACAATGAGTCGCCGTGCACATCTTGGACGCCTGCTTGCGGCATCTTGCCGAGCTTTTGGTCATTTTTCATCTCGAGGTACATCTTTGCCGCCTCCGAAAGCGGGAAGGGCGCCTGTTCGGCTGGAATGTCGGCTCCATTCTGGAGTAGTAGCTCGGCAACGGCGAACGGCTTTCGCGTTGGGGTCGTAGGTCTTGGCGGTGGTGATGAGCTTCCGATGGGCTTTCTGGAGATTGTAGATAGAGATGAAGAGTGCGCGTGTGAGAAGCTTGAGGAGCTGCCACCTGGCGATGCCGGATCCGCCGCAGCCAGTGCCAAGAATACCGCATGCGTTGACCGTGACCGATCATGTGCATTTGGGTTCGCACGCAAAGCCAACGCATGCAAGACCTGCTGTATGTCGTTCCTCTTAATACTTGTCAACATGTGGTCGTCGGGTGCTTGTGTCGTCATCGCACTCAGCACATACATGCGGTCGCTATACTTGGCTGTGATGAAGTGTAGCCGTTGCTCGCGAGTTGAATGCGGCGAAGGTTTGAGGAATTGATCGAGTCTCGCCTCCCAGATCATATTGCTTACACGGTTGCCGATAAGGAGGAGCAACTCAACGATGTCGGGTGTGAAGACGGACGTGTCCAGCGTGAGCGACCGTACTTTCGAGATGTGAGTTCCAAGTGACCGGTGAATGCCGCTGCACTCGATGCACAGTAACACGCCAAGATTGATCGAACACCAGTCGACTTTGCTTTCCGACCCACAGTCGGCGCAGAATCTGTTGCCTTCATCTGCACTTCGTATGCGTTGTAAGAGCGCCGAAGGCTCCGGTTCGCTGCTGTCAGTGCGCTTGTAAGCCGGCTTGTCGCCGGTAGTAGAATGTCGACTGACCGCTCTCTCCGCCTGTGTCCTGTTAGGATTGGAGATCTGGCGGTGTCCGGAAAAGGAAGAGCTCTTCCCAGTCAGTACGGCAGCTATGTCCTTCCTATTGCCTGCACCCTGTGGCGACGGACTCGGTGAGCTCGGCTGCGTGCTGTTCCTATTCTCAAACGCGCTTTGCAAGGCATTGTTGATCGCTGCGATCCACGATCGCATATCGTCCTCTGTAAAAGCCTGGTAAACACGCGTGAAGGATGGTGTGATTACTTCGAAGCAGAAGCGACGTTCGGTATTCCGTGCCTCGCGGACCGAAGCCATGCGCAGATCGATGGGATCCATGTGCAAGTCCAACTTCTCCTTCCAGTTTACGTATTCGGAAAGCTTGCCACCGTCGAGGACGATCCAGAACTTGTGCCAGCCTGGCTTCACCACACCTTTGGGGTCCAAATTGCTTCCAGGTCTGTTGAGCGCCCACAGTAGCCCTTCTTTTCGGTGAATACCGCCATTCATTGTCGCAGACTGGCCGTCCTCGAGGTCGCGAATGCCTTTGAACTTGCTGTTTGGACTAGCGGTGGAGCTGACCGCACTTATCGGCGCACTCAGCGTGCCGCTTGTCGGTGCTTGCACGGCAAGCGAACCCGAAGCGGTTGTTGGTGGTGACTGGGAAAAGCCTAGACTTCCTCCGTAACTTGGTGATCGAACCGTATCCTGTTCACCAGCACGTAGTCCGTTGCTGTGCGTCACTGAGGAGGAGTAAGAGAGACCTGGCGGTGCAGCGGCGCCCTCCTCGTTAATCACTTTCGAATTCTTCTCCAAAACCCGCCGCTTCTCCTCTCGCTCTGTCCGTTGAAGCTGGAAATCTTGATCTGCCACCTTAACTTCCGCCGCCAGAGCTTCTAACTGCGGCATCATCTCCTCGACTTTCTTGGCGGTCGTGAGATAGCCTCGTGCCTGTGCTTCAGCGTACTTGGTCAATTGTGACAGCACCTCCTGATCCTTGCGACCACCGTGTAGATCATGCATGAAGCTGGAATAATCGAATCGTTTCAGCTCGAAGGTGCGTCGCTTGGCTTGATACTTCTCATCGGTATGCTTCTGCCTTGCAAACTTCTCTTTGACGGACTCGCTCCGCTGGCCCAAGTACTTGCCCACGTAAGCGTAGTACTCTTTGCTTTCCTCATCGAATTCTTTCTTCTTGGTATCTGCTTGCTTAATCTCCAGATTATATAGTCTACTGATCGGCTCGATGATAAGCTTCTGCAGGTTGTATGTATTCTGTCGTTCGTAGTGCAGTATCTCTTTGGCGATCTTCTCGAAGTAATGATCCAGCGCTGGGCGCACGGCATTTGCATTCGAGCTTGATGCCTCCCGTAACGCCTCCGTAAAGTCGCTGATAGCCTGGTTGCAAGCCTGCTGTGCGGACTCGGCAGCCTCCGCGGTACGCAACACCTTTTTCATCCGCAAACGCATGTGGCCGGTCTTCTGCTCCAGTGATCGCATCGTGGCGCGAAAGACAGGTCCATCCTCGTTAACGGATGGGTCGTCTCCAGGCTTGCATGTCGCAACGTCAACCTTGACGGTATTCTCTGTTGCCATTGACTGGGAGGTAGACACCTGAGATAATCCAAGCGCCTGTCTATCCTCGGGTATTGTCTCGAAGGTAGGCGACTGCGGCTCTTTGTAGTCCTTATAGCTCCCTTCGCCTTCTGAATCGCTCACATTACTGACCCGTGACTCGATGGACTGCGCTGATGGCACCCTAAGCCGGGGCGGCAAACTAATCTCTAATCGCGGCGACCTCGGTGTCAAATACCGCTGCGTGTTCTGGACCCAGAAGCTGAAGCTCGCCAACGTGTTCAGCCTGTGCGCTCTTTGGTCGTACTCGACGAAGCTGCAGCTGTTGCGCCACCCACTTCCGCGATCCTCTGCAATCTTCGGAGGCCGCCATTTCCACAGCCAGCTGAACTGGACGCTAGGACTGCCGCCCGTGCTGTAATCTCCCACGAGCTCGACGTTCGGATTCTTGTGCAGGTTCGGGTCGGAGTGGAATTCGCGCACGGTGAGGTTGTCTACTTCTCTCGGGTTTGAGGCGAAGATGTATGTAAGGCCAGCAATCTGTGTATCCGCTGAAGAGTTCGGAACAGGAGCGCCATTAGTTGCTGCTACGCTGACGGGGCCCTGCTGTCGCACTATGAAGGTGAAGCTGAAGAGGAGCTCATCGCTGTTCTGTAGGCGCACAAGGAAAGACGGTTGTCCGTTTGCGACACTGTCAGGATCCTATGAGCGCATTCAGTATGACATCCGACACTACCACGCTGCTGCATGCCTACCTGCACGTATTCTATAGGACTGTCATCCCCCATGTCTCTTTGCGCATTGTATCTGCTTGCCGGAAATGCATTAGGCGCTACTCGAAGCAATGTCTGGCCGCGAGAATTGGTGATGGTCACGTTAGCAACCGAGACTGACATGTCGTTAGTAGAGGACACAGCATGAGGTTATGCGCGTACTTACATCTATGCGGGTCACGAAGAAGGATAGGTGCGCCATCTTCAGCTCTGCTGCTAACATTGCCCATGACTGAGGATGTGGCCTATGAGGCCCCACGGCTCGAGCGAGAATGCTGGTCGTGGTGCGCCGTTCGGTCGCAGTATGGAGGCTTTATGTAGCATCGACGTTCAATATGTGAGGATTGTTCTGACCACGTTGGAGGTTTGCAAAGGCAACAATGTTTCTTTAGTGCACGCGATGCTCTGTGCTCCGCCTGCGTTGCGCCATCCCCTCGATCCCACCTGCGCATCGGGACCCTTGAAGCATGAGGCACGCGGCGCGCTAGTTTCACACTTGCCGCCGCCGCCGCCGCTGCCGCACGATACCCGTATGCTTGACGAACGTGTCAAGAGACCTGCGGTATATACCATTAAGCAAGTACAGTTCGTTGGTTCCCTTTGCTCGATACTTTGTGAATAACGCGCTGCAACGGTATTCTATGCTGGGCCGCGCAATGAAGGATGCTATTGCTAGGGCTGGTTAATCATTCGGTTTATGGTGTTCAGTGCCATGAAACGGGGAACGGTACGGCCCCGTTGCCCTGTCTCATCTTGAGTTCTGAAGAAGCACGTCCGAGGTCCCCACAATCCACCGAATTGCACTACAACAAACAAGCACATTGCCATCTCTCAGTTTCAAGAACGTCGTAACGTACAGATAGCCTTGCAAGCGAATAGCTTCGCACCTCACGATAGATCGTGCGTTTAGGAGGCCAACCATAAAACCATCAAAGTGATCATCGTGTTGGTTGCAAAGGACCGTGCCGAGGCACCTCTACCTCGGCTGTGTTATTGCAGACAACAAGACCAACATCAGACTGCTTCTCTCAATCGCTTCTCCGTACTATGTGACAATCAACGAGAAGCGAGCAAAGTCTAGCATAATAATCCAACAAGCGGGCATGTGTACGAACAGGCGATAGGCCGTCTAGTGAATCACAGTCCACGGTGCAACAGGCGGAAATGAAGTTCGCGGACGCAACGCGGATCACTCAGATCGACTCCTCCACATATACTACAGACTTCCACCCGGAGTGGGTGATAGGAAATGTCCCCCACGGTGGCTACGTGACCTCATGCATTCAGCAAGTTGTTCGAAAGCACTACGCAACCACACTGAAGGGACAGAATCAACCACATACGCTCGCGCTTCACCTCGACTTTCTCCGCCGCACTCAGACCGGTCCAGCAACCTTCAGAGTAAAGAATGTTAAACTTGGCCGACAGACATCCGTTGTGCACGTCACGCTAAGCCAGGATGGCCGTGAGGAAGTGGTTGGGTACATCACCAATACCAACCTCAACACCGAAGCCGGCGTATCGTTTCCGACCGGGTGGGACATCCATCCTAAGCCTCCAGCAGCAGTCGTGTCCAACTTGGAATCAGACACGGACCCGCTATGGGGCGAGCGGAAAGAGTGGCCATTTGTAGAGTTCCGCAAAGCTACGAATCACATAAGATCGTGGTTTCCGCGCGATGGCCAACCTCTACCCACCATTGTCGACATGTGGATGTGTCTTCGCGAACCAGGCGACCGCTGGACGAATGAGAGCCTAGGCTTTGTGGCCGACACCTTCCCTCAGATCATCGAAAGCTTTGCTCACGGCGTGGATTCGTACAGTGTAGCATTCGAAAAGGAACACGGTCGGGAGGGTGCGCGGGAAAGGATGGGCAACAAGGCTGGGTTTTGGTATCCGACGGTCCTGCTGAATCTGGACGTGAAGAAGGCATTACCCGATGAAGGCGTGCGCTTCTTGTATATGCGACTGCAAGCTAAGGTCATCAAAAATGGCCGGTACGATCTCGAGGTTATCCTTCGAGACGAGACAGGCGATGTAGTGGCACTGAGCCATCACATTGTATTCGTGGTTGGTGTGGAGCGGAATAGGGCGACGAGAGCGAAGCTGGAGGAGGCTGCTTCGAAGTTGTAGGGGAGATTTTTGATCATAGGTTTTATGTACCACAAAAACTATGGTGCTCAATCAGGAATCATGAGTACCTCAAACGTTGTGAAGGATCGCTTTTGCAAGGGTGGCGTTTCCGCCAAAACAACCAGGAGCCAGATGGTGGTGGACTGCTTCCTGCGAGGACTGACTTGCTTTGTATGTAAGAGGTCTCGAGATACATCTTCTTAGCTTGACGAACCCGCGCTCGTCGTACATGATGGCTCGTCGTCAGGACCTGAATGCATCTATGGCATACACCGTATGCATGGTGCTCTCTTCGTAATGGTTGAGCTACAAATCTTTTGCGCATGCGCTTACGCTTGGAGCAGCACAATACATGTCGGACGTGTACCCGGTTGCGAGGTGAGCTGGCAGAGATCAAGCAATGGCATTCGACGCACGATTTGTTGTTCGTGAAGAACATTGCTTGGGATGCGTTGTACGCAGAGATGAACGTGGACAGACTTTGTGATCTTCACCGCGGCCGTCCCCTCGGTCCCCACAATAGGCAGGTACAAGGGCGGCAGCTCTTTTGCATCGCCCAAGCTCCACCTGCAGCCTTCGATTAGCCTGCTCACGAACGCTCTCCCGTAACTTGTAACTATAGATGCCACCTTTTCCTTCTGTGTTTGCATTAGGCAGGTGTGCTCCGCATATCAGCACATACGGTAACGTTGCATCACAGTCTTTCCGCTGGCAGGCCACCTGTTTTACCCGACGATCCTTCACTACTGCTGGCTTTGCACATACAGCCTTTCAACAGTGTCCGGCGTTGCGTGACAACAGAGGCGACCTGAATGCACGGTATTCACAAGCATCCGTGATCAGAGGTCTGAACCAGAATAACCAAGGTGGAAGAAGACATTGCTCATATCAACGAACAATGCACTGGCATCAGCGCGAGGCAGATATTGCGGAAAGCAGTATGGACATTGAGAAAGGAAGAGAGGTGTTGCCGAAAAACGTCAAGCCAACGCATTACGATGTCACTCTCGAGCCGAACTTTGAGACCTTCAAGTTTGAGGGCAGCGTCACGATTTCGCTTGACGTGAAAGATGCGACGAAGTCAATAACACTGAATACCGTTGATCTGGAGATTCATGAGACCAAGGTCTCATCTGGGGACCGGACCATCTCCGCATCTCCAACTCTATCATATGATGAGGACAAGCAGACGACTAAGATCGACTTCGATCAAACTATCCCTGGTGGGTCAAAGGCACAACTCTTCCTCAGATTCACAGGCACCCTGAACGACAACATGGTCGGCTTCTACCGATCATCATACAAAGACCAAGACGGCACCCAGAAGTGGCTCGGTACCACGCAGTTTGAAGCAACCGACGCACGCAGAGCCTTACCATGCTTCGACGAGCCTGCGCTGAAAGCTACCTTCACCGTGACCCTCATCGCGGACCACAACCTGACGTGCCTCAGTAACATGGATGAGGCGAGCGTGAAGGACGTCGAGTCTCCCTTTACCGGCGCAAAGCGAAAGATGGTGACGTTCAACAAGACGCCATTAATGTCTACCTACCTACTAGCGTTTATCGTCGGCGAGCTGAAATGCTACGAAGACAACAGCTTCCGGATACCGGTGCGAACGTATTTCACGCCTGACAAGCCCATCGAGCAAGCCAGATACTCTGCCGAGCTTGGCGCAAGGACGCTGGCTTTCTACGAGAAGGAGTTTGCGGCGCCCTTTCCCCTACCGAAGATGGACCAGGTAGCCCTTCCGGACTTTGCGGCAGGTGCGATGGAGAACTGGGGTCTTGTTACTTACAGAGAGATATATCTGCTGTTCGACGAGAAGACAGGCAGCGCGAGTACCAAGCTACGCGTTGCGGAAACCGTGATGCACGAGCTGGCGCATCAGTGGTTTGGCAATCTTGTAACGATGGATTTTTGGGACGGCCTTTGGCTGAACGAGGGCTTTGCGACGTGGATGTCGTGGTACTCGTGCAACGCGCTTTATCCGGAATGGAAGGTCTGGGAGTCGTATGTGCCGGATACTCTGCAAGGTGCACTTAGCCTTGACAGTCTACGGAGTTCACATCCGATCGAGGTGCCTGTTGCTCGTGCGGACGAGATCAATCAGATCTTCGACGAGATCTCGTACAACAAGGGTTCGTGTGTGATTCGGATGATATCGAAGCACCTCGGCGAGGATGTGTTCATGGAAGGGATTCGTCGATACATCAAGAAGCACGCTTATGGCAACACCACTACGACGGATCTGTGGGAAGCGTTAAGTGATGCAAGTGGGCAAGACGTTGTAAGAGTCGCAGAACTATGGACGAAAAGGATCGGCTATCCGGTCTTGTCGGTCAAGGAGGACGCTCAGAGCAAGTCCATACATCTGAAGCAGAACCGCTTCTTACGAACAGCAGACGTCAAACCTGAAGAGGACGAGACAATCTGGCCTGTCTTCCTTGGCTTGCGCACGAAGGATGGCGTGGATGACTCATTAACACTGGACAAGCGAGAAGGGACGTTCAACGTGCCTGATATGGACTTCTACAAGCTCAACGCCGACCACTCCGGCATTTACCGAACCAGCTACCCTCCGGAGCGACTACAGAAGCTTGGAGAGAACGCCAAGGCCGGATTGTTGACGGTGGAAGACCGCGCCGGCATGATTGCTGACGCAGGTGCTCTGACTTCTGCTGGCTACCAGAGCGCTTCAGGGGCGCTTTCGTTGTTCCAAAGCTTCAATACCGAACCTGCATTTGTCGTGTGGGACGAGCTTACTGCGAGAGTGGGCTCTCTTCGCTCTGCCTGGGTGTTCGAGGACGAGAGAGTCAAGGATGCACTGAAGGCATTTCAGCGTGATCTGGTCAGTGGTAAGGCCCACGAGCTCGGCTGGACGTTTTCTGACAAGGACGGGCACATCGAGCAACAATTCAAAAGCCTACTCTTCGGCAGCGCAGCTTCTGCGGGCGACGAGAGGGCCAGGACCGCTGCTTTCGACATGTTCGAGAAGTTTATCGGTGGTGATCGGTCCGCAATCCATCCCAACATCCGCGGCGCAGTATACTCCGTTGTGCTGCAATACGGTGGCGAAAAGGAGTACGATGCCATTGTGAAAGAATACGAGACGACCAAAGACACAGAAGAGCGCCTGTCCGCACTCCGCTCCCTTGGCCGAGCTAAGGATGACAAGCTAATCAAGCGAACCCTCGCCTACGCTCTTAGCAAGGCAGTCAAGGATCAGGATATCTACATACCCATTGCCGGCCTGCGAGCGCACAAGGAAGGTATTCAAGCGCTTTGGGCATGGATGAAGGAGAACTGGGAAGCACTAAAGACGAAGATGCCGCCTTCGATGACCATGCTGAGTTCCGTCGTTAGTATTGCCACGAGCAGCTTCACCGAGCAGCAGCAGTTGGATGACATTGATGCGTTCTTCACGAAGGTTGGCACGAAGGGGTTCGAGAGGTCGCTAGCGCAGTCTAAGGATGCCATTACGGCGAAGATTAAGTGGCTGGAGAGGGACAGGGGGGACGTGAAGGCGTGGTTGAAGGAGAAGAAGTACTTGTAGGCATCTGATTGTACTCTAATCACCGCGTAAGACAGTCATTACACTGTACAGAGACTCTCAAAGCACATGTGAATTAGACCTAACGGAGTGGGTATCAGTGGTACATGGATGCAGAAGGAGAGGCATGTTGGCGGACATTCACACTAGGGCGGAATTCGTGGCAGCGATCGGTGAATCCTCGGGTTTGTCGCGGGGCTTTGCTTTCGTCATTCGTTGAAGCCTTGCATGTGATTGAATGCACTTACACTTGTCAACTCAACTTCTTCTGGCAACCATCCCAGCCAAACCAGACAGTCTCCGACAAACCTCAGCTACCAACCAGTGGAGTGGCTGGCTGTAGCGGATCACCGCACTCGACGTGTTGCCACTCTTAGCCAGATCGTGTCACTTGCTGCTCGGCGAACCTTCTCGAGCAGCCAAATACCACATCTCTACTTTCCTTGCGGCCCAAGCCTTCAAATAGCATCTCCGGCGGGCAGAGGTGGTAAACATACGGAGTTACTTGACGTAAGGCCCCAGTGCCGCTCACACAATCATGGACGAAGCGATCTCCACCTTCGTCTCTATCACCGCAGCCACTCCGGCGCAGGCTCAGCAGTACCTGTCCCTCACTGACGGCAACGTCGAGCAAGCCATCGAGCTATTCTTCAACAGCCCAGATCTCGGCGCCACAGCCAGCGCACCTTCACAACCGTCACATCAGCCTTCGAGTCGCGACAACCCGATTGCCCTCGACGATGACGATGATGATGTGGAGATGATTGGTAGCGGACCTGCAGGTCACTCAGTAGAGGACGACGAAGCGATGGCACGGCGATTACAGGAGGAGATGTACGGTGGCGGTGGCGGTGGCGGAGGTGGCCGCAGAGACGATGTTGACGCAGAAGGAGTGAGAGCACCAATGGCGCGCACTACCGAGACGCTCGTGGGACCAGACGCGGATTGGAGGAACGACCCAGATCAAATGAATACGGCCATCATGGAGCAGCTGGCGGCGCGGCAGAGAGCGCGTCAACACGGTGCGCCCGGCATCTTCAACCAGCGCGATATCTGGGCCAACGACGACCCAAGAGATCCGGACGCACGTCAGCGAGACGCACTTTCGCGAGCCACAGGTGGTGCATCAGATCAATCAGCGAAATCGAATCTGCTCGCGGAACTGTTCAAGCCACCCTTCGACCTTATGTCGAAGCTACCGTGGTCGGAGGCGCGAGACGAAGGCAAGGATAGCGAGAAGTGGCTGCTGGTTAACGTACAAGACCCATCCATCTTCGACTGTCAGGTGCTCAATCGCGACATCTGGAAGAACGCACAGATCCGCGACACCGTCAACGAGCACTTCATCTTCTTACAGTACAACAAGGACGACCCGCGTGGTCGCGAGTACATACAGTATTATTTCGCGAATCAACGTGACACCGACGACGCCTATCCGCACATCGCTATTGTCGACCCTCGGACGGGCGAGCAGGTGAAGTCGTGGTCAGGCTCGCCAGCACCGAAGGCTGCCGACTTCCTCATGGACTTGCATGAGTTCCTGGACAGATACTCGTTAAGCATGGAGCGCAAGAACCCAGTCCAAGCGAAGCGGAAAGAGAAGAAGAAGGATGTGGGCCAGATGACGGAGGAGGAGATGCTGGAGATGGCTCTGCAGAACAGCCTGGCGAATGGCTCAAACGCACCGAAAGACGAGGATCCGGACGCACTCACGCGGCCCGCCGCGGCGAACGGCAAAGGCAAAGTACCCGCGCACCTCCAAGAAGCCATGGACACAGCAGACATGGGTCCAAGACCTCCAACAAACGGTACAACCCAACCCAGCTCAGCCGCCGCCCCGCTACCTCAGAAGGATACTCCCTTCTCACGCATCTCATCCACTGCTTCACATGACGAACCAACCTCCACGGGCCCGGAAACAACCCGCATCCAGTTTCGCTACTCTGGCGGCCGCGTAGTCCGTCGCTTCATGCTCTCCGACCCGGTGCGTAGGATCTATGAGTGGCTGAAGGCATCACCCCTTGATGGGATGGAGGGTAAGCAGTTCGAGCTCATCAGTATGGGCAAGAATCTCATGGACCAGCTGGAGGTGCCGATCGGGGAGGCAGGGCTGAAGAATGGCACGGTAATGGTGGAGTTTGTGGATGCTGAGGATGAGGAGTAGAGCGATTCGTTTTGCAGTTCCGCGCATGGGTGTGGGTATGGTAACGGTGTAGCGGCCTGATACGCTTTGCGAGGGCACGCAGGTGGTACGATAGAGGGCGCATGCTGCTACTACGATGAGCTGGCGGCGCTTTCAAGTGGATAACGCTAAGTCGGCTGCAAGTAGCCGAAACGCTTTCCAGCGGCATCGTTCATAATTAGCCTCACTTCCTCTCGTCTTGTGTGATGTTCGGTCGTATGCTTGACGCTCGTCCACTCACGTGCCTTGTGGCCCAAGCTCTCAGCGCGAAGTGAATGTAAGCTCACCAGAACCTCGGCATTGCAACCATGACCGACGGATATTCACCCTTCGCCGGCTTCCCGCCGTCTGCCAGCCAGATCTACACACTGATGAATCGCACTCCGTATTGGTAGTCCCGCTTGATTCTCGTCTTTGAACGTTGCGAGCATGGCGGCGGCCGCGCGAAAGACCGCAGGATCAAGCACACAAGCCGAAATCATCCTGCTACCATCCCTCAAGAATTGCTTGCTGAACCTACCTTCTTCGCTTGTGGCATTACTACTGAACTCGAACACGATCGCGCAGAACGTCGTGGTTGAGCTTAGCTACAGGCAGGCTACACCGGCCGGCGCAGATGCGAAGCAGAAGAATGCGGCGGCATCAAAGTCGGTGTTCTTGGGTTGGACGGGTATGCAGTCTCAGCCCAGACTCGCGCCGATGGTTGGCAGAGACGGTATAGCGGGCATTAGAGGTGGGGGGAGGCAGGAGCAAGAGGCGCCCACGGTGGAGATGGACGCTACGTTTGGCAGACTACTGGGGCTTAGTGAGGGTTTCAAAGTAGGCATAGATTCATTGTCAAGGGTGCACGGGGCTGATGGAGAGTACGTAGGTCAGTATATCACTGCACGTAGACCCACCTCAAGCGCACACAATCAACATCGATCCTCTCACCGCCACTGACTGGGAAATCATCGAGCTGCATTCGCACTTCTTAGAGATGAACTTCCTCAGCCAGGTTCGCGCTCTACCGAATCCTGCTACTGGACAGTCACATCCTATCACCTTGCATCTGACTGCGACGTCGACAGCGAATGTGGTTGTAACGTCTCTCGTCCCGACACCATCCACAGGACAAGCGTTCGTTAAGATTGCGCCTGATGCGGAGGTCATTGTAGCCCCAAAAACGCGCCAGTCTGCCCGACCAGGTAGTGCGAGAGATAGCCGTAGTGTGGCTAGTACCAGTCGGCGCAGCGAAGGCGGACGTAGTAGTAGGAGTGCGGCCCGCCATCGCAGTGCGCCCGACGAGGAGAAGGCACGGCCACCGATCTTCCTGCGTGGAGTTACTCGGGCGCTTGAAACTGAGTGGTTCGAAGATGCTGGCGAGGAGATGCAGGATGAAGGTCTCAGAGTCTGGCTCGATCCGGAGCACCTTCTGTCGAAAACGCTGCGGGGCGTGACTTGGGTTACCGTCACACTGATCAGACCGGCTGGTTTACAAGAACCGATTGACCCGCAAGCTCAACCACTGCAGGACTCATTGCCTGCATTGAGAATCGTTGCTAAGCTGAGTGCCTGGGACGATGCTCCGGATGTTCACCACGCCGCTCTCTCCACCCTGCTCTGCGCCACTCTTGGTGCGGAAGGCCTCGTAGGCGGTGTCGTCCGCATCGATCCTGCTCCGTCACCTTTACCAAGGACAGCTTCTGCGCTGAAGGAGCCATCGCAGCAGGCGAGCAAAGACGCCATCGTCAAGAAATTGCGCGTCACGCCTTTCATCTCAACCGGATCACAACACAAAGCTGCAGACTTCAGATTCGGCGGCGAGTCAAAAGCTGAGCGCGAGCAGGCTGCGCAGCGCATCAGGTCGACTTTCGGCAAGTCCTTGTTCGAAGGCCCTCTAATGGACGGCATGTTTCTGGCACCTCAAGCGGACGGCTGGCCAGGCGGTATCCTTGACTTCGAGCCATCTCCGCCGGGTGATCCTTCACGGACGAAGACCAACTGGCTGCTAGGCGGAGACAGGAAGCTAGAAGTTATGGTACAGCCCGAGACGCCGCGGCCGAAGGTGCCGCAACCGCCTGGCGAGCCGTTGCCTCATCGGGAGCCTGCGATGGTTGGCATTGAAACGTTACTTGAGCGGACACGGGCCAACCTGCTGCATTCGTCTTCGGTGCTGGTCACGGGTGGACTAGGAGCGGGAAAGACGAGTCTCGCGCACTTGCTTGCGCATCAGTTGCGCAGGGAATATCTTTACCAGATCATATACTTCCCGTGTCGGACGCTGGTCACGGATGAGACCCGGGTGAAGTCGATCAAGGAGACTCTGAACCGGGTCTTCGCCTCTGCTGCTTGGGGAGCGCGACTTGGCGGACGCTCGCTTGTAGTGCTGGACGACTTGGATAGATTGTGTCCTGTCGAGACGGAGCTGCAGGTTGATGCCAATGGGCGGAGTAGGCAAGTTAGTGAGCTGCTTTGCACAATTGCGAGACAGTACTGTGGGCGCGAGTGTCGGGTTGTGCTGCTCGCAACTGCGCTGAGTAAGGAGGCTATAAATTCTGTGGTAATTGGTGGACATGTGGTGAAGGACATCATGGCTTTGAAGGCACCGAGTAAGGATGGTAGACGGCAAGTATTGGAGATGCTACTAAAGCCGCAACCACCGACAGGAGAGAATGGGGAGGTCAACGGTACTAGCAGCGCCTGGATGGAAGACTCGGACGAGAATCGACCTACCTCCGCCGATGGGCCAGAAGGCATTGACGTCGACCCAGAGCTCGACTTACTAGACATTGCTGGCCAGACGGATGGCTACATGCCTGGCGACCTGACATTGCTCGTCTCGCGCGCGCGAAGCGAGGCGCTCATTCGAGCCGTGTCCGAAGCAGCCATCTCCGACGAGGTCACATTGACAGCCGACGATTTTCGAGCTGCGCTGAAAGGCTTCACGCCGGCTTCCCTGCGCGGCGTGACACTGCACTCCTCCACTACCACCTTCGCCGCCATCGGCGGACTGAAAGAGACCAGACAGATATTGCTCGAGACGCTGCAGTATCCTACGACGTACGCACCGCTCTTCGCCAAGTGCCCGTTGCGCCTGCGGTCCGGTCTGCTGCTGTATGGTTACCCCGGTTGCGGAAAGACTTTGCTCGCCTCAGCCGTCGCAGGCGAATGTGGGCTGAACTTCATCTCCGTCAAGGGGCCTGAGATTCTGAACAAGTACATAGGCGCCTCAGAGAAGAGCGTCCGGGACCTTTTTGAGCGAGCCGAGGCCGCAAAACCATGCGTGCTCTTCTTTGACGAATTCGATGCTATCGCGCCAAAGCGTGGCCACGACAGTACCGGAGTGACGGATCGGGTGGTCAACATGCTGCTTACCATGATGGACGGTGCGGAAGGACTCAGTGGGGTCTACGTGCTGGCTGCTACGTCCAGACCTGATCTCATTGACCCTGCTCTGTTGCGACCAGGTAGATTAGACAAGAGTCTGCTTTGCGATATGCCGAGCACTGATGACAGGCATGACATTCTCCAGGCTGTGAGCAAGAAGTTGCGCTTAGACTCTGCTTTGCTCGACAACGGCCAGCATACTCTGGCCGAGGTAGCATACAGGAGTGAGGGTTACAGTGGAGCGGACTTGCAGGCCGTTATGTACAATGCGCATCTCGAGGCCATTCACGACGTGGTTGGCAATGCGAGCGATGCGGCGGCCCATGATTTTGGCAAACGAAAAACGAGCGCTTCGGCGAAAGGGGGCAGACACCAGGAGTTTACGTACTTCCGCCTTGGCGACGAGAACGAATCTAAAGAAGTGGCGCCGGCAACTGCTGCAGCAGAGAGGGCCCAGATTGCGGCAAAGCTGTCGGCATTGAAGCTTGCGAAAAGCAAGGCCAAGCAAGAGCACCACGTCTCGCAATCTCGCAGACCTTCTTCATCATCGAGTACGTTGATGAATGGTACGAGTAAGCATGATGAGAAGCAGACCGAGCCGCTTATTGTTTGGCGGCACCTCGAGAGAAGCCTCGAAACAACTAGAAGCTCGATCAGCGCGCAGGAGCGTAGACGACTCGAAAGGATTTACAAAGACTTCGTTGTCGGACGCAACGGAGAAATGTCTGACGGACAAGGTGGAACGGAGATAGGTGGAAGAACTAGCCTAATGTAGTGTCAAGCACTTGCAAGAAGACTAGCTCGTTGTTCTACCTGCGTGCTTTTTCACCCACTCGTCGTACAATGCCGTACCGTAGTCGCCCCGATTTGGCAATCGCTGAATCGTGTGAATGTGGTATTTCTTGGGTAGGGCATTGGCCAGCCAGACACCGTTGTGATGATCGAATTCATCCATCACGATTGGGCTGTGAACGCGGAAGTAGAAAGGTGTCTTGTCATCAATTGGTCCGATCCAGGCGAAGTAAGTATCGTCCAGGTACTTCTCGACACGCTTCATGAACAGCTCCTTTGGCCCCGCGGGAAGGAGCTCGTTGAAGATGCTGATGATGTCGAGCAAGGCTTTACGCTGTGAGCCGTCCATCTCTTTGGCATTAAGGCCTTCGAACGGCACAATGCGGTTGTCCTGATGGGCACCGCCCAAGCCACGGAGGTCTGCAGGGTTCCAGCGGCCTTCTGGCATAGTCTCGCCTGTAATATCGTTGATGTCGCCTTGGATCGTAGCTTTCTTCTGCTGCTCTGGTGACAAGGACTTCACGAAGGCCAGCCCGGCCCTTTCTTCCTTATTGAGAACCTCTAGACCTTTGTTGGGTCCATCATCAATCACGTTCGGCTCAGCACCTACGAAGAAAGGTCCCATTACGACTTCACCAGCTAAGGTGAACACGTTTAAGCACAGATGGTGCCCGAAGATGTTGAATCCCCAGGGCTTGTCCACTGACGGATCTCCGAAGAGGCAGAAATGGTAGCTATGCTCGTTCATCACGTTCTTCAGGCGGGTTAGGTCGCCGAGAAAGGCGTTCATAAGCATTGCGGTCCAGACCTTTTGGTAGCCTTCCTCGGATAAGCTGGCCTTGAGGAGGCTGTGGACTGCTTCGCGGAGAGGGGTCGACATCTCCTCTACCCGCAGCCCTCGATCAACGACTATAACCTACACTGGGTCAATTGACTTTCGTTTATAAACTGGAAGAGCCAGTTACGTGCCTCTGGATTGGACCAAGCGCGCCATTCCCGCGCATCAACAGGGAATCGGAACGTTCTACTTTCCTCCTGCGTCGATGCAGAGATTACACCGTTTGCAGCTTCCACCATCTTCGCAGTCGGTCCGTTAGCCGAGGCATTATAATGCCAAAGATCAGGCACAATGTTGCCATCCACAGAGAACCCGTGGAATGGCTTTTCATAGTTCTGGAGCCAACCACGAGCGACAGGGACCAAGAAGATGCTCTCATTACTGAGCACACCTTTGGCGTGCGTCCTGGCATCTCTGTCACTTGGATGTAGCCTAGGGTGGTCCAGAGGAATGAGGTAGTCACGGAAGTTGCCACTAAGGCGAACCGTCAGCACTTTTTACAATGTGAGTTGACAGTGTGGCTGTCGCGCACGATGTCTCTTTGATCTTTAGTGATTCTTGCAAGTTGTTTGCCATGGCGTATGGCGGTGCTGTTGAACCGCGCTTCTAGAACTGGAATCCACCTAGGTACTCCGCGGCACTATCCTTGCGCATAAACGGCCGCTCTATAATTGCTTGCGGCCCCAGAAAGTGATTAGAAAGGAGCGATCCTTCATACGCCGCCAATCTTTGCTGCTAGTTTGTCGGCTTGGGTGGGACCGCCTCTGACACAGCCCGGTTGCGAGAGCGAGACAGACGGTGGAAACTTTGGCTGCTTGAGAAGGCCGCGGTATGCTTGACAACTGGGGGGTTTCCGCTTCACATAACAACGATCAAATCTCCAGAGCCTTCGTGCCTACGCTCCGCTAGTGCGACACTGCGACTTCGGTGCCCGTGACAATGTTCTGCCGCATGTCATAAATATGTTATGGCGGCAGATGAGACGGGAGGTCGATGGCCATTCACATGCGCGGATGGCATTTGCCGAAGCCCTAAAGAGCGCGCAACGGAATGTCTCGGCTTGTTGATCTCCGAACCACACCCCACAGCTCTAGGCAAGCCGTTGGAGTACACATGCCATAAGACGAGTGGATCTGTCAACATGGCGGGTGTTATCGAATCATGGCTAAGTCACAGACCAAGAAGATCTCGCCAGCACCATTGCAGATCGTGGTGGTAGGGGCCGGGCTGGGCGGACTGTCCACTGCTGTAGCGTGTTCGCTCGCAGGCCACAATGTCCTGATCCTAGAAGGTGCGCGGGAGTTGGCAGAGATTGGTGCAGGACTACAGATCACTCCTAATGCAAGCAAGCTGTTTCAGCAGTGGGGTGTCTACGATGTCTTGGAACCGAAAGCAGCAGAGCCGACCATTCTACAAGTTAGGCGCTACTCAGATGGAAAGGTCCTGTCACGGACAGAAAACTTCAATGGAGACATGAGGAAGAAGTACGGCTCTCCCTTCTGGGATCTACATCGTGTGGACGTTCAGCGAGCACTCGCCGATCGGGCGAGGGAGCTTGGCTCGACACTCCGCCTAGGCGCTCGCGTTCGTGATATTGACTTTGGTAAACCGTCTGTGACGCTGGAGAACGGGGAGGAGCTGCATGCCGATCTTATTGTCGCTGCGGACGGTCTTTGGTCGAGGTGTAGAGAGAAGTTCCTGGCGTTGAAAGGCGCGGCCGACGCACCCCTGCCGACTGGTGATTTGGCATATCGGATTGTGCTTAGTCTCGATGAGGTCAAAGAAGCAGAGCTTAGAGACTGGATTGCGAATCCTACCTGCAACTTCTGGGTTGGACCAGGCGCTCATGTTGTGGCTTACTCACTGCGCGATGGCCACATGTTCAACGTCGTATTGCTGGTGCCAGATGATCTACCAGCGAACGTTGCGCGACAGCCAGGTTCATTGGATGAGATGCGGGCATTGTTCAAGGACTGGGATCCTGTCCTGAACCGCTTCCTGGACCAAGTGAAATCTGTTGACAAATGGAAGCTCATGCATCGCCCAGAGTTGGATAGCTGGGTTAGCGATCAATCGACCTTTGTCTTCGTCGGAGACGCTTGCCACCCGATGTTGCCGTATCTAGCGCAGGGCGCCAATTCATCAATGGAAGATGGTGCAGTGCTGGGCAACGTACTAGCAGCGATGACTTCGAAGGCCGAATTGCCAGCCGCGCTCCGTCTATATGAGCGGTTGAGGAAGGCTCGTGGTGAAGCCATCGTCCGCGAGACTTTCGCTCAACGAGAAGACTTCCATATGCCTGATGGCCCGGAGCAGCAGAAGCGAGATGAGCTCATGCTTGCCACGCTTGGTAAAGATATCAGTCGTAGCGGGCCTTTCCCTAGCCGATGGCAAGGCGGCAACGTCCAGCCGTGGCTCTACGGGTACGACGCACAAGCAGAGACCGATGCTGCACTGCGAGACTCACCACTAGGTGCTGCGGGATAACTTTGTCGAGGTAGATAAGGTAGCAATATGCACGCCAGGCTCGTGCATCGTACTTGATCGATCATACTCGTCGTTGCGTAGCACCGCTCGTGGCTCGTGGATCATGCAGAGAGCCTTTTAGTTACCAATTGCAACTGGGGTGGTGCTGTGATCCTGCGTCTTGCCGAGAAGCCTATCTACTCCTGGATCGACATTGTTTTTCTAGTTCGGCATCGCTTCATGTTCCAGCCTCGGCTCGCCGTCTCGCCTCTGCACGCCGCCCATGTGTTGTCCACGTTTTCAGACTATCGATCCTGCAGTGGAAAGTGTTGAGACGCAAACTAGCCAATGGCGCGAGAGGGCACTGCCGTCGTACGGAAAATGCCTTTGGTGCTAGCTTCACGGCGCAGATCGGCCGGAAGCCAGTCCCGAGGAGGGCAAGCGGGCAGGGTGCAAGCTCAAAATCCAGGCGTAAAAGGCGCACGGGGGTGTCGGACAAGGCTGCAATGCAAGGGCTCTAATTGTGGGTATGCCCAGTTCAGACTCGGCACCTAGAACGAGCTAGAGACGAAGTGGCTTAGATGGCGTGGGAGATGCAGCAACCGGAATTAATCGCGAACGCTCTGCCGCGGCAAGTGAGACACTTCAAAGGCCAGGAGGAAGCCACACAAGTACCTCTGTGTGCAACCCTCACCTCGTTGCATTGCTTGCTCTGTGAGCTCGTTGTGTTCTTTCCCCCAGTCCTCGAGTCCTTTGCACGATCCTTCGCTCAGCGTCTAAGCTCACCCATCCCGTTCGAGCACCTCGCTAGTTCCGTAGGACGTGCAGAAACGGACAATGGCGGAAACTGTTCTCGAGAACAAGATGAATCGAGTCGAGCTGGCAGAGGAGGAGCTCAAGGATCACGCAGATGCGTTGCCGCCGCGGTGTATGCATCACAGTCACCGCTCATCCTCTGCCTATAAGACACTAACAACCTCCTCCAGACCCGATCGCTTCCAACGACCCCAATGGTAAGTGTCTTATCATGGTGAGCTTGCAGATCATCCACTGACCATCGCTTAGACCCCTTGAACTGGCCTCTTGCGGCTAAGATCACGACATATGCTACTGTCTGTCTCTTCTCATTCATCGCCAACGTCAATGGGTCCAACTTCACCGTCGCCGTACTTCCGCTATCGAAGCATTTCCACACTGATACCAACCATGCCACCTTCCTCATCGGCTTCAACGTGCTCATGTTCGGTCTCGGAAACGTCCTTTGGGTGCCTCTGATGCGTGTATTCGGCAAGCGTCCGGTCTACCTAATGGCACTGGCGGTCTTCATTGCTGCCAATGCATGGAGCACAACAGCTAAGACTTGGGGCAGCCTGCTCGGTGGTCGCATGCTGTCTGGATTCGGTGCATCTGCCGCAGACGCCACGGTGCCCAGCTTGGTTGCAGACATGTTCTTCTTGGACCAGCGCGGTAACTGCATGATGTTCTTCTCCTTCGCGCTCTCCACTGGCATCTTCTTGGGTCCAACAATCAATGCCTATACCGTGCAATACCACAACTGGCGATGGTCATGCGGTTACCTTGCATGCGTGGGTGGCCTGTTGTTCATTCTTACTTTCTTCCTTATCCGGGAGACGCAATACCTCAAGGAGCGCAGGCAGTGGCCGGAGGATGAGATCCCAGCGAAGCGGACCTATGTTCAATGGCTTAGCCTTTCCGTTGGCTACAATTCCGACCGACCGCTTCAGCGTTTCCTGACCACCTTTTGGGACATCGTCCGCATGGCCACCTACCCACCCATCTTCTGGACTGGCTGCGTTATTGGTCTTTTCGTTGGTTGGACCATCATCATTCAGGTCACGGCTGGCCAGATCTTCGTCAAGCCTCCTTACAAGTGGCATCTGGGCCTTGTTGGCGTCTTCTCGCTTGCAGGCTGGGTTGGCGTCATCCTGTCGTTCTACTTCGGTGGCATGCTCATTGACTTGATCTCCAACCGCGCTCGTCAACATACTCACACTATGGGCGCCAAGCCAGGAGCCCGTCTTGCTGCTCTAGTCATCCCGTTCGTCATCTCTCCCGTTGGACTCATCATCTACGGCCTGCTTGTGGCGGAGAAGAAGCGATGGGTTGGTCCGGCCTTCGGTACGTATTCCACAGGCTTCACGCTTACCTGCAATGCGAGAAGTCTCTAATGGTTGGATTGTAGGTTACGCCATGCACTCGTTCGGTTTCACTGCAGTCAGCAACATCGCCGTCACCTATGCCGTCGACTGCTACCAGCAATTTGCTGGCGAGGCTCTGGTCACCGTCTTCGTCGTGCGTAACGTTATTGCGCTTGTCTGCTCCTTCTACGCCAATCGCTGGATCGCGGAGGATGGCATGAAGAAGGTCTTTGGTTCGATGGCTGGAATTGAATGGGTAAGTGCTAAGCCGTTACTCTGCCCGACTCGATTCTAATCAATCTCCCCAGGCCCTCCTTGTGCTCGGCATTCCGTTGTACTTCTTCACCAAGCAGATCCTTGCGTTTACCAGCTCCTACGGCCCTATGAAGAGGTCGCCTAAGGCGTAGGTTTTGGGAACCAGAGGTTTAAGCCGTCATATACAGGATAGAGCGTCACGATGATGAACATACCATTCTTCTACAGTCATGCCGATCGATCCAACACAGCGCGAGTAATTCCCGTTACGCTTCCACATTGCATCACATAATCCCGCATCTTCGGAAGCCGAGGTGGAGTTGTACACACCCCAGTAGGCTTCAGCAGAAAGGCCGCAAGTTTGAGGAAAGGCTACTCCCAGGATGATGGGAAGCCATTGTGTCCCATGGCTGTGACCGCAGCTCTGTTCGGGCTTGTTATCAGGGATATTGGTCGTTTGCCCAGGTGTGCTCTGCAAACCGAGACCTCGCAGGCATACTGTAATCCTCGTTTACTCCATGCTCCAGCTGTTCACCCGTATTGCAAAGGGTGTGGTGATTCCTCCAACAGTGGTGGTTTGCAAGCCAGTGAACGATACACATAGTCACACCATCGAACATACAAAGGCGTGTCTCGCAAAGGTATCTACTGAGTGAAGGAGTGATCACTGGCAAGATGCAACAACGGCAGTAAGCCCGATGAATTGTCATTTATACTTCTGCTTGAGGACAGTGTCTACGGCATTGTCAAGACATGGTGCTTTCCGGTTGTGCTACGTGCAAGCGTTGCGTGCCTTCTTCTATATTATCCTTCCCACCGCATCCCTTGGACACCTGCTACGCTCATCAACTCAAGAAGAACGTGGTCATTGATCTGGGTTCGACCTGAGCCGTGAATCTGCCTCCGCTGAACGTGAACTGGTTGCTCAGAGTCACATTGTGGGTGTTGTCGGTAAGGTAGGCAGCAGCCCGAGAGACGCTCGTCCCAGCGAGGTCCACGTTGACGGTATACGGGTAGTATGCAGCGTTGACCACTGGGATGGAGACGGTACCATTGGTGTTGACCCACGCAGTGACATAGACCTCCTCGACACTCGAGTTAGCCGCAATACGTACGGCGCCCGGCCGTGCAAAGCGGAAGTAGCCGGCGAATGCCCAGAGTCGGGCAGCGACTTGGTAGGATGTGCCTAATATTGATGGGTATGTGTGTCAGCAGTGTCTCGGACGACTTGAGATTATGCACGCATTTACGTGCTTACCATTGACATTGACGAGCGCAGCATCGCCACCGTTCCAGGAACACCACCAGTGGGACCAGCCCGCCACGTTGTTGACGAAGGCGTTATGCATGTAGATGGCCCACTGGAAGCCTTCAAAGTTCTGGCCTTGTACGTCCCAAGTCGGAGTCCATGTTGATCCACCATCGCTCCATTCCGTCTCAATGGTAGGTTGGCCGTGGAGGAGATCGGCAAAGGGCCGTTTCACATCAGATTGGTAGTTATGGTAGGTGTTGACATCGAACAAGTCAAGACCACCGAGACGACCCAATTCGTAGAGGAGGTCGCGCTGCTGGCGAGCCCCGGTCGAGTCGCAACAAGATACCGATAGGCTAGGAAACGCCTTTTTGACCATTGGGTACAAGACGGAGAGGAAGTCGTACGCTTGATATCCGTCAGACAGCATTGCGGAGTAGGTGAAAGGGTTGAAGTCAGGTCTGCGCGAACGTCAGCGTTATAGTCATTGAGTCATGCTGGCAACCGCGAACATACTCATTGTACGCGCCGAGCAGGCTTGTGTTAATTCCCCGTTGCTGGTAGAGTCTCACATATTCAATCAAGTAGTTCGCGTACGCCTCACGCCAATCATACGTGCAGTTGGAACGACGGACGCCACAGATGTACCCTCCACCGGCCTCCTGGCCGGTAGTCTTGAAGCACCCAGGCGCAGACCATGCGTCAGCGTAGAGGAATAGGTTTGGGTTATATCTGAGCGCGTTTTGCGCAAGCGTTAGTTGGCAGCTGTCATTGTTGGGTGGGAAAGTGTAGTTGAACGGCCCCGCAGGCGTTGCCGGACACGTTGGGAGAATGGTGGCGCCCCTTGACGATCCGATGAGGTTGCGGAGGATGGACAAGCCACCAACGTTCTCATCAAATAGTGTTCTGACCACTGTTTGCTGGTCGGCCGCCGAGAGTGTGTTGGTCGTGCAAGCTGCACCGAAGGCTCCAGAACACCCTCCGCCTATCATTTTCTGGAATTGCTGGCCAGCATTGACGGAGACCCCGACCACGAACGTGAGACTGTTGTTGGCACTGGGCGTACTGGAGCTCGCTGGTGCGCTCGATGCGGCCACGGCGCTTGAGCTGGCTGGACGGCTGGGTGTGGTGACAGCGCTTGAGCTGGCTGAGTGGTCTGATGAGAAGGCCGGGACTGAGCTGGCGCCGTGGCCGGGTGAGTCGACCGAGCCCCAAGTGCCTGGGCCCCAGTTGGGAGGACCCCAATTGCCCTGAGCCTGCCAGCGTTGGGTTAGCGAGTGCTCGTTCCTCGTCCGGAGCTGAGTTGAGATGATCAATCGTCTCCCCTGGGGTGTCGACAACGTGAACGATCGCGACACCTCACAACAGGAACGTGACCAAACATGCCTCGCCCAAAAGAAACGGAGGCTGCCACGCGCTGTCTCAATCACCCCCAATCGGATCACTTACCGACACTGTGGTGGCAGCAGCGACCGCCATTATGGAGAACTTCATCTTGGTTACCAGACTAGGCTACTAGTCAACTGCAAAGCTTAGTGAAGGAGATCTCGGGTGACGAAGGAAGTGTGGTCTACACTTAGGGAAAGTGCTGCTTTTCAATGGTTGCTTGGTACGTATGATGCACCTCGCAGTCCATCTCTTTAGCCGTGGAGGTGGAGTTGCTACGCTACCAGCGAAGATCCGCAGAGGATGCATTGTGGGACCTGCATAAGCTCGTGCTTGTGGTATAGCCCCGGCTGGGAGACGAGGAGGCGCCATTTCCCACGTTGTATAGCGTTTACCATTGGAGATCCAAGCAATTGCGTGAGTGAAACGTGAACTATGCGGCTGTCTGTTGGTACTAAATAGTCCGTCGTGTCTCTTGCTTTGTGGACGAGCTCACAGACGGATGTCAGAGTACGAGCAAGGGTTCATGGCATTTTCAGGTACCAAGCATGATGTCGGCATTGGTGCAATGTGGCTGCGGGGTACAGTCAGTATGGTAACCGGCTGAATACCAGGACGGTCCTGCTGGCGTCCTTTCGGGTGAGACGGCACGCTTGTTGTGATTCTGTAGTCTCGGCAGCGATAACTTTCTTGCACATGACGCTATTCTGCCATTCTCCTTGCATACAATGGGGAATGTCCTGGAATGCACGAGAGCGAGGAGGAGCAAGACGTCGAGCAATGTGCCGTCGGCTACTTCCGACAACATATAAGCTTTCCGAGTAGGTCTTGGCACATGTCCCAAGTCACTTCCGAAGAAATCGCACCGTCTGTCTGTCTTTCCTTCCCAACACACTTCATATCAATGAACGCTTAATCAAGCACCGATCCTGTTATGTCCGTGGACTCGTGTTCATATTGGCGTCCAAGAACGATCTCTAGGCGCTTTTAGGCTTCTGGCCGAGCCGGTTAACAGCGCGTCGTGGCCATGGAGTCACCTGCGTTTTTGCCTTACAATCTTCCCGATACATGTCGATACGCGCGGCTGCTCGCCTATGCAGGCTGCAGACGAAGCGGAGAGATGCGACCGGAGCGAAGCTTTCGCACAGTCAGCGTGGTACTATTCTTGCGTGTATTGAGGTCTTTGTCTTGTTCTTGTTGCTCTCTGTGCTCCCTTCCATTACTGGTGCAGCTGTCGGTAACGGGCAGCCTCTGACGCCGATCAGCACAAGCTTCGTGGCCGCCAAATGTCCACTAAACCCCTAAGCGCAGGTATAGACGCATATTAGGGAAGGGAGGGGCCTGTCAATCGTCGGTTTAGCGGGGTCGGCGAGAATTGTTCGAGATGGTTGCATTCCTGCACACTGTTGCGATTTCAACTGTTCACTTCCTGATCTAAATTCTTCATTGTCGCAGCTTATTCTAGTCAGTCCAGGACCACACTGAAATTAGCACGAGCAGTCTTTTGATCGACTATGGCGCCAATAGCTCTTGACGAACCGCATACCAATGGCCACGCCAACGGCACCTTGAACGCCAAAGCTGCATCTTTCACACCAAGCTCACAGACCTCCACATACCATGCCGTCTCTTCACAATCAGCCATCGATGCAGAAGCAAGCTACGCCGCGCACAACTACCACCCATTACCAATAGTCTTTGCCAGAGCCTCTGGCTGCTCAGTCTGGGATCCAGAAGGCAAACACTATCTTGATTTTCTGTCCGCATACTCGGCCGTTAACCAAGGCCACTGTCACCCGAAACTCATACAAGCTTTAACTGAGCAGGCGAGCCGCTTGACGCTGAGTAGCAGAGCATTCTACAACGATGTCTTTCCTAAGTTCGCCGAGAAGATTACAAAGATGACGGGGTTCGACATGGTGCTACCGATGAACACTGGCGCAGAGGCGGTAGAAACGGGCGTGAAAATTGCGCGGAAGTGGGGCTATAAGGTCAAGGGCATACCGAAGGACAAGGCTCTCGTGTTCAGCGTCCAGGAGAACTTTCACGGCCGGACATTTGCCGCCATTACCATGTCGACGGACCCGGAAAGCAGAGATAACTACGGACCCTACCTACCTAACGTTGGTGCAGTGTGCCCAGCCACGAAGAAGCCAATACCGTACAACGACATCAGCGCGGTGGAGGCAGCTTTCGAGGCTCACGGCAAGGAGACCGCAGGCTTTCTGGTAGAGCCAATCCAGGGTGAGGCTGGCATTGTTGTGCCAGATGAGGATTACCTTCGAAGAATACGCGAGCTGTGCGACAGGCACAACGTCCTCATGATATGTGACGAGATTCAAACCGGCATTGCAAGAACCGGTCGGTTACTATGTCACGAGTGGAGCGGTATCAAACCAGACCTTGTGCTACTAGGCAAGGCAATCAGTGGTGGCATGTACCCAGTATCGTGCGTACTAGGCAGGAGAGATGTCATGCTCACGATTGAACCCGGCACTCACGGTTCCACATACGGCGGGAACCCACTCGGCAGCGCTGTCGCAATCAAGGCACTCGAGATTGTAGAGGAGGAGCGCCTCGTCGAACGCGCGGAAAGTCTGGGAGAGCAGTTCCGGCAAGGACTGCGAGACATTCAGAGCAAGGACCCACTCATTAAGACCATTCGCGGCAAAGGTCTGTTGAATGCAATCGTGATAGATGAGAGCAAGGCAAACGGTCATAGTGCGTGGGACCTCTGCATGTTGATGAAGACGAAAGGACTTTTGGTAGGCCGAGCCCTCAAGATAGCACATGTCAAATCCTCCGGAGCGAGCAATGGATCCTCCGGAGAGGCGACCGCGAGCTCCCTTCTGGATCAAGGCGCTAACAGCGCTTCTTCGCAGGCCAAACCTACCCATCAGAATATTATCCGGCTAGCGCCTCCGCTTGTCATCACGGAGGAACAGATCAAGACTGCCTTGCGGATTATCGAAGAGTCGGTCGTGGAGCTGCCGAACCTGAAGGGTAAGGCGGAGAAGGAGGTGTTACCAGAGGGCGAAAAGAATGTGCATATTGGCCTTGAGAATTGAAAGCTCAACGCTTTGTATTGTATCTAAGTTTGTGGGTGACTCCGTCATTAGGCGGCGCAGTGCTTGATAGCGTTCAACTAAGCATAAATCAAATGGCAATATGTGTAAAGTTGCATACTGAGGTCAGCTTCCGCATTTGCAAAGTGAGGACGCCCGTGCTCATTCGATCTCTGATTTAGTGGATTGGCGGCTCAGCATATATCTTATGTGGGAGTGTTCGTCGCGCCGATGCTGCGAATACGAGGCAAGGAAGGAACGGGTCGGATGAGTGCCAAGACCGACCTGTTCATTCACCTCACCTCAACCTTTGATACGCCATATCCTATCTTCCTATCGCTGATACAAATGATACTATCATTAGCAATATGACCCCTGCCACGGACACAGATACTGGCCGCAAACGGCGTGCTCACAAAAAGTCCCGAGGTGGCTGCGCGAACTGCAAGATAAGACGGGTGAAAGTGTGTTGATACTTTCACGACGCAACCATTCCCCTCACTGACTGAAACAACCTTGCAGTGCGACGAGAAACACCCTGAATGTCACAAGTGTCAAGCGTATGGTGTCGCTTGCAACTACGGTAGCGATGCACCTAACGAGCTTCGACATGCTGGGGAGTCTGCTTTCGCCATCCAACCCGCTATGCCTCTGCCGAGCGAAGTACCGGCCATACAAGATCTTCCAGGACGACAGTTAGACTTTCAACTTCCGCCGACGCCTCCTACCGAGTCCATTCTGAATCTGCTCAACTTTCCTCTCGCGCTCCACGAAACCGACGAGGTCTATCGCCTCACCGAGCAAGATCTGGACCGATTGCAAAGGTTCCAGGACCGGACTGTACTCACAGTAGGCACTGCACAGACAACTCACATCTATAGGGATGTCATCCTCAAGCTTGGTTGTGAACATTCATTTCTCACCCACATCATTCTGGCGTTGGTGCTTATGCATGACCGATGTATGCAAGACTATGAACACCAGCCTCGTTCGGCGCCTTAGACAACGCTGACGGTTACGGCACGCACACTTGTAGATCTGTCGGCAGACCCATGGCAACCGCCCATGACCGAAGAGACTTTTCATCATTACCACGGCACCGCTATATTCAACAAGGTATTGTCCCAACCGATGCCGCACGAGGTGAAAGACGCCATGTGGGGATGTGCAGCGCTCCTGGGTTGCCTTACGCTGGCCTCGGTTGACGCCTCCAAGCCTGAGGAGTCCTGGCCACTGAAGCCGGATGGGCTTAACGATCTAGACTGGCTACGGATGAGTGACGGGAAGAAAGAGGTGTGGCGTATCGCAAATCCTCTTCGTGAAGATAGTGTCTGGCGGCCGGTCATGACGCACGTCCACAGCAATGACGCCACGCCAGTCGCTGACAGACCGGAATTGAATCATTTAATACCCGCCATGACTCGACTTTACAGCTTCGACGAATCTGCGAACGCTGAAGGGGATCCCTACCACACTGCCACTTCCATCATACTGCGTCTGTTGCCGATACAGTGCACGCATGGAACGATTATGTACTTCTTGTCATTCCTAGGCCATATGAACCCGGACTACCGTTTGCTACTGCACCAGAAGGACCACCGAGCAATGCTATTGCTGGCGTGGTGGTATGCAAAGATGATGGACTACCCTGTATGGTGGTTGCAAAGGCGGGCCACCATAGAATGCAAAGCTATCTGCATCTACCTTGGAAGGAGGTATATCCCGCAGTCAGATGTGGGAAGGTTACTTGATTTTCCTAAGATGATGTGCGGCTTTGCTATAAGCGGCGCCTTCGGGCAACAAGTAGACGAAGCGAGGTCGTCTGCACGTTTGAGATCTTGAAGCTGGCCGACGTCGCGTTCAGCGATCTCGGACAGTCTAAGCGAACGAAGCGAGTGCGTCCTACTGGGCGTACTGGATGTGCACAAAGCCTCCCGTTTACAACGCCGTTACAATTGGCCTGAACCACTACGTCTGAAACCGGACTAGGTACCGGAGCTGGATTTGCGCCACATCTAAAGATATTGACCATAACCGTCAGCCTTGTGTCGTACGACAAGCAAGAACAAGATCTGTGGTGTACTCACCATAAACGATGTACTCATTGTACTGCAGATACGCGGTAGGATGTTGCTCCAGGTCCACAGGCTCCTTCTCGACATCAGGAATCTTGACACCCTATAAGTCTTTAGATATGTTGTTCCCGGCATGAACCCAGCCTGCAGACCGATGCGGACGAGGGTCAGCTACGTCTCATACGATGAGGCAGAATCTACACTTGTTTTGCTTACCCTGTGGCACTGTACGGCCGATGCCAAATGTCGCGATGGCGCCTTCCTTCTCCGCTCCCTCACGAGCGTTGCCATCACCCCCCAAGGAGCTCGTACACGGGGTTACCGAGCTCGACTTCGCATAGGAGAAGCAGACTTGTTTTGCCAGAGCTAGAGCTGACAGAGTAATTCGCACTTTTGGTCGAGATGTCTGCAAGATACACGCCTTTCCGAAGGCATAGCCGTTGACGGGAGCCTCGGGTGGTGCGATGCGGAGGCCTTGGCTCAGTATGCCGCCTACACGAGCATTCAGCATTCCACTCGTTCCACGTTGCAAGTGCTAGCATACCAAAGTTGTTGTTCGAGAGCCGTGCCACAGCAAGCGGCGGTTCTTGTCCTTCATCTTGGCAAACCTCAACTGGTTAAATCGGTCCGATTCGCCTTCGCGGGCTATCTTAAGATGTCTTGGAGACGATAAGGAATGGAATGAGTGTGGCCTACCGTGTTTAGCAGGTATCTCTTTAGGCCTTGATATTCGTCGGAAGAATGATGCAAAGGTTAGCGTTCCTCAAGCTCGAGCTGCTCGAAGCGCTTGCTGCCCGGATGCCTTCCTCTTGCCTGTGAGTGGCATATCGACGGGGCACGACCGGCAACAGATAATGAGATGTAGAAGGGACAGTGGACAGGCAGGAGGTACAGGGGCGACTTATAATGCGCATCACTTACCAGCCGGCCGTGCACGATCCTTCAACGCCACTGCACCAACATAGCTACGGCATCTTTAGCGAAATGTGTTCATCGTTGCCTCTGCCACTCCCAGTCCATCAGAAGCGGCTGCCTGTTAGTGAGCCGAAACCGCTGCCGGCGCCCGTCGACGTTGCGTGCGGAGGCGTGGAGAAAGCAAAAGGCTCCAAGTTCCGGCGAGATGCATGCTACAACGCAGGCGGCGGTGGGAGCCTGCGACGTCGAGACGCTACAACACATTGTTCGTCTGGTTTCTTTTGATGCATACAACGCGTCAAGACGATGGTTGGAAGTGGTTGAAACCAGTGATGTTATTGGATCGTAGCGCGAGGCAACACTCTGCGCAGACCTGAAAGAAGCGGCGAATCTCTGATTGGCTTGTACGATCGTGACGCCAGCGGCTGGCGCCCGAAAACGCATGGTGAGACTGTATCGCCTACTAACTACCAGTTCCTGTACGTCTTCATCTACCCAGCAGTCATTGAACGGGACACACATGGAGTGCACTTACTGCTGTCTTGCAGTCCTCGGCCTACTGATTCGTCGCACGACACCAGAGGCTGCCCATTTCGCATCGGGAATTGAGGTCGAATATGGACGGTACCAGACCACGTTTCCAGGACTGTTGGCATCTCAATCTGCCCTGGAAGCTGACGTGTAAGCTTTTGGCAGGCAAACGGTACAACATGCCATCATGAGACGCCCGACGTTGGTCGACTAGTCCCGAAATCGCTACCGCCATTGCTGGGGTACGAAGTCACAGGAGACAAATACGATGACAGGGATCTTGCGAGCAGCCACCCGGCAGCCCAGAGTCATCACAAGTCCTGTGGACCCTTGACGCCTTCTCACGAGCTCATGGATCGTACATGAGATCGTCTTCCCGTGAATTAGGGCAGATCATTCGGGACGTCTTCATATCCGTCCTATCTCATTGACAGGACATACACGTCTAAATCCACCCCCCGACCCGGAGAGCCGCCGACAAGGCAGTCAAAACGTACTGACTCAGTTGACTGCCAGAGGCGAATCGACCTTCTTCAGTGGAGCATCCTCTTTCTCGCCGTTCGACTGCTGGCCCAGTCCTAGCTCTTTAATAAAGATGTCCGCAGCGCGCTCGCCGACTACGAACGCGGTGTTACCGGTATTCGCGCCTACATTTTCGGGAGGCACGCTGAGATCAGCCAGCTTGAGGTTCGTGAAGCCGTGAACATTCAGGTCCTTGTCAACGACACCCATCTTGTCTTTGGGCGCCATCTTGCAAGTGCCGAGGGAGTGCCATGTCGTGCTGACAATCTCGCGGACCCTTTGCTCGATGGCTTTGTCATCCTCTTCGGTGTACTTAATGCGCTCGTTCCCTTTGCCAATCGGCCCGTCGGTCTGCTCGACCACTGCAGCCTTCGAGCCCGCGGGAAAGCGTGGGTGGCTGCTTGCTAGCTCACCCCTGAAAATGCTCATTCGCCGCCACATTTCTCGGCTCAGTTTGTAAGCCCAGATGTGCTTCTTGACGCTGAAAGGAGTGTGCGAGGTTAGTTGCATCTCAATAATCAAGGCAGGTCACTTACTCAATGTCATGCTCGTCTTGAAGCCAGCCAGTATTGAAGTCGATAGGATCGTTGACATCCTTCCCAGTGATGTGAATCGAACCGCGAGAATACGGATAGGCGGTCCAGTTTGCCTACACGAAGGTCATGGTTAGCACTTGTCCCTACACTGACCACCGACTTATTTGGAAGACGCAACATACCATTGAGACATACTCAGCGTCGTCGGGCAGCATCGAGTGATCACCGTAATAGCTGCTCAGTGGTTAGCGTGCGAAAAAGCATCGTTCCTGGCACTGCTTTCTACTCACCACAGATACATCGCCATGATCATAAGCGGCCTGTCAGGAGCATTCTTGAAATCCGCGTCCCACTTTTTCCGAAACTCTGGGCCAAGTGCATCAACATCTTCCTCAGTAGGACGGAATTTGCCGGCTGGACATTGCAATCAGCTTTCGAGGAACAAGAATCAAGTGGATCACAAGCGACAACCTACAAGCATCCATAGCATTGGTACCCAAGCGCTCGTCAGTATTGTGGATGGCCTGTTGAACGTCCAAGCGGCCATCGATCAAAGCGTTGATAGTATCCTTCGGCTCGAGGTTTGTACGGTAATACCACAGGCTCAAGTGATGGTCCTGGTAATCATGGCCGACACCAGGCATATCTGCGACGACATCCACTCCAGCACGTCCCAGAATCTCCGGGTTGCCAACTCCCGAGCGCTCAAGTATCAGTGGCGTAGCATTTGCGCCGGCAGAGAGGATGACCATCTTGCGCGCCTTCACAACGCGAGGAGTCTGCTTGGCCGTCATATACTCTGGGTTCGGCAAGTACTTGGGGTTCGTCTGATACTCAACTCCGACGGCTTTCTTGTTCTCATCGAACAAAACGCGGATGACTTGCTTCTCGGTCATGACATGGAGATTGGGATATTTTCCGCTCTGGAGCTTCGGGTGGATGTAGCGGTGCGCAGCATCCTGACGCCTACCGTTCGGTCCAACGTACTTCATCCATCGCTCTGTGCCGTTGTTCGAGTCAAGGTTCTGCAGATCCTTGAGCTCGTGGTAGCCGAGCTGATCAGCTGCATTGATAAATGTATCCTCGGCGTGCTTGCATCGGTGGGTGCCACTGGAGACATTTACGGGCCCGCTATCACCGTGGTGCTCTTTCTCGCCATAGCCATGGTAGGTCTCAAACTTCTTCAGGAAGGGGTAGAGGTCATTGGCACTCCATCCTTCCGTCTTCCATGAGTCGAAATCGGATCGCTGAGCTCGGGTATAAACCATCCAGTTGATCGAACTGCCACCCCCAAGGGTGCCTCCAGAAGGGACAATTGGCTTTCGACCCGCTAACTGCTCGGACTGGTTGCCTTGCCAGAACAGAGTAAGCTTGCTGTTTGGATGTAGGTTCCTCGGGTATAACCCAGGGTGGACAACTTCAGGGATTCCATAGTTGTTGGGTCCTTGCCTAAGCAACCATGGGTAGGAGGATCAGTGAGGCTTCAGACACTTGCAATGAGTGCCATATCGCTCTGCTTACTCGATGACTAAGATAGACAGCTGAGGATCGGCTTCAGCAAGACGGCCAGCGATTACGCAGCCAGCAAGACCACCGCCAGCAATGATAACGTCAACCTCATTGAGTTCTTGTGGGAGCTTGATGAAGATGCCCATTTTCGCATGAGGTCTCGAAGAAGACTCGTTCTGTGGTATTGAAAGCTTCGCACCAAGATGAGGATCCACAGACGCAGGAGGACGCGCGAAGATATATAAGTCTGGGAGAACCGCACGAACGGACAACCGAACCCCTCAGCACAAGCATGACAGTGGACACGAGTGAGCGGGCATTGATTGTCGACGATCTGTACTGCAGAACCGAGGGGACTTGGGAGCTGTCATGACCCCGCGCCGAAGGCGAGAGGAGCACCCTCCCAAGCACAGGTGGCGGCAGAACAGCAGATAGCGCGTCTGTGATGGCCATCGAAGAGATCGACGATTATATAGCCGCGTAAGATGTTGGTCGTATACCCTAATGGCTGAGCTCTGTGTGTTGGCAGCATAAAGTTCATAGTCTTCGCGGAGGCGGAAACACTGCGGAGGTAAGTTTGTGGGGTGTGGAGAAGGAACGTTGACCATGCTACATGCTACCCCGTCTGCTCCATGATTTGTTCAGACCGAAAAACCAGTTCGGTCGGCGCTGAGGCTCGGCGGCAAATGCAATGATCGTTGTAGTCTGCGCTTGGAGATCGACGGAAGGTTCAGGACGTCAGCAGCCCCATTATCTGCGAAGATTTGTGTTACTGAGCATTACCGCGTGTTTGTCGCACTAAATGTCACTGTACGTGTGTACCACTGTACGTGTGTGTGAGTTCAACGATAGCCGATCGTCCAAGGATCATCCTGATATCGTGGGTTGCTAAGGCGTGCTTGTTGGGGTTTGAACCAAAGCCAGGTAGCAGAAGCTGCTCTGATGGCTATAGTAAGGTGTCAGGATCGTTTCGAGAAGGAAACGGCGTCAGTCCTGGAGGCCGTTGCCCTGCTTCTATTAGCTTACCCAGGCAATACTTCTCTCCTGTCCTACGCCGGACAGTCAGATGCCACCAACGTGGCGAGCACGTTGGCTGGCCATAAAGCCATTGATATAATGTGCCGGTAAACCATGCATTTGATTGACAGGCAGCAGATCGCCGACATCGCCGGGGCTCGTAAATTGATTCTGGGTATAGAGATATGGACGCTGAAACTACAAGTGGCCGTCAGAAAATGTAACCCAAACCCACGCCTTCCCCCACCGAACGTCCTTAACTGGGCGCCACGTATCCGTCATGCGGTAGCTGTAACGCCTTCATCAGGTTCGGATAGCTGTCAGCTACGATAGCGATATCCCAGAGAAGCCAATCCCGTGTTGTACCGCCATGATCTCGAGCGGTTGAGGGTGTGGCCTTTCTATATTGGTGTTACTGGTAGCACGCACACAACCGTAAGTGCTATTCTTGGTGTTGTTGTTGGGCATGACTATCGATGTGCACCGACTTGCTGCTGATGTTGTTCGCCAGAGTAGTAGGTGCCGTGGACTGCTATACTGATGCCAACGCATACACCCACAATGGCGCCAACAATGAACAGAGCAATGACCAGTTTGCATAGAAGCTGATTCCTTTTGCTCATCATGGTCCATCTGTCCTTCAACATACCACAGCCAGCACAGCCTCGCTGAGCCCGTTGCTTCTGCTTCTCCGCCGTCTTCTGTCGCATAAGGGTCTGCCTTGACGGCCACATGCTGCATTCTTTGTTGCAGTCCACGCTAAGCTTGCTCGCAAACGGGTTTTCTTCGTCTTTGGCGGTCAAGGGAGTGGCATTACCGCTCTCGAGATCCTTCTCGAAGATGGCGACGTTATCTCTGCTGTATTGTTTGCTTTCTGCATGGTGATAGAAGGGTGAGTGCGGTGGAATGGCGTCGTTGTGGTAGTCCGCACTGACGTCGTCCCGGGACACAGCAGGGGTAAGAGCTGGTGAGTCGAGGGTGGGTGGTGGAATCAGAGCTTCATCCTGGCGTTCCGTTTGTGGGACAATCGTTGCACCGAAGGCAGTCTTCTCGTGCGAGGCTTCCATAGCGTAGCTTGCCGACTAGCCTTGCAAAGGGAACGGCTGTTTGACTCTCTTCTTACCAGAACCTTAGATCTTTAGGAAAGCAGAACAGAGACGGCCAGTTCAGATGCTGGTGATGTGGAAATCGGACCCAGCCGAATGCCAATGCCAATGCCCCTGGCTAGCAGTGAAGGCAGTAAAGCAGTTTAGGCGAAGAGCATAAATGTGAGAGGTAGCGTAAAGGTCTAAGCAGAGACAAAGGCAGTGAACAGAAAAGGTGGTTGATATGAACAAATGGCAGTCTCTCAAGAGGGGAAGATGGGATGTACTGAACCTAATAGCATACCTTGAGACAGCGTGCAGCAGGTGGCTCGCGTAGGCAAGAGCTTGGGTGCGTCAAAGCACAGCTCGATTCAAGCACGCTCCGTGCCCATGATTGTTGACATTGCGCCTACGCACTTGTTCCTGAGTCCTGACGAGCCACCTCGGCCACCTTCCCTCAACAAGCACAATCACGCGGGGCCACGGGAGGAGCCATGCGGACAAAGTGCCAATGGGAGCAGGGGTGCTTGCCAGAAGAGGGTTCGTCTCGATATCTCCACGCGGCAGCAAATCTAGACTCGCTCGTACTCCGGAGCGTGGAAAGCTTGCTAATTGTCACTCACGCATGATGGGGAGAGCATTCGGTGACACCGTTCACTTGCGGCAGTGCTGGAGGGCCGTTGCAGAAGGCGTACGATGGCAACGGCGATGTTCACATTCGACGTGGCACGACCCTGGCTATACTACCACGGACGCAATCTGCCGGCTGCTTCGAAGCCGAAATATCAAGGCGGCAAGGGCGTCTTGTGGCGCAGGCACCGTAATCGACTCGTTCAATACATGTAATGAGTGCTCCTTCTATTGCCCGCTTACTGCGCCATCAAGCACTCTGGTCCAGTGGCTTCGGACTTGCTGAGCCTGCAATGATAAGGTGGTCGACCGAGGAATGTCTTAGAGCACGCGCCTCCGCCGAGCAATGAGTCGCCTTCGCCCACGTCACGATGCTGCTCGCCACAAGCTCAACATTCACTGATTCCTGCTAATCTTAGCCTCCACGATATGGCCTTATCAAGCATTCGATAGGTATACGATGCGTTGATTGATGGAGAACGATTGTTCACAACTCGATCACTCGCCGTAGCACTTTGTTACCCTGATCAATGCCATCAAACCCCGTCTTGGTCATTGAACCGGAGTGGCGAAGTAAGCTTCATGCCGCTATCTGCTCTACTCGCAATGTTCCCTACGATGTCTCCTCGCTCGAAGCTCGCTTTCTCAATCAAGATCACCTACAGACACACGTTGCCCATCCTCACCATAGCACCGATACAGTTATTAGTCGCCAAGTCTGTCACTTGCTCCGAAATTTCATACTGCTTACTGTAATGTCGTTAGCTTTGTACACAGTTGAGCTCCACAGCGCCGGAACCGCCAAAGCAGACAGTGCTGCCCCTCTTGGAGCTCTTGGTCGTCAAAGGAGACGGTGCAGACTATTATCACTGCTTAACATTGTGAAATCACTACGAGACGGAGCGGCTTACCTGGCTTGCTGATGGTTGCCCCGTTGTAGATGGGGTGTCTGTGCTCGCCGTGCTTCTCACAAGCGTCGTGCTGGAAGGTATTGGATCTGGAGTCAGCGCTCGCGAGTTGCTTGCCACGGCTGCCGAAATGCTGCTCTCTGCAGCGGCAGTTGCGGCGGCTGCCTGAGACGCATCGATGACGGTCACTGATGTTACCGTTGATCGCGGCGGTAGCGTGGAGCCTGCGGCATCGACTGTGACGAGCGTCACACTGTTGACGGTGCTAGGTTGTGCGACCTCGGAGAGAACGAGGGTTGAGGTTGGCGCAGCCGTGACAGTGGCAACGCCATCAGAGCTACTTGTGGTGCTCATGGCGTGCAGTATGCCAAGGATATCTGAGGCGACTGCGGCCGCCTGTAAGCTTGCACCAGTGGTGGACGTGTTCGCCGACGGCGTTGCCGGGGTTGGCGTACTGGACGCCAGCACGGAAGTGGTTGGTACGACGTGAGGAAACGAGCCAGCACCCACCACCGTGACCGTCTGCGTAGCTAGAGCTTGTGTTTGAGGCATAAAGAAATTCGGCGCTATATTGATTGCGGGCTTGTCATCTCTACAGTTGCAGCCTGCCGCATTCGGAGCGACGAATCGTGTAGGTAGGTTGTTGTAGAGACCGATGACTGTGTATGCGAAGAGCAGCGTGCTCTCAAATAGTAGTATGACGCACAGGAGGACGAAGAGTGGCATAGGAAGCCATACGCCTGATCTGCGTTTCGGGGGTGGGTAGCTCTCGAACTTCCGGGCCGGAGATGATGGCGCGCTCTCGAATAGAGTGGAGAAGCGTGGCGGACAGTCCTTCTTCTCCGAATACTCTGCGTCGATGGCCTCCTCGTCGGGCGTTGGGGGCGGCGGTAAGTCTGCTTTCTTGCCTCGGGATTGCTGCTGCTCCGTGTCGGCTCGCATCTCGCTGTTCATGTGTTTTTCGAAGACTTGGCTGAAAGGCATGGTTTCGAGTTTCTGTTGTTGACTTTTTGCGGGTATCAGGTTTCGGAATAGTATTAGTATGCTGGTTGATGGTGTGCGGCCGGCGCGTTATGCTTCGATGTTGAATGGGATTGAGGCAGTCTTCTGGTAGAACAATAATGAGAGAATGATGCGTCCAGCGCAGTATTGACTCTGATGATTGGCGTGCGATATGAACAAAGGAAAGGAACAAAGACACAATGGAATAGTTAAGGCATTGTTCAACTTGCTTGTTGACGTGGAAGGGGGGTTGAGAGAGATCAGTGACTGTCGACGCGTGCGTGCGTGCTTCACCAGCATTACGCAAGCATAACCCGGCGCCGCTGAGCTAACGAAAAGAGAGACTCGTCGAGCGCGTCCGCGTGCTGTATCAAGAACAACATGCGTGAGTGCAAGTCTTTGGTTATGGTCAGGTGCTGCGGTGAGTTGAGCGTGGAGTCGGGACGCGAGTTTGGAAGTGAGAGTGAAGAAACGCGATTGCTCTGCCTGATTGGTTGGCTATTTTCAGGATGGTGGGGTTTGCTCTAATACGTTCAGCCTTCACTATACACTGAATCATCACAGTACCACATCACCGCATAGTACTGCAGCCTTCACTTGTTGGCGAGGTGCATACCCAGCTTGGATGTTCGCACGTTGTCAGTATTGCCTCCGCTCTCGGGATGCAATCAACAGCTTCATCCTTCGTCCTTCGCGCAGTCGCAGATCCTCGCAAGGCGAATAGCGAGGCAAGCGAAGTCGGCCATGAGCGTGAATACAATATATAAGCACTTGTTGACCTTTTCTACTGGTTGACATCTTCAAGCAAAAGCAGTGCCGTCTGCGATACTTTCACATTGACCTGACTTGTCGTCCTTGCCTTAACTCTCAACTTCCCTCCACAACAAGCAAGTATGGCACTTCCAGGTGAAACATACCGCCTCGCTTTTCCATCTCTCCCAAACCTCGAGAACCCAGCCTATGTCTCCTACGGCGTGCCCTTTGACAAAGCATGCGCTCACCACGTCGAGAACACCTATGGCGCCAAGCGCGCGTTTATCATAGCCTCTGGCTCCCTTCTTAAAAACACCGGCGAGGTCAACAAGCTCGAGCGCGCGCTCGGTGAACGGCATGCGGGGACATGGCCCGGTCTCGCACCTCACACCCCGTGGCATGAGGTAGCTGAGGCGACCAAAGATGCGCTGGCGAAGAACGCCGATTGCCTGATTACGATAGGTGGTGGCAGTCTGGTTGATGGTGCGAAGGCAATGCTGCTCTTCATAGCGAACAATGTGACATCTGTGGATGGCATCCGCGAGTTCGAGAAGAAGTGTCCAGCCAGACATGATCGTATGGGTACGAAGGCTGCGGATATTCCGGTGACATGTCCAACAGTGCCGCTGATCTGTATCCCAACAACCTTGTCTGGGGGGGAGTATACGAACTATGCCGGCGGAACATACCCAGATACTCATCTCAAATCCATCATGGGCCATCCGTTCTGCGGGCCGAGACTCATCATTAACGATCCCAAGCTCACCATTACGGCGCCGGAGTGGGTTTGGCTGTCCACAGGTGTGCGGGCCATAGACCACTGCACGGAGACGTACTGTCGGATGCACCCTCCAGATGCTGAGGTGGACGAGGCCAGCCTTGACGGGTTCAAGAAAATTGTTCCGAATCTGCTTGTGACGAAGAAGGATTGGACGAACGAGGCAGCTCGTCTTAACACTATGTTAGGCGTCAACAGCGTGTGCATCATGCTGAAGAAGAGCGTGATGCCTGGAGCTAGCCACGGCATCGGTCATCAGCTCGGTCCACTGGGGGTTGGACATGGCGAGACGAGCTGCATACTTCTCCCGAGCGTGATGAAGTATAATGCTAGCGTTAACGGCGACAAGCAGGCAAAGCTGAAGCAGGTTATGTGGGATGAGGCTCCCATCGCCGAGGTGCTGAAGAAGCGTGGACTCAAGCCTGAGAGCAGCGATGCTGGGGACGGCCTGGACGCTATTTTTCGCGAGCTAGGAATGCCGCGGAGTTTGAAGGAGAAGAGTATCGGCAGGGACAAGTTCCAAGCGTTAGCGGTCAACAGCTTAGTCGACGCTTGCTGCAAGGCCAACCCTATTCCGATAACGAAAGAGGAGCAAGTCCTGGAGATCTTAGACATGTGCGCCGGAGACCGTTAGTCTTCATCTATCTTCGGCCCCAATTCGCTCAAGACTACCATGCCGGAGGGTTGGCGACTTCGGACCCACTCCGTCTCGATGCGGAAGAAGATCCAAAGAAAGCGGCGCACGACTTCTAGCAGCTCAAGCAGGAAAATGCCAAGTTCGATGTCATAGTAATGCTCGAGATGGGGCGACAGTTTGAGCGCCCAAGCGAAGCGGAGAAGGAGGTCAATGAAGATCATGGCGTAGTATAGTCGCGTATCACTGAAGATACGGGTACGGCGCAGGCCATATGGATCTAGACAGGTAAACATCAGCATAGCGACTGGAGATAGGAAAGCTAATATATCGTCGTACGGTCTGGCGAGGCTCTCTTCGGCGTTAGCAAGGTAAGATCCCAATCGCGGGTGACGTCCCAATAGTACGAGTACAGTGCATTCGTAAGCGCGGTAAGCATCCAAATGGCGTGTAGGTTGCCATGATTGATATAAGGTTCCTCCAGACGCATGAACGTAGAAACAGCGATCGCCGGAAATGCCGTTGCATACTTCAGAGCATTGTAGGGCTGCCAGTCTGTGATGCACTGCTTGAACCGGATCACGAATGGGATTGACATGATGATTGGCACGGCAATAGCTGAGGAGCGATCAATGCGGTTCGTAGTGGCCTGTTGATGTGCCATCATGTAAAACACGATGTAGAGTTCGGACAAGGGCCGCGAATAAGACGTCAGGGCATCGGCTAGCAAGACATCCCCGAACTTTCCTTCCTCCGGACGTGCAATGCCACCAACGAGTATCCTACGAAATGTATGGAGGAGGCGCAGGCGGCCCGTAGCGGGCCAAAACTCCCTGGGATAGAGCCATCGTTGCGGGATGAGGAATGCTAGGGCCAGAACCAGGATGAGGGTGACATTCGGCACCAGACTGTGCGCGATTACGCGCTCTTGTTGTCCGCCGGCTGTCCACCACCAGAAGTAGATCAGAGAGGCCGCAAGTGGCGTTGTAAGAACAGTCGCAAAGCGGTAAACCGACAAATGCGGTGGTGGATCGGTGCGCGCTGAATACCGGATCAGGGCAGGCGTATCCTCGCAAGGTCAGTTTCACCAGAGACCGACAGCATGAGGTCAGCTTTCACCTACAATGCCGTGCCTTTGCAATACTTGCAAATTGACGCCCCAGAGCCATACGCCGAGCACCAGCGTGCTTGCGAGCCGGTAGGGGAGTGGAAGGAGCAAGCTGAAAGTGTCCAGCTCGTCCAAAGGGACGTCCAGCTCAGCCATCACCTCACCTACGCCCCATTACATGACATGGTTCGGATTGTTCGATGCGAAAAGATACATACAGAATCTCGAAATGCGGTATTCGGGAGTGCCACAGCCACCGGTCTGCTGTTTCTTCGACCCCTTACATGGGATGTGGCTCGTGCGGCAGAAAAGTTGCCATGTGGCTTATGCTTTGCTTGTACCATGCAACTCATGTTTCTCCTTCCTCTTCTGGCAGCAGCAGAAGTCTGCCCCGCTATCACCGCTAGAAGCATCACTGACTCCATCTCCATTACGCTGTATCTGCCCTGCGCATATCTAAGGTGAGCTTCGATTCCTGTTCCACTGTGCCTTCTCCCTTCTTCACTGTCTCGTACTCTCTCCAACATGCCGAAGACACAATACTTCGAGCACGAGCTCACCCTCTCCCCTCACTCCGAGCCAGCAGGCTCCAAGTTTCCAGCTCGTCTCGCATACTGGACCTTTGGCTCATCCTCCAACCCTGCCGTACTGCTCCCTTCCTGTTATGGTGGCACGCTTGCCAATACCCTCCCCTTTCTGTACGACTCCGCCGCCCACGCCAACCCAATCTTGCCACCGGAGAAGTACTTCATCATAATTACCGGCCTACTCTCCGGAAGTGAGTCTTCCTCGCCGTCTAACACCCCCGCGCCATGGAACGGACCCAACTTCCCACACGTCACGTACGAGGACAACATCCGTCTTCAAAAGGCGCTCTGCGACAGCCTGGGCGTAAAGGAACTCTTCCTGTACTGTGGTTTCAGCATGGGCGGTCAACAAACGTATCACATGTCGGCCCTTTTTCCGGGCTTCGTAGAGCACATGGTGTGCTTAGCCGGTTCCGCACGAACAAGCGCGCACAACTGGTCCTTCCTCGAAGGCCCGCGGTACGCACTGATTTCGTCCAAGGACTACCACGACGGGCACTATACTAAACCCGTTAAAGTGGGCACAACGGCATTCTTTCGTGTCTATTCCACCTGGGCGTTGTCGCAGGGCTGGTTCAGGCAAAGGTGCTGGGAGCAAACGGGCTATAAAACGGTGGCTGAGTATCACGAGGCAAACTGGTCCGGGCACGGGGACGCGAACGATCTGCTATGGCTGCTATGGACGTGGCAGAAGGGCGATATTACGTTGTATTATCCAGAAGACAATGGTGATCTGGCGAAGACTCTGGGACGTATCCAGGCGAAGTGTTTGATCTTTCCGTCAAGGACGGATCAGTACTTTCCACCGGAGGACAACGAAGAGGAAGTGAAGCATCTCAGGAATGGCGAGTTCAGATGCATTGAGACCGTTTGGGTGAGTTTGCGGTATGAGGTAGCAATGTTCTTGATACTGACTTGCGGTGCAGGGCCATATTGCCGGAGGTGGCAGCGGTACGAAAGAAGATACCGAGTACATCATCCAGGAAATCAAGCGCTTCTTGCAGCTTTGAGGTATATGGCGTGTGATCGTTGTAAAAAAGAAATGCAAAAGCTCTCCGCTTCGAGGCGGTTGACAGTAGATCGCCAGACGCCTCGCTACCTTGGACATTCGGGACGTTTTGTGGGCTCCCTCGCTTCCGGGGGGAATGTAAGTGAACATTGCGACTTTGTCTTCATAACGTAAAAGCCCAATCAGCCCTTCGAGCGGTCCACAAGGGGCGTATCGCCATTGCGCGAGTCGAGACTCCAAGGCTCGGTTCATCATGTTTTCGTTCAGAGAGTTGTTGACCATGGCATACTACGTGTCCTCACGGCGCATGGTGTTACAACAACCGTGGGATCGGTGAAACGTTCAATGGTGCCGACCATGCCTCAGCCGCCTTTCGTCCAGCCCTCTTTCTCCAGCGTCAAAGGCGTATCACCCGTGAGCAAATCCACATTGAAGTCCCTTCCGTTCGCGCTGGTCAACTTCTCCTTCGCATCCGGACTCATCTCGGGTTTCTTACGTCCTCTACGCACCTCACCCGTCGCCACCTTCTCCATTCCGTCATCCTTCTCCTCATCCGCACACCCACAATCGTAGAAGTCACCAATGTTGGCGCAATCGAAT
Source organism: Baudoinia panamericana UAMH 10762 (assembly GCF_000338955.1). Taxonomy (NCBI): domain Eukaryota; kingdom Fungi; phylum Ascomycota; class Dothideomycetes; order Mycosphaerellales; family Teratosphaeriaceae; genus Baudoinia; species Baudoinia panamericana. Next base: position 150,335 of record NW_006911271.1, on the reverse strand, counting down.
ATGTCTTTCCCAAGACTCTTATTGACCTCGTTATGCACGTGACATGCCCAGCCCGCAGCCGCCTGCCTACTGGAGACTTGGGGTGGGAACTTTGCGACAATATGCGTGAAATGCTCCGCGCATTCTCCACACGGGTAAAGACGCGTGAAGAGGTCGATGTACGACTTCAGCGCAGCAGACTCGTCCGCTGTCGGCCGGTCTGGGAAGCGGGCCATGATGGTATGAAAGAGATGCCATGCGGAGCGGCCCAGTTCAGCTTTGGCGGTAGCATTGCCCAATTTGGGCATGATGGTCGAGCCTGTGAGGCTGTCCCCGGATATGGACACGGGATCATGTTGGGCTGAGCCCCAAAAGCGTGGGCCGGCAGGTGAGTTGTAGTCTTCGTGACGAGCATTGCGAAAAGTAGAGACGAAAAGGTAAGCGAGGAGGACGGAGACGGTCAAGAGGAGAATGATGTAGCGTCGTGATGGGCCGGAGGTGACGGGCATGGTAGGTGTGCTGTATGTGGCCTTATTGATGCCGGTGAAGAAGCATGTTGGCAGCGGCTGTCTTGGACACTGACGCCAAATCCTGAAGAAAGCGAAATGTCGTTGATGACTTCGCGGGATCTACGAAGCACAATAGCCTCTGTTGTTGGTCCAAGGATTAGATGCCAGACCTACGCGCGAGTCTCAACTTGATGTTGAAGTCACGGTGACTGGGAAGACAGGAGCGCCACCTTCCTTGACGCCACGTTGCGGGGCACATGAGTGGAAAAGCGTTCCTGCATGAAGCTCCACACACGCCGAGGTCGAAGGCATTTCGAAAAACTCTAGGGTTGTTGCATTGCGCCTTGATCTATGTTGACCTTGTAGGGAACTCACCACGACTGTCAGAGATCGCCAAAACGACAGCATGGCTTCGAGCTTCCCACCTCCGCCGGTCAACACCATTGGTAAAGACCCATTGACTCTCTGAGCAAGCACACGTGCTCACGAACATTACAGACTGGGACGACATTGGCTTCAAGGTTCGAGAAGGTACGACATTCCTTATTCATATCTTGCAGTCGTACTAAACATCGGACAGTCAACGGCCATATCGAATCCACGTACAACAGGACTTCTGGCAAATGGAGCACCCCCAAGTTTGTCGAAGATCCTTTCCTTCGAATCCATGGCATGGCACCAGGTTTGAACTATGGCCAACAGACCTTCGAAGGTCTTAAAGCCTTCCGCTCACCGGACGACCAAGCCATTACTCTCTTCCGACCCCGTCAGAATGCGGAGCGCCAGGCGTACTCCGCTTCGTTCATTTCAATCCCAGAGGTACCTGTCGATCACTGGCTGCACTGTGTCCACCTTGCCGTGTCTCTGAATGCAGAGTTCGTGCCTCCGCACCGAACGAGCGCGGCTATGTACGTCCGACCTCTCGTCTTCGGCTCGAATGCACAACTAGGACTCAATCCATGTGAAGAGTACATGTTCGTCGTCTACGTCATGCCGACCGGTGTCTACCATGGCATCAATCCCGTTGCAGCGCTCATTCTTGAGGACTTTGACCGAGCGGCGCCCGACGGCACCGGTTCCGCGAAGGTAGGTGGCAACTACGCCCCCGTACTCCGCTTCAGCCAGCGAGCATATGGAGAAGGCTTCGGCATTACTCTGCACCTCGACAGCAAGACACGCACGGAAATCGATGAGTTTTCCACCTCCGCTTTCATTGGCGTCAAAGGCAATCCTGAGACGGGCTGCACATTGGTAGTACCGGACAGCAAGAACGTCATCAAGTCTGTGACGGGCGACAGTGTGTGTCAGATCGCTCAGTCATGGGGTTGGAAAGTGGAGAAGCGGCCGATCAAGTACGAGGAGTTGCCAGAATTTGACGAGGTGATTGCAGCTGGAACCGCGGCGGCCTTGGTGCCGATCAAGAGTATCACGATGAGAAGTCGAAACGACAAGTTCGAGTATCACAAGGGGAGGAAAGAAGATGAGCCCGGTCCAGCGATCGTGAAATTGTTGGCGCAGCTGAAGGGTATCCAGCTTGGCAAGGTGAAGGACCAGTGGGGTTGGAACGAGCCGGTGACGAAGTATGAGGCGGGTAAGGATTATGAGGTGGACGCTGTGAAGGATGGGGTGCCTAATGGGCATGTGCCTAATCAGGTGCCGTGACCCCTCCGAAAGGTCTGAGTCGATAGCCTCTACCAGTACTGACAAGAACAACCTGGGATCCAGCGCACAGCATGGAGTAGTCGACGAACAAGTGTACTCGTTGGCAGAATAGGATTAAGACGCCTACATCCTTACACGGTCCGTAAGATCGACACCATCGATATCCCAGTAAGAAGGGCGCAATCGTAGTGTTTAGTAGCATGCGAGAACCACACTCGGTAGTGGACCAGAAAATTGTATCTCTGGTAAGTCACAGGTACTTACCGGCGTGCAGCCACGGCATTGTCCTTCGATGCTTGGTTGTTCGCAGGCTCTGTAGGCATGATCTGCGTCGCCTGCAACAGCTTGCCTGTCAGTCCGCGCATATTAAGCTGTATAATGACTGTGACTATACCGCAGCTGGTAAGCCTGCAGTACGCGGGGACCACTCGGGTTCTACGGTACCTCATACTTCTCGGAGCCTGCAACCCTGGAAAGTAGGAGTCGCCGAACTCCGCGGACAACGATGTATAGACACTCGGAGGACTGTCCGCCATCAATCTCGCCAAGCCTCGCTTACAGTATACTAAGATGCGGAGACTTCACCGTAGCCTCAACACGGTTCCCTTTCGCGTCCTCTACCATTCCGGCATGCCGATGCGATTGCCTCGGCGGATGTCACTATTTCAGTCTCATCTCCATCTTCTAGGTGTCCCTCTAACGTCTTTGAAACAATCTGCAAACGCAAGTCCGGTACTCTAGTAGCCTGTGGCTTGCAGCTTGACGCCATCAGCCAGGTTGTGTCTGACGCACTACGGAACCCTCTTGGGACCACAGCCGACCATTGGAAAGTACCGACTGACAGACAATCTACCGTGGACCGGCACACATGTCCGCGTTTCGAGCAACACTTCACTACCTGTGTTGGGCCCCTGCAAATCCCATCGTTTCAGATATGCTACGCTTTGACCTTCCGTGGGCATGATCTGTGCAACCCCGTTGCCAGGCTCTCTCAAGCCTTGAGAGCTCCCAAAGAACATATCCTACTACTCAGCTCACACCAGCAACGTATCCGTGGACCACTACAGCGCCCATGTCGAGAGATGTTACCCCTACCGCTTTTGCGTCGACGATAATAAGCCTGGCAGTCCGGCAGCCCGGCATTACACTGCCATTTTCAAGAAGCAAGATGCCTGCCACAGGTGCCATACGTTCTGACAATGATGCCGATCAAGACAGCGTAAACTCGGTGACCAGGCGTCTTCACAGCTTGGCACCGACTTTCGAACGTGGTTTTCAAGACAAGCAGACCCAAGTAGCTTTTCCTCCTCTACCACCAACTCCGGGATGGCTTATGCGGGCTACGATGCTTACACGTATTTGGCCATGCAGCCGGCCTTGCAAGATACATTGTCATTTGCGCAGCATCTCACGCTACCGGGGCTGCAGGAGGTCTGAGATCGACCATAGCTGTTGGAGACGCCACAACCTATCCCCATTCTGTGACCTATGTGTGTAATTCTCGGCTGCTCACGCGAGGCTGTCGTTCCACATCGCTATTGGGCCGCTGCCGTACTTAAGACACCCATATCTCCCAAGGCAGGTCCCGTATTGTCGTGAAACCCCAGAAGAAAGTCCGGAGCCAGAACTTCCATGAAGGCGAACAGTCTCGCTAACGATGCCTCTGTGCGTAGTGAATATGGCTGGGCAGTTGCTATTCAGGCATTTGAGCTGCCTACCTGCGCGCACTTAGTCCCGAACATGCTTGGCAAACTAGGCCCCTTCTGCCTCAACGAAGGGTGCCATCAACGTGTGGAGTCACTACGCTCAAGCGAGACCATCACATCTTCAGTGTCAATGATGTCGTAGCAGACAGAATTGGTGGATTCTGCGATGTGGTGGATCATGATGGAGTGACCCACAATGTCTAGAGGTCTGATACAAGAAAGACTTGACCAACCAAACCGCGTCACTTGCTGCCGTATATCTTCGCAAAGTTGCACGTCGTTGGAGGTTTGCTGCGTGCTTTTGCTGCATCGTATATTGTGGTATGACGCAGCGGCGCGACCGTTTCAGAGTGTATATTCCTATTCAAGCTAATGCGAAGCCTGGTTCCTGACCTCTGAAAGAAAGCACAGTGTGGGCCGTAAATCGATAGCGGATACAACCAATGGTAGTGTATTTGCTCGTTTCATCGTGTGGTGCGAGATCAAATACTGCTGAAGAGCTTGCGCACTGATGCAGTATCACTAAATAAAATAGTACCAGAGCTGCCCACCAGTAAACTTCTACATTGTGCAACTCATTCCCATATGACCTTGTACGGTGCAGAAGCCGGCATGTGCTGATTCTCCCAATGCGAAAGCTCCCTGCCCTACGGAATGTTTTCGCAAAGGGTATCATGCCGCCTGTCTTGGTGGTTCCACAAACAGAGCAAGAGACTGGCGGTGATTGAAGAGTCAGCGGACGAAATCGCCTGGTAGGAGTCACCCTTGTTGGATGATCTCTGGGGCACGTTACTGGCGTGCATCCTTTGACACAATGTGCAGGTGTCGACAAGGTCTGTCGAAGCAAAGAGGACCGCCTAAATGAACCGTTTGGCGGCTTCAGACTGCTTGCATCTGGACTCGCTCTTGAATCGGCAGCACTAGTAGGGTCCGGACAGCTCTGAAAAGCATCGAGGTTGCAATAGGTCAATCTTCGACCCGGGACAGAGAACAGCCACGGACACGCGTAATGGCTTCTGAATGGCCTGGTCGCTTGGCGCAGGTGGAGTGACAACTGACGAGCCCAACGCGCACCTCTTCGCCAACTTGACAGCTGCGACTTCGTCTGGGCGTCCGAACAAGTAACTTCTTTGCTTTCTGGGTATCTGATGCAAGACTAGCGAGACATTACTTGTTTATAATAAGCAGTGGCCAGCGCCCTTACTACCCGACTCCGGATGCATCGCATACCGTGTGTTATCGCGTTCCTCCTTCCGACGGGCGACAGTCGAGCGCACCATCTCATGCAGTCCGTGCCAAGGGCAAGCTTGCGTCGGCACAGCTACGAGAACGGCTTCGGCATATCACGCTGTCGCGGCGAACGCCGGCAGACAGCTCGACCCTCATGTTATTCTTGCAAGACGCCGCATGTGAAACGTTGAAGACCCGGCCGTGGGTGGACGGCTGACGTTGGGAAAGCTTGCTTGTCAAAGTACAGGTGCGTCCCAACGATGTGTGTCGCGTTCGCGTCGATCCAAAGGAGGATCCGTTCCAGCAGACCGTCGAGACCAAGAGCAGGTAAACCTCCACGCAGACTGACAAGACGTAGTAGACCCGTCATGTGCGTGTTGAATATGGCACGGTCACCAAAGAGCGCTTCATAGCACGCCATCTTCGCGACAGCCGCTATGAGTTGATCGCTCCTTGCTCGTAAAGGATCCTCGAGCGCGCGATTGATTTCTCGGATGGCCATTCCGCGTAATTGCAGAAGGTCAATCGTCAATGCTCGTGGCTCGCAAATCCGGCTGTAATGCGAAGCCGCCATCAGCATCACGGCGTGAAGAGGCGCCGGATCTGTCATGACGAATGGGAAGAAACGGGTTCGCAACAGCCCTGCCGCCTCCGAATCCTCCAGATCGGGAATGTCGATCGATACGATGGAAAGATAGTAGTCCTGCAAAGAGTCAATTCCACGTACGCCTCGGGTCAAACTTCACGACGGCACGCACCATCACGCGCGGAACGGAGGGAAGCCATTCCTCGGGATACACTTCTGAGGGCTCGATGCGTCGTTCGAAGGGATCCGTTGGAGACGTTGTAGGAGACGGAGAGGCAGATGACGCCTCTGGGCTGCTCGCCAGCGGCGGCCGAGTAGCTGTCGGTGAGGGTAGCTCCAGTATAGTTGGTCTCTGAAGAGGAAATATCTCCGCGTGTGCACGCTGTAGAGGTGGAGCATCGGTTTCGGTCGACGGGCCTTGATAACTACGCGCCCGTCGTTCTTGCTGAAGCCTCTGTTCACGTTGGTGCTGCTGTCGGGTGACATGACTGCGGACAGTCCTACGAGCACGCGATGCTTTGGCATCCGATGGGTGACTGAAATTCAAGAATTGAAAGTCGATCTGATTCCGGGTTGGCTCTCCAGGCGTTGAAGGTTTACTGCCTGCCGAAAAGGTAGTCTGGTCAGTCATCTGTGCATGAGACAGAGTTAAGCTGTCTGACGTACCGCTACTCGTCTCGGACCGGCTAAGTGCGGGCGTTGCAGCTCGGCTCCCTGATGGTTGACCCTTTGACACCTCCGCAACCCGTCGAGTCGCCATTGCTTTGTCGACAGACTATTAAACAGCCCATAATAAGGCGGCCATGTTTTCGAGTCAGTCCAACGGAGGCGAACGATAACGACGGATATATAGATGTTGACAACGCTCGATCGTCAGGGGAGGCTCTGGGTTCTCGTCGCTGCTGTCACTGCATAGACATAGCCGTACAGTGGGTAATAATGGCTGAGAGACCTTGTGAGAGGTACACTATTGGAAGCGTATGGTGGCAAGCCATCTGGTGCCAATGCAGGCCATCAGGCACCGCGTATGATCAGGACCGCAACGACTCGGTGGCTCACAAGCGCACATTGGGCCGGCGAAGGCGTCGGCAGCATACAGAGGGGCATCCCAATGGCTGCGGGACTCGAGTCCCATCTCAGACCTCGATGCTATTTCGCCCTCGGCACTCACTCATTGGCCTTTTGGTGGCCTAGTGTGATGTCGCCATGAGTGTAAATACTGCGATAGCGCAGCTGCCGTTATGCTTGTTGCGCCTCAGCCGCAGGTGTAGAGCGCCGAGAAGGGCAAGTATCAGCATAGTTACCGTAGCGTCAGTGTGGCGCATCCGTGATGAACGCGCAGGTAGCGTGCAGCGATTGGCCGGCTGGCAAATTCAATGTCTCTGTCCAGTCCTTGCAGAGCTGGATGTATGTCCGATTTGGATGGCCCATGAACGCCTCAATGCACGGAAAAGGTGCCGTGGCTCGCTAATGATGGCAACATTGGGTGTTAGTTCAGATCGCGATCTCGGAACCCTTGCTTCGTGATACGTTCATGCAATGCAGGCCGCCCGTGTACCTGGACAAACGACGACAGATCACCCACCTTGTAGCCATCCCTGAACGGCTATGCGAACAGCCGACGTCTTGCTGTATGTGCAATTGCTGTAGGTGAATGGTCGCTTCGCTCATGTTCGTAGCGTGTCTCTTCAGCCATCAAGATTCGTGTCAGTAGACTTCGTCCTAAACTGCCTATGCACTGCGACATCCACTTGTAGTTTAGTAGTCTAGGCAGAGGGGCGTCCTTCGCGGCCGACCAATGGCAACTGCTCGCCTACATGTAGAGCCTGTGTGGCGCAGGACGGAGAATTCAGCAAAGCCACCAAAGGCAAATGGCGAAGGACTACGGAGTTGATTGCGTCGCCTACACGACGTTGTTGACGCGGTCGAAATCACCGCAGCTTTTGGCGAGAAGACCGATGGCGCTTCACCCCAAAGTCCGGCAAACTGCAAGTCATGCTGGTGAAACATCCCGGCCCCATGGTTCGGGTTCGGGCTCAGCGCCTCCCGGGACCTTTTGACAGCGCCTTCCCGCCGGCTTCCGACCGCAGCATGATCACGCCAGCAATGTAAACGCAGCCAAAGCCCCTCATGGTACGCAGTCGTCGCCATTGCCCGCATAAGATAGACTCTGGCATGAACACAAATACATGCCCTATGTGGCGGCGGTCTAGACTGTAACCCTGCAGATACTGCGGCGATGTCAGCTGAAGCCTCTAAGCAAGCCTCCACTGGGATGGCGTCGCAGTCGCACAAGGGACGCCGGCATAGCGAGAAGAAGAAGTCTGATCCGTTCCTCGAGATACCAGATGAAATTCCGAAGTTGCCTAACCAGCCACTTCCGGATGAGAGGGATAAGGGCCGGGCGGGCAACGCGCAGCAGTCGCTTCTCGCCGATGTACGTTGGCCTGGCGTCGAGTCATATATGCCGCTTACAACGCTCGCTTGACTGACGGTCCGGTCTTCACACACAGGTTATACTGACACCTCTGAATATGATCGCATTGCTGCTTTCGCTACTTTTGGCAGACGAAAAGGCGCGCCAGTGGCGTCTGTCACAGCGTTCGTCGGGTATGAACACTCCGCACTGGTCAGTGTTCTCGTCAGCCAGGTCTCCATATGAGCAGCCGAGCGAGCTCAATCGAGACTCTGGGACCTGGTACTATCGCAAGACACACCGCGCAGTCGCTAAGCTTGAACTCGCGGACGCGCTAGATATGCGCGGAAGGGTGTTCGTCGCTCTATTGGCGTGGTCGGCTATCATGCTGTGCGCTGTCGTTTACACATTGAGGCAACTGTATAACTGGGCAACGCTGTAGCACGGTGGCACACACGGTGGCTGTTTCTCATCTTATTCACCGCTTTACAGTCTATGCAGGAAAGGTTGAGAGGCTTGTGTGTGGTCGAACTAGCGTCACAGATGCCGTAATGCTTCAATATGATTCAAATGCGTTGCTCAAGAAGGTACGTCTGCGAGCAATGGACAGAAGTTCCGAGTACGGAAAGTTTGCGAACTAGTGGACATGACCTTCATGTTCAATACCCCGTCACTACGGTGACCGCTGGATCATGCTCGTGTTGCAGATAGCTACGCGGGTGGATGATGCTTGAAGAGATGCGAAAGTGCTTGCCGACGCTTCTGGAGATGTGTCAAGCGATCCGTGTCTGATTACGACGTGAACAATGTTCGACTGCGTATCTCAATCCGTCGCGATATCAGTCCTCCATGCGCCGAAACTCCGTACGCTGCATGCGACTCGTGGCGTCGTAGCAATCCGCCTGAGCTCCATTGTTTCCCTAGTAGCGCCTGAAAGATTGCCGTTTATCTTAGCCTCCTTGCCTCACGCTCAGACTCCAGCAAGCACAGAATGTCATCTTCGCGAACTGCGACGCCCTGTTAGTATTCAAGTCGCGGAACCTATTGCGGTGCGCTCGAGCGTACCTGGGCCTTTGACGTTGCGGATAATGCTGCGGGTCGTATCGTCCATGAACTCCACGCGAACCTGGGTCACACCACCACGAGAGCCTATAACATGTCAGACTGCCCTCCTCCATCTGCTGCTACCACGAGCTGAACGAACCAGTGCGACCGAGCACTCGGGTGACCTTGACGAGCTTAACGGGGACCCTGGCGATTCATTAGCCTCATGTATCTCAGAGAGCGTGTGCATCACTCACTTGGCCGACTCCATGTTGACAGGTGATTAAGTAGTCAGAGGATGCGTATCTGCTACCTGACTGGTGTTTTTGGCGTGGTGTTCAAATTGGTCGCTGATGCAGTGAAAAAAGCGGGTGCGGCAATCTCGAACTCTTGGCGAAAGCGCCGGCAACTTCCGCCACGAGAGACCGTTTTGAACGTCACGTGCCATCGCCGAATGTATACTGAAGCAAGGGTTGTTCATACTATGGCTGGAGTGTAGTACCGCGTACGACAGGATTACAACGATTTCGTTGAGGCGCTCAGCTAAGGTTTACATCGTACCGATGCCCCATCCAGGTCCCCAGTTGCAGCATGCGAGCGAGCAAGCACAACTTGACCGAAGCCCTTCAACGGGCCACGATAGCCGCTACGCGCAGTAGTATTGGAAGGCATGTCATCTTCACTCCATGGTCCGACGCCTCCGTCCAGCATCCTTCAGGACCCAAGAATGGCATGTCCATGGTTTGAGGCAGTTCGACGCAGCAGTGCATCTGTCACGAGCTGACAGTTTGAAGCGATGGCCAGCGTGGTTGTAGTGTTTGGCGGTGAGCGTTCGAGTGCAAGGGTGTCGCAGATTGCGTAGTAGCAGTGGTGTCGAACGGCAGGTGGGTTTGACGATACGCGAGCGCTTCTTTGGCGCGCCGAAGAGCAATAAACCAGTAGACGACAAGCAATTTCTGTCGGAGTTCGTCGGATTGAACGACTTCATGCCCGTTGGTATCGCCAACTTTACTGCCATGTCACAGGCCAGGGCCTTCCCAACAGCGTCCCTACCACTCGTCCCGCAATTTCATGATCTATCGGTGTGCGAAGCGCCGCGGTAGTGCCACTGTCAAGGAAGTTGCAGTTCTCAGTAATTCTCCACACCGCTCTCCAACCATTCAGCCAACATCATGATCTTGATGAGCAATTGCGTGGTGCGTCTAAAGCTTTTGCCGAATGCCGCACGACATAATTCAAACACTCGAAGTCGCTTGGCTCTGTCGCCTAGCCAGCGCATTGGCCTTGCGCCTCGACTTCTTGCTCAGCTTCTTGGACAAAACAACGTCTTCACGCTTGGCCCCAATTTCCTCCGTCTTTTTCGACTTCTCCGGTCTTTGTCTTAGAGTGGCTGCTTTAACATTAGCGTTGCCATCCAGATTAACAACGCATGCAGACTGTGCGAATGGCGCCGCCAGGCACTCAGCCCTTAACAGCAACGATTTCCGGACGGATTCGCGGTTCTTGACTTCCGGCTTGTGCTTCCGCTTGATCCTCTTCCGAGTCTCGACCAATTTGTGGTTGTCAACAGGTGTGGGCTCGCCAGTTGCAGCACGCTGACATTGAGGCTGCAAGGCAGCGGTGCCGTTTATGTCGTGCATGGCCGTATCTGCCATTGTCGCTTTATCGTCCTGCTTCGCCACAATAACTGGTGCGCCAGTTTCCGTGAAGTCGAGCTCGAAGTCCATCGCATTGTCAATAATGTCGGCATCCGCGTCGGCGTTGGCGACGGCAAGGCTGACCGTCTTCGTTCCGGTATTGATCATAGCGAATGTCTGCGGGGCCGATGGCCCGGATTGCTCAAGCTCAACTTCATCCGCACCATCCAATTCGAACGCCTTCGTTTGCGTGTTCATCACAGCGGGTATCAGCTCGCTCGAACATACAGGTGGCTCGGATTGCGCCTTTTGTTGCTCAAACTGCGGGTGAGCAGTATCGTCAGAGTTGTTCTCTAATAGGGCTGGAATGTGAGGTGACTGACCATGTGAAGTTGCCGGACGCGTACGTTGAGGGACTGTTTTGTGCGGGAGCTTTGACGCATTTTGCAACCGTGCTGCGCGGCGTGCCTGCAACGCTTCGGTTGCTGATGTTGCCGGTTGCGGGTTCGAAATTGGCGCTGCCTGTGACGTTCCCGTCTCCGAAGGCTCGGTCGGCGCGGTTCCGTTGGCGTTGCCAACGACCAACCGGCGATTGAACGCATGAGTGACATCGCGTTCAGTTGGGGCGTCTGCATCAAGGTTTGGTGGTGGCATCGGCTCAACTGAGCTTGATGACGATCGAGCGGCCTGCTGAAGGCGCCGCGCTTGTGAAACGACCTTTGATCTGGGCTGTCTGCTGTGCAAGGCGGGTGGATAATCAACGTCATGAGCTCTCAGAATTCCTGTGTCGTCTTTCGGATGCCGCGTGTGAGGATCATTGTGTAAACGTTGAGGCTGGCGTGTCAGCTGGCGCTGCGCTGCACGTGGAACATGATCTTGAGGCACTGCTACTACGTTGGCAGGTTGAGCAGCAGTAGGGAGTGCCGCGTGAGTACCTTGCTCGTCTTGCGGCCGTAACCCGCTTTGTCGCCGGATCTCGGCCTGCTCTCTTTCCCGCCGCTGAGTGCGAGCAGGGATTGCATTAGGTATGTCGTATAGTGACGGGCGGCGGGTTCGGGCGGGCCGACTGTTCGTTTGATGTCCACGCTGAGCATGCTGGTTAAGGAACCCCGGCTGGCTGGGATGAGCTTGCTGACTGGCGATAGCTTGCGGCTCTGTGACAGCATGCTGTGTCCGGTTTGCGTGGACTTCAGTGGTCAAGAAAGGCTGCGGCCGTGGTTGGGCTTGTTGATCTGCGGTACATCTGGCGGTCTCTTCCGGCTTTCGTCGCTCCTTCATTCGACAAGGTATTTCATCCGGAATCGACTCGTCATCGTCATCCGAATGTGGGATTACATGCGGTGAAGAATTTGCCAAAGCTAGCAGCCTGCGCCGCACATCCGATGATGGGATATCCAGCTTTGACTCTGCCTCGAGGTCATCGCCATCTTCGTCAATTTCGGCGACCACCGGAATGTTTGTGTCCTTCAGAAGAGATACGTGAGTTGGCGCATCCGGTTCATCATCTTCTGATTTCTCGCCAGCAATGTGAACTTTAGAATTTGCAACGACCGGGTCGTCTATCATCTCCATGGCGTAGTCCGCATCAGTCATAAGAGGACGACGGTGTGTCATGTCCACCGTATCAAGATGAGTGGCAAGCAGCTCCTCCGTAGTTCCCGACGCAGATTCGTCCTGCCGTTCAACCGCGCTTTCGAAGGTCCTCGGAGATGAGGGGAGCTTGGTCTGGCTGTTTCGGGTGATAGCGGTGATGGTGAATGGTCGCGGAGCTGGTACGGCGCCCATCTGAAGCAGCACCTCTCGCAAGCCCTCGATCTCCTTACCAAGGCGCGCCAGTCGCTTCGTGGCATCAGGCGGATCTCTCTGCTGTACGTTGAGATAGTCTCGCTTCGTCCTGTTGAACTCGTAACGAAGTTCTTCACTCACGATATCGCGCGACTCCTCATGGACCCTCTTACGAATCTCATCGTTGGTCATACCAGCGTGGACCCAGTCGGCTCGCCGAATAGCGCCGGGCACGGGTCTTGCTGGGCGCTGATGCGGAGTGCTATCCTGCAGCTGCATGGCGAGCTGGCGCTCAAGCTCGGGCATATCGTGTGTGGCAAAATATTCGCGGTCTTCGTCGTTCATGCGGTGTCCGTTGGCAACGGTTGGATAGTCGTCAAAGTCCACGTCACTGACCAAGATTGGCACATGTGGCGCGGGTAAAGTGGTGTCTTGCCGGTATTGAACCGCTGCTTCAGAGTCCGTTGCATGTTCGTATGCGATCTTATCGTCACACGGATATGTATCGGCGTTCAGGACAGCATCCTCCTGCGTTTCCGGAATGACCTTCGCATCACCATAGGCCATGGCTCTTCCCGGCTGCGCGCCTGCCTTGACCTGCTCCGATGCGCTCTCAGTGGCATTGCGCTCTGCATCTGGAATTACTTCCTTGGTTTGCGCGAGCTCGCGTTTGTTGCGGGTACCATCGCTCTTCGTGCCCGGCGTAGAAAGGCTAAGGATTTCGAGCGAAGCTTCGCTACGGCGGGCACCCCGGCGACCGTCAGACTCGCTGCGCAAAGTGCGTGTACGCCCACCAGCCGTGACTTGCTGGTCACGAACGCTGCGGCTTGAGCTTGGCCGTGCAGCTTGGTCAGTACCTTGCGCGCTGCGAGCGCCCTGGCTCGATCTTGGCCTTGCACCCTGGTCACGTCCGATGTGGTCGGTAATGGAAGACTGCCTGCCAGTTGTGTTTGACATCCTCTGAGGGTCTTGCAGTGACGCAAGTACTGCAGCTTGATTAGTGCGTGAGACAGTAAGCGAAGCTGCACTACGGACGCGCTTGTGTTGGCTTTTCGGCGTCTGCCTCGGTTGATTTGGCTCAGCTTGCTGGCTGGGCTGCTGCATTTTCGCCATGAGTGGGATGGCGTTGCTCACGGACGCTCCTGCCTGGTGCGCGGGTTGCTCCATCAGCGGCTCTTCTGCGGTGATTGCGGGCTCATTTTCACTAGGCGCCGACTGGGCCGTGGCATGGACACGCTGTGTGAGCTCCCCAGCTGTGACCACCGCATTCTCGACAACCGTATTGGTAGCTGCAGTTGCTGCGTCCGTGGCACCCTCTCGCGGGTGCGATTTATTGGGCTTTTGAGACGCGGTTGACGTCCCACTGCTGAGCGGCAGAGTAATGACGTTGGCGTAAAAGTCTGGCGGCTCAACGAAGTCCGGTCTAAGCCATTCTGGGCGGTTCGTCTTAATCCAGTCCTTCTTGTTACGGGCGCCACTCTCGGTACGCGGGATGCTGTACTTGCTCAGAATTTCCTTCGTTTTTAAGCTTTCCCGTATACCTTTCGCTAGCTTTTTGATATCATTCATAGTCCAATCTCCGTTGAGCGCACGCTTGTCATAACCCACGGTAGACTTGACACTTCTAACGCCGGATGAAGTTGCACGATCTGACGGCTGAGATGACCTGCTCTTCGCGCGCTTTGCTTGCTGCTGCTTTGCTGGCTGCTGCTTGGGTGGCACGCGGTTGAGCGGAGAACTCCGCTGCGTTGGGCCAGACTGTGAGCTGCGCATCAGTTCAAATGCGTTGGAGCGGCATGATATTGGCCGTCGTGGAGGCTCATCATCGTCGTGGTCGTCGTATCCCCGCAGTCCACTATGTGGACGGCCGTTGACGTTCATGGCGTCGTCGTCCAGCTCAACAGGGTCATCGAATTCCTTCTCACACTCCTCAATCTCGTCAAACCCGCTCTCAGTGAGTAGCTGCTCGTCCACAAGATGTTGCAAGTCCGCAGTCCTTTCACGTTGATTCTGGGCTTGCAGAGAAGGGCGTGGACGCTGTGCTGATGTGTGACTTTGCTGTGTTGTTGACGAGTGTCGCCGGCTATGCGCGGCATCTTCAGCGAACAAGGTCAGAGACTTCTGACGCGGTCGCTGTGCGGAAGTTGGCACCTCGTCGTCGGGCGACACAGGTGTTGGAATCAGCGTATTGCCACGTCGAGACTGCGAGTTTTCAGAGGGGCGAGGACTGCGAGCCAGAAGCTCCGTGCGTGCACGAGCACCATTCGCCGCCGGTAGTGCTGGAACGCGGAAGCCATCCGCATCAAGCCGGCCAGTGTGTATGCGGCCGCTGCCATGACTTTCAGGCCGCTGGTCGCGCGACTCGAGTGGTCGGTCAGAGTCGGCAGGGGCGACTTGCCTGTCCACGGAAAAGGAATTGGACTCTTTAAAGCGCTTCCACTCGCGCTCCTCGGCCAGCGAGATCTGGTCCAGGGTTCGTTTCGGTCCACGCCATGTTGAGGTCGGTGGCAGCGTCGCATCTCTATCAGCGCGGCTCGTATGGATGGTGATTGTGCGTCGCTTGTCCTCTTCAGCCGCGGTTAACCTGACGCCTTCTCTGCCCTCCAAGCTCGCCTTGATGTAATCGCCAATTTTAAACTTCGAAGCAGCGAGGTAACGTCCGGACTGGGTAATGGCGCTTATGTAGGCGAATTGCGTTGGGAAGCCGTAGTCGGACGCCAGCGTCGTCCAGGCCTCCTCGACAATGTCCTTCACAGTATCGTCCGGGTTAGCGAGCCAATCGAATTCCAACTGGATATCGTCACGCTTGAGCTCTTGTCCCTGGCCGTATGCGGACGGCACGTGAGGCTTTTGTATCTTGCCAACCTGTATGATCACCTTCACCAACGCCATGGCGGTTGGCCGCCAACGCGTGGTTTGACGCCCAGTACTTTGTGCCAATTTCGTGTTGACTAACGGGGTATACTTGCCATGCTGGCTGGAGTGGTCACAATGCGCGAAGAGTAAGGACAGGTGAAGGTCTAGTAAATGGATATGTAAATGAGTGTGAGGTGAACTGAATGGGAGCTTGTGTGAAGCTCCAGAGCTACACACGAAAGCGGCACTGCCCGCAGCGTTGCAACGCTTAGCCTATCATAGCTCGGCAAAATCCGTCCAAGCTAAAGAACGACGAACGACATTTGGCGGGTACCAGCCGTGACTCCTACGCAGCGCGAGCACGGGCGGATATAATAAGGAGTTGCACCGGAGACGCGATGAGCGGCACCTGGGTAGGATAAGGATGGCAAGAATGCTGCTCAATGTGTCATGTACAACCCAATGGAGGCTTGCTCAAGCATGCCAATAGTCCACACCGAGGCCGTCTGGCTAATTGAAGACGACTAAAGGTACGCCCATGCACGGAGTACATCTGCACGCGGTGTTGCAAGTTAGTTAGCTTCCCGAGCTTGCATACGCTGTTATCTAAACACCCATTTATCGCGTAAATGCTGCAAGCCTGTCGATTACGCTTGACATGCCCACTGTGTCGCTTGTCGGGTTCTCATTCTCAAAGCTGGCGGTCAGACAACCGATCCGTTTCCATCCGATCCAATCTATCTTAGCAGACGAGCTCATGCCGTCACCTATACTGCTGCCGTGTCGGTCGTGGAGCGTAGCGACCATCTCTCTCATTCTGTTGTGCAGCTCTCATGGCTGCCTCAGCGGCCAAGCAGTAGCTGCATTTCGCATGGTAGAATATAGGACCCTCCATCCTGCCGCAGCATCGACCCATTCGCTGGCCTTGCTCACAGAGAAACTGGAGCTCGGGGAATCGCCTTTGACTAAGCGCGCAGTTGCAACTGTACTGATGCCAGGTGCCAGTGCACATCGTCCTGAGACTAATTGCTGAGATCACTCTGGTTGTGATAGCGTAACCGTTGTCGTGGATGGCGGATGGTTGAATGTGCTTGATATATCAACGAGGCCCTGGGCTCCGGTGGAAGGTGGTGGTGTTCAGTGCACTGGTATCAACGGTCGATTGTGGTGGCAATGCTGCAAACGGTTTGATGTCAATTGTGTACTGTGATCGCTGAGAATTCGAAATGATTCGTGTTTGCTACGGTTCTCGTTGCGAGCACTCACCGCGGCGGAGGCTGTTTGTACTACATGAGGAAATGCGCCTTGATCACTGCTGGTTGCGGATAGCGTAGGTGTAATGGCAATGACGTTGACTGTCCAGCCCGAGCATCGCAACGGACTGTCAGTGAAGCATGGAGCACGGTAGCATGCCGATGGGAAAATCCACGGTATCGTTGGCTTGCAGACTCATTACTCAACAATCACTGTGAAGGTCCTACAGCCTCGACATCCTTCCCCCAAGCACGGGGTCATGAGGCAGTCAATCAACCACAATCTTACTTTCGAGCTCGCCGTAGTGCTCAAAGAAGCTGTCGAACAAGTTGACACCGTGCTCGACATCATAGCAGCCGCTAGTCTCCCGAATCGAGTGCATGGCCAGCTGCGGATTACCAACGTCAATGGTGCGCACACCCAAGCTTGCGCTCAGCATTGGACCGATCGTACTGCCACACGGACTGTCATTCCTGACCACGAACTGCTGAAGCGGCACGCCCTTGCCAGCCGTACTGCCAGGCAGTCGGAATGACGCCGGTTTGGCTCGGCGTGCACATTCCTCGAGCAGAACAATGCCGGGCGAATTTGTGGCGTAGCGCACGTTGGCGTTGATTTTGAGGACGGTGCCAGCGTTCATGTGCGGCTTGTGCTCGGATTCGTACTTGGCGGCGTAGTTCGGATTGACGCTGTGAGCCATGTCGGCGCTGACAAGGAAAGATGTGGCTAATGTCTGCTCGTAGGCTGTGCTGCTCTCTTCGGATGTACCGTTTGTGATTTTGTCGTATGATTTGTCGCTGTCGGCCGAAGAGGGCGTAGAAGGCAGGCACGACAGCCTCCGGAGTACAGCAGGCAGCATGTTGCTGTCGGCGCCTTGGGCAGAGGTGGAGCCGATCTCTTCGTGGTCAAAGCAGGCTATGAGGCGGATGGTGGAGTCTTCACGCAGAGCTGAAGGTGAGGACACGGATTGGATCAAGCCTTCCACGGCGCAGTAAGTCATGCCTAGGTTGTCCAGTCGTGCAGAGTAGACGAACTCGTTGTTCAGGCCACCAATGCAGGAAGCTTGTGTATCGTAAAGTACGAGCTCGAAGTCGAGGATTTGCTGCGGGTTACAGCCTGCTTCTCCCGCAAGAAGCTCTACGAGGTATGGGTGGTGTCTCTGGGTAACGGTCTTCAGCGGAGTTGCCTGCTCGTCCTTCTCATCTTTGTCTTCCTTCTTTACGTCCTCGGGTGAAGTCCCGGTCCTGTTCAGCTCCGCAGACACCAGTCCAGTAATCGGGTACAGATTGGTCTCCTTGTTGAACTCAAACGGCACGCTGCCACCGAAATGCACAGCCAGGTTGGGTATCCTGCAGATTGGCCTGTTGATCCGTACCAGCTTCTGCTCGATCCCACCATCCTGGGCCTTAACCATCAGCCGGCCCGCCACTCCAAGGTCGCGATCGAACCAAGTATGCCACATTCCACCTCCATATGTCTCCACGCCGACCTGCAAGAAGCCGTCCGCTGTTCGCTTCGAGACAGGCTTGATTCGCAGGCATGGTGAGTCTGTGTGAGCGCCAACCATAGCGACCGGGTTGCCGGGCTTCCATTTCGAGCCGAGAGCAAAGGCGATAATGGTACTGGCATTACGGGTGAGGTAGTATTTGCCGCCGGGCTGTAGATGTGGTGTCCAGTTGTCTCGCTCCTGCGTGCTCATGCATCAGACCCGTAAGTGGTAAGGAAGCATGTCCAATGACGACCTGAAAGACACAGCCTCACCTTGATGGCTTGAAATCCGGCCTTCTCTAAACGAAGCTTGGCTGATCGGACGGCGTGGAATGCTACGGTTTGCTTAGCCAGCTTCAAATGTGTTGGGTCTTTGTCAAGAACATACGGGTTGGAGAAGCGTTCAAGAAGTCGACAAAGTCCTCAGCCCGCCTGAGGGAAGCTTTGCTCGCCATTGCGCTGTTGCTTCGGCGTTGACTCAAACAGGACGCGATACGTGACGCCGGCTGGGTACAGATATTCCTGATGCTCGACGTGAAGCTCAATGCGGTTCGCAAACAATCTTGGGTGTGCATGTAGAAGATGGTCCGGTCAATTGTGATCTGGAGTTTGGACCTTGCTCTCGTGCTACAAACCCCACACCTGCCGTATTAGGACGGGGCCTAAGCTTCGTTATAGAGGCAATCTCGAAAGGCATCATGATCAGCATCACAACCATCATCAACTTCCGGGAGCCAGCGATGTCCCGTCTCTTCTTATTCTTCCGTGGTGAGAGATTGAAGAACTCTGGCTCGCTCGCCCGCGATCTTTTGGCTTCCGAACGAACGTTCCTAGCATGGACTCGAACGGGGCTAGGATTCATTGCGCTCGGTGTCGCCTTAGAAAAGGTTGAGGCCTTTGCAGCCATTGCGCCAACGCTCCTTCACTTGGAAAACTCACGGACGAAACTCGCCGCGGGCGTGTTGGTTGGCACCGGCAGTCTGATAGTAGCACATGGTACGAGCAGGTACTTTGCCGTGCTCAGAGATTTACAGGGAGGCTTTTATAGACCGAACAGGATCGGCATCGTGGGCTTGGCGAGCGTGAGCATTGGCATAGCGTTCGCCGGAACAATGCTCCTGCTTGAGAACGAAGCCAGCCATCGTAGAAAGGCTCAGGACCGATCCACACCTACGCCTGATGCGGAGAGACAACAAGCGAAGCGGTGAGGGCATGCCAAATCTCGGATTCGCAATGCTCTTACCTACATATGACTTTGCGCGGCTCTGCTATTGACAGCCATTTGATGCCCGCCACACCCAGCTGCGAACCCGCCAATCTCCTCCGCAGAGACTCACGGCAAAGCACCTTCGGACGCGCCGCTCCAGCATTGCTGCCTACTTACTGCTCGGACGGTATATTTGCTACAGCTGTCGCGGACTCATAGTACCAGGGCCGTGCGCGCAGTGCTTCCGGCCAGATCCATTGTGGAACACCGCTCGCACTCAGAGCTACCGTTGGGATTGTTGTAGTAGTAATTGCCGTTGGTGTTCGAGTAGTGGTAAATGTTCTGGTTGCTCGCCGAGGAGCCGTAGGCAGGGACGCAGTACTTCTTACCGAGGAGGCCAGTTAGGGCTGTACACGAAAAGCATATCATGCGCCGCTTGCCAGCCAGTTTGTACCTTTGAACGCGTGGCTGTAGCCACCGCTGCCCGATGTTTTACCGGGAGAGCCAGATAACGGACCAGATGAGGAGCTGGAGGACTCGGTGGGCTACTCAATCGCTGACGCCGAAGCCAGGTGTACATTTCTGCGGTACTTAAATATGGTAAACTTCTGTTGCTGTGCGATCAGAGGCACTGTGCAATCTTGCGAGTTGAACGCGAACAGGGAGAAGGAGCGGGGATCAGATTTGAAGGAAATAGGAAGCCATGTGGGATTCGGTGAGACCAAGCTTCAGCTCCCCGCTATGAGGTGGTGTAGAGGCTGTGCGACAGCGGCGAAGGTTCATCAGCGTTGCTTTCGAAAACCCCCCATAGAACTGCTCGGATCTAAGCGAGCCGAAATTGAAGCTCGCTGGTGAATCAATGTTGCCTCAGAGACATGGAAGTGTAGTGACGAATGGACGGCTTGGGCTAAAAGGCATTTCAAGATGACCACGTAGTGTCAGACAATGAGCCGTATACCAGGTTAGTTATCGCCAGGAACATGATTTTCGAAGGCGGGACATGATCGCGAGTCGCGAAAATGCGAGAAGAGGCTGCAACACCAAGATCGGGAAACGCTTGACGCAGCCATACGATCGGGGAGATGGCGAGCGACAAGACATGCCCAGCCTTGAGGTAGATAGCTCGAGTACGTTTCACATTCACAGGTATGAAAGGGTACCCAGCGGCAGAGGCAGTGCCGGAGTAAGCGTACGAAGCCTCCTACTGCCCTGGATGACATCCATGAGGTCTGTCTATAACATTCCCATGATAATGTCACCAGGTTCACCGCAGAGAAGACCGAGTTGCGCGGCCCCATGGTGCGAAGTTTAATGCCGGCAAAGTCTCTAACCACTAGCTTCCGCTCAGCGGCGCGATGGCGATCGGCGTGACGATCTAGGCTAGTCCAGACTCTGCGAGCCAAAGTTTCTGCACTCCACATCTCCGTCCTAACACGAGATCGGTGTGACCCATAGCACATGAATCGCGCGTAGTGCACGATCAACGTCCTACATTTGGAGAGCTATGCTTGCTCGGCTAGAAGATTTGGAAGCAAGCTCGAATAGATGATCAGCAACCTTTCAATGCCTCCACAAAGGTAAGCGTTCGTCCCTTCAGTTCCTTGCAGCTCCGTACCCACGAGTGAGCAACCTTCTAGCCATTCTGGTGATATTGTGGCTTGACGGCGCGTTATGCATTACAGTGAGTGCTAGAGGCTATTCGTAGTCATGGGCCTGCCAACAGGATTCAGCTAACATGGCGGGCTAGTCCGCTTCCTCAGGACGCCCAAGGTGCATGTGGAGAAAAGCACCGTCCTTCTAAAAGCCGTCATTACCGTGACCACAGACCTGGGCGAGACTTTCTACCCGGAGGATCTTGATCTGGTGGCTACGCTCCGATCCAGCGACGAGGATGGCGACATCTTCTTGCGTCGGAAGCTACAGTACCCTGCCGGAGCCCGAAGCCTACCAGTCGTATTCGATCTAAGTCGACAGGATGTGGAGTGGCCAGCATGCGTGCATGTCGCAGCTAGGAACGCTTGTGCCGTCAGGCCTCATGGTTTCCTACCGGCCATTGTGGACATCTGGAGCGGGCCGTTGAATGCAGTCAAGGGTCGTTTCGATAGTGGTCGACGAGTGGAAAGACGGTTTACCAGCTCGTCAGAACGGACCGTGAGCCTACTCGAGGACGCCGGCGACAGCATTGCAAGGCATCTCTGGGATGGCAGCCAAGCGCTATCGCAACACATCGACCAGATGATCTCGGTGCAGACTTCGGCGAGTCCGTTACCGCTGCTGGAGTACGTCCTTGTTTCTGCAACGTATAGGAAACTCAATGCCATTGAGCTGGGGTGCGGGTGTGGATCGGTGGGCATCAGTCTCGCCCAGAGCATACCGGGTTGCAATGTCATCCTTACCGACCTGCCTGAAGTCACCGAGCTTGTCCAGGCTAATATCCAGCGCATGAAGCCTGCAATGTCGTCTCGAGTTCGCTTTCAGCCACTGGATTGGGAGCGTCCCCTCCCGGAGACGATACAAGACCGCAAGAACGACCTAGTCATCGTTTCGGAATGCACATACAACAGTGACACCTTGCAACCATTGGTCAGCACGCTGCAAGCTCTAACTGTGCGTTCACCGAAGGCTGTCATTGTGGTCTCGACGAAGACTAGGCATGAGAGCGAAGCAGCCTTCTTCGACCTGATGCGGAATGCAGGGTTGGTCGAAGATGGTAGTACACGATTATCGCTGCCTGGCTTGCCCGGAAATGGCTACGCAGACTGGGCCACTGATGTAGGGTTGCACGTGTTCCACGGACGAGAACATCGATTGAGCTTGAGTCCCAGAGAGCGGAGCGAAGAAGACGTGCCAAAGGCGCAGGTTACAAGAAGGCCGAAGTCTCGCTGAAAGGGCGGTAACCAGCGTATCGAAGTTAACGTCTTGGAGCTGTACAATACCAAGATTGCATCACGGCCGAGCATCTCAGATGAATGTTACGGTAAAGCGTATTGGCCTGCGACTTTGTAATTATTATAAGCGAGCCCTCTCCTCCGACATGCTGACGACAGGGCGCGGGGCAGGTCATGTTCCGGTGGCAACGTCGGTGTTGCTCTAGCATATGCCTTCCCAACCCTCTCGGGCAGATGCTGCTACACCTTTGCAGAACTCGCCGATGCCACCAAAGCCTTGCAGTGCCAGGGACATCTGAGCATCACCTTGGAACCGGTCGACCACCACATCCGGGAAGATGAGAGTCTGTTGCTGCTTCGCGTGGCCATGTAGAGACGCCAAGAGCTGCTTGACGTGGTCTCGCAGCGAGCGTAAAGATGTCATGACCGGTCCTGAAATGCGGTCATTGTTCCGAACGTCGCAGGCGGAAAACACAGCATAGCATGCGTCGGCTGCCGTGTAGCAGTCGAACAGTCTGTCGGTCACTTGATCGGGCGTCGAGAGCATCATTTCGACGTTGATCGCTTCTACTGCGGCACGTACTGACTCAACGGCGTTTGCGAGATGATCGCCGTCAAACTCGGTCATGTTCATAGAGTGCAGCATGAGAGCGACCGTTAATGCTCTGCATGCTGCTTCGCCTGCGAGGAACTCCGCTGAAGTGAGGCCAAATCTGGACGCTGCGCTCTCCGTCGATGGGACGTCCTCCACACTGATACTCTTCTTAAGCGCTTCGATCACTGATAACAGCTGCTCAGCATCCTGCACGAGCGGTGGCGCGTCCACACCGAGGCACCACGCAGCATCAGCAGCGAGGCCGTAGAGCAGCCAAGCCGTGCCCGGCAGAGTGCCGCCTCGGGCATGTAACGCTCGTTCAACATTGTAGCCATAATCGAACGCCGCGGCGAAGTCGCGCATATCTACCGTTTTGATCCAGTTCTGGCAAGTCCTCGGACCCATCTGCTGTATTGTATCCACGTCTGTGATCTTCACTTGCTGCATCCGACAACATCGCCGTCTTTCTAGCGTCATTATACGACGCGTCATGCTGCTCCGCAAGTGATCCCGTAGCTCCTGCAGATCGAAGATCATGCCAGTCTGGCCATGACTTAGAATATTCGCCTCAATACCTGCGATACTCTCTTCCTCGTCAACATAATCGGCTTGAGCGCGGAGCAGCTGTGCGACAGGATCCATGTGAGCTCTCTCAGCCTCGGCGCCCTCAGAATTCCATCTCGAGTCGTGGGGATGTACAAGTGACAGGCGTGTATAGATGACGTGGCCAACAGTTTCCTGCTGGATCCCCTTCACCCTCAAGGACGTGAAGTACTTCATTGCCAAGCTCCCGAGCCCGAGACGCATGTAGAGGTACGTCAATACGAGCCTTGCTTCGTGGATGTGCTCGTCATAAACAAGTAGTCGCTCAAGTAGGAAAGATGCTCGGAGTAGGTGTTCGGTAAGGTCTGTCTGCTCCCATAGACGCACCAGAGCGGAGACACCTAGAAAGCAGGCATCTGCGGGCAGTCGGCGTGCACCTTGCGAAAGAGGTCCAATCGAACAGCGGAAGAGGCTCATAGCGTTGGTGGCGAAAGACCGAAGGACGTCCGTTGAGCAATGCGATTGAATGATAGAAGTAAAGTTCTGTTTCAGCATACTGACCTCAGCTGCTAGCCACTCCTTGGCTGGTACGACAGACGGATCGATGACGGCAACCGGCTTCTCGATTCCGTGTGTGGAATTCTGTGGCCTGCTCCGATGAGCATCAAACACTTGCTTGCTGTCTCGAAAACGTCGCCCACTGATGCTCTCAAGATCCTTTTCCGACCGTTGCAGGGCAAACACCTGACCCGGCACTCGACAATCCAGAGATTGATCGTTGTCGAGCTTTTCGGTTACCGCTTTACGCGCTAGACCAATCGCTAGTCGAGCTTGTAAGTCTTCGTTGGAGGTGGACAGCAACTGCGTGAACGCTGCATGAGCCATGTAGACCACTCGGTTCTTAGGCTGGATGACCTTGAGCTGAATGAGCGCTTGTTGAGCGTCCTGTATACGGTTGTCCATAACCGCTCGTTCGAAACGTAGAGATCCGGTGTCGAATCTCTGGGTGGCAGAAGGCGTGGCCTTGACCGCGTTCTCCCACAACTTCGCTACAGAAGGACCTGCGGTCCATGGCTGCGGAAACACATGACGCTGTGAATCCGTAACGGCATCCTCGATCGCAATCAGCTCCTGCTGACCCTGGATAGGTGGCTGTATTGCGAGCAGCTGTTCGAGCACTCGTTGCGCCTCATGACTCCGGATGGCGTAGAGCAAGGATAGCTTGGTCGTTAGAAGTTGGACGTCCTTGGGCTTCCTTTGGAGAAGAGCATCGCAACGTTGAATGCCAGCTTGATAGTTTCCGCTTTGCTTGTAGTCATCGAAAGCCGGATATCGAGCCATCTCTCGAAGCTATGCTGTAGTAGTCTGTTACACGTACTACCGGATCGAGCATTGTCCACGGGAAGCCATCGATGCGGTGCAGAATGCTTGGCAGGAAGCCCTCAGAGGACTGATGGTGAGTCGGCAGATCGGTCCGGTGAGAAAGCTCGTTCGATCTTCTGAGGTCCAGTCCAGTCCAATGCAGTCCAGTCATTTCATGTTGGTTGTCGGAGTGTGGCGCTGCTTCAGCCACATATCGACGTTCTTGCCTCAGGCGGAATGACGCTCGCGCCTACCATGGTGCCATAGCCGCAATTACCCTTTCGAGGTTGTGCTGCTCTCCCTGTAAGCAAACATTGACGACTTGCGAAGCCTACATCCGTCGCAAATGGTGCGCATCGCGAGCGCAAAGACATCGCCGCTCGCGCCTCATGAGCATTGGGTATGGCCTTCAGCACCTCCGACCCTCGCTTCCGCCGCCGCTTGAATGAGCTTGGTCAGAGCGTCGAGAATGCCACCGAGCAGGCGCAGAGCAGCATCTACATCTTCGGCCAGAACTACATTAAGCCCTGCTTTGACTCGGTGACATCTTGTCTGACGACGTGCGTCGACGCCAGCTGTCCCTCGCTCAACTTGAGCCAGCGCGACCGATTGCGGAGACAGCGCGGTCATGCACGGAGTAGAGGGCGCGCGGAATTGAGCTTTGATTTCTATGACGACTGGGACGACTTTGATGAAAATGATGGGTTATTGGGTTGGGGCGGTAATGACGACTTCGACCGGTTATTGGCGGGCAGTGGTGCAGGGTATGGGTCTATCTCACAACAGCCTGGAAGGCAGAGAGGGATGAGCTATTCAAAGACGCGGCGGAAGAGCGCTGCGCCAGCTGAAGGCGACGGAGCTGTCATCACCGGCCCGGGCTTGTTTGGAAAGTTGTTTGGAGGGAAGGCGATCAAATACAGGCCGAGTGCGGCTGATCTGCAGGAACACCCAGGCACACGGAGATTGCGCAAAGATATGACAGAGGGCGAGGCTCTACTGGAAGAGAGTGAGGTTAGTGATGCTGAAGGGTTGAGGAAGACCCATAGGCGGGCCCGGAGCGGGACGGCGGGTTCTGCAGAGTCGACAGGCAGTTACAGCAGTCGAGGCGACATCTTTCCTTCAGATGAGGAAGATGCGATACCGCTCGATGACGAGTTCGCTATGGTGCTCGAGCGGAGGAATACGCAGTCAGGACCGGAGACAGAGAGCAGCTCTGCTCGAACACGGAGCGACCGTGGTAAGCGGCCGTCGGCTGGTAGTAGAACTTCCACGCGTCGGACTGTGTCGTCTAGGAGTACGCGGAGCAGCGTACAGAAAGCCAACCGGAGTCGAAGTGGTAGTGGGGCAGTAACCACGCCCATTGAAGAACGTCAGCCAGAGACGGAGGAATTGACCGAGCCACCTGCGCTTAGCGAGCTGAAGCAGGAGGAACGCCAAGCTGAGCGCGAAGAAGAGGCGGAGATCACGCGAAGACGCGAAGAAGCGCAAAGGCTGGCCGAGGAGCGTGGGCTAAAACACGATGCTGACGAGCAGCTTCCCAGCAAGGAAGGCACGACTGAAGCTTCCGCGTCGGCTGCCACCACGACAGCCTCTGCCGATGAGCCCAGCCAACTACCCACACCGCTGCCGACCGACGATGAGGAAGATTCTGCCCACCAGCTTCCATCATCCCAATCAAATGGGAATAGCGCCGAGACGCCGTCGCAGGATTAACCGTTAAACAGGTTGCAACTCTGTTGGAATCGCTGACACGATGAAACGCTTGTACGAAGTAGTATGAGATGTGTAGTAATGTGTACCAATAACGTCCTTCCGACATGCTCTCACTTGACGAGGTCGAGTTCACGATTCCCAATATATATTTACACCTCTTGGCTCGTGCGCGCCGCAAGCTCCACACCTTTGGCGCAGGAGGCCGGGATGATGCTGTCTCCCTCACAACCGTCGCCGCAACGTCGGTAACGTCGCACCGTTTCCCAACTGTCGTCCCGTTTCGAGCATTCTCTGGTGTTGATCAATGAAAATTTCATAGTCTTACATCTTTACCGTTGCAATCATGGCGTCGGCAATGTCGAAACGACAACAAGCCCGCAACGAGCGCGCGCTACAAGATCTCATTCGAACCGTACCCGGCAACGACAAGTGCGCCGACTGCGCCGCGAAGAATCCGGGCTGGGCGTCATGGAACCTAGGCATCTTCTTGTGCATGCGCTGTGGTGCGCTCCATCGCAAACTAGGGACGCATATATCGAAAGTCAAGAGCCTGAGCATGGATAGCTGGAGCACGGAGCAAGTGGACAACATGAAGGCCGTTGGGAATTTGGAGAGCAACAAGAAGTATAATCCACGAGGAGTGAGGCCAGACATACCGATTGATGCAGACGAAGTGGATACGGCGATTGAGAAGTTCATACGGCAGAAATACGAGCAAAGAGCATTCACAACCGCTGGCGCCGCTCCGTCAGCCGTGAGACAGCACACGGGCTCGACAGGTACGGGTTCATGGAACGAGGAGCCACCTCCCTTACCGCCTAAGCCGGGTAAGCGATTCGGCTTCAGTCTGCGATCCGCCAGCTCTACTTTCCCATCACGAGGGAAGCACGACCGCAACTATACTCCTCCCCTTTCGCCTACCTTCAGCGGCGACGACCGAGACGCGCAGGATGATGTGCCGAGCCCGCGCGACGCGAAACCCAATAAACCGAGTCAGATGTTTGGTATGAAGATCACCAGCGTCAGCAACAATTTCGATGCGAAACTCGCGCAGTTGAGGGATATGGGGTTCAGCGACTCGAGACGGAACTCGGATGTGCTGAAACATGTGAATGGCAACGTTGATAGAGCGGTTGAAGCGTTGGTGCGGTTGGGTGAGGGGAGCAATACGGCTTCGCGGACGCAGACGCCCGGGCCGAGGGTGCTAACGCCGGTCAGTATGGGCAGTCAAGGTGTGAATGGGATTACTGTGGAGAAAACGCGGCACGCGGAGGCGAAGAAAGGGGTGGATCCGTGGGAGATCAGGGAGGAGACGCCTTCGCAGACACGAGCAACGACTCAGCCTTTACCAGAAGCACCGCCCCGGTCGCAGTCAGCGCAGCCTGCTACGAGCTCGTGGAATCCGTTCCTAAGCCAGCTGGAACAGGCTCAACCCCAGCAGGCGCTGGCGAACAGCTTTCAGAACCTCCAGGTCTCGCAGACTGGACCCCCAACCCAACAGTATAGTCAGCCTCAGCCGTTTGGCGCTCAGATGCAGCAACAAGCGAGCACGAACCCGTGGGGTACGGCAGGCATGTCATTGATGCCACAGCAGGCAGCGAGCGATCCTACATACGGCGTCGCGTACCCGCAGCAGGCTCAAGCGCCGCAGATGAACAGCTCAGTAAATCCGTTTCTGCAGCAACAAGCGCCGATGCAGCAGTTCGCGGCAAGCAACCCTTGGGCTCCGCAATCTGTTCATCAGCAGCAACAGCCTGCGCCTGTGCAGCAGGCGTACGATGCGTCTGGTGGACCGTGGCAGACATACCAGCAGCCGCAGCAGGGCAGCGTCTTCGACCAAACCCAGCAGAGTAGCGTCTTCCAGCCGCCGACCACGCAATCTCCGGCACAGTTGTACGGTCAACAACAGGGCGAGTACTTTGCCCAGCAAGCGCAACAACAGCAGCAACAACAGCAGCAGCAGCAACAGCCGCAGTCTCAACCAGCTCAGCACAATCCATGGCAAGCGCAAGCGCAGGGCCAAGTGCCACCGAACTTTGCACTCCCCTTCGCACACCAGCAGCAGGCCCAGATGATGCCTCAGATGACCGGCATGCCTCAACCTCAACCCCAACAGCAGCAGATGTACCACCAACAACAACAACCGCCTATCCACGAACAACCCTGGACCTACCACGAAGTCAACCCGCAATCCTCACACTCCCAGCCGATCCGCTACGACAAATCTTCCATCCTCGCGCTCTACGGCCACTCACAACCGCAACCGCAGCAGCGAGGGCTTCAGCCCGTAATGGAAGACGGGACCGCGCAACAGCAGCAGCAGCAGAGAAGTGTGACGATGCCCGTATCAATATCGATGCAGCAGCCCGTAATCAATAGCACTAACCCGTTCGGCATGCAAGGTGCAGCGGCAATGGCGCAGGGTTCGCGACATGTCAGTAATGAGAGCGCGGCGTTTGTGGGGTTTGCGGGGGAGGGAAGGCACAGTCCTGACGCGTTTGCCGGGTTGAGTGCGCGGTATGCGCGATGATTGGGTGGGAAGGGAGGTGGGTTGGGAGGGTTCATGTACGATGGGCATGGGCACGGTGGCGCTTTTTCTGGAATGGCATAGCGACGCGCGTGATGGAGAGTGACTTTGAGATGAAAGTTATTTGGTTTGGTGTTGTGTACATTTGAGATATTTGCATAGCAGTGCGTGGCGTAGCGCGTGGCGAACTGCATACGGTGGTTACAAGCTCGATTTTATCTCATGGGCCATAGCGAAGCACGTACGATGCAATGTCTCACCAAGTTGTACCTGGTATCGTCGCAAGTACGACCACGTGGGATGCGAGGGGATAAATGGGTGTTCGTCTGTTAAATAGTCCTCCTGCGACGTAGGTTGACGGAAGCAGAAGGGTGGAGAAGACGCGGTGCTGCTTACACCGCCCGTTGGATACGGGATCGCTCTTCCACTGATTGATGAAGTAGGCTTGGAGGCTATGGTGATGGAGCCAGCGAGCAGGCAAATCGTGGTATGGATTGTGAACCAAGTGTGTAAGGGAAGAAATGAGAAGAAAGGAGCGTGGAGATGTACTTGTCCTTCGTAATATGGAGCGTGCAAGGGAGGTGACCCGGATGGTTAGATGCTTATAGGGATGGTCTCGTGAGTTATCTTTGTGGAGGAAGAAGTGGAAAGGAAATGCTTTGCAGTGAAGTCCCTTGAGGTGGCCCTAGCGGCAGCCCTACGGCTAGCGCGGGCACGCGTTGTGGGCCTTTGGTTTATGTGAAGTGTGAAGCTGTTTCCATTCGGCGTGTCAGGCTCGTTTTGCTGGCACGAACATCTCGCCACACATATCACCGCCGTCGATCAGCCTACCATTGCTCGCAGCCGAGTCTCATTAACGATGGCGATCAATCAACTTTGACTGGCCCATAGAAAGCAGCGAGTGGGCGCAAGGCTACTGCCGTGCCACGTCGACTGAAACGAAGAAGCACTCACTGCCAGCTCATCGCCTCCCTTCACTGCGCGCCCCGGCAGACACTTCGCCAACATGGACAGTATGGACCGTGGCTTCGTGCATCCCGAAGGCAGCACTCGCAAGCGACTTAAGATATCCCGCGGCACTGCCAGACCTGCAGCATCCTCCTCCTCTGCCAAGCCCAGCATGGCATCCACCTCCTTCACAAACGGCGAGAAAGGATTGGAGGATGTGGCGAAAGACGCAAAGACACCATGCGAGCACGAAGCATCCCTCAACACCCTCCAGATCGACATCGATGCCATGCGGCACCTTGTCACGTGCCAAATCTGCCATCGCCTACTCTACGAGCCGTACGCTCTTTCGTGCGGCCACACCTACTGCTACAGCTGCTCTAGCCAGTGGTTCGGCAGCAACCGCAAGAAGACATGTCCGGACTGTCGCGCCGTCATCACGCAGCAGCCGACGCCATCATATGTGATCCGCGAGATGGTGCTGATTTTCGCCAGCCGCAATCAGCTGCTACCGGACGGCGAGACTGCGGAAGAGCATACGAAGCTGGCCAAAGAGGAGGCGGAGATCGTGGCGAAAGATAAGGCGAACACAGACGACAAGACGGGCGGGTTGTTCAAAGGCTGCTTCCTCCACCGCAGCGGGCGAATACCATTACCACCCATCCACGATTCCGAAGATGGCGTTGACAGGTGTCCGAACTGTCATTGGGAGGTTGAGGACGGCTTCTGCGAGCAGTGCGGCGAGGTTGTGGGAGACGGCGACTTTTCGGACGAGAGCATGGGGACTGAAGAGGAGTTGGACCATGAGCTAGACGACTACGACGGTGATGCCGAGCTCGGTTTGAATGATCTCGGCGATCGTGTCCGCCCGGGCATTCACAACCGCGCCCGCGCCCGCACACCAATACATACATTCGGCGAAGGTGTTGATGATGACGACTACGACGCGAGAAGCATCGACTCCGACGTCATGGAGCGAGCTTTCGGGGTTGCTCCGATGAGACCACGAACTGGCGGAGCTGCGCCTAGACGGGTATGGAGAGTCACGGATCATGTCTCTCTCGGCACCGACGACTCAGATGAGGAGTCAGAGGAAGGAGATGAAGACGAGCACGACCCGACCATGGACGGCTTCATCGAGTTCGACGTGCCGAGTGAGACGCGCGAAGAGAATTCATCCGACGACGACACCACAGTACAGGAGGTCACGCACCGGCCACGTCGGCGAGGACATGCCCACCTTATTATTTCAGACGACGAGGACGAAGCTGAGGACGCCTCGACGCAGACTGGTGCTGTTTCCGTAGAGGATAGTGATGATGATGAAGCACCAGTGCTGGGTAGCAATCGTCGTACCAAGCGTAACCGGCCTGTACCACGACAACGTCCGATCGCCCTCTCTGACGAGGAGGAATCTGCTGATGAGTCTGACCGCGAGTACTCTCGACCACCATCATATCATTCCTCGGTAGGCGGCTTCTCGCCGATTGACGAGGACCATTCACACTACGGAAGCGAACTACCCGCAACTATCAGCACGCACGACATAGAGTCCGATGGCGAAAGCCAGTCCAGTCGAGCCAGCACCTACTACGAGAACCACTACGGCGTTGACGCTGCTTCGGAGGACGACAGCCACGCAAGCTCTGAGAACGAGTTGGGTAGCTCTTTCACGCGCTCGAATGATGCGTTCCGGCTGACGAATGAGGCAGGTATGAGATATAGCACGGCTGTTCCTGCTCAGCGGCAGGGCGCACGCCTACAACCCCAACCCACACTGAGAGATCGAGACGGTAATGCCGCCGTGCCGGTATCACGCCGCCTTCACCATCCTTCACATGAAGCAACTCACCGGCCACGCGGCACTCCCCTTGCAACAACCCAGCTACGCCGTCGAAGTCTGACACCGCAGCTTCTCCAAGCGCCACGCGGTCCAACCACTCAAGCACCACGCCAACAACCTCCCGCACGCCCACGCCCACGCCCTAACCACCTGCAACCGCAATCACAACCGCAACCACAACCGCAACAACATCCCTTCCAACTCTCCAACACCCTAGCCCACATCAACGACGCCGCGAGGCGTCACACGAACCTCCAGCGCGCCGCGCGGGCGGCGAATGAGGTATATGGGCGACGCGCCCCACCGGCAGCAGGAACAGGGACAGGAACAGGAGCAGGAACAGCAAGAGCGACAGCGGCAGAGACGGGAAGAGGCACGGGGACGGCGAGTAGCTACAGCAGTCCGGCTGGCGGAGTCGCTGTGCGTCAGCCCGCTGACGAGAGGGCGAGGGGCGGTAGTACTGGTGATGTTGCTGGTCGTGAAGGTAGGGGTGCGGGTGCGGGTGGGAGGTTAAGTGGTAGTGGCAGTGGCAGTAGCAGTCGTACCCTTGTACCGAGTGGTGGGCAGCGAACCCGACGCTTGAGGAGACGGGGGTGGGGATCCCCTTTGCCTGAGCCTTATGCGGGGGGTGTGTTTGAGGGGTGGTGAAAGATATTTGTCGTTTAGGGAGCGTAAGCGTGCAATATCCGACGAGGGTACATTGTTGCAAGAGTGTAAGAAACTCTGTTAGGAAGTCGTTCGAGTCGGCGGACTGAGACCAGCAGGCAGAGCGAGACATGGCACTATATGACTGGCTGAGTCTAGGTGGCCGTAATGAGCATATTCATTACCATTACCCATCACTCAATACGAAACGAACAGTACCTGAGAAAACGAACTTTTCCATCTCGATACCATCGTATCCCAACCACAAGTACGCGCTAGGAAAACTACACCTCCCCTCCCTCCCACTTTCATCATCACAGCTACAACCCAAGCACCGGCCCCGCACCCCTCTCACTGCACACATAAACCGTCTCGTGCCGATCCGTGAACCCATTGAACCGGGTGGCGGAACACTTGGTGTACGCGCCCATGTCCTCAAAGTACAACCAATCGCCCACTTCGACCGTTGCCGCGCACGTCCAGTGGGGGGCGATGAGGTCGATGCCGTCGCAGGTGGGGCCCCAGATGGAGTATTCGATCTGACGGTCGGTGGTAGAGAGGGGGGAGGAGGAGGAGGAGGAGGAGTCGGTAGTTGCAGAGTCGTAGCCCGAGTCCGATGTCAGAGACTCGGTGGAGGAGGTGGAGGTGGTGGTGGTGTAGCGGAAATGGTTCTGCTCTTTCTCCCTCCGCTCCTGCCGCTGGGAGGACAGGATCCGCGGGATGGGGTGTTGATGATCGAACATGATGCTCGAGAAGTTGCCGTAGACGCCGTCGTTGAGGTAGAGCATGTAACTCTTCTCCCCCTTCCCACCGTCTTCTGGGTCCTTCTCCTCCACGGTCCGCCGCGCAATGACGTTACAAGCCAACGTGAACGCCGAACTAGTGTAATACCGCCCCGGCTCCGCAATCACCCTCACATGAGCGGGGATGTACTCGTCCAACGCCGCGGACAGCACGGCGGCTGTCTGTTCGAAAGTGTCGGACACGAACCCACCGCCCACGTCGAGCGTATGCGGGGCGTGACCGAGCGCGAAGGCGGTGTCGAAGACGGTCCGGGCGTCGCGGACGGCCGTGACGAAGGCGGAGGGGTCCGTGGCGCCAGAGCCGACGTGGAAGGCTACCCCTGCTATGTTGAGCTCCAGTTTCTTGGCGAGGGAGAGAAGGTCGTGGGTGTTTTCCATGCTGGCGCCGAATTTCTGGCTCAGTCTGCACAAACTGGCGGAGTCGTCGGTGAGGATGCGGAGGTAGAGTTCCGCCTCCGGACAGATCTCCTTGACTTTATACAACTCGTCCGTATTGTCAAACGTCATCTGTTTGACATTCTGCTTGGCGGTGTAGCGGAGGTAGCTCTTCGTTTTGCACGGCTGGGCGTAGATGATGCGGGAAGGGTCGACGCCGAGCTTGAGCACTTGTTCGATCTCGGCTTTGCTGGCGCAATCGAAGCCCGCGCCTAGCTTGGTGAGGAGGCGGAGGACCATGGGATCCGGGTTGCATTTGATGGCGTAGTGGGGCGTGACGCGCGTGAGGTTCTTCTTCCAGCGCATGTGCTGGCGGTAGACGTCGCCCATGTCTGCCACGAAGAAGGCGTCTTCCTCGCCGGCTTCGCAGGCGTGGGGATCGACGGCGCGGATGTGCTTGTGCAGTGCCGCTGCCACCACTTCCTTCGCTTTGTCGACGCCATCCTGAATATACTCTTCGGAGACGGGTTTGACATGGTACGTCGGGTGGATGGTCAAGTTCGCATATTCCTCAGTGATGGCATGGACGGCGCTAGGTGCCATAACCATTCAGGCTACAAGCACTGGAAACAAATTGGTAGGGATTCTGTTGTTGGAGGAGTGGGTGATGTTAGGGCGGCTTGAACGGGGCGAACCCCAACCGCACGCGACTTGTGTGGCGAGAGCTCGCAGAGTCTTCCCCGCTCAAGGGAAGAACTCCAAGTTGGCTCTTATGCGGCAGCTGATGGTGTTGGTCGTCGAGGGGCTGGTCGGTGTTGTGCTGCAAGAGGAGACGCTCGACTTCGACTCGTGGCAACTCCACGAGAGGCAGATGGTGGTTTACAGTTTGGTTATGTAGGGTGAGCTGTAGAGGATATGTAGTGTCAGTGGTGGAGGTGGTGAGTGAGTGAGTAGAGGAAGGAGGCAATGAGGGAAGGAGGGAGGGATGGTGTAAGTAGTAGTGGGTGAAGAGTCTGCGGTGGAGGGCGAGGGAAGGCGAGCGAATTGCATTGACACGGCTTGCGCACTTACCGAGTTGGCGTGACTAATCTCGATGTCTCTGCCGTCACCTAATCTTCATAGATGTTGAATGGTGAGGGCGACACGAGGTAAATAGGTGGACGAGGAGATGCTTCCTCTGATGCACCGCCGCCTCGAACTTTTTGCGGGAATTTGGTCGCACCGCGCCATGTGGAGGTGGCACCGCGGCCCTGCACGCCTGGAACATCGTCATCGTTCGTACCTGCATGAGTCGCGTTTACACTATACGGCACTCTCTGCAATGAACTGAAGAATGCTTTCACACAAATGTACTATTGCTACCGCATGGCTTTCGATGTTCGCTTGTACGTCTGCGTCGGGAGTACAGTCCACAAATTCTCTGGCTCGATACTTGCGAATCATCCTACCCTTTCCCGAACCGTCAACACCCCTCTCAAGCCCCACTCACTCCCACGTAGAATACGGTCTTACAGCGCAGCCCTCAAACCCCCCGTCTTCGCTCCTCCTACGTCGAATCATAGTACGTCTTGAAGCGATCGCTGGCCCCCAACCCCGCCTCCGCCACAACCTCGAAACACACCATCAACAACCTCGGAAACCGCTCGGTCCAATACCTCACGTACCCCTCCGGCAACCCCCCCACCATCCTCTTCACCCCCTCCGGCATATCCTCATAATGATTCTTCTTGTTCCGCAACCCCCTCAACAAATCCAACAACCGGTTGCCACTGTACTTGCGTTGTCGACCGAACTCGGCAATCAACGCCGGATCCAACTTCCTCAAAAAATCATGCTGCGGACCAACAACCTCCTCCATACGGTCTTCCAGTAGTCTGAGATGGTAGCTGTCCCCAGCATACCCATCCTCCACCACTCCCCTCGCCTCCCGCTCGAAATGATCGCTGCAATCACATAGGAAAGCCAACCTCTTCTCCGCCGGCCAAAAGAACGGATGCGTGAGCACCTGCTGCGCCGTCGGCCGATCCTCGGGTAAATGCTCCAACATGGAGGTGATCAACTGCATGGGCTCATACGCGTCGGACCACCCGGCCAACTCGCCCATCTTCTTGCGGTCGCGTTTGATGTTGAGCTCGCGCAGGCCTTGCCACCCCGTTTCGTCCTCGAAAGGGTGTTGGCCGTCGGTCAGGACCCAGAAGAAGAGGCAGCCGAGGGAGAAGATGTCGGCGGCGCGTTTGACGCCGCTCGTGCCGCCGCCGCCGCCGTTGGGACCATTGGCGCTGTCGCTGGCGTTGTGGGAGTGCGATTGGCTGGTCTTGCTTTCGGTGCTGGGTTGGGAGATGAGTTCGGGCGCTTTCCAGCCGGAGGTTCCGGCGTTGACGGTGGCGTCGTTGAGTGTGCTCACGTTTTCCGGGAGATTCTTGCCGAGTCCGAAGTCAGAGATGACGAGTCGCGGTCCGGTGGTGAGTTGTCCTCTCTTCGGGAATGCGACTAGGATGTTCTGCGGCTTGATGTCTCTATGGATGATGCGGAGGTTGTGAAGATGGAACAACCCGCCGGCCAACTGATGTAACGCTTTAGGGGCGTCTTGTTGGATCGCCAGCTTCAGCGCGTTGAGCTGCTGCTGCCTGATTTCCGTCTTCGCCTTGTCCGCTTCCCAGACATCGTACAAGCTCGCCTGACAGAGCTCGACGGCGATGTACAAGAAGTGATCGTCCTTCTGCTGGCAAAAGTAGCGGATCACATTCGGGTGGTCGTCGCTTTGCTGCAGGAACGACACCTCCTGCAGCGCCAGCTCGTAATGCTGGGATAACATCCGCTTGACGGCCACCTCACGACCTTCGAACGACCCTTCGAACACCAACGTGCCGCTACTGCCTTGACCGATCAGTTTGTCCTTGTGGATGACGAGGCTGTTGATCTGCAGTGGTCCAGCCACTTCCGCCGACTCGGAAGCAGTGACACTAATGACTTCGGCAGGCTGAGGCACGTGCGACGTCTTACGCTTCGCTCTTGCCTCGACCGCGGCCTGCTCCTTCTCCTTCTGCTTGCGCCCACCGCGCTTGCCTCGCTTGTGCCTTTTCTGCTCCTTGGTGTCTCTCTGGCCGTCATCCTCATCGTCCATGCCATCTTCGGGAGAGTCGTTGCGTGCTAGTTCGTTACCGTCCTGCCCTACCGCCGCACCTTCTACAGCTTGATCGCTTTCCGGTTGCGGCAGAATGACCTCCTTGGCCGGTTCGTTGTCTCTAACAAGCACAGCGTCGGGCTCAATGCTGGTCTTGATACCTTCTGCGGGTAAGACAACGTCCATAGCCGTGCGGGCCTGTCCCAGCCTGAGTGGGAAGCGGTCACGGTAATGGTAGCCCAGTGCAGCCAGCACCGCCAACACGGTAAGTATTGCGCTGATCATCACATACGGCAGTGGTTGTGGAGGTTGGCTGACGGGCAGTATGCCATGCTCCTGATGCTGTTGCGGAGGGTCAATGCGTGGATGATCCACTCCTCCGATTAATGGAATGCCGTGTCGTTGCGGGTGCGGTGACAACAGGTGAACACCCATGAACGCCTCACGGTCCGCCTTCGACATCGGTAGGAAGTTCATGCCGAAGAAGTCATCGTTATAGCATTGCGCTGGTCTAGCACCCTCGGTCACGGTAGGGTAGTTAGCTTCTGACAGTGCGAACCAGCTGCCAGACTCGGTGCAGTTGATGTAGACGCTGTTCATGGCATCATCTTCTAGTATTCTGAGCTCATCGAGTGTTGGTCCGACCGGCTGCGGGAGGACTACAAGAGCTGGATCGGCAGAGCTGTCGTCTGTAGGACGAACGATATCGTAAACCCTCGCCACGGGTGACGTGAACTTGTTGCTCCAACGAGGCTTACTGGCTTGCATTGCTCCGTACGTGCCGTACTCTGCAAGGTCGAAGCCGTATATCGAGCCGTCATACCTGGAGTAGACGTACTTTCTGTCCAAAGTCGTGGTGTACTTACTTCGCAAATCTTGGTCACGGTTGTTGGGACCCCACTCGAAGTACTTGATGGTGCTGATCTGCTCGCCAGTGTTTCGATCCTGGACGCCCACGGTGTACTCTGTGCGGCCAATGATGAGCGTGCCCATTGTCTCACACTCTTCGTCATCCAGACTCGCCAGCGGGTCCACTCGGCGGCAACTGCGGTCGTCGTTGGTCATGGAGCCAGAAGAACTGAACACCTTCAGGATGTTGCCAGTGCCTGCATCAATCGTGTATAGGGTGCTCTTCTTCTCCGCAGTATAAGTCACGGCTGGCATGCCCTCTCCAGCAAACGGACTAAGCACGTCTGCCAACTCCTTCACCGTGTAGGGAAGCTTCTGCATACCCAAGCCGGTCCCTGGAGCATACACGTATATGCTCCCATCTTGACTAGGCTCGACCACCCATATCGGATCGTCTAGCCCCACAGCCTTACCATCGAGGCTATGGTTATGCCGATGATACACCGTCTCCACCATCGGCGTGTCGACCTCGAGCTGCCATCTCGCAGCACCCGTGGTCCTATCTCTCGCGTGAAGCTTCCCATCAACAGTCGCCAGGAGGACAATCTCCTCGACTTGCCAGTCCTGCAGAGACCGCGCCGGAAGTCGCGAGGTCAAGCCGGCCGTAGCCGACGTCGACCTTTCTGCAGGTGGTGCCCGGACGGCCGGATTGCTCTCGGCCGCGGCATAAGTCGCTAGGGCGCGCTCGTTGTACGAGGTCCGCGTGCGTGCAGAGCGTGAGTGAGATCCCGATCTCAGCCGCTCATTGTCTTCGTCGTGCTCGTGCGTCGACGTGTCCCGGTGGCCTCGCTGCCCGCTCAATGGCGTCTGCAGGGAGTCCTGGGCTTGGAAGTGCTCCACGTAGGAGAGGGAGTTGGCGGATTTGGAGGGGTATGCCTTCTGGGGCGGCTGCTGCTGCAGAGCGGCCGCGGTGACGGGAGCGAGGAGGAGAGTCCATAGCAAGACATCCTTCAGTGTGGGAGCCGTGCTTTTCGGCTGCATCTTGCGGCCGAGCTGTCGGTCATGGGTGATGTAGTGGGCGTAGGCGTGCAGTAGGTGGGCGGGCTCATGTTTTGCAGGGGGAGTAAAAGGCCCGTCAGCGTGAGTGCGAATGCCCTTGCTTTAACGGGGTAGCGTCAGCCCTGAGCCCCCGAAACGCCGCTCCGACCCAGGCAAGGCAGCTAAATTCGGAGGGCCGCTGCCGCTTCTTGTGGGGTCGCATGTTTTGGCGCACGGGCTCTATCGACCGCAATATACATTCGTCGAACATACCTCTGTTCATGCGCGTTCTGATGCTCATACCTACTCCCGTGAAGCATCGGCAAGCCAGACTCTCGATGTGAGCTGGCAACAATGCACCCATCGTCCGTATACTTGGTATGTACTGAGCCACTCGGGCGGGGAATGGAGTCGCCTGTGTATATACACCCCGAGACACATGTGAGACCGTGGCGCTTGTAGAGCTCACAGACCACGATCACTGCGCCCGAATGCGATTGGTCGACTGCATTTCTGGTCCTTCGATTCCGCGAACAATGAGGGTCTTTGGAGAGTCCAACAACATCTTTACGCGTTGCCGCTTTCCCCGCAACGCTTATGTGGTTTACTTCGACTACTGTAGCTACTTGCTGAATGAGCCGAACATGATCTTTTCACCATCGTTAACGCAGTGTATCCGTTCCAGACCAAGTGCTTCCGTGACACTGTTATCCAAGCTTCTAGCCCTCGGTCGAAGTGCTGTCGCAAATAACCGAACCTTCTCCACTTCCTCGAAAATGGGAGAGTAAGCCTTCCTTGCCCGGACGTTGATGACTAGAGTCCATGGAGATGCCAATTCCAAAACGCTCTGGTTGACTGACAAAGCCTCAAGTAATCTTAAAAAGCTTGCCGTCAAGCTCGGCACAGATGGGCCGGTCAAAGTCCTTCATACGCCACGAATGATCAAGATTCTGTTCAACGGAACGTATATTCTCCAGACAACACAAGCCCACTATGTCTGGGAGCATCCTTTCTACCCGCAGGTCCGCATAATACACAGCGCTCAATGCATACTCAGTCGAAAACCCTCTCACCATGTTATGTAGTTCTACGTCCCAAGGTCTGAGCTCCAAAGCAGCACCAGACAAACCGGCCTCAAGATCACGGAGAACGACACCGTCACCACCGACAACGGCAAACAAGTAGCCCACCTCTGGTCCCTCGCCGTCGGTAACAAATCAACAGACAACGTCATCGCCTTCTCCGACGACCTCACAGGCAATGCCGAGCAACTCAAAGGCCTTGTCAAGATCGACTTCGCATCGATGGACCAATGGTTCGAAGAAGACACGCCCATCCATGTCCACCCCAAGGACCCATTCAAGCGCGTCGACATCCTGCAATCGCGCCGTCACATTCGTGTCTCGGTCGGTGGCAAAGTGGTAGCCGACACGACCACCTCGATGCATCTGTACGAGACCGGACTGCCATGCAGATACTACATCCCGCTTACAGCCGTCGATCCGACGGTGCTTCGACCGAGCAAGACTCGCACGCAATGTCCGTATAAGGGTGAAGCGGAGTACTATTCGGTCGAGGTCGATGGTGAGCTGCATGAAGACATTATCTGGTACTATAACCGGCCTACCTTGGAGTGCGGGCTCATAGTTGGCCTCGTTTGTTGTGGGTCACACACACGATTTCATTTTACCAATGCGTCGGTACCGGCTAACTACGCGCAGTCTATAACGAAAAGGTCGACATCGAGCTGGACGGACAAAAACTCGAGCGACCAGACACACATTTCGGCAAGAGCAAACCAAGCGAGAATAGGAAGCCATCGGCGCTCTGAGGTACTTACGTGTTCTGCATGTGTGTTACGTGCCTTAATGCACGGCACCATCTAATTCCGGGAGCGACTGGATGAGCGAGCAATAGTCCACCATGGAGATTACCGCTCGAACGCTATGTACACGAAGCTAAAGGACCCAGCGGCCCAAATGCTCAAAGGGGGTATGATGCTGTGAGAATAAACAAACGCTAAATGCACCCAAGGCACGCAAATGTCTGTGCCCAAAATATGCTCAGCGTAACCTGCATGGTATCCATCATCCATATCCATGCCATCTGCTGCCAACAGCTCGTGATCATCCACTCTTCTATGCTTAGAAGCTCGATCCATCACCCACCCGCAACCGAGACATACTCGCCTTCTTCTGCGGGCCCCCTGGGGTGAGCGGACTCAGCATCATCATCGCACTCTCGCGTCGTTTCGTCTTCACGTCTCTCGGGGTCGGTGTTCCGTTTGCGGCCGTAGTGTAGACCGTCGGTGCACGAAGGGCGTCGTTCAAGCTGCCAAAGCCGCCGTCACCTTGTGGGGCCATTTGGTAGGTTGGGTAGTTGGGTTGCATGGGTATCATGCCGACGTCACCGGTATGTAGCGCGCCGTGTGGTTGGAATGTTGTCTGGTTGTAAGCCGGTGTTGGTAAGTCTGAGAACATCTGCTTGCGCGGAGACCGTAGGTCTGTTGCGAAGGATTGCGGTACCATTTCCGTGGCCGAAACAGGCGAGTCTGAGTCGTCAATGGGTGGGCCGAAGATGATCTCTTGCTCCTCGACGAAGGAAGAGATGAGTGGTCCAGGAACGTTCAAGGTAGGGGAGAAGACGATGCCAACTGATATCTTGTCAGTAGGGTTCAGACACAGCGGTTCCAGGGCACTCACCATTCCGGACATTCATCTTGTTGACCTCGGCGTTCTGCACAATCGACATTAAGAACATCGCCAAAGCGTGCAACAGCGCCCGATTCGGTTTCGGCAGCTTGTTAACCAACATGTTCAACGCCACAACCTTCTCCTGGCTGTGATAATCCATGCACTGCATAAAGTCGAGATGCAGTTCCCGTGTGAGTATGCTAACGGGCAGCTCACGGAAGTACAGCTTTAGCAAGCTTGCAACAGCGTGGATATCGTAGTACTGGTCCTCTGCCACCAGATTGACATCACCTTCCGAGTTGAAGCGATCCTTGAGTGCCTTAACTACCGTATTCGAGCCGGACATCCGGAAGATGCCTTCTTCAGCTATAGCGCCCTGCGCGGTGAGGTACTCAATGCAGCGGTAAACGACTGCCGGCAGTTCGGTAGCAACACCAATAGGCCTTGCAAACTCAACAGCTTCGGAAAGAGGTGCGCCGAAGACAGCACGTCCACCGCCCGCCTGCGTCCGATCCAGTGGTGGGAGGCCAGGTGAAGCCAGACCCGGAGCGGTGTCCGAAGATGAGCGCCCACGGATGTAGTCGAACATGCTTTTCTTCCGGTCCTTGTTAGCAGTCTGTGGCGTTGGCGGAGGCTTCATACCCCAGTCTCCAGCATTGGAAATGACGTGCAGGTTGGTCGGTGCAGAAATGTTCGGGTGCATTGATGTAGGTGTCGGCTCCGAGGCCGGGCTGAGGCCATCTTCACGAGGCGGAGATGAGGAGCCCATTTTGCGCGAAGGACCTATAATTGGTGCTTCGCCGGCTATAGTCTCGTGGTAGTTGACGACGCGCAAGTCCTTTGGAGCGAGGTGGGTGCGGTCAATGGGCTTCAACGGCAACTGTAAATCGTTCATAGACTTCTGCAAGCGAGGACTGCGCGCACCGCTGAGGTCCGGACGAATGAATTGTGTTCCCTTCGTGGATGAGACCTCTTCCTCTTCGTCCTTGAAGTCGACATACTGCAGCAGTGCATCTACCCAGTCATCTCTTTCCTCGTCACTCTCCGCGCACAGCACGTGCCTCACCAAGCTGTTCGAATCCTTCTTCTTCGGCTCGAGGATCAAGAAAGCATGCCTGAACTGGTTGTCTTCATCTTCCTGTGTAGCATTCGTTGGGCTGGCTGACTGCTTTCCGATCTGCGCATTCTGAAGCTTGATGGACCCAAGATGCGCACCACCTGGCGCCTCGAAGTACTTCAGATTAGGTCCGTCAAGGACGAAGTACCGCGCTTTCCATCCCCCGAAGTTCTTGCCACGCTTCGTAAGGTAGCCAGCTCGTTGCGAGCGATGTTTCGCGATAGGTGTGTCTGGCCGAGCATCGGAGCTTGCAGGAAAGTAGTCCATAGCCTCGGCGCCGTATGCGTCAATGGATAAGAATTTGCACAGGATCTTGGCGGCTGTATCGTTCTCCAGCGAATCAAGCATGCCTTCGAAGTAGGCGTCGGTGGCGACTCTGCGCGCGTCAATCTTCGCTGGTGCATGTCCGACAAACAGCGTTTTGTCCGGCAGACGGTCTCTGAACGCACAGACCGACTTGATCTGAGCATCGAGCAGGACAATTGAGGCCACGGTCTTCTCGACCCGCCACAACTGCCTGTTATCTGAGCGTTCATATACCGCAAGCGTCAACACTGGACTCTCGTCGGCTTGCTTCGGAGCAATGTAGCTTTGGCGGGAAGGCTTCAGCCTGGACGATGATGTCCTGATATAGATTGATGGCAGCGCGTTGGGGGGAAGTAGAAGATCCGGATACTGCTCCACCACAAGTCCTCGATACACCTCACCCGGCGTTTTCGGTATCGGACCGCTGAGCGTTGGCGGTTGCTCATGCTCTGGGCTCGGGTTTGGAGATGGTTTCAGCATCTCGCTAATTGAGCCTTGTTGAGCTTGCGCCTGCTGATGATACATCTCAGCACGTGCGAGGTGCGGTGAAGCGAAGGTAAGCGGAGTCTGCGGTACCATCGGAAGAGGCTGCCTTGGCGCTCTCGGTGACAGTGGGAGCCCCGCCACGTTTGCCAAACCGGCCTTTGGCGACATGGGCATCATTGGCGTGTTGGGCATGCGTGGCATAGGTGAATTCAGGGGCTTGTGGCCGGGTCGGGGACTCATTGGTAAGCCAGGAGTCATGGGCAAGCCTGGGCTCATCAGTGATGGCGCGGTGTTACTCTTCACAAGCCCAGCTCCATCCGACACCGCTCGTTGTCGCAAAATGGAGATCGGGTCCGCTGTCGCCTGGAACACCTGCTGTTGCTTTGGTCGTGCGTCAGGCGC
This sequence comes from Baudoinia panamericana UAMH 10762, assembly GCF_000338955.1. Classification (NCBI taxonomy): domain Eukaryota; kingdom Fungi; phylum Ascomycota; class Dothideomycetes; order Mycosphaerellales; family Teratosphaeriaceae; genus Baudoinia; species Baudoinia panamericana. Next base: position 106,719 of record NW_006911271.1, on the reverse strand, counting down.
CGACTCTGTAGCCAGCGTTGTTGAACTCGGCATCTCGGCAGGCTCAGGTTGGGCTGCAGTAGCTTTACTTTTGCTCTTGCTCTTCTTTTTCGACTGACTACGCTGCTCGAGCTCATGCATAGCCACCGCCTCACGCTCGCGGTCGTCCTCCTCACGTGTCTTTCTCCGACCGCGCAGCATCTGCTCGGCACGTGCGCTGTCCGGATCTTCCTCATAATCCGAGTCAGATGGATCAACAATCTTGCTCGCTGCCATCGTGTTTGCTATTGGGATGGGAGAAAGCTGCAGCGGTGCCGGCGGAGCTTTCCGGATCGCGCCTTCCTTGGATTTCGGGCTGGAAATTGACTTCGGCGAGCTTGGAAAGTTCGCCGTCGCTTGCTGCACAGAAGCGAATGTTGGCGTTTGCGCAACATTTGGTGAGTTTCGCAAAGACGAAGATTGAGACTGGCTAGGCACCGCATTTCGATTGGCTTTGGTGTACGACAGTGCCGGTAACATGGAGGGCTGGTCCATGGTGTTGCCGCTGCTCGCTGATTGTGGCGTATCAGGCACACTCCCTACACTGCTCGACGAGGGCGGCTTTGTCGCGGACTGAGGCGTGTCTGAACGCCCACGACCGACCGAGGCAAGCTCCGATGTATCACTGACCTTGCGGCTGTCCAAGCTTGTACCACGCAATTCCGCAGCCGTCATAGCTGCCGTTGCCACGTCTCTGCCACCGTCACTCGCCGTAACGGGAGACTGACTGCTCTCGCGTCCATCCACTTCGGCAACTTGCTGGGTGGTAAGGGTCGGCGCCGACTGCGACTGCACCAAATGATCTTTGAGCTTCTTCCTATAGCGCTCCTTCTCCTTGAGTGTCTTCTCTAGATCCTTGTTGAGCCCCAGAATCATGGCTCTCTGCTTCTCGACCAGTCTCCACAGCTGCGCATTGTGGGAGGCGGCTTGATTCTTCTCGTTCAGCAGCTTCTGTACTGCCGCTTCGGGTGACCCTGCGGCGGCGATGATGGTTGCTACATCCTGTGGCCCCGCGTTCTCTTGCGAGACACGGTAGGAACTACCAGTGCTGGGCTTCTGTGAGTGTCCATGTCCCGCAGAGTTTGAGGACACAGTTGAGTCGATGGAAGTGTTTCGTCCCATTATAGGCCTGCCGTCAACGGAGGCGAGCTCGGCGCGGTGCGACGGTTGAAACGCAGAAGAGTTCATGGTGGGGGAGGCAGGAGGCGAGACCTGAGATCCAGGTGTTACAGCGCCTACTAAGGGAGCAGAAGCGTTCCGGAGTTGGCTGTTTGGCGGTTGAGCAGCTGCAGCTTCTCTCAGCGCATCTCGTGTGACGACGCTACGAAACTCCTCAAGTGTCGGGCTTGTAGGAGCTTTTTTGCCAGGATTAGGTCCCCTCACGCGATCCACCAGTAGCGCATTCGCATTGGTCGAGGTTGTAGGTATGCGGCCCTGACTGTGCACCGTTCGCGCCGCTGATCCAGTCGGGGTGCCCGGACTTCTCGGCGAGCTCGCATCTGAAGCTGAGCGAGCAGTAATCGATTCCTGCAGCGGGCTCGGTACTGGGCGGGTGCGCCTGGGTTTGCTGCTGCTGCTCCCTGCCTGCGCCTGCGGTGTAATGGTGTACGAGCGCTCGTCGTGCACGCCTGTCACTTGCGCGGACGAGGGGCCCGGCAGGCCATACTGGCCAGGCTTCGACATGACCCCTCGCTTAGTGTGATGGACATGAGCAGCAGCAAATGGCCGCCGGTCGATGGGATGTGCGCATATGCTAGCTTTTCCTTGATCGTGTGTTCTCGATGCTTATTGGGCGCCGCACGTAGCCGGCGCTTATGGGATTGGGTCAGGTAGATGTTTCAGCGTGGCAAGACGGTCATCAATCATCATGAGAATTGGCAGAGATTGACAGAGCGTCAACAACAACAAGGTAATGCAACACCTCCTGGACGGTGACCACGTCTTTGCGCCTTGACCGCCGCCTCTCCAAGCTTTACCAGCTGCGTTCTATGCACCATGTCCGTTTAATTAGTGACTCGTAGCCAAATGCATGTCCCCGCCCTCCCGCTGCATGCACGGCCCTTCACATATGCTTTGTACAATCAGGATGTCCGGCTCGTTCGGCAGTCACCACACCCTACAAGAAGGCCGAAGAGGACGCATGACACTGTATGCTCACGAGTGTCCGCGTCACCTTGTTTAGCCTTTTTCTCGATCACACAATAGGTACCCCTGTGTCGAGCATACTTGGCTGCCGCAGACATCACAGCACTACTGTACGCAAGCGACAGCCACCAGGCCTTGGCAGGAACTGGTTCTTCCCAGATCATCCGGACTCCGGACCACCTTGCCAAAACGAGCCTCCTCCAAGGCCGCATCCGCAATCGTACTGGAGTGACATTTACAAGCCGAGGCGATCCTTTTGCCCTATCAAGAATCATGACCAACCTGATTGCTAACCATCGAACCACGTGACGAAAACAAGTGCTAGGATGATTGAGCAAACGTCTGATGACCTGACACAGCACTATCAAAGGCTAACAGATGTCAACCGTAACCCGTCGTTGCCGTCATGAAACCTTCGTTGACAACCTTGGTCATCCCTGCCCAGATGAAGGTCCCGGCCGAACAACGTCCGCCCAGATCTAGATCTCCCCGATCCATCCCCGAACGCCCTCCAACGTCCGCTGGCTTACTACTGCTTCAGCCTGTGCAAGTCTCTCACCCCTCAGATGCCCTAAATAGCAATCATGTCGACAGCAGGCTGGCTGAAACCGTTGTCTGGTGGATCTACAAAAAGGCACAGAAAGGCGCAAGTAGGTGCGTCTGCTCACTATAGACATGCATTATGGTGAATTGATCACGGTCCGTTCCACGAACTGTTTTCGAATGCTAAGCGGGGAGGGCACGCTTGTGGAGTGCATTCTGCAGGCTTTCCATGCGTGGACCAGGAGAACCTTGCCAGACTTCGTGCTTAACTGCAGGACGTTGTGTGAGCGTGTTTATGCAGGTCACAGCCACGTGAGACACGACCGGATCGAGTCACGAAGTCGGACTGTAGTGGGTTTGTGGCGTGCACAATACGTGGACATCCGCCTGCAACAGCTACTTACGACCAGTCTTCCGCCTCCGTCCATCATTGCCATTGACCGCCGCAGCAGGCACCCGATTGATCGAGTATCCACTACCGCTGGCGTCAGGCACAATGTTGACCTGCACTCCCTGATCGTCACTGCTGCTCGTATTGCTGCTGCTTCGCTCAAGCTCATGCCCTAGCGAGCTACCCTTTCGACTCGTCACCGCCGGGTCGGAATTAGCATGCTGCGTGCCAGGTCGTGGTGCTAGAGGCGAAGACGAAGGCGGCATACGCCTCAGGCTCGCGTACCGTACCTCGGCCGGGCCACTTACGTTTCGCCGCCCTTGCGCTGCAGGCAGGTACGGCGTTTCGTAGTCGTCTACTCCAGGACGATAAGCGGGATACTGAGCGTTCGAAGCTGAGCGATGTCGAGGTGCTGCTGGGTACCAGTCTGCGTCCTCTTGCGTTGACATGTTTGAGCTTGACGACGGTGGTCGCACACCAGGTTGCGGCACGTAGTATCGCGGCGAGTACTGCACGTAAGGGTCTGTACGTTCCGGCGGTGTCGATTCTCGTCGGCTGTTCTTCGATGTCGAGCGTGACCTTGGCCGTGTAGCACTGGAGCGAGTAGACTCTGGACTCGAAGGCGGATAGTTGATCAACGGCGCAAACATGGGCACGCCGTTTGGCCCTGGAATCATGATGCCAGGCGGTCCGTTGCCTGCAGGGTCCAACGGTGCTGGGACTGGCTTACGGTCGACTTTGGCTTTCGAATTCGACTTCGCTGGCGATGCCGACACGCCGTTCCCTCTCTTCTTGTTCTTCTGGCTAGCCAGGCTTGTGGAGCTGCTGGACCTACTTCCGGCAGCCTTGCCTTTCGGCACTTTCGCAGGTGTCGGTGTCGGTGGCGGTGATGCCAGTGCTGTCACAGCAGGGGGCGGGACAGGCTCTGGCGGCTGGCTTTGCCTGCGCTCAAGAGCCTCCATCTCCTCGGCTGACAAGCTAACGTTTGTTTTGCCCTTCGTCCTTGCTGTCGCAATCTTTGCCATAGCCGATTGCACCAACTCCTCATCCGATTCATTATCCTCCGCATAATCATACATCCTACGCCTTCGCTGTCTATACTGTCCCAGATCATAACCATCAAAATACAAATCGTCGCCAGCAAAACCTCGCTGGCGAGCATCCCGAGAAGCAAACGAATTCGGATCCAATCGTACACCCTGCCCATCGTCCTCACTCTCCAGCTCCTCAAAGCGCTCGTCATAGCGAGTGCCATCGCGAAGCTCCCAGTCCTCCAGCTTCCGCCTTCGTCTGCCTTCACTGGGAGCTGCGGGCGGTCTTCCCATTTCATAGGGCGAAGGATGCGCGGTCGACCGGTCCCTAAACCGCCTCCCTGTGATTGCTGCATTAGCAAGCGTACGCTGAGCCGAAGGAGAAGATACATACTCGGAGAAAGATGCCTCTATAGGTTTGTCCATCAAGCTCGCGTGGCCCAGAATGGTTACAGCACTTGCACCTACTAACCACAGTATTGTCGTAATAGGCCGCGCCCAAATACCCAAGGGCACGGCGACGATCAGCAGGCCTGTGTACAGCTGCGACGAGGTGAAGCGTGCAAAGCCTAGGTCCAGATCCGCGCCTTGGAGCTTGGAGATACCGAACATGCCACCAACGACTAGAAGCATCACAAAGAACAGGAGTAAGTTGGTGAGCAAGCTGTAGATGGCGAGCATCACAAAGACAACCGCATAGTTGCTGCTGAAGTAGCTCAGGTTGTAATTCACCCGACCCTGGATCTCCGCGAAGTCCCGGGGTCTACTGAGTCGCTTGACGTCGAAGAACTCGCCCACAGGTTTGAGGTTGGCGAAGCGATTCGCTAAGCTTTGGGAGCGCACCGAGTCGAAGCGGCCGGAGAAGTTGAGACGGCTGGTAAGCGCGTCTAGAGGGATATTGATGCGCGCCATGATCGCTGACCTGCCTGTCAATGGTGTGTCGAAGAGGACAGGTCTGGTGGTACGCGGAGTGCTCTTGTATCGAGTCTCTTGTCTCAGAAAGCTGGAAAGGAGGTTCCTGATTAGCGAAACTTTCACATGCCGCGGATGGAGTGCGGCGATGCTGACTGCTTGCTGTCGTGTGTCTTCTGCAGCGAAGCTGAGCGAAGGCAGCGGGAAGCGTGATATGGCTTACATTATGTAGTTGTCAAGCGAGCGACGAGAAGCGAAGATGGAGGGGCGTGAGGTCGTACAGTGCCTGAACGGAGCTGTCAACTCTCCCCTTCTCGTTTCGTCCTCCCCCAAATTCTTGAGGCGTTCCCTGGTTGGCAAGGGGGCCCGCTGATCCGTCCCGCGGCCGTTCACTTGGGTGGAGCAGTCGCCATGCCGAAAGCAGCTTGGAGCAAACCGCTTCGGCAGAGAAAATAGATCAAGCCTGTCGCACAACTCACGACAGAAAGCGCGCACCGCTACGACAAAACGTTGTGCGAGTAGAGGAGATACGTAGCAACGGGGGGGACAGCTGTCAACGCGATTATGATAAGCCACCAAGGTCCACTCAGCAGGAAATCCATCTGCAGCCAACAGCACCCCCATACGCAAGTAACCACGTTGAAGCAACGCGCTAGCTCGTGCATGCCTCCATTTGCGTCACTCCGCCTGGTTTTGTGTGAATTCGTGTTTGCTGTGAGTGGCGGCCCGATTTCTGCCACCACACCAGCACCCTTATCATGAGGCTCCACGGTCGGGCAGCAGTCCTGCTGTTGTTCTGTCTTGTGGTATGCGTCTCAGCCTGGACTAAGGAGGATTATGAGATCTTTCGTCTAAAAGACGAGGTCTCATCCCACGAGGGCAGCAATGTGACGTTCTACTCCTTCCTAGGCATACACCCAAGCGCCGAACAAGATGACATCAATAAGGCTTACCGCAAGCTTTCCCGCACATTGCACCCAGACAAGGCACGGAGCAACTGGATTGCGAACTACAACATCCCTACCAAGACAAAGACGAAGCCGGGAGCGAAGCCAACCGTTCACGTCCACAAGAACAAGCAACCTTCGCAAGGCGAGATCAACCGCTTCGACAAGGAAGCTTCCGCGCGGTTCGAGCGGTTAAGCTTGGTAACTAACATCCTGCGCGGACCCGAGCGAGAGCGTTACGATCACTTCTTACGGAATGGCTTCCCTAAGTGGAGAGGGACGGGCTACTACTATGAGCGCTTTAGGCCGGGCCTCGGCACGGTGCTCATCGGACTGTTCGTGGTAGTCGGCGGAGGCGCGCACTATGCGTTTCTGTATCTGAGCTGGAGACGGCAGAGAGAGTTCGTTGAGCGCTACATCAAGCAAGCTCGTCGCATGGCTTGGGGTGACGAGGGTGGCATTGGGGCTATACCAGGGCTCGGTGGCCCAGCCGCCAATGGCTCTGCGCAACCGCAGCAGTCCGCGGCAGACTCGGAAGGCAGCATGCAGTGGAACCGAAGGCAGAAGCGCGCAATGGAGAAAGACAAGCGGAAGGAGTCCAAAGCTCCTGTGAAGAGTGCGAGGGTAGCCAGGAAGGCCAAGGAAGAGGGTGTGAGCACGCCGGTCGAAGCTGAGATCACCTCTGGACCAGTGGGCGCGAAGAAGCGGACAAGGGCGCCGAATGGCAAGATCTTGATTGTGGATAGTGCTGGTAACGTGTTCTTGGAAGAGGAGACAGAAGAAGGCGACATTCACGAATTCTTGCTCGATGTAAGTGTCGTCTGCTTGATGGGCGACGCTCGCGTACAACTTGCTAATCTCATGTAGCCCAATGAGGTCCCTCGACCCTCGATCCAAGATACATTCCTGGTCCGCGGTCCCCTGTACCTCTACAACATGAGTCTCGGTCGCGTATTGAACAAGCAAACGCCGGACCACGTCGCCTGGGAGGTTACAGATGGCGCCGAGCAGGGACAGCCTGATGAAATCGAAGCCTCTCTCAATGCCGCGTTACCCGCCAATGCGAGTGGTGAGGCTCGGAAGCGGAAGACCAAGGCGAACTCATAAGCCTGACCCCGTTGATAGACTGTATAGACGCAGACAAAAGCATTGTTGGCCGCCACGCCTTGCTTAGATCGCTTTCTTGGTCTGATATATGCCTCCTGTGACGCCTCGCTAAGGCCTCAATCGTACCAGTCCTAAGCTAGAAGAAGCTTTGTGCGCCGCTGAAGACAATCCGCACTAGCTCGAAGATGATGCCACCACACACTACGAAGAGCAGTACATCTGTTTAAACTCAGCATGTACGACAATGAGCGTAGCAACCGCTTGAGGCACTTACATAGCCAAACTTTGCTGATGGGAGGCTTCTGCGGCTTCTCCTTCTTCTGCACTTCACTTTGTGGCTTGCCGCGTTTGGCCTCTTCTTTCCGTGCGTACTGTGCGTTCGCTCGTCTTTGCTGTGGTGTTTGCGCCTATGGAACCGTCAGCGGTCCGTACCTTTTCATGGAGTTGAATGCCACACCATTGCTTCGCTTGGTGTGTTCCCTGATGTGTGAAGTGGTGAGGCGTGGGCTCGGCCGGATGATGTTGCTATATAACTAGAGGTGCGTGTCGAGACTACGTGTCGACAGTTGCGCGCTGCGAAACATCCAAGTTCAATGTGGCCTCTTTGGAGCATGTGCTTTCTCCACACGGTGCGGGATCCTGCAGGGATGTCCGCGCGGACCGCGTCCGCCACAGACCCACAGCGAAACAAGCTGGAAATACCTCGCAGGTGCATCTACCGTATCAATAAAAACGGCTTTCCATATTCTGAGTTATACCATCTGGTCATCGGAGGTCCATTGTGCGATTGTCCGCCAGTGCGGATTCGGCTCGCTTGGTGAGTAGCGGTTCCCGCAGGCAGAGTATAACCGCAGATGTGAACATCCGCAACCCTTCGCGTATGGATGACTCAGGGTCATATAGCGAAGGACTTCTCCGTCGCCCAGGAGCATGCTAGACGGCAAGATGCAATCCGACCCTCGTTCGCCTGCTAATGCGGGTGGATCGAAAGGGTGTACGGATGAGTATCCCACGCTGTTCTATGTCTACCGCGGAGCGGACAGTCCATGGGGGATCATTCTTCATGAAGTTGGATTCTCCAGTCCCATGACACTTAAAGCCCATGTATGTAGAAAGCTATCGCAATTTGCTCCTTTCATACGCATCTACTTCACGTTCAACATGCAATCATGCTGTTTTCGTGGCTTCCAGTGGAATGGCACTCCCAAAGGCAAGACTGAGCCATTTCCGACGTCAACCAATCAAGCCTACGTGACAGGCGTCAACAAGGACACCGCGATCATGCTTGTGCATGACGCATTTGGCTGGAGCTTCGGCAATAACAGACTGCTTGCCGATCATCTAGCGGAGGAGGTCAATGCAACAGTATACCTTCCTGACCTGTCAGTGCGCCGGCGCAACGATGCTTGACCAACACTGATCAAATGCTGCAGCTTCGGCGGTGAAGTTCTACCTTCCGACTCGCTTTCAGATCGTTCGCGCTGGGGCGATTTCGACATGGACGGCTTTCAGAAGAGAAACAGTCGTGCTATTCGGGAGCCGGAGCTCTTCGAGTGCGCCAAACATCTTCGATCCCAGTATAAGAAGGTCGGGGCGATTGGGTACTGCTACGGTGGCTGGGCGGTCTTCCGCCTTGCTGCGAAAGGCCATAACTTGGTTGATTGCGTTGTTGCCGGCCATCCCTCCTGGGTGACCAGAAACGACATTGATGGGGTTGACGTCCCGACTCAAATTCTGGCGCCGGAGATTGACCATGCGTACACCGACGAGCTGAAAGAGCACACCTGGGAGACATTGCAGAAGCACAGTGTCCCGTTCGACTATCAACACTTTCCCGGTGTCGAGCACGCCTGCCTGGTCCGAGGAGATCCGAAACGGCCGGGTGAGCGGGATGCAATGATCCGCGGGAAGAACGCAGCGGTGGGCTGGTTCAAGCAGTATCTCCACCGGTACTGATCGTTGTCGCGAAGGAGCCGTGAACCAGTTGAAGCGAGCAGAGTTTGAGCTTATCATACCTTAGATCGTATGCTAAAACTATCGCTGCAGACAAAACGCTGTGCAGTCACGTTTTGCAGTCAAACAAGGTTGCCACACACGACAGGCTTATGCCAAAGCCGTCCAGAGCCCAGCGATGCCGCCGGCTCCCATCAGTACGGCCCTGACGTTGTTTAGCAGAGCGAAGTCTCCCAACAATTTTCGCACCCTCTCATCGTCTTCCGCAGAAGATGACTGCTTAGTCTTCCCTTGCGGAACGCTCAGGTCACTGAACTCATCAGCTTCACCCTTCCCATAGATCGAGTCCTCAGCGCTGCGCTGAGCGAGCTGGGGCCCGTTCTGCTCGGCGCTCTTAGCACTTCGAGCGCCTCCGAGCTCTGCATTCTTCTTGATAAGGGTGAAGTTGGTCTCCTTCATGAAGATGATGGTGAAAGGGGCAATGGCGAACGTCAGGGCTGAGGCGGCCAGGTAACCCGGCAGCTTGACGCCTGTCAAAGCGGCCTGGAAGGCTTGCGCGAGCGGTCCTGCCGGCAAAGCCTTATATGCAAGGTAGGCAAAGCCAGCGCTCGAAACCATAGCCGCTTGAGGGAACATGTGGGAGCCGCGGCTGAAGAGCCATCGTGTCATGGGCAAGGCTCGCGAGGCCGGCTGCGATTGAAATTCGGGGATGTCGAAGAGTGATAAAGTTGCAATGCCGCCGGATGCCAGGAGTGCCACGGAGACACTCACGACTTGCGCCGCCGTGGTTGCGGAAGCCATTGTTTTGTAGCCGTTATTGGAGGGAATATTGACTTGTGAGGCAGGTTTGTGTTTCACGGCGCACTAGAAACTTATCCTGCGAGCAACTAGCTCTATATATGTAGAGCCATTGGGCCACTCGAGCAATTGTTGTTGTGGTGACCATCTTGACGTCGGTGTCAAAGTAAAGCGGAAGCCCGGCAAGTCGTGATCCGAGCCGAACAACAACCAAGACGTTCGTTCGCCCATCACCATTCCCCCTTCGATCGCTGTCTGTATAACGAGCGATCACTAGATGCAGTATCTTGTCACGAGGGAACAAGGTCTTAAAAGCGACCGATATCCACCCGCGAACTGCAGGAACCCAGAGCTTTCAACTTGCAGAAGCACCCCTCTAGTCTGAGTAAGCTGAAACAGTAACGCAGCGCGTCGAAAGCGGCTGGTCAGAAGGCCGTATGTATAGTGGAAGGAGACACCCTTTCAATTTATCGGAGACATCTAATCGTGAAGTGCATAACCTCCAAGCAGGCTTTCCAAGCAGGCTTTCCAAGCAGGCTGTATTTGCAGCAAGATTCTCCGTGTGCAGTTCCCCGCACACTGTCCTTCCAACTCATTCCGATGATTGCATGTATCCCGCAAGTATTCGCACAAACTTTCCGTGAACTGCGTCCGGGGAAGCCATGCGCGTTCGGTCACCGGAGTAGTCACGATGTATCACACCTTTTCCGTTGTGGAGGCCAATGGCGGCCGTCACGATGAGCGCCATGCTTCAAGACCTGTCACCTCACGGCGTCTTTCCACTATCAATGCCTGCAATGAGTGTCGACGAAGAAAGATTCGATGCGGAGGGTCGCAGCCGTGCCAGCAGTGTCTGTGGTCGCAGCATCCGGAGCTCTGCGTGTTTGCAGGATCTGGCCGCAAGACGGTGCAAAACCGCATGCAAGTGAATCAGTCACCTGGTCTACTCAATTACTGACAACCAGGCAGGTACATGGAGCAACTGCACTCGAGAAGTGAATGTCTTTCTGCTGTGTGCTCTCGCTTGTTTCCTAATCAAGATCCATCCAAGTTACGGGATCTCCCACGTAACGAGCTCATCAACCTAGCGGTCACTTTGAGTCGGCCCAAAAGCGCTCAAACTCCACCGGCAAACGACATTATCCTGCCACCCTCGGTTCCTTCGGTCGACTCAAGCAGGCCTTCTGAGAGTGCGGACAGCCTGAACTCTCTCGAGCAGGCGCCCGAACGCAATCCTGTCGTTGACGAGGCGATCCGTCAGAAGCGCACCGTTCATGGCATATCGGACGACGTCAATTGCCTTTCCTTGTCGTTCACCTTCCAGTCTTCCTACGTAGGCATCTCGTCCATCAGCGCCGTCTTAAAGGTCATTTTCATGATCGCACCTGGAGCGCGTACACATGTTGCCCAGAATGCAGCAGACACCGCTCTGCCGAGTAGGGTCCCATCACCATCCGTTGAGCAGCAGCTGCCAATCGACGCTACTGCGATGCCACCCCCGGATATTGCGCACAACCATATCGAATCATACTTCAATCGAGTCCATGTTCTCATGCCTATGATCGACGAGGACGACTTCCGACATACGTACCTTTACCTAGACCGCAAAGATGGGCCTTGGCTAGCTTTGTTCAATACAGTCCTTGCTCTCGGCTCGTTAGCGTCTGGAACGTGTGCTGACGAGGAGCATCTTGTGTACTTCCGCCGGGCGAGCAAACACCTGGACTATGAGGCCTTCGGCAGTGCCAACATCTACGTACTGCAGGCTCTTGGCCTGCTCGCTGGGTACTATCTGCACTGGTTGAACCGACCTAACGAGGCGAATGCTTTGATGGGAGCTACTCTTCGCATGGCGACTGCTGTAGGCCTTCATCGCGAGTATTCGAATCCTAGCCGCAACGTGGAGGGTCAGATACCGGTCGGCATCCGTAGAAGCACATGGTGGAGTCTGGTATGCTTGGATACTTGGGCCGCTATGACTACAGGCCGGCCGTCGCTCGGTCGGACCGGACTGGGAGTTACGGTCGACGTTCCTAAAATACCGGAGCATAGCAACAATGCGCAGTATCTAGCTTCGCTGAAGCTACTCCCTTTAGTGCACAATGTTCCTTTCTGCAAACTGGCAACCCGCATACAGGACCGACTCGCAGCCCAGACACTCCTCAACCCTACAGAGATAGCTGCATTCGACGCAGAGCTCGTAAGGTGGCATGACGAGCTGCCACCGATCCTACGGATCTCAGGTCTCGAGCAGGACGCTGTGGCCGCTTTCACGAGCCCGAGATACGAAGACTTCGTTGCAAACACATCTCCAGCAAGTGCACCTACTGAAAAACGCCACGATAAGCGCGCTATACATGGACACAATCTCCCTGCATGCCCCGAGATACTCAAGACTCCGCGTTTGATCACACACTGGTGGTTCATGACACTACGAATACTGATGTACCGCCCATATCTACTGGCTACTAGCCTTCGACGAAGTCCGCGGAGGGCAAAGTCTGCCGACGAAACGACCGCCATAGAGAGGTGCCGCATCATTGCCGAGGAGTCTATTCGTTCCATCAACTTGCATTGTCCGAATGAGTTACTCGCTGGATGGAACGCTGTATGGCTGATGTACCAGGCAGTAATGATCCCTCTTGTGTCGCTCTTTGCAATGCATCCGGACCGGACCAAATCTACGAATAGCGCCGAAGCTTCAGCGCAAACAGCAGCGCAGTCAGGGAATGACAACGCTGACGACGTTCTGGCCTGGCGCATACAGGTAGAAACCGCCATTGTTTTCTTCCAAAGAATGACACCGTACTCTATGGCGGCGAAAAGGAGTACGATCATTGTAGAGAGACTGTACGCTGCAAGCAAGCATTCGACAATCTTCACAGCTCCACCGAACAGCACACAACCGAGCGAGGGCGACAACAGCAGGCTCACAAGCTGTGAGATCACTCAAATGTCTGGCACCGTTTTGCCGGATATGGTCCATGTGACCCCTGTGACCGGACAAGTACCGGATTGGCTGGATGCGGGCGACTGGGGCGTCAGTGACGGCGAATTGCTCGAATGGACTGCACTGTGGAGTAACGATGTGATGTGGGACAACGGCCAGGACTTCATCTTGCCATGACAATACCACTGGCATGGTCAAGATCGTAAGCACGGATATATCACACCCGCCGACGATGCAGGGCACCATGTCAATGCCACATAAACAGGTAGTCGTACGACAACGGTTGACTTCAAAAAAACGGAATCACTTCGATGGAGTGACAGCGGAAATCTGCAGGCCTTCACCGTTTGTACGCGTCAGATCAGCTCACCACAAGCATATCTCCCCGTAGCTCGCACTATCTTGATCCAAAACGAACGGTCGAAGCGAACTCAGCCATTGAAGAGCAACAGAACCATGTCAATGACACAACAACTGCTCCAGGTGATGTTCGTAAGTGGCGCACTCAGACCTTCGCCTCCAATGGCTCTGCCGCAATAATCGAACCTGCAGTGTCGACTTCCACCTTCCGAGGCACTAGGGATGTCTTCACCGGGCGCTTAGAGTTGAAGATCTCGTCCAGCTCTTCAAGTGTACGTCGGCGCGTCTCCGGCATGATGAAATAAAACACTAGCCATTGTATGGCGTCCCAAACGATGAAAATAATGTAAGTGTGCCATCCAATGCGAGCGAGAGAGATCGGCCAAGCAAACTGGTTGAGAAGACCACCCGCGTTGACTGCCAGACTGCTGAAGGCCATGCCCTTGGCACGCATCTCGAATGACAGGACCTCCACAGGGTACAGCGCCTGGAGAGGGGTAATGCCAATTGAGAAGCAGGCGCCGAAGATGAAGATCATAGCGACCGTTGCTTTTGCAGCGGAGGAGTTCGTCTGGTCAGATTGAGCAAACAGGCCGGAAGCCACCGTCATGCCGACCCAGACCAGACAACATGCTCCCATGCTGAACAGCATGAGCTTCCGTCGTCCCAGCCTCTCCACGAAGGCTGCACCGACCAGAGCGAAGAAGAATTGGAAGCAAGCATAGGCCAAGTTGATGTTGGCCTGGGTAATGCTGTCGGAATAACCAGCGACGGTGAGCACTGCCGGCAGGAAGTAAGTCAAAACACCATTGCCAGCCCACTGCGCGAAAATGGAGAAGATGACGTTGCATGCGATGCGGTAGCGGCTCGCACGGTTCCGGAAAAGCGCACGGTAGTCCCAGAAGCGTTTGTCCTGTTGTCAACCCATTAGCGGCTAGATGCGGTGGTGCGGTATCATCTCTGGTAAGTTGCCATACCGCGCCATCTGTGTTGAGAAACTCTTCGTACTCCGCAAGCTGCAACCTGACCCAGGCAGAGTCTACGTTGCCCTGTCCATGCCACTTAATCAAGGTATCCTTTGCGGCTTCCCGCTTGTTGTGGACAAAGAGCCATCTTGGACTTTCGGGAATGAGCCAAACGAACAGCGCAATGATACCGGGGAAGACCATCTGGTGTCGTACATCAGTCTCAATAGCAGGCTTCCAGCGCTCCGGGGCGATGGGGTTTGTGAGGCTTACCTGAAGCCAGACGGGGATCTGCCACGACATATTTCCAACCAGGTTTAAGCCACCGCGTACAGCACCACTGGCGAGGATGGAGCCGGTAAACCAGAACTGCGACGAACATCGTTAGCTGTTGATGGACCTGTTGAGGATTCTCTGCTGTTATGCTTACAGTATTGCAATAGGCTGTGAGCACACCGCGCCAAGCGGGATGGGCGGTCTCGACAACGTAGATAGGACCGGCCGCCGAGACGATCGATACGCCGAAGCCTAGAAGGAAGCGACCACCTTTGAGCTGACCGACATCGGCATCGTAGAGGGTCGTGCCGTTGATGATGGTGCCAAGGATGATCAACCAGGCGCCAATAGACATGCCCACCTTTCGACCCCAAGTGTCAACGAGCGGACCAACGAATGGCAGAGCACACACGCCACCGATTTGGTACATGGCGGAGTTGAACGCTGCCCATTCGCCGTTGTTGGTACCGTGGAAGAAGGAGAGGAAGGTCTTGTTCGACGTAAGGCCACCGAAGAGCGAGCCGTCGTAGCCGTTCATGGTCTGACAAAAGCATCCCAACAGGAGGCACAGCATCAGCTTGATAGTAGTTGCGTTGGCCAGACTGACGGGCTCTTTGATGAGAGCTTCATTGAAACCGGTGCTGCCGGTGATGGTTCTCAGCTCGACAGGCTCGCCATTCGTCTTGCTATCGTCAGTTGAAAATTCCAAGGGCTGGCAGCGTCAAAACCACGGCTTACATCGGAGATCTTCTCGATAGTGTTGGACGCCAACTTAGGATCTCCGAAAGACATATTTCCTTTGATGTTGGTTCGACTCGACGCAGGTGGAGTGGCCGGCCCTTGACCTGGCAAATGTGGATGAAGCAAGACAGCGAAAGGATGCTCAGCTTGGACTGTGTATTGCAAGGACTTGATATATGAAAACGGAGTGCACCAACGACTCATATAAGCGGACTCGACCTGGAGCCCCACGTGGATAACCCACTCATCCGCCACAAGACTGGATTAGTCTAGGCCGTCAAACCCTGAAGCTGCACTCCGCATTGACAAAAACATGCTGGACGGAGATCTGTGGACGTGAGGAGAGGTCTCTCCAATGTCCAGACCATGCCCGTTCGGGTATTCAAACTGTCGGCTCCACGGAGGCCTGTGCCTGCTTCCACATTCGGACGCTTCATATCCTGCTCTCACGAAGAATCGTTGTAATACTGACTGAGGCACTCATAGATCGAGAATCATAGAGCCGCCATCGGCACTTGCTAGTCACCTCATTCTTGACCTCATGACTGCGGACTGGCCTGCTCAAAAGTATGGCGTTTGGTGATGTGGCGTTTGGTGATGAGCACCGCGTGAAGCTCATTTCCAAAGATCAAAACACCTGACAAATTTACCTCCGACATCAGCTCGACCGTGTACATCGAACCGCGGAGTATCGAGCCGCGGACCCGAGGGTCAGCATTCACCTTCAGGTGTTGCGGCCTTGGCTTGATGAACAACGCCACAAAACCGGACATTAGGTAGGAGTAGATAAACTAGTCACGCGGTATACGGAGGTCGAAGACGTGGCGTCACTGGACAAAGCTCCGCCTCTACGGCAATCGTTAGATTTCCGGGGCTCACCTTGTAGTCTCATATCCTCTCAATGGACACTTGCAGTCGCAGGACGAGGGTTATTGCGCCAACAATTCTTGGGGTCTCCGCAAATGGAGATGAGTAGTGCCTCGGCATGCGCTTCCGAACTCTCATTCCATCAGCCTCCTCTATCCGAGACGGAAAATCTGTGGTATCGTGTTTAACGTCCTTCCACCCATCCTTCGCTGGAGTTTTCGGGATGGGAGGAACTCAGCTGATGTTGCTTCCTACCGGAAAATTACTGGCGAACTTCGTCGCAGGGATCAAGGCTCTCGACTCCGCCGTACTGTATCTGTCGAGCTCACAGCCCACAGCTCGCACCTTCGGGCTGGCAATAATCAAGACGGTTGATTCGAAATACGCAAGGTGCCCGGGTACCGCCAGTCTGTATTCTGCACTATCGAGCGTGTAAGGACTGAAGCACTCCGCTAAGTCGTTCAGTCACCTGCCTCCCATACGAACCTTGGCAATACTCGTGCTGGATTTGATTGACCGCTTGTCGAGCGAGGCCTTAACCTTTTCGGGAACGGAGCGCGCCTCCGTGACCCATCCACGATGGCAAAGTCCCATTGTTCACAGACATGCCAATGTGAGCACATCTAAGCTAGGTGCATGATCTGACCTACCGTAGAGGACGCAGCACACGATACCCTTCCGTAGGTCTCCATATCAGTCAAGCGACGAACAGCGCCATTGCGGCACGGTGGTCAACCACCGACCATGTTACAAAGGGAATAACGTGCTGTTCTATCCTGACGCACGTACTGTGTGCTTGTTTATAAACCAAAGTCTACTGTGGATTGCTGTTTGATCCTCCAGGTTTGGCCTCCTCTGACCGTCAACATGCTCAAGGCTGCCTGTGCAATCGTTACCCTGGCCCTCATCGGAGGCACCACAAGTCACCCATCAGGCCGACCTTCTGGCTTCGTTAGGTCATCGGGCACGAAGTTCGCATTGAACCGCCGAGACTTCTACTTTGCCGGCAGCAATGCGTACTATTTCCCCTTCGACAATGTGTGGAGCTGCTTGGTCTAGAAGTCTCTTCCGGTATTGCTGACACGCTTGACAGAATGAGACAGATGTCGAAATCGGCCTCCGCGCTGCTGCACAGGCTGGTCTGAAAGTCTTCCGCACTTGGGGTTTCAACGATAAGAATGTCACTTACGACCTCAATGGTCTTCCGCAGTACGGCGCGGAGGGTGCTGGTACCACTGAGGTCGTCTTTCAGCGATGGAACAACGGGACGTCTGCGATTGACATCACACCGTTCGACAAGGTCGTCCAAGCTGCAGCCAATACTGGCATCAAGCTCATAGTCACCTTGACCAATAACTGGGCGGACTACGGCGGCATGGACGTGTACACTGTCAACCTTGGTGGGCAGTATCATGACGATGTAGTGATCGCTCAAGGTCGCAATTAACATGGTATTATCCTGATTGCTGACAAGCGTACAGTTCTACCGACTACCAGCTATCAAGGCTGCATACAAGCGCTATGTCAAGGCGTTCGTCACCAGATACATGTGGTCACCAACGATCATGGCGTGGGAGCTGGCCAACGAGCCTCGATGTGGGGGAACAGCGGGTCGCAACCTGCCGCGCAGCAGTAACTGCACCCCAGCGACTCTGACAGCGTGGATTGATGAGATGAGCAGCTACATAAAGTCAATCGATCCACACCATATGGTCACCTTCGGAGGTGAAGGCCAGTACAACGATCCATCGAACCCGGACGGCTTCTACAACGGCTACGATGGTGGAGATTTCGACGCGGTGTTGGCATTGCCCAACGTCGACTTTGGCACCTTCCATACGTATCCGGATTGGTGGAGCAAGACGGTTGCCTGGGCTACTCAGTGGGTTAAAGACCATGCAGCCAGTGGCGTAAAGGCTGGAAAGCCTGTCTTGCACGAGGAATACGGTACGCTTGGTGTGCAGCATGGAAAGTACATATTGGCGCAAGCTGACACACACATGAAGGATGGCTCACTCCCGCAGCTCGCCTGGCTGACCTCAACGAGACCGCACCGGCCAATGAAACACGGGTCGCTGTCCTTGGGGAGTGGCAAGCCACCAGCCTCGCTTTAGAAATGTCGGACATGTACTGGCAATATGGCTTCTCCAATTACTCGTATGGGCGGAACAATGATGATGGTTTCACAATCTACCTCGATGAGTAAGCACCGCAACCCGCAGTTACGTGTACATCATGTGCTGACACACGAACGATAGTCCAGAAGCTCAGCCGCTAGTCTACCAGCATGCCGCGAAAGTGAACGCACTGGACACTTGGTCATGGCCATAAATGACGAGGTTGGTTCACCGTTACTCGAGAGGCATCCGGCAACGTAAAGGGTCCCCTTGTTAGATGAGCTTGGCCACGAAAGCCCAAAGGGCTACGATCTATGTCTATGCTTTGCTCATGTCGTTCTCGAGTTCTCAAGCTTTGTCACCAAGATGTCAGTAGCCCCCAGCGCCGCTAGATCATCCATGACCTCAGCAATCTTACTTCGCTCCACCATCGCTTGGACAGCAACCCAGTCGTCTTCCTCTAGACTGTTGACCGTCGGCGCCCGCTTACCGGGCGTGATCTGCGATGCTTGATGCAGTAGTCGCCGCTCTACATTGTATGTACAGAGTACGTAGCGCTGAGCGGTTATGACGCCCTTGATCCGAGCCGTGATGATATCAACCAGCTTTGGGTTTGAGGGGTGCTTGGACTTAATGAGGATGGCGGAGGATGAGACAACGGTTGCGATGGCTTTCAGACCAGCGGCTTTCATGGTCTCGCCGGATTCTTGCAGGTTGTGTCAAAGGCAAGACTAATGGATCGAGGGTGTGAGAGGTTGCACTTACCAACAAGATCTACGATACCATCTGCGACTCCCAGAGCGCACGCAGCCTCGACGCTGCCGCTTAACGTCGTGATCTGAGTCCGTAGGCCTCCGTGAGCTGCGTCACCGTTGGGTTGCGCATGCGAATTGCTACCCTGACTTTCCAGATTACGGAAGTAGCTCTGGGAAAGCGCAGTAAAGCTAGTGGCAATCTTCTTGCCGATCAGCTGCTCCGGCTTCTCGATGCTTCCCTTCTCTGGCACCTGTACCTGCAGCTTACACGCACCGAAGCCGAGATCCATAATCTCGACGGTGCCGCTAGTCTCCGTGGGTGGTACGGTGGCCTCATGTTCGGCAACTGTGTCCCGTCCGGTGATGCCCAAGTCGACGCTACCTTCGCCTACGAAGATTGGAATGTCGGCTGCGGGAAGGAAGACCAGGGCCAAGGGGAGATTCTGAACAAGTGCAATGTCTAGTCTGTTGTGCCGATGGAATTTGATGTCCGAGCCAGTGAGCAGATCAAGACATGCTTGCTGTAATCTGCCTTTCTTTGGTACTGCGAACAACAGGCGGTCGTTCAGACTGTTCACCTTGTCAGCCACGGGCCATCCTTGACCTTAATCTTGCAATGCTGTCGAAGCATTCTCTGGTCCCTTGCTGTTATCAATGGAATTGACATACTGATTGACCAGATCCATGGCGGCTTATAGGTGCGTCAACGGGGACTTTTTGATGTTTCTACACAATGCCGGCAAACACAAGATCACAGACCCCAACGGTGAACAAGCACTCGTTCTCCCAAATATCAGCTGGGAATTCTAGGTTATGTGTTCATTTGGTTACGAAGGCAAGGACTTGTACAAGTGTCGTAAGTACGTTCCCGCAACACACTGTGACGGACTGTGAAAGGAATGACTGGGTGAGTGTTGTGATCGCATTTACAGGCTCTGATTCGAGCGCAAGAGAATTGTCGTTGGCGTACAGCCTGAGGCAGTTGGACGGATGTCGCCGGCGCGCATTTGGAGAGATGTCGAGGTGATTTCATAGCGGAGGGCTTCCGCGACGCACGGACAGCAGAGGAACTATTTTCTTGAACTGCACTTTATACACTCGACCATGACAAGACACGTGCCCCCTGGTGCACCACCCATTGCTCCTTCACCTTCTCATACAGTGTCGTCGCTTGCTCGTCGCCAATCGGCAGTCACTCAACATGAAAGCCAAGCGTGAGGACCCTAACGCTGAGGTGCCATCGCACATATGGGCGGACCATACCTCCAAACCGCCGCGATACCGTGACTTTCTCAGTCAATTAGCTCACTTCGTCGACCAGCTAGGCTTTACCAACACCCTCAGTGCCCTTCTCGATGAGGCCCATACTAATGGCGTCTGGCCGGACATTGCGGAGTGGGAACGTGGGCTCGAAGACGGCACGAGTGCCACGATCATGGATCTGTGGGAAGCCTGGCGTGAGGATCAGGGCGACTACCCAACGTTGCCACCATCAAGCCCGGTGAAGGCTGATGGGCCGGCTGGGGTAGTTGAGAATGGTGTTGAGAACAGCAGCGACGATGAGGAAGCCAGTAGTGAAGAATCTAGCAGCGATGAGGATGAGGAAGGTGATAATGAAGAGCTTGCTTGCGCGGGTGCTCAGGCTGGTACGATTGACGACGAGGCCGAAAGTACCAGTGACGACGAGTCTGACGAGCAAGATGAGCACCTACTCAACGCGTCCAATGTGCAGGTTAGCGCTAAACGGAAGCGTGAGGTTACGCCCGAATCCTCAGATGAAGAGTCGTCGGAAGAAGAGAGCTCAGTGGAAGACAGCGAGTCTGAAGATTTGCACCAGGCGCCTCCCGCGAAGCGTGCCAAGACCGTGGCGAATAACGACACGCATACCAAAGAGGCAGCTAGAAAGACTGTCAAAGGCAAGGATTTGGCGGACGGAGAGGAGGAAGAAGGAGATGACAGTTCCGATAGTGAAGATGAAGATGACGATGCCACGAACGGAGATAGAGTCGCGAGTGCCGCCGGCATTGATGATGACAAGGATTCGAGCGAAGACACTTCGGATGGCACATCCAGCGACTCGGAGTCTGATTCTGACTCCAGCGAAGACGAGAGCGAGAGCGACAGCGCACGTCTGACGGCTGCTAAGAAGACTAACAGTATGCCGAAGAAGTCGAGCGAGGACTCTCAAGACTCCACTAGCTCATCATCCTCCGCAACACTCGTCGCCTCACCAGTCAGGGGCGGCCGCAGCCGTAAGACGAAGCCTGCAACCGCTGCAGGCGCCGCTAAGAAGACGCCGCAAGAGGACCTTCTCGTCCCTGCCATTCCTGACCCTTCCACGACTGACATGCATCCCGATCGCCTGAAGCGCATGCCAGCACCCGAGCGCACGATGCGCATGCCAGCGACGACAGAGAACGTCGAGCGCCTGAAGAAGGAGAACGTACCCTTCTCACGCATACCAAAGGACACTGTTGTCGACCCTCGCTTTGCGAGTAATGATTATGTGTCGTATGAGTATGCTGACCGCGCGTACCAAGACCTCAGTGTGACGAAGGGTAAAGGCTTTACGAAGGAGAAGAATAAGAAGAAGAGAGGTAAGACTCCCGTTCCTAATACTATCCGCCCATCCTTGCCCATCATTTATCCTCCTGCACCTGCGGAGGTTGATGAAATACATCCTGCCATGCCAATCACTCATTGCTCGTCGACCGGGTCTTCGGAGCCTAGGCACAAACGTAGAGCCCACAGAGCCTGTAAGCGACACTTGACCTCGACTCTTGGTGATTTGAATTCCTGGCACCTTGGAGATGAACGATCCGCCTCCAATTCTGTCCCTCGGTAACAGATGGAGAGGGCGGCCCAAACGCCAAGGCCAGCACCGTCTGAAGCCCGCACCGCGGAAGAAATCGACAAAGAGGGAACGTCGTCGCGCTCGTCTCTTGATGGCCGAAGCGGTGATGGTCGCGAACACGCTCCGCGATTCCGGAATCGACATGTTCGGCGACACTGACATGGATACATTCCACGACAACGACATGGATCTACTCGATGACAACCCTGGCTCCGCGAGGACACCTGGGATTTCATGATGAGCGACGGCTACAATCCCATGGGCGGCGGTTGATTCTAACCTGTAAGGACTTTGCTGACATGAGCTCGATATAGGTGCGTACCGCGGCGGCGCGATCGATATGACTCCCAAGGGTATCAAGTTCGATGACTAGAAGTTTTCAATGTCATTGTGAAGATTTGCTCAACGGTGATAGGCCGATCATTGGAAATGGGAAGATTTACCAGTAACGATCTGCCAAAGGCGGAAGTGTAAGTTTTGATTATAATGGTCGAAGGTGGAGGTCGAATGCAGGAGGGCCGCAAGGAGGACCATTAGAAGGGAGCCAAACCATGTTCCATGCAGTGGGATAGAAGCGGATTGCAGCAGCGAGCCGCCCAGTTGTTGCAGCCAGCGGTATATCCTGCAATGTCCAAGCCAGACAGGTCACGGCATGCTCTTAAGTACGAAGCTTACGTCCTTAGGTGGCGTGCCGCTGTTCACATGTCGCATGTATGCGGCTGGCGCTATGCTGCATATTTGAGGCTGATCTAGGGCGGACGTCTGCCTGTACGTAATCTGCTTGGCCACCCAGGGTGCGCTAGACATAGACTGCTTGCTGTATCGGTCACATTGAGGGCTACCGGCCACACGAATAGCTCATCAGGAAGGCTTGATATCGCTGGGTTCTCGCAGACACCGTGTCGACATACGTGGACGCGTTACTGGATCGGTCGTTCACTGCTTGACATTCGTCCGCTGTTTTTCGCAGGCAACGCTACACCAAATCACTCGCCACCGAAGCCGCTGTTCACTAATGGACGCTCGTGCATCATGCGACCGGCATCTTGCGGCCAACCTTCGATATTGCATAGTTGAGCCAGTCGTGCTTGACACCGACACAATACGGCCATAGAATTCAGAAAATCACCGTCCCCGTCCACACTCGTCCTCATGAGTGGCCATCATCCATACCCAGGTTACCAGCAGCCCTACCAGCAGCCCTATCAACAACCATATGGCCAAGTCCAGCAGTATGCGCCGCACGCACAGCCAATGACACCGTATCCGCGGACCATCGGCCAGGCACCGCCGCCGCCACCCATGGCAGCGATGCCTTTGCCGCAACCGGCATACGGGTATGGTCAACAACCACATGTGCAAGTTACCCAGCACCAGACGTCAACTTACTATGACAGCTCCCCGCAAACTCTGCCACCCCCAATGCCTGGATGGCAGCATCAACCAGCTCAGCAATACCATCAACCGGATCCTTACGAGCATACGCCACAGTACAGTCAGCCTCAGCAATTACCGCCGCCGCAGCATCACGCGCAGTTGCCGGCACCGCCCCAGTCTGCCTACCCGCAGCCGCGAGCGCCGCATTACCCGGACACAGACCCGCGATATCATGATGACCTGGATTACGAGGACCCGCTGCGCGATGCTCCAGTGCATGCTGACCTACTGTCTGTTGCTACACCACAAGACAGGGTGCCGCATCGACAGCGGGGCTACGGTCCAGCGCTTGCTCATCCGCGTGACTTGCCAGGCTATCGCCACTACCACACCAAGAATGACACCCTGGTGCAAGCTGGGTTCCTCACATGTACCGCCGGACAACCCTGGTTCGAAGTTCGATGTGGCGCACTGTGTGGCTGTGGCCTCCATTTCATTCCGGAAGGTTCTATAGAACGGGTGCGGGACGAGCTCGACCGCGAAAACCGCGGTGGGCAGAAAGCAGCACGGCCAGTTGTGCACAATGTAAACCGAATGAGGCGAGGTGTACAGTCCGACAATCCCTGGTTACCCTGCGCGATTCACCCCCCGAACATTGCGCATGAGCTACCTATGCATCAAGTGCACCGCCAGTATATGGAGCAAGTTGCGGCCGGCGGCCATTACGCCTTGCGTTACGAAGACAGCATCCCGTGTCAGTGTGTCAGAGAGCTAGGTATCAAAACCGTGACGGACATACGTTCGGTTGAGGCAACGCCGTCGTATTGTTCAAGCGAAGGGGAATGCAGGATTCGATTGAGAGGCTCACAATCCTGGTTGCCATGACGAGCCAAGTGTGAGAAGTAAGACTATGAATGTTTGCTAGGAGTTTGAGCATACACATCATCAAACTTTGCTCCAGACGAAGATACAAGCGCTTCGATACCATTGCATGACCGCAAGGAGGGTTCTGATAGCGCCCTGATTACCTCACTTCATGAGCTAGCCTTATTGACTGGCGTGCCAGCATGAGATCAGGGGCTTGTGGCAGACACTGGTGATATTAACGCCAGTCTACAGTGACTGCGCGGCGAACCACAGTTCCTTCCTTGGCCAGATTCGACTGCTTTTGACGTTGTTAACCACTAGCAATGAACACAAATACTACGTCCACTCATTACAAAAGCAACGAACTGAAGAAACTTTCTGTTGGGGCAGCACAATGTACCCTTACCATTGGGGTCAGGGATCTATACCTGGCGGCTTTCGGTGGCTTGCCCAAAGGACGAATGCGCAGCCTAGCCGGTCACAGTCGGGGAGCGACACCGCAGGTGTCCACCACCAGCTTTCGGCCGGCGACCTACACGGGACACAACAAGAAAACAGTGCGGCGTCGCCAGCGGGCAAACCTGAGAAGAAAAGACAGCAGAAGAAGGTCGTATCAAGCCACACAACGACCATAACAACGTCGAAGCGAACTGCAAAGACGTCCGGCTACTCACAGAGTCTGACCCAGCAAGCATCAGCATTTGTGGAAGCAACCGCAGCAGCTTCCGGCAGATCACAGCAATGGATTAGCCACTTTGCAACAAGACTTTTCCCGAACAATGCCTGCTATCCCACTGTCACCTGTGAATTATGATAATCCGAAGGCACGAACTCCAGTCGTCAAAAGTGCGGGATCCTCCTTGTACATGGAGATTGGGCAAGCGTCCTCGCAGAGCATGCCTGCCCCGTTCGTGCCTCCGGTTGAGTCTACTGGACCGAAAACGAAGGTGCCCAGAGCAGCGTTGAAGGCAGAGACTACGACAACACACGTATCAATAGTTACGCGCAAAGTGCCCGGCGAAGCACGTCGGCTGGCGGAAGCTCAAAGGTTACTCGAATTGCAGCAATACGAAGCTAGACTCCAGCAGTTACTTCTTGGGCTTCAAAACGCATGTCCAGCACGCTTCGAGTGGATCGCTATAGATCTAGGCTTTATTTGCGCCGGAGGTAATCACTTTGTTGCCTTGCAAGACATTGATGACATCCTTCTAGGCCGCACGTCGGGAGCGAACCTTCCGATCATCCGGGCGAACAAGTGTCTTCCGAGCTGGATTGACGATACCCCGGGAATTGCCGTTCATCCTCCAAGCGATGCCATTCATCTTACGAACGGTCATCTCATGGAGCAGCATCAAACGCACATGAAGGCACTGCAGGCAGATGGCCGTGCTGTGCTATCCAAGAAGGCCAGCCGCGCGGTAGGCTTTGAGACCGATGGTCCTTGTGAATGCGTTCGAAATTATGGAATTCCAGTCCTGGCAAACCCAGAGAGCGGACAGATCTCACCTGAACCAAGGTATGTCAGCCAAGGCATCATGGCGGTCGCTGAGCATGGGCACACCGTGGCCCAATCTCATCAATATGCTCTTGAACTTGCCAGGTAACGCCTGGTTGAGTAACGAGCACAACATCGGCAGCCTGTCGGGCTCGGAGAATCAGTCAAGGATAATTGCCGTCAATGGCGAACATAACGAAAAGGTTCTCCAGCTTGGCTGAGTAGTAGAGTGAAGGTACTTCGTGCTTCAGAAGCTCTGAGAATGACACGGTAGGCGTTATGCAAAACAGCCTTAACCGTAGTACTTATTTGCACACATTCTATCGACCCATTGATAAATCAAAACCTCGCTGAGCTTCAACGGGACCGAGCCTTGTACCTGCGTACAGGAGTCGGGCATGGCCGTGTCGATGACGCCTATAACAAGAAGAGGGCAAAAGTAGCAGTGTTTGCAAAGCAAGGAGCATTTCTACGTGAGCGGCAAGGAAGGTTCTGGCCTTCAGTACAAGACCTCGGTATTGTGCTATCATCGTTTTCGCAAGAGCGGTAGGCGATCTGAAGGCTGAATGCATCACTGAGCGCCGATACATGGCTTCACTCGAACACGCGCTGACGCTGCTGTGTGTGTGTCACACTAGTACAGCTTAGGTATATCCAATGACAGTCACTGATGAGCCTCATACCACATGCATTATGCTGGCCATGCGCAGTGATTGAGCTCCGGCGTATCGCATGCACTCAAAGTATAGAACGGCTTTTGCTCTGCATCCTCGTGCTTGTTTTCGCAACTCGAGGCTTTACGACAGCGGAGGGAGAAAGAAATGGAACGTCGCCAACGAGCAGGTCCCACAATGCCGAAGAAGAACAAGCACTCCGTAAAAGCATCAACAGCTTGTCCCGAAAGTGGCTTGCAAACCAACAGAGTGCCTCCAGCAATTCAGCCAACGCATCTCGTGGGCAATTACATGCATTCCGCTTCGTACGGAGCTGGCCAGAGCCCAGCCAGTGCCCGAGCAGGCCAACATCAGGACGCTGCAAACCGTCTTTCACAGCCCGGCCATTACTCACAACTCCAAGCTGGTTATGAAAAGGTTGCGCAGCATATAGCACAATCCCCAGCGCAACAAGTCGCAACCATAACACAGCAAAACTACGAACACCTAAAGGTTGCAATTTCTGCACCGCCAGTCAAGAAGCCGAAAAAGAAGAAGAACGAAACAACGACGACGATGACAACCACGAAGAAGACCCAGACGCTGGTGTACAAAGAATCCACGCTCGGTGGCAAGGCGCACAGAGAAGCAGCAAAGCGTGGCGAAAGCGAGAAGTTCGAGGACGAAGTGCAAACAATGATTGTTTCAATGGGAGTGTGTCCGAGCTTGTACAGATGGTACAAGAATACCGGTGGCGGCTATCTGTGTGCAGGTGGTGGGTCGTGAGACCATCGCAGCTGTAACACCCAGGACCTTACTGACAGTATATTTGACAGGTAACCACAGCATTACATTTGATGAGATCGACAAATGGGCTAACAGAAAAACTTACACGCCCGAGATAATGATAGTCAACACCTTCTTACCTAGCAGCGATGGGCTTGTCATCGGCACACACCCTCCTCAGGTCGACTTCTGGCAGGAAATGCATGCAGTGCACGCTTCCTTTGTGCAGGCTGCAGCTGCCGCAGGCTTCAGACCCGACTTCGAAAGTATAGAGGGCGATCCCAGGTTTAGAAGTAACGGCGAGTTATCTGATGAAGAAGTCTGCCGCTGTTTCGAGAAGTTGGGAATCCAACCACTGACAGATGCGGAGAGCGATATGAGAAGAGCACAAGCACGCTCGTTCGGACGGGCTGGCATCGGGGGCCAGCCAGGCTTCGGCGGCGGCGGCGGCTACAATTCGGGCCTTAATGGGGGCTTTGGCGGCGGCGGCGGCGGCGGCTTCGGCGGGTCGGGATGGGTTCACCCTTACGGCATACCGGATCCCGCATTCGGTAGCATGTTTGGCAGACCAGGCTTCGGAGGGTGGGTTGGGTGATCACCGTCATCGTGCACCTGGTGACCAAATCAGCAAGTTCCTGTTGTTAGGCGCGGCCGAGAGCATCGGCGAGCCCATAGTGATGATCCATATGGACTGTTAGTAGGCGCGAATGCTTACGGCTCGCTATGCGAGTTGAAGCATAATAAGTCGGCTCAGTCACTGAACTTTTGCGGCTTCCAAAAAACTGCACTGTCTCATACCTTCGTGGGGTGAACCCTCTCCTAGTCGTCAGAGATGAGCAGTATCCCAAACCAGCAACCATCGGCGAGGTCGGCGTAACACACTGCACATCAACAGAACGCTGTCAAACCTCGATCACAGACCCAAAATTGAACATGGGTTCAGCCAGCCCGCCTGTGATACCCGGGGTCGGTGATATGCTACGCAACAGGCGTCAGGCGCTGACCTACGGACGACAGTTAGTCCAGTCGCAATTGCAGCAACAGAAAGCATCCAAGTCGGCGTCAACTACCACGACCCATACGGAAACCATCGTTAGGACCAGCTACACCGCACAAGGTAGTCAGCACCAGGCGTTGGTGCCGCGAGTTACCTACGCTTTGCTGCAGAGTCCGCCATTGTTCACTGCAGGTTTCGTCCAGCAACAAGGGCAAGCTCGAACGCTGCCACTCGAACCATTGATCTCGGTGGCAAAGATGGCTAATGGACGTGTTTTGCCTTCGCCGTTTCATCAGCCACAACCACAGTACGTGCGTGATGATGCGGCGCAGCAGCTAAAAGACCTCTCCCATCAAATGACCATCGCCGGCCCGAGTCCAGTACAGCCACTGAATTATGATCATCTGAAGATTACCATGGCGGCAGAGGCTGTCAACAAGCCTCAGGATAGAAAGACCCAGACCACGCACGTAACCGAGGAGAAGCGAATGGTCAAGTCTAAGAAGTCCAAGAACGCTGGGACCGGTGAGGCGGCGGCCGTTCGCGGCGAGAGCGAGCAGTTCGAGCAGGAAGTACGAGCCATGATCGCCACGTCAGCAATGCGAGTTTGTCCAGCAAGATACCATTGGTACAAACGCAAGTCTGGCGTGTACATGTGCGGAGGAGGTAAGCCGTGGTGATGTTCGGCCTTCCTCACCAGACTGCTGACGAGCACTTGTTAGGCAATCACGCTCTTTTTCTGGACGAGCTCCAGAAGTGGATAGACAACCGTGCGTACGTTCCCAGATTCGATTCCGTGAATCATTGGGTCCCCACGGCATCAATTGCGGTAGAGGAAGGTTGGGAAGACAGAGGTCTCCTATGCCACCCTCCTTCAGTCGACTCCGGCCAGCTCATGCACATAAGGCATGCTATGTGGGTACGAGACGCTGCTTTGCTTGGGTTTCGGCTCGTGAATAGACGGACGAACACCGGCCACGACGAAGGTCGCTGTCAGTGCTTTGAGGACCTCGGTGAACGGGCGGCGATCAAGGCAGAGCTGGAAACTCTCATGGCACAGTCGAAGCGGGCTGATGTGGAGTGGAGGCACACGCATACGCCCCAGCAGCTTAGCACGGGAGATCACCCATGCTGGGGGCCCGCTCCACAGTCTGCGATAATTTGCCCGGAAGTTGACAACGGCCGTCGCCAACGTCGTGTCGCGGGTCGTTTCGATCGTTGGCTGGGCGATCCGTACGGCGGAAGGCATGGATATCACGGCCTGCAGGGTCCATAATTGCCCTTGAAACCAGACTGGGAAGCGTAGTACCTGGCTTAAGTAACTTGCATTTTCTATCAATAGTAAGTTGTTGCCAAGCACTCAAGCTAGACACTCCGTGTGTCATAGGCTGAGGTCTGTACGGCACGGGTCAGATATTCCCACGCAGTCAGTGTATGGACCTTCACTGTCTGAAGGAACTCTTCGACCAAGACTTTCTCGTCCTTTTCCGCCATGGTCGCCGGGCTTACACCATAAGTGTACGCCGGCACACCACGGTAGCGGAAATGCTTGCAGTCAGTCGCTCCCAGTGATGAGATGGGCAGCGGCTGGCTTCCTCGAACTGTCTTCACATTCTGCCGAATGTATTCGACCAGTTCATGATGGATGTGGCTGGCAGCAGCTGGGTTCGAGGCTGCTTCTTGAATACTGTAAGTCACTCCAGGTACGTCACACACTAGTTCGTCAACCTTGCTGAGCACGACGTCCGCCGCCATAGCGATGGGCAGACGGATGTCCGCCTCGAACGTGCATTCAGAGGGTATCATATTCACCTTCGCGCCTCCGTGGATAGTGCCTATGTTCACGGTCGGCTTCAGCATGCTGTCCGCAGCTCCTTCACCCATAATCTTGTCCGCGACACTGCGGACGTCATCACGTTCGAGGTATGACATGATCTCTTCGTCCATGCCCAGGCCGCGAAGGCTTTCCAACGCTTTGAGACGGTGGATAACACGAGCAGCAATCTCAATAGCGCCCTCACCACGATGCGTATAGGCACCATGTCCGCCTCGTGTTCTTATGTAGAAGGTCATGCGCAAGGTACCTTTCTCGCCAAATCGAATGCTGTCCAGACCGCACGGCTCGGCATTCAGCACGCAAGTTCCTTGCCACTGTGGATCCTGTTGAAGTAAGAATTTCGTCCCATACTTACCACCTGTCTCCTCGTCAGAGACCACTTCGAGGACGCATCGACCTCTAAGGGCAGAGCGAAACCTGTGCATGTAAGTAAAGGCAAGGATAGACGCGGCCGTTCCGGCTTTCATATCGACAACGCCTCGGCCATGAACATAGCCGTCAACTATGTCCCCGGAGTACGGGTGTCGCTGCCATTGATCTCCATCTGTGACCGGGAAATGGTCAATGTGGCCGTTAAGCACAAGACTACGAACCAAATCAAGGGGCTCGTGAGTGGGCGTCAGAACGCTCACTAGATTCGGGGCCTCACTTTTGGGCGCGAAGGTGCGCGTGTCGATGCCATGTTGTGTCAGGAATTTCCGCACAACCTCGATTGCTTGTCGCGTGTCTCCGGGCGGGTTTGGCGAGGGTGTCCTAATCAAGTCCTGGAGAAAGGCGAGATGGATGTCTCGATCGGCGTCTAGCTGCCGCATCAGGTCTACCTTTGTGTCCATGGTGAACAAGAGTGTTGGAGTGCTGAAGTGATCAATGACGAATATGCAGAATGAGTTGTAAGAGAAGCAACGGAGTACGCAGTGTGTGAGTCACAGAAGCAATGTAAGATCCCCTATCATTTGTGGAACGCGACTCCTTCGGAACCCTAAATCATTGAGCGGCAATATCCCGGAGAGATGAGGTTGTAATCGTCTATCCGATGCAGACTGTACAGTGAAGCGTGATGGCATGAGGACAGCAGTGACCTTGCCGGAGGTGCACTCCAAGAGTCTCTCTTGGCTCGTGGCAGTTGTTCGGGTCGGAAGCATTTCATCACCGAGCCAGGGTCTGCCAAGAGATAGACTTCTATATCGATGTCGAAGTTTCATGACTAAAGCATTAAGCCTTGACATGAATCCTGCATGGTCATCAAAAAGCAGAAACCCGGATTTGGCATGGTGCCAGTAACGGAGCAGAGACCGCCGAGACAAGCGGTAAGCAGGGAGGCGCTGAGGAACGACGTGAACTGGGAGAATGAGGCAGAGATGAAGGCGTTGATGGCGAGGAAAAGTGAGGCCGAGGATGCAGAACCGTACAACCAGCCGGCTTTGCGTAGCGCGCAAGCTAGACTGGTTGCGCGGGAGGTGGCCAAGCGGTCGATGGGGAAGGTTAACGTGAGAGGGTGAGCATCTCAATTGTAGGACACCCGCTGCAAACGCAGGCTGATGCTAGGTACTGCAGTGATGTCAATGACTTCGGCTTCATGTTGCCATCATCTGGAAGTCCGGCGGACGACGAAGCGAAGGCGACGAGCAAGCAAAAGCCCGTAGTAGAAGCTGCTCCGGCTGTTGTAGCAACCCCAGCTGAGCCCGTCCAACAGAAGGTGAAGAAGCCGAAGAAAGATCCTCTTTCGAAGAAGCACGTACCAGGAAACGAGAGATACGAGTCGAAGTCTCAGCGGGTAAAGAAACACTTGCGAGACGCACAGAAGCGGAAACTGCGGAAGGCGCAGGTAGCAGCGAAGACGAAAGCAGCGGAGTCCGGCGCGTAGAGCTACTGGTACTGATGGATGCAGGTTGATATGATAGAGAGCATGGAGTCCGGCGCAACAAGAGATACCCAATCATTTATACCGAAGCTAGTAACAGAACTAATTTTTAAGCAACTCTCAGTGCTATACCCGCGCCGTTAGAGCATGTGTCGGTTGACCCCGTCGCTTCCTCGTTGCCAAGGTAGCGTACATACTTCTCCTAGATCGCTACGGGACAGCCTTGTATTCGGAACATTCTATCTGGGAGAAGGAGCGGTTTAATGGAAATCTGCGCTGGTGAGGAATGTCACGCTGATCATATCGTTCTTGAGCAAGAAGCCAAAAGTTGCCCGGAGCAGAGTAACATCGCGATTCAGTGTCCACTACGGTGTTGCCGTGTAGCCCGACCTCCATCAGCCCGCGGCCTGGCAGCCAGCAGCGCTTTGCAGAGATGAGATTCGGCAGACCCATCTACGGACTTACCTCACTCGAGACGGAATTGTGTCATTGACACAAAGATGGCCAACCTGTATGGGGACTCTCCCACTCGGACGACGCTGCCTTGCGTTCCTGACCAAAGAGTTGCGTTGAAGCTATTGCGCTGAGAGCTTGATAAGGGCCTCGGGAGGAGATTCAGACTGGAAGTTGGTATCCAGGTCAAGTCCACATGCGAAGCCAGTCCAAGCCAGGGCTCCTTAGGCATTCCTCTTCTTCTCTCAGTCGGCTCCTATTGCATCAGCTGCAAGTTCGACGGTCCAAAATGAGCTCTAGCTGGATTTATGAGCTACTTCGCCCGCAACGCCGGTTTCTTGTCTTCGACCGACGTGCCGGATGGGAACCACATCATAATCGGGAACGTAGACCTTTCGCCGTCAAGCTCCATAGACACTTCCTCCATCGCCTCGAAGCCAAGCTTCTCGTATACTGGCGCGCCTTCGTCGCTCGCCTCGAGGTACGCAGGGATGTTTAGATGCTCACACTGTGCTAATCCCCACTTAACGCACATCGTTGAGACTCCCCGTCTCCTCCACACTGGATCCACGCACATGTACATGAGGACAGCGCATCTTCTCCCACCTAGCCATTCCACACGCTTGTCCAAGATGGGCTGCAGCGTACGCTTGGCCAAATCCTGCTGGCCCTGACTGTTCGGTACCCAGGATGCAGAAAGAAGATAATGCGGTCGGGTGTATTGCTCGGCAGTGCGAACCCTGTCGTATATGAGCCAATACGCGAAGCCCACAATAGTGCGCTGGTTGGTTTGCGGGTCAGTATGCACGCATTTGATCGCAGAAGGCCACAGTAACTCGTCTGCATGCTCACGCCACGCTCGCAAGTGCCGCTCGCCTGCTGCTCGTCGACCATCCGGGGTGTCTATGTTGCCGAGTAGAGCTTCGATTGGATATGGCGCAAACGCTGGTACCAGTATTGAAATTATATCCGAAATGTCTTCTTCACGCGCAGCTTCTATCGCGAACGGAGGCGCCATATTTGTTACACGGCGATTGTATTACTGGGAAACAAAGAGGCCATCAAATCCAAAGATGTAATGCTTGAAAGCTGGGACAGATCGGTACTTGGCCACATAGCTGCGTGGAGCCGCTAAAGGCTGAATACGGTGTAGCAGGGAGCTGGCAACTCACCTGGCATGACAGCGGCAAGGCGCGAGGCGAACCCAGATGCCGACAGCAATATCTGGATAGGGATTAGCGACATCGCGTGAAGTTAGCATGGCAGAACTCCCGACCTCGGCACGACGTTCGGCGGCTTCGGCTCCGACAGTCCTGAACCTTTCCCATTACATCGGACTTAAGCTCCGTATATGCCTTCAGCTTCCCTGCACGTATACGACAGCACCTAAGGTCCCAGAGTTAGTCACAATCGTAGTCATAGAAGCCAACAGTAAGTCCTCAGCAGCTTATCCGTCTATTTCAATTCCCAAACGTTCCATTGCCCTTCGATCATCCAAATCACAATTGCTCCATCCAAATCGGAAAAGATTCCAACCCAACAATGTCCCACCCAACCACCCACAACACCTACATGCCCGGCTACGCCGCTCCTCAAGTGCGGCACCACGAATGGCGCACCGCCGAAAATAGCTGCCAATTCCTTTTGCCTACCCTCACCTCCCTCGCCACCAACACCCCGACCCTCAAACTCCTGGACGTAGGCGCAGGCTCCGGCACCATCTCCGCCTCCCTCGCCCGCTACATCCCCCACGGCCACATCACGGCCACGGACCTGTCGGATGAGATCCTACAACGAGCCGCCGACTATGCAAAGGGGAAGGGTGTGAGCAATATCTCGTTCCGGGAAGCTAATGTCTACCACCTCCCCTTCGAGGATGAGAGTTTCGATGTCGTGCACGCGAGTATGGTGCTCAATCACCTTGACGATCCCGTGGCCGCTTACAGGGAGATGCTGCGGGTTTGCAAGCCAGGCGGCGTGGTGGCGAATCGCGAGTCCGATGGGCGGATGTACTCTTATTACCCCGAGCTACCGGGGATTCGGAAGTTCCTAGATCTTATGGTGTCGAGTTTGAAGGCGAGTGGAGGTGATGTCACGGCTGGACCGAAGCTGGTCAGCTGGGCGATGAAGGCAGGAGCGAGGAGGGAGCAGATAACGGCGAGTATGGGGACTTGGACGTATAGTACGCCTGAGGAGAGGCAGATGTGGGGTGAGTCTGGCATGCAATTTTCTATGTCTGAATACCATGCTGATGATGCATGTAGGTGGCACCATGCTGGAACGAATCAAGCACGGCGGGATGCGGACGATGGCTCTGCAGCACAATCTCGCCACGGAGTCGGACATGGACGAGATGGCGCGAGACTGGGAAGCCTGGATCGCTGCCGAAGACGGCGTGTTGGGGTTGATGCACGGTGAGATCTTAATTAGGAAGTAGACCAATGGTGCAGAACTGTTTGATACACGAAGAAAGCACGCTAAGGCGAAGCACTGCTGTACATGCCCACTTCAACCTCTTCTCACTCAGCCGCCTTGCGCCATGTTCACTTTCTTGCCCCTGTGGTTGCTCATCTCCGGAAGGTCGAGCCTGGCTGCTTGGCGGCTGGGGTTGACCCGATGCTTGGATCCTGATAAAGCATTCTGCGGGATTTAATGTTGGCCCACCGGTGCCTGCGAGTTGATGGTTAGCACGTCAAACACGGACTCAGTCTACGGGGGCTGTAGGATAGCTCACCTCTTGACCCACACACTCAAGGCAAACAGCACACCGCCAATCGCCATGACCTTCCAGCCCATACGCTTCCGCTGGTCCATCTCCGGCTCAGCGGACCAGTTCAAGAACTCCACCACATCCTTCGCCATCTGCGACGTGGTGGCGGTAGTACCGTCCTCATATTCAACCAGACCATCGTATAGCACACGCGCCATAGCGATACCGGTACCGGGGAAGTACGGATTAAAGTTCAACCCACTCTGCACAACCGCACCCGCCGGCGGCTCCTCCGGATAGCCCGTCAACAGCGAGAAGATGTAGTTGCAGCCACCGTGGCGCGCCTTGACCATCAAGCTGAGATCGGGCGGCAGTGCACCATTGTTGGCTGCACGCGCCGCTTCGTCGTTCTTGTACGGAGACGGGATGTAGTCGGAGAGCTTGCCGGGACGCTTCTCAATCTCGCCTTCGTCGTTGGGCTCGGTGTCGTATTCGTTCTCCTCCGCAAGCGTCTTGGCTTCGTTGACGGTCATCATGGTGCCGACGAGGGAGCGGTAGGGGATACGGCTGAGGGAGTGGCAGGAGGAGCAGACTTCGCGGTAGACCTGGAAGCCGCGGCGGAGGGCGGCATGGTCGAAGGTTTTGTAGAGCTTCTCGTGCTCCCAGGGGTATCGCGTGGCGTGAAGGCTGCAGTGAAGCGTGCGTTAGTCGGCTAGCTGTACAGCACCGAGGCAATCATGCAGGGCTCATTTATGCCGTCTCAGCTCACCCTTCTTCTTGTGGCGTCATGGCGTACGGCTGCCTGCCAAACTGGTAGTAGTACCAAGCGACTGAGCCGATGGCGAAGGCGGTAGATGATGCGAGGAGGGCGTTGTTCTTCCATGCCGCCGCGGCCTCGGAAGAGCTTGATGTGGAGGCATTGCGCTGTAGAGGTGCTGCCGTCAGCCACTATACCCATGACGTAGCTTTCAACGACTCGTAGAACCTCCGAACAGCTGCCAGATGCCTCTCGCAAGCTCGCAGTGGCGTGTTCGGGGTGGGGGGTGGTGGAGGTGCATACCTTCGCAAGCCCAGTGACACCCGTCTTCGCGGCGCCCGCAGCGCGCAGAGTCGCTCGTGCCAGCATCTTCACTCGAGCTCGCCTCAGCGCTTGAGGTGGCCCAAAGTCTGGTGGCGGCACAAATGAGTGTTTTGAAGAGTTAGCGAGTGTGTCGTCGCTCAATGCTCTTCAATGCGCTACGCTTTGCTCCTGGACTTTCGACGTCCGGAAACACCCGCTGACTTAGCACTACATCTGATTGGCTGGGAAGCTAGGCCTCGCTTGAACGGGCCAGGACTACTCGACACCTTCTCGATAGACGTCAAACAGTTCGCCACACAAACACACTGGCCATAACATCGACACCATGCAGTTGATGCCTGATAACAATGCTAAATGGCTCCCACATGCGAAGGTGAGCTGAACATTGTGAATGCTCGCAAGGCTTCGGTGCCTCCAGCCTACTTCGCACAGTATCGTAAAAGCTAAGTGGTACCCCTTCTGCCACCATCATACATCCGCACAGACAACCCTCAAGACTGCCCTGTTACCCTCTCCTCAGTCGTCCTTTTTTGCACTGTGATCCTGCAAATTTCAGATGAGCCTCCTTCTGTGACATTCCAACCACGCGTGCCCTGCATAATCCGACGCGAAGATGGCATGTAAATATGGGTTACGCATTGAGACCGTCCGTGTAAGTAGTAGCGTACGGGCACACGACCCGTTGTATCAGGCAGTATGGCATCCTGGGGCTCTTTAAGAACTTCTTCCTACCGAGATCTGTCGCCTACATCGCCGTTGACGCCACTCTCACCGAACTCACTACCGCAATGGCTACGACCAAGCCGAAGGAAAAGCAGTGTGATTCCAAGCGGGACGCTGAAGACTGTCGGAATCGTCGTGCTTTGCCTAGCTTTCGGCTGGTTCGCAACGAGCACTCTTGGACCCGCGGGAGAGGCTTCGTTCGAACTGGACGAAGAAGCGTACGATATCGCATCTGGCGGCGTGCTGAATGATCCTACCGGCTTCGGCAGTGAGTTGATCAACCGACCGAGGCCCGGCATTATCAGCGGCGAAGACGAGGCAGCCTCTCGCCAGAAGCATGTCGATGGCTGGACCTCGGAGAAGGAGCCGTCAGTGAGCGGTGCTCTGTCCGAGTTGCATCATGCTGTCACCGACAAGCTCCAGTCCTGGAACCCATACCGCCCAAAGCTCCAAGAGAAACCGGCGTCGAACAGGACGACCTCCACATCGAGTAAGAAAAAGACCGGAAACGAGACAGCCACGGGACCTATGGGCGAGGATGTACGTGACGGCGTCAGTGAGGAAGATCGTCTTGGCGCTCGAACTAGGGTTGGGAAATGTACCATTGTGTTCAACGGCAACAGCTGGTGGGAACGTGCACTCCGCACACATGAGGAGCACGACAAGATCCAGGGCTACCGGTTGTATGTGCTCAGGCAGAACCTGCTCGATGACGTGTGGTCGAAGCCGGCATACGTCCTCAGCCTGTTGTTACGGGAGATGGCGAAGCCCGAGAACGAGCGTTTGGAGTGGTTGCTATGGTTCGATGTCGACACTATTATCTTAAATCCATACATCCCGCTCGAGACATTCCTGCCCCCTGTAGGCACCGAGTTCGACGACATCCATCTCATGTACTCCAACGATTGGAACGGACTCAACAACGGCGTCTTCCCAGTCAGGGTCAACCAGTGGTCTGTGCAACTCTTCTCTGCCATCCTCTCATACCGGTACTACAGACCGGAAGCCTCACTCCAATTCCGAGACCAGTCGGCAATGGACGCGCTCATGCACGAGCCCAAGTTTTCGAAGCACATCGTCCAGGCACCGCAGAGATGGTTCAACGCGTACCAGGGTGAGCACAACGAGACCCTAGCGCCTTTCCAAATCCGCCGTGGCGATCTGCTGGTCCATTTCGCAGGCGTACCCGGTCGCGAAAGCCGCATGCAGTACTGGCTGGAACGAGCGGAGCAGCATCTGGACGATTGGGAGATCGCGGTGAAGTCAACCAGCTATCCGCAGGAAGCGCGGGATTTCTGGAACGAGCAGCGAGATGCACGACGGGCGAAGGAGGCTCATCAAGTTGGCATTCACACGAATGTTACGACCTTGCTGACGAAGACGGATGAGCGTCTCATTACTTACTCCGACCGCCTCGCCCCGGAGCAGAAGGACTCGATAGGTAACGCGAGGGATGCTCTTAAGGCCCTTGCCGACGATCCGGAGTGGCAGGACAAGGTTGACAAACTGCAAGAGGCCGCCAATCAACTCACGAAAGTCAACGAACCGCTGATGGATGTCATAACCAACGCCACTAAATTATTGCTGAAGGGCGCTCACGAGACCATCTTCGCCGCGGAGAGGGACTTGCTTGACACTTCTATCCAAGATGGCACCCTGAACCGAGAGCTGCAGCGCGTTATGGAGGCCGTGAAAAGTCTCAAGGACCTAGTCATGGCGCCGGACGATACCTGGGACCGCAACGATCTGATCGCGGCGGTCAATGCTGTGACGGAGGCGCGAGCGACATTGCAGGCTAGGAGGGATTCGATTACGTCTGCGGCGAAGGCGGAGGAGAAGCAGGCTAAGCTGCTGGAAGAAGCGAAGAAGCAGGCGCAACTTGAAGCTGACCAGGCCGCTGGTATCGTAGCTATGCCACCGAGCGCGGCGGCCGGGAACGAAATTAAGCCTACAGATCAACCCACCGGCCTTGATGGCAAGCCGACAGGCCAAGCTGTCGGAGGACCTGTCGTCAGCCAGGGGGTCTTACAAGGCGGCGGTCACGCAGTCGCTGACGGCGCGATGGAATTCATGTCGACGCAGCCTGCTGCTGTAAAAGACGCGGCTGCCACTTCTTTGCCCGGGGTTCTGTATCAGGTGATTACCGCCTACGAGGCGCCGGTTGTCGTGTGGGCCACATCAACACTTATCGTGGGTGCGGATGTTACGATCAGTCCAAAGGTGGATAGCGGAGCGGACTAGAGCAGTCGAGCAGGCGGGGAGGACCGTAGATTGGTATAATCAGCAAAGCACAACTGCTTGATCGCTGCGCCATGAGGTTCGTGCTCGTAAGAGCACAACACTACATTTATAATAGCAAGTCATTTGGCGCCCATCACGTTGTGACATCACTGCAATTTTAGCTTTCAACTGTGGCACTTCAAGTGGTGTCGGTAATTCACAAGTTAACGCCTGAGTTCGACAATCACGGCGACACTCCCAGAAGGGGTTCGCCATCTCCTCGTACTCCAGACGGCAACGCCATGGCCATCAACCTTCCTCCCTCGTACATGCAAGACTTCAGTCAAGGGCCAAATGTGTGCCAGAGAAGAGCGCCCCAAGCTGAGCCATGACAGTAACCGCCTGCGCACTCAGCGCAAGCTCCTCACGCTCCGCCTCCATGTACACTCGGACCATCATCAGCGCCTTTGCGCGGTCAGGCTTTCTATCACGACGTAAGCAATACTTCTCGAAGAAGCTACTCTGGCCCCCTTGCTTCTTGAGCCAGGCTCGCTCTTCGGCGGTGAAGCCAGGTAGCTCGCTGAAGGGCGCCGCCGGCGTTAATCCCATGCCGATCTTGGCTGCCTTGATCTCGGCTTGCTGTCTGATCGACCATTGCACGCTAGCATCGTACGATTGATTGGCTCGAAGACTCGTCTGACCTTGCACCTGGCCCTTCAGCCACAGCTTCGGCAGTGGTGTAGTCGTGTCGAGAAGTGCGTCCACCGAGCCTTTGGCTTTGAGTCGGATCTGCGCTTGGTCGACAGTGTACTTGTCCAGTAACGGCTTGCCGACGATATTGAAAGGGGCCGACGAACGAAGAGCACGTCGTCGAGTGGGATTAGGGCCGTATCGGGAGAATAGCACAGATCCGGAGCCCGAGGAAAACCTAAGTCTGCCACCAGTTGCTTGATCAAGCTGATCGGGATGTTGCCAGCAGCAGAAGTAGGGTTGTCCGGCGTAGCGGGTGCCGATGGACTGAATGGCTGATCGGTCGAGGTTCGCTTAATGGCAAGGTTGGCAGTCTGTTCGACTGCCGGGCCGGCGGGCTTACGGGCCACAAGTTGCACTCCACCAAAGCCGACCACCTTCATGGACTTGCCACCGATCTTGACAGTGGCAGCGACGTTAGTAGAGTCGATGGTGGCGAACTCTGCAACGCCGAGAATGCCCATGAACCAACCAAGGTTATTGGCAATATGGACAGGCGAGTCGCTGGAGAAGACCCAATCAGTATTGTACGCCGGATCTTGAGAAGATAAGCGCAGCGGCAGTAGGCGAGGCCGGGCTGAGGCCATGTTTGAGCAGGTGGTGCTGGCTTCGTTTGGTTTCGGGATGCTGTTTCGCTCGAAGGTGTCACGCTTGGATGGCTGTCGTCCACTGAGCGAAAGGTGGACTGTTTTATGCTTGACGATGGTACCTGACATCCGAGACTGCCCGTCAATTCACGTGTTAGCGTGCAGATTTTTCGCCAGAGCTTGAAGCTTTATGAATGGAAGGTGGACTTGACAGCTTCGTACCTGCCGATTCAGGAGTCAGGGTCTATCACCAATGCTTCGCAACTGGTCAGCTCAGGCAGCAAACCATGCGCAGCTGCGACTCGCCTTTCATGCAGAGGAAACACAGCGGCTTCACAATAAAGAACAATTCGACATGCCCTAGCTTGGTGCTTCCATCAACCCATACATACAGTCACTCGCTTCGGCTCGCTGCTCTGGTGCGGAATAGCAGTTGGCTTCTTATCCCCATCGACACAATCATCCTTAGCCATTAGCGCTTGATTGATCGCTCTCCCTTCCTCTCGTTGATCTTCCTTGCAGGAGCTGAGCTCGTTAACAACGAGGAACTTGAATCCGCTGCCGAACGTGTCGTTCATCCACCCCTTCTCCGCTTCGGTCAATGCATCTGAGCCAAGATACGTGTAAGTCTGGGAAGAGTCGGCCGTACTATTTGCGGGAGGCTGCGAAGTAATGTTACGCTTGTTCTACTGCCATCGAGCTTGCTCGGCGTTTAACCAGTCTGCGCGTACGAAGTAAAGGCGGCTCGGATCCAGACTCCACAAGCCGTGGCATTGCCCTCTCAACCAGAGCTTCCAAAGCTTTCGGTGATCGAGCAAGGCCACGACTTCGGATGTCGTCGAACGCGCAAGAAACCTGTTGCCTATGTCTGATGCAAGTCCCCAATTGTACTAGGTGGCAAATGGGTAGCCGACGACACTGCATTCACGGTTCGGGCAGTGAATGACTTCTTTCAGCACAAGCTAGTCGTAAGGGCCATTGGTATCGTCAGGCAATGCCGACGTACGAACGTCGAGTTTTACATCGTCTAGCCCGAGCATCTCATAGCGGTCGTAGAGTCAGCTTGGAACGCGGTGTAGGTGTTGAACCAGCTCCTGTGCTTAGCCAGATAGCTGGCGACTTGTTGGAGAACACCCGGTCAAGGTTGTAGTGTTACCATAGGTAGCCATTGCCTCGTGTGCGTTGTTGCGGTCACACTGGCCCGGCGACAGCGACGATCGTGCTTGAGGAAGGAGCTAAGCCCAGAGAAAGCACCGACCTCGTATGCGTGGGCTCCGCTTACCACGTGATGTCGTGCGTTAGCGCATTACTCCCTGCAGCCGTGGTGGTGAGTCACTGGAGGCTTGTCCCTTGCTCTTCCTGTGGTTTCCAATCCTCACTGCCTCTACAGTCCCCTCTTCGAACGTGCCGTCGACGATGAGCTGACCGAACAGCTGATAAGGCGACGCAGTGCACACGGACGGCGCTGGATTCTCGCAGGTATGCAATTGCTCTGTGAACACGGGCGTGGATGTTCAGCAAGCAAGCTCACAGAAGCCTGATTAGTGTATCCGTTCTTCGCACGTTGTCCTGGGCCATTGTGTGACTTCTGTGTACAATCACGATTTCGTCCCGGCCTTAAGACCTTCCAGCCGCCATGGGGTCCTATCCGGGTAACCGTCTTTTCGACTATTCGCCGTACTACTACCCGGAAGACGTCGAGTGTCAATGGGGAACGCAGTCGTGGACATTCCTGGGGGACCCTTACGCCAATATCCTCCGCACCGATAGCATTATCATTGCCGTAGATGGAGCTTGTCGTAACAACGGCAGACCTACAGCAAGAGTCGGCTATGGCATCTTCTTCCATAGGAACAACCATCAGTGGAACAAGGCCGTTCTTCTTACGCCGGAAGACAGCACAAACCAGCGCGCCGAGCTTCGCGCGGCACTGCAGGCTCTCAAGCTTGCTACAAAACTTCGGAGACTGAACCCGGAGCTTTATGGACAGGAGCCTCGACAGCGCGCGAAAGGCCCAGCGCGGCAGCTTGTGAAAGTGATCATCAAGACCGACTCGCAGTACGTCGTTCGTGGTATGACTGAATGAGTTGAGATATGAAAGGTGAACGGGTATCGTAATGCGAGAGGCTTGCCAGTGAAGAATGGCGACTTGTTTTGGGAGGTGGATCAGAAGGTTGAGGAGCTGGAGGACATAAACGTCGAAGTGTGTTTCTGGCACGTTCCAAGGGCGATGAACCGCCCAGCAGATTGCCTGGCGAATGCGGCGCTCGATGGCGTCTCACCGGAGGTGGCGCTGCAGGAGTATTTTGACAACCACAGATGAACTGGACTTGGCAGCATCCGCGAGCAATACACGCCATTGGTACGACAGAAGTAATGGACCAACACCCGATCGGACAGCAAAGTCTCTACCGCTACATCGCTACCAAGAATGCATGAACGCTGCACCATTCCGAAACACAAGCTGGCAGCGTTGCGTTTATACCTGCACCACTTTTCAGATGCTGTGTTATGGCATCGCACCATGCTGGCATCTCTGGTGGGCGTCTTTCCAGATATGGCTTCATCTAAGGGCCTCCACAGTAAATGCAAATCCAGTAATAGGCATCGCAAAATACGAGAGATGAAAGACCTCTACTAACAAGCTATTTGAATCTCGTCCGACAACTATCAGTCCTTGTGACATATCACACGGCCATTCTCACCAAATCACTCCAGACTGAGAAGGACATACCTGCTGTTTCATTCATCGGAGCCTCTTGCCCGCATTCTTCGCCGCGGTGGTTGACCTCCTGGCTGCGAAAGCACGCACGGCACAATGTACCGATCGGTCACTACTCGACGATCGATGCAGCGGGGATGCACAGTCGTCAGACATTTACGGCGAACGTAAAACGAGGCCACACTGGAACACATCTCATGCATACAAAGTGAGAACATAAATACACAATCACGGCTTCTGACGCAACGACTCCGACACTTTGAACGGCCCTAGCGCCGTCCACATCCTTTGAGACCACTGTCCATGAGATGACGTGCAAGCTGTAAAGCCTGCGTGACCGTCTCCAGAGCCGGTTCGCAGGTTTGGCATCTTAACCTGTAGACGAGACCGTAACGCGCATGTTCCTGAAAAGGCTTTCTTGTGGCTCGCTATCCAGTGTACGAGCATGGCCTTGAGCAATATGGCGGCATCGGCAAGCAGTTCTATGGCACTGCACCTTCCGATGACTCCGGAAATGTGGGCGACGTCACTCAACGATAAGTGGTGGCTTGTGTCAAAGTCAAGGTCGTCGCCAGTGAGCATTTCGGGCAGTGCGGTTCCGGTTAGTCCTAATCACCTGCTAATGTTGTGCGCTGGGTTACGAAAGCAGACACACAGAGATGGCAGTTCGCACGTCGGGAATGGTAGAACGATCGTTATGTCGTCATAAGTCTTCACACAAATGTACATCGCTAATCGTTACGAATAGTCACCTGTTCATACGTCAGCTCATGCATGGATGAT
The DNA here is from genome assembly GCF_000338955.1 of Baudoinia panamericana UAMH 10762. NCBI lineage: Eukaryota > Fungi > Ascomycota > Dothideomycetes > Mycosphaerellales > Teratosphaeriaceae > Baudoinia > Baudoinia panamericana. Next base: position 63,087 of record NW_006911271.1, on the reverse strand, counting down.
TCTGTGAACAGTCTTAGACTACTTACATGTCAGACAGTATGTCATCGTATCAGGCGTCGCCGGATAATAGTCATGGTTGTAGGTCGAGTTCAGCGTTACGCTGCCAACCACATCGCCAGACTCGAGCCGTATCCAGGTATCGACTTCCTGGCTCTTGAGCATAGCCTCGGTGATGAATATCTGTCTCGAACCTCTTATCCAATTGCCGTATCCGCCGTACCCAGTATGCTGGCCGAAGCAAAGGTTGAGACCGTTGCCCTTGACGCTCATGCCCGGCAATTGCGTGTCCCACTTGTAGCACCAAGAGTCGCCGTGATCATGACCGGAGAAGACGGCCATCAGACCGGGCGTCGATACCAGCGCCTCCATGAATGGCACGTCTTGACCGCCGTAGGTACAGCTGGCGTCGTTACTTCCATCCGCGCACCAACCCTGAGCCTGTCCCGCAAGGATATAATCATCGTTGATGCCTGGCTGATAGTTTGGGTTAATGCCGGCTTCGGTCTGCGCCGCTTGTGAAGCGTTTGTCGGGATGTGTACGAAGGCCAGAGACGGGATGGCGTTACCGTATTGCTTCGTCAAGTTGGTGTTGGTAGCCTTGAACCAATCCACGACGCTTTGGTCAACCCAGTCTGGCTGACCAACTTCATTGCCGGAAGAGTCCAGCTTCTGGTAGAGAAATCCACCTCGGCTGTCAAAGAACCACAGGATGAGGCTAGGCGTGGTGCTACTGCCGGACGGGTAGACAGGGAGATAGTAGTTCGAGACGCCAGCATTAGTGTCGAACACCATTTGCTGTGTGCGAGCATTCGGCCACCGATGCTCACGCTCGAGAATGGCCGAGCGAGACAGGTTGTATGCGCTATCATGGTTGCCATACGTGGATGCCCATGTCAAGCCGCGGTTGACAAGGGGCGCTACAATCTCATCCACATAAACCGTGCTGTTCTCGAGGAAGCCGTTCTCGCCGGTGATCAGGTCGCCGTTCAAGACAACGAGCTGTTGCGCCTCCTTGTCCAGGATTTCATTAATGACTTTCACTGAGTTGATGTCCTGTTGCGGGCCCCAGGTATCCCAGGCCTATGCTACTGTCAGCGTCCCATCCAAGTGGTCGGATTAAAGCTTGGGCACCAGGACTGACATTCTCACCAAAATGCAGGTCCTCGAGAATCGATATCTGGAAAGTGCCATCGGCGGTGAACCGTAAAGGCGCCCTCACGCTGCTGTCATCCCTCGCAATAGGCGCGCTCAATGTAAGACGGGCGGCATAGAATGCCGCAAGCAGAAATGCAACCATCATGACAAGGAAACGATACTTTACTAGGAAGTCCGCCCACGCCTCCAAGCGCGAGTGCTGGCTTGCGAAAGCCATCCTTCATATACATCTAAGGCCGCAGTAAGAGCACCTTGCTGTCGCCAGCCGTCTGGCCGAAGTGGTGGGCCGCAATGTGGGTAACTTCAGCGTTGCATTGCGAAGTTTGAGCATGCGCAGCAGTAGTAGGACAATCCTGTCAGAGTGTAGGAGTGCCTGGGACGCAAGGTGCAGTCATCCGTAGCTTGCGCGAGCTTGTAAACTGCCGCTCTGAGCCAGTAGGTTCAGAGCGTGGAATGCAAGGTCGTGCCGGTCAATGCAGGTCTTATAGCTCGGCTGGCTTCGGCGCGCAACAGGCTTGAGATGGCAGAACGTGTATAGCAGTCGTGGTTTGCAGAGACATGAGTAGTATAGTGGATCATCATCAGGAAAAGGAACGTGCTGAAAGCACGCTCATCTGTGCAACAGATCTTCGACAGATCGGCGGCCTGCAGGAAGAGTGATCAACATGCTGCATAACTCCACATCTTCTTCCTAACTGCCTGAATCGCGGAAGAGATGAGCCAGAACGAACTTCCTCGAAGACACTCCTTGATGGAAGAGGTGCTGGTAAAAAGGATGGCAATGCGACAGTAACTGAACACTCAGTCGGACGATACGTCGGAAACTCTTTGCTGCCGCAACAGATTTGGTTCTTCCGTCATTTTGAACTCCACCCTCGTATATCAAACGACGCTCAGAAGGGCAATATGGTCGTGACGCACGAGGCGGAAAACTGCGAAGAAATAGAGCGACTGTACGATGTAAACAGAAGCTAAGTAGCGAGGAAGAGTCTGTCGTGGTCAAAGCTTGTATATTCGAGTCGCTATGCATGAACGCTCGAAATGAACGCTCGAGATGAACGCTTGAGGTGAACGCTATGCACAAAGCAACGTATTTACGGCGGCTGCAAACAAGCCATTCCTACCGTCGACCATCCCAAGACCAACCTCTCCCATCGTCCACATTGACCCACTTCCCATCCCGCACCGCCTCCCACCCCATCATAACGCCCAGCAAGCGACAAGTAGCACTGCTGACCGCGCAGACCACACCATCGCTTTTGCTCAGAACCGCGAGGTCCAGCAAGTAAGCCCTCCCTATGAACTCCCGCATACGCATGGCTTGGTCTGTGACTGGCCCAGAGCCATCCGCAAGCGCAAGTTCGCCATTGCGCAACTTTTTTCTCGGCTTGCCGATTGAGTAGAATAGATCGGGGTAGAAACCGCCTTCCCAGCCCGAGTTCTCGTCCACATGCTTGACGTAAGCTGAACCTTGCTGTCTGATGGGCTGGACGGGTGCGACTTGATCCAGGGCAGACTTCGAGGCCAGCTGTATGCGCTCCTGTGCGCGCAGGAGGCTCCATGGTGCAATGGCTTGTGACAGTTCGGTTGACGACACGATGTCCGGATCGTCAGAAGCGAGCAGCAAAGGAGAATGCTGATATCGCGGGTTTGCGGAGAAGTCGAGAGAATCGCCGCTGACGCTATCCGGATACAGCAAGAAGCGAAAGAGAGACTGAGCACCGACGGCATATCGTTCGAGTGGCAGGTAATCGCGAGTGTACTGATACTCGTGCGGGTGCAAGTCGCCGCGGCGGATGTGCATGGACACTACAGCCCCATGGTTCTGTAAGGCAGCCTTCCGAAGCTGCGCGGCCCGATCTCTTGCGTATAGAGCGTCGTCGCCTCTGAGCTCGAACAAGGCTTTGTAGCCCTTGTGAAGCAAAGCATAGATGTCTTTGTGTTGATCCGCGCCGTCTCTGTCATGCCGCATGAATGCACGCTCAAACAAAGCGCCGAACGTCCACGGAGCGGTTGCAGCAGAGACCACTAGATGCCGAGTTTGATGTGGACAAGGCAGGATCTCATGCCGAGGCGGTGGCGGGCAACGCTGAACTGGTGGTGGTGCAAAATAAGAGCTGTAATTCCCGTACGGCCAGTTCGTGTCGTCGACAAAGAAGGCTCTGCCCTCTTTCTTCGCAAGGCCATAACTCAGCCATAACAACAAGAGCGTCTTGCCGAAACCCGCATCTTCAGTGTCCATCACAAACGTCAAGCTCCTACTGCAGACGTTCTCCGCCAGCCCCTCTGACACAATCGGTAAGGCACCGCTCTGCTCTGCATCAGCGACATCGAGAAAGGTCCAATCGCGGGAGTAGTACGATGGCTTCCAGTGTGCTTCCGCTAATCGTCCGAAGCGAGATCCTTTTATAAGCTTGCTTCGGGCATCTTCACCTTGCCTACAGATGTCTGCGTATTGCTCAGCGCGCAGTGGGAAGCTCGCATTGTGTGGGATAGTGACGGTCCACTTCGATTGACCTGCGCCATCCGTGACGACCAGCGCGGTTGGGTTGTCTGGCAACGAAGGACTCACTGTAGGGTCGCCATCGGATGTTGAGCCGTAGAAGACACCCGGTAGAAAGCGGCCGCCTAGCAGATTGAATAGGTAGAGTAGGCCGCATAGTGTTGAGACCGCGGCCAGCGCTACCACTCGCCGTAAGCGACGCGTCGCCCAACCTCCTTTGAGAAGAGGTGATCTTGATCGTGTCGACGGCCAAAGCAAGTTAGCCGTATCCTTCTCGCCATAATCGTCCCATCTGGAGGACGATGAGCTTGCTGATGATGCCGAAGAGGTGGAAAGACTGGCGTTTCGACGGTCACGCATTGTCTACAGCTGGGCAGTATGTCTTGAACAGTTAATGGGCCAGCGTTCACGAGCCTTGGGTTCCTGCCGCCATTGCTGCGATGTAAGACGTACTGTACCAGAATAGTGCTCCGCGGGATCCAGCTCGTCTGTGACAGCCCGCTGTCCGAACGAGAGCTCATGCAGACCGGGCCAAATCACTCCAATACCGAACGGTCATGTTGCCAGTGGTACAGTAAAGCCAGCTTTGATTATACCTTCTAGCGAGGGGAGCTACAGGAAGGACATTTGGATACATTCAGTAGAACAGTAGCAAGGCTGCAAACATAGACCGCTCACCTGATGCCAATACGTCTTACGCAACGAGAAGCGCTCCGCAGGCGCAAGCCAAGGCATAAGTGATGCATTGCCAGTCATCATCCGATCCAGTCGGAGTATCATACGCTTCATCATTATACCTTTCCGTCCACTCAGCAGACGCAGACGCCGCTGCAGGGCACGGTGAGACAGTGCTGAAGTGGAGTTGGACGAGGATGTTTGCAGGCTCGGCCGACATCTGAAACGTGCCAAGGTTTGTCTCGTGTAAGTCGGCATTGCGCCGAGCTTCCGTTCTCCACCGTTGCGGCACACGGTCACGTGCGAGTACACGGACGTGAAGCTCAACTCAGGCGCCCAAGCTGCCATGCGGCCTTCATCACAGATACTCCCTTCAAGCAAGCATCGAGTATCATTAAAACTCCGCTCTTGAGTCTTACGCTTTTGAGATTCACTTCATGCTGGTCGCCCTTTCCTCTTACGCCAACCTCCGTGGGAGGCCGATCCACTACTTCCCCTCCACACCAACGCATCGTGTGATCTCGATACCGTCCTGCGTTGATCGTCAGCGTTGTCCTCAGTGTCGCAGACAGCATGGGCAACTTACAGGCTCGCCCGTTGGCTCAAAGCTGTTCACCAACCGGCTCTCGTATACCAAGTCGGGCCTCCCTTTGCTTGCGCCTAATGCCTCTGACTCGCCTCTTCTTGCGTACTGCTTGACCTGCTTGTCTTGAAACCTCGCGTCCGGCGCAGCACCATTTGCACCGTCAGCTCCCCGCTCGGCCTTTTGCCGTTTCTCGCTCACGCTGGCTCGCACATACTCCAGATAGGGAGGGTTTCCAGGCTGAATGACATTGTCTGCGGCCAACACTGAGCCTGGTCCGACTAGTCCAAGCTCCTCGCAAAGCTTCAGATCAGTGGTGTACGCCGGCTTGTAATGGTCCAGGAACATGAGGTCGATCTTCTTGACCTTGCCGGAGTCGTGGAGGCGCTTGAGTGAGGTTTCACTCGATCCAATCTCTACCTTCACAACGTCCGACAGGCCAGCAAGGTCGACCAAAGAGAGAATGACAGCACCGAAAACCGGGTTGCGCTCTAGGCTGTAATAGCGTTGGCCACCGGCTTGCTTCACGGCGGCGCCAAAGAGAAGGCAGGAGTAGCCGATGTAACCGCCGAGCTCGACCTACCTTCAACGTCAGCCATGCCCGGCTGACTTGCACCGCCCTTCTGACGGGCTATGCGAAGATTCCTACCATCGTTTGCGGCTTGACCTCTTTAATCAATTCGGTCACGATCTTGCCCTTGTCCTCGCCAACGTTCATAAGGTACTTGGTCCGGCCGAAATCATCAATGGCTTTCAGCACGAGCTCTGGGTTGCCGCGGATCTCCTCGATGTTCGGGCGGCTGTAGACAAAGTGGAGAAGGTCCGTCTCACGGCCATCGTCGAAGAAGACATCTTCCTCCTTTGCAGCATACGCTTTGCTATGGTCAAACTGTGGCTCTGCGGAAGGCATGTTGACTGTTGGCGTTCCTCTTACAAGACTCAGGATACTGCGACGAGCACTTTGCACAGCAGGGACAGCAGTGATTCACTTTTCCAGGCAGAGACTTTTCGGCGGAGTGATGGTGCTCGGAATGGTCAGAAAGCGCAAGAACTTCTGGCCGTCGGCGATCGAGCTGTCCACTCTACAAACCTGCCGCGTAGCACGCGCGTGAGCGGCAAAATAATCAACACAATAGCCCAAGAGGCACCCTGAAAAATCACGCCCGCAGCAACCCTCCACCTGCATTGGAAGGTACCTGCCTGCTACCGGGGACGCGGTGATCGCCCCCAAGTCGTCTGCCACGCCGAGATCGCACCATCTCTACTGGATAATACGCAAGCCTACACATCCACACCCATCATTCAGCCGTCATTTTACTGCATCTCCGTCCACCGTTGACAATGGCGTCTTGGAATAGTTCCGCTAACGTGCAGGTGTAGCGCTTCATTGAAGGAGGGGTAACCGCGTCTCGACCCCACGTTCCTTGCATGTGCACACTTAATCTACGTCACACAAGGCAAAGATTTTTCCTACGGAGCTATCTCCAATGCTTTCGACTCCCGCTTTTGCAGCTACGATGCAGGGTCGCAACCACGAGACGTTCCTGCAGACTTGCGCATGAGAAGTTTGCACCCAAGACCAGAGCTGGCCAGGCTGTGCTGCGAGAAGGCTCGGACAAACAGCGCGCTTTGTCCCCTGGTGGCTCTTGTCACGTTGATGCAAGATCCTAGCGCGCCTCGCTAATCTGGTTTCTGCGCCGATCCATTCGTCCCTGAATGGCCCTGACGCCATACAGGCGGAAAGCCTCGCCAACGGAACCTGCTACTTCTGCCTTAGCAGCGAGCAATTTACGGCCAAGCCAGCATTGGCGAGTTCTAGCGGTGCTAGTGTCGCTGCAAAGCTGTCATCGGCCTGTCTCTTGGCGAATGGCAGACCGAGGGCCGCCTCTATGCCCGTTACGAGCCGGAGTAGGTCATCTGCGCTTGTGGAACAGAAGCTCCACGTCGTTCCTGACGGCCCCGTGCTCCAATGCTTGCTCCGCAATCGATCGTACTGGCGGTACGTGCTTTGTGGCTAGTGGACGCCCTGGCGAGTGCCACGAAGGTCTTTCCCTGTGCAGTGGTTGACGTTACCTTCCTCGTCGGAAGAAGATGGCCAAGAGGGGTCCAGGTCTCTTGCCGATCTGAGAACAATCATTGGGATATTCACGGTAAGCGCCAATGTGGAGCGGGCAATAGTAAAGACCAGATTTCTCTTCAGAACTCTACTACTTTCTACCTTCCGCAAAATCTTCGCCATTCCCACACCTTTACTTCTAACCCACTGTTACCTTTGACAGCACACCTTCATCACTGTTATACCACTCTTTACGGTTCAACACTTTCTTCAGCCGCCAGGATGTCTGACATGAAGGCTTCCGTCCAGGAGACGCCCAAGGGCTTCCACGTTGAAGGCTACGAGAAGATCGAGTACGACTTCAGCTTCGTAGACGGCGTCTTCGAAAAGGAGCATGCCGACCTGGCCGAGTGCTTCTCCCGCTGGCGGCGCTGCCTGGCCATCATGGATCTGAACATCTTCAACCTGTATGGCAAGCAGATGCAGGAGTACTTCGAGCACCACGGCGTGGAGCTTAAGATCCACAAGACCATGATTGGAGAGAAGGCGAAGAGCATTGAGACGTTCTTGAGCATCGTTGATTCGATGAATGAGTTTGGTGAGTCTAAAGCTGCAGTGCACCGTCAGGATGCATGAGCTGACGTCGGAGTTTTGCAGGCATCATCAGGAAGGAACCAGTTCTAGTTGTCGGAGGCGGACTGGTTACCGACGTTGCTGGGTAAAGACACCAACAATCAGCCACCCGCCAAAGATGACTTCAAGGCACTCTGGCTAATTATACACTGGTAACCCTTCCTTACTCCGAACAGCACACTAACCGTTCGTCCAGTTTCGCTTGTGCTGCGTACCGCCGCAACACCAACTACATTCGCGTACCGACCACGGTCATCGGCCTGATCGACGCCTCCGTCAGCATCAAGGTCGCTGTCAACTATGGCAACTACAAGAACCGCCTGGGCGCCTACCACGCCCCGATGCACACATTCTTGGACTTCGGCTTCCTTCGCTCTCTGCCTGTGGCACAGGTCCGGAACGGCTTCGCAGAGCTCATCAAGATCTCCAGCTGCGCTCACCTGCCAACATTTGACCTGCTCGACAAGCATTGCGAGGACCTGATCAACACCGGCTTCGGTCGCACCGATGACGCGAAGAAGGAAGTCCGCGAGGCAGCGGACAAGATCAACCGCAGTGGAATTTACGAGATGTTGAAGCTCGAGACTCCCAACCTGCACGAGATCGGACTTGACCGCGTGATTGCATACGGCCACACGTGAGTCACACTTTCATCCAGAGCATGTAAACCTCACTGACGGTACTAGCTGGTCACCCCTCCACGAGCTCATCCCATCCATCCCTCTCCGCCACGGCCACGCCATCAGCATCGACATGGCCTACAGCGCCACCCTCGCCAACCAGCGCGGCCTCCTCTCCGACGAGGAACACCAGCGCCTGCTCAAGCTCTTCTCCCGCGCCGGCCTGTCAATCGACCACCCGGACTTCGACGAGCACGTCCTCGACAAGGGCACCGCCGCCATCCTCAAGACGCGCGACGGCAAGCTCCGCCTCGCCGTCCCGCACCCGCTCGGCAGCTGCGTCTTCATCAACGACGTCGAGAAGGAGGATCTCGAGAAGGCGCTGCGAAAGCACAAGGAGATCATGAAGAGCTTCCCGCGTGAGGGTGCGGGTATTGAGAGTTTCGTCGATGCTTCCGATACCGGGTACACGATGAATGAGGCTCCTACGGAGCAGAACGGCAAGCATGCCGAGGAGCACGGCGTTACGGCTGGACTGAAGAAGGCTGTTATTAACGACGACGCCTCGAATGGTCAGGCAAACGGTGGGCTCGGTGCTACGAATGTGGACGGGTTCACTGGCGACCCGAAGTCTGCGGTCAAGCATGCTGCTGGTGTTGATGCGGATAGTGCTATGACGAACGGCGGTGCGCAGGTGACGGATAAGACGAATGGAGTGTCGAATGGTGTTAACGGGAAGCACTAGATCATTCGCGCTGAGAGCGGCGAATGGAGGGTATAGTTACTAGCATCGGGTCAGGCTGCCAGAGCTAGCGTGGTTGGGCAGGTAAAAGCATTCCAGGCTTTGTTCATAATCGTGTCGCTTTTGCGGCGGTCACGCTTGCATATCTCCAGCAAAGTGTCACGCGTTTCACGAAATAGTTCGCATGTCCCAGTCACTCTGCTGTTGCCTCGATATGAGAAACGACTGTACTCCACGATGGACTGGATGTACTCCAGATTCGAAAGGACGTGTGGTGACAGACTCAGGAGATCCCGAGACCAAGAAAGCCAGGTTTGGAGTAGTAATTGTAGGTAGGACGAGTTACAGGACACGGTCAGCTCGTGAACCGCGTGCTTGTCGAGGGTCATGCACGTGAGGAAATGGCCTCCGTGACCGACGTCGCCGTCACCTGGAGCTGTCATGGCTGGTGGGCGCTACAAGGGTTCATGGACTGGGTCTCACGTTCTGGAGTTGGGGTACATTGGGTACAGTAGGTGGAGGAAGCCCTCATAATCAGCCTCTGACCCTGGCATCCAATGATCCGGTACAGCGCTCAGTCACCTGGTGGTTGATTTCCTCGGCGTCCAATCACTGTCAAGATGCTTCGGATACTGCAGTGATTGCTGGAGAGGTATATAGCATCAGTAAGTACAGCACGTCCCTGATCTACGCCGCTCGTGAAGATGTCTCGATTATGCAGAAGGATCGGCGGAGACATTGTCTCTTGCGAGTCGTAAGAGGTCAAGGCGTGGTTCGGGGCACGAGCCGGTGGGCCTGCCGGTGTACCCGTCCCAGGAACAAGGAGATGGGTTCGGTTTGCGGTGCGTGCTATCGCTGCCGGAATTTTCGAACAGCAGCACCCATACCTCACCTTACACACTCTGTGCATCGAGGCCACCATCTGCCATACAGTTGCTGCAGATTGGCGGTGCTGCCCCATGGCGTTGCCATGCTTCCATGCATCGAGTTAGGAGGGAAGCAAATTCTGCGTCTCCGTTGAACTCTATCCCATGGCAACGTTTGGGTTATCCTAAAGGGGGCAGGCGTCGTATCGTCCACCAACGCTAAGTAAGGCCCACAGATCTCCTCCGAGTCCTACTGCTACTTCTCCCGCGTAGGCTGTACTGTAGCAAGGGGATCCTGACGGGGCTCGCGTGCGTGCTCAAGCACGAGCACAGTTCGGTCAGAGTCAGTCTGTAACTCGTGCCCTCAATCACAAGTTGAATCGACCCCGGTGTGTATCACATTCTTACCACTCTCCGACGCGTAAACAGCGTCAACGGCCAATCACCTGCACCGTTACTCGTTCGCGTTTCGTCTCATCTCGTTTCACCTCATCTCCCTGACGATCCTCGGCGTCCACAGCCGCGAGCCTCGCTCCAAACCCGAGTGCGTCGAACGAGAACACCCTGGTCAGCCGCACAGACACTCACCTTTCCGCTTTGCATCGAGGGGACGCAGGTGGAAAGCCACTCGACCGGGATCCCGGAGTGTAGGCAATACACTGTGTATCGTCTGTTGCGTTAGCGAATACATTCACTTGCGGGCACAACGACTACTGAATGACGCGAGGTGAATGTGGTGGCGGAGACACAATGCTGCAGTGAACCCCGGACCTGTTCGCTTCCTGCATGATCCTGGTACATAAGCCAGCACTGTGCGACGCCCGAGGGCGGAGACGGGAGGATTGCTGCAGCACGAGCGAAGCATGTCCACGCTCACCATGACATCTTCCACCCCAACGGGCATTCGGAGACCCTTGGCCTTACCGCTGGCCGCACCGACCGGTCCGCTGCCTGCACTGCCCGTGTCGAAGACGAGGAGGTCGCTGCCGAGTCCGTCCGACGATAGCGAGGTTGCGACTTCAGGCGCACCCTGGCCTGCAGCGCAGCCTCCGGATGGCAGGACAGCGACACGATCAGTCACGATCTCGGGGCTACCCACACCGAGACCAACGAAGGCACGGTCGACGCCGGCGGTGCCTACACTCTACTCCACAGCCGTAGACACAGCCAATGGATCGACACCATCCTCAGCCATACCAACACCCGGCAAGGCCGTGCGCAAGACGACGAGCATCAGCGCCTTCCCACTGCCGCCCAAAGGCAACCCGCGAGTGTCCAGCTTCCCGCCGAGTCCGCTGTCAATGTCGACTTCGCTTGCCGACGCCAATGGGACGACCAAGCACCGCGATCCAACCAAGCACCGCAGCGCCGAGAGTGGCGTGCGCAAGTCCAAAACACGCAGCTCGGGCTACGGCGTGCGCTCGCGAGTCTCCACGCCAGGCGCATCCGGCTCCCCAAGTCTGCTGAACGGCACGGGCGACAGCAACCTCATCTCCAGCTCCCACAACTCAGACAGTCTCCTCAGCATACCCTCTCCACCGCAAAGTCGGAGTTCATCCGCAAACGAATCGTACATGACCGAAGGCACCGCCCTCGACGATCCCGATGACGATGGTGCAGAACGAGGCCGTCCGAAGAGCTCAGAGACCGTCACAGACAGCAAGCGCAGCTCCGGCGCAGGCAAGGACAACAAAGGCAACGTCATCGTCAGCGTGCGTGTGCGACCCTACGCAGGAGGCGGCGGCGGCGGCGGCGGCAATGCAGAAGGCGAGTGGATGGTCGATGGCAGGCGATCGTTAATCTCATACAAGGGCCGGGAGGGCGGCGATTACCGCTACGACAATGTCTTCTCGCCTCACGACAACAACGCACGAGTGTACGATAACGCGGCCAAACGGCTCGTCCGGCGGGTGATGGAGGGATACCACGGCACGGTGTTCGCGTACGGCATGACCGGCACGGGCAAGACGTTCTCGATGCAAGGGACGGCCAGCTCGCCCGGTGTGATTCCGCTGGCGATCACGGATATCTTCTCGTATATCCGTGAGAATCCGACGCGAGAGTTTCTGCTGCGGGTGAGCTACTTGGAGATCTACAACGAGAAGATATATGATTTGCTGTCGCAGAGCACGCCGGGACAGCAGCAAGAGGAGATTAAGTTGCGCGAGGATAGTAAGCGAGGCGTGTATGCTACGCCGTTGAAGGAGGAGATTGTGCAGAGCCCGAATCAGTTGTTGAGGGTGATTGCGAGGGGTGATGCGGCGAGGAGGACGAGCAGTACGCAATTCAATGCGCGGTCTTCGCGGAGTCATGCTGTGGTCCAGATTGTGGTTGAGTCGCGAGAGCGCACGCCGAGTCATGGGACGTATTTTGAGAAGGAGGCACGACGGGCTGATCGCATTCTGCCGGGAGGCGTGCTGGTGTCAACACTTTCACTCATCGATCTTGCCGGTTCGGAGAAGGCGGCGGACAGCAAAGAGCGCAGGACGGAGGGTTCGCATATCAACAAGTCCCTCCTCACTCTCGGCACGGTCATTGCGAGGTTATCTGGCGACGAGGAGAAAGAAGACGGCACCACACCACCGCCGAAGCCTCAAGCACAACCACCAGCACCAGCACCGGCACCAGCACCGGCAGAAAGAGACAAAGCCGGCCTCAAACACCTTCCCTATCGCGACAGCAAGCTCACCCGCCTCCTCCAACCAGCCCTAAGCGGCAACTCCCTCGTCTCCATCCTCTGCACCATCCAGCTCTCCCCCACCCTCTCCACCAATACCACCACCAACCCCAACAACTCCTCCTCCCACACAGGCGAGACACTGAATACACTCAAATTCGCCTCCCGCGCCAAGAACAACATCGTCAGCCACGCCAAACGCAACGAATCCAACCCCTCCCACCCCGGCGACGCTGGATCGCGGGCGTTGTTGGATAGGTATCGACTCGAGATTGCGGAGTTGAGGGGCCAGTTGGAGGCGCAGAATCGGGCTAAGGAGGAGGCGGAGGCGGAGGAGGAGGTTGAGCGGGATCGGCGCGTGGAGGAGGAGTTGGAGCGCGCGGAGAGGAGTCGGCATGAGGAGCAGATGCTTGAGATGCAGTTGGCGCGGACGGCGTTGAAGGAACGCATATCACACCTAAATCGGCTGATATTGAGTTCGAAGAGTCTGGGGGTGAACTCGGGACGGTTTTCCAGCGCCAGTATGCCTTTGGCGGGGAGAGCGAGCGTGTATAGTTCCGCTGGCGCTGGGGCGGAGTTTGGTCGCGCGGTCAGCGTGAGGAGTCGGGAGAGTGGGCACAGTTTGAGTCGGAGGGATAGTGAGGTCACGCTGGAGGTGCCGCAATTGCCTACGCCTGCGGAAAGGCCGGAGATGGCGAGGGCGCTGAGTAGTGGGTCCATTACTGTGGGCGTGCTGCCCGCGGCGCAGGTGTCGCAGATGATGGTCTCCGAGGATCTGATGGAGGTTGGGAGTCCGGGGCTGAACGACGGACTGGAAACGCCGGGCGTTTTGATGGGTATGGAGGAGGACGCCGATGGCAACGCTCCGCTGGCGCAGCAGAATCGGATGTTGCAGGCGGATCTGGCGGATAAGAACCGGTATATTGCTACGTTGGAGAAGCGGTTGTTGCAGGCGCGGCGGACGAGTCATAGTAGGGTTAGCATGCACTTCTCCAGTAGGGCGGTCCCGCCGGGGATGGAAGATGGTCCGGGTGGGTGGGAGGCGGTGGTCCGGGAGAAAGACCGCGAGATTGAGGAGTTGAGGGCGAAGTTGGATGACCAGATGAGGATGGTTACGGCGTTGAGGAGTGCGGCTAGGCAGCGGGACATGGTTGATGGGAGTTCTAGTAAAGGGGAGGCGCGGGAGAGGGAGGGGGAGAAAGAGAAGGGTGGCAGTGTGACGCGGCAGTCTTCGCGAGCCAGCACCCGCAGCGGCAAGCCGGGCGTGCACGCCGTCTCCGGCCATCGCAGTAACCCCTCCACCGCCTCCCGATCCAGCTCCGGCATCGTCAACTTTTCCAAAACGCCGTTGAGTCCCGTGGCGATACTGAGTCCGTCACACCGCTCGAGCGACGGCGACTCGGCGGCCGCCAAGGTGAATCGCAGGCGCAGTGTGGACGAGATGACGATGTTGCTCGATCAGATGATCCAGGAGAAGGTGGAGAGTGGGCAGGTGGTGCAGGGGGAGAGGGGCAGTCTGAGGGTGAAGCGGGATACGGTTATGGAGCGGTTGGCTGTTGTTGGGGTGGAGGAGGAGGAGGAGGAGGACGAGGGGGAGGACGAAAAGGTGAAGGAGGTGAAAGTGTGAGAGAGAGGAAGAGAAGGGTTTCTTGATGAGGATGAGGCGTGAGAGCTTAGGCTTGGAGACGGCGTGATTGCTCCATTCGGCCGTCTCCTTGTCTGTTGGTCGGAGGACATACCGTTCCACGCGGAGATGAAGATGGAGGTTTGCGCAAGCATGGCGTTGGGTTGCTTGCTTTCTCGAGGAGCTGGCGTGGGGGAAGGCTCTCATTACGGCGCGGTGTTGGGGTTGGGACTCTTGCGTCGGGGTGTACCACTTGGCGATACCCTTCTGCAGTTGCAACTCGAATGTGTAAAGTATGGCGATGAGGACGCTGGAACGAAGACGGGCAGTGTTCATGGACAGGTTACTGTGTATAGAGCGTAGTCTCTCGGTACTGGGAGTTACCATTATCTCGCCAGCATCGGGTGTGTTCAACAATTGATTACCCGTGAAGCTCTTCAAGTTGGCTTAACCTGCCCGTTGTTGGTGCCGTGTGTCAATCAATGAATCCGATTAGGAAAAAGGCGTGGTGATGTAATGGGGACAGCATTGGACCTTGCAGGAGATCGTCACCTCGCTTATTCATTTCCATGTGACAGCTCTCTTCTACTTCCCCCATTTCAGCCACGGTCCGCTGCGACTGACTGTCTCTACCGTAACACATTTCTTGTAGAGGACTTGACAAGATGCTCGACGCCAACTCCTCCATCCTCGCCCACGCCCTCCAAGACCTCTCCCTCCTCGCCCTCACCTTCGTCTTCCTCTACCTCGACACCACCCTCGCACTCCTCAGCTACACACTCACCACAGTCTACCCCCTCGGCGGCCTCCGACTCCGCCGCCATGTCCGCTCCTCCAACACCCCCTACTTCGAAGCCAAGACCATCCTCGTCACCGGCGTCGGCATGACCAAAGGCCTCGCCCTCGCCCGCCTCTTCTACGCCGCCGGCCACAACGTAATCGGCGCCGACTTCGAGCCCGCCTTCCTCCCCACCTGCTCAGGCCGCGTATCACGCTCCCTCACATCCTTCCACAAACTCTCCAAACCGGACGGAAGCAGGGAGAAGCAGGCCAAGTACACGCAGGAACTCCTCAACATCGTCCGCAAAGAAAACGTAGACATCTGGGTCTCCTGCTCCGGTGTCGCCTCCGCCCTCGAAGACGGCCAAGCGAAAGAAATGATCGAGCTCGTCACCGCGTGCAAATGCGTGCAATTCGACGTCCCCACCACCAAGCGCCTGCACGAGAAACACTCGTTCATCGAGTACACCAAATCCCTCGCCCTCCCCGTCCCGGAGACGCACACTGTCACTTCCAAAGCCGCCGCGCTGCAAGTCCTGGATGATGCGGCGGGGACGGGGAGGAAGTATATCATGAAGTACATCGGCACTGACGATGCGGTGAGAGGGGACATGACGCTTTTACCGCTAAGCTCACCCGCGAGGACGAAGGCGCATATCTCACGTCTTGACGTTTCCGAAGATCGGCCCTGGATCTTGCAACAGTACGTGCGTGGTCCGGAATTCTGCACGCATTCTTTGGTCGTCAAGGGGGAGGTGAAAGCTTTCGTCGCTTGCCCTTCTTCGGAACTGCTGATGCACTATGAAGCCTTACCCTCAGACGGCGCGTTGAGCATGAGCATGCTCCGCTTCACGCAGGAATACGCCGCCGCGGGCGGGAACGCGTTTACGGGACATCTGTCTTTCGACTTCTTGGTGGAGATGGACGATGCGGAGCGTGCGCTTCGCGATCCAAGTGCAAATGTGAGGCTATACCCTATCGAGTGCAACCCGCGCACGCATACGGCTGTATGCTTGTTCAACGACACCCCGGAGATGGTGGATGCCTACCTCACCCTCCTCTCCCCCAAAGCCGCCTCCATCTCCTCCTCCCCCTCCCCCACCGGAACGAACTCAACCACAGCAACGCCAAACGGTCTCGCACCCCTTCCCATCTTCCCCAACCCACCAACGAAGAAATACTACTGGCTCGGCCACGACCTCGTCACCTTCGTCCTCTTACTCTTACTCTCCCTCGCCTCGCTTTCACCCGACGGACCGAGTTTCAGGGAGGTGTTTGAGAGTGTGGCGACGTTTGGGGAGCATGTTTTGTGGTGGAAGGATGGGACGTGGGAGGTGTGGGACCCATGGCCCGCGTGGTGGTTGTATCATGTTTACTGGGTTGTACAGTTTGCGGGGGCGTTGGGAGGCTTGGTGGGGGAGGTGTTGGGCTTGGGTCGCGGGGGGAAATGGAGTCGGGTTAATGTTAGTACGACGAAGATGTTCATGTGCTGAAAGGATGGGTTGGAGATGGAGATGGATGAGATGAAGATAAGGAAGGTTGCGAGTAAGCACTCAAGCAGATAGTCACCAGCCTGCGGTAGACGACCGCGCGATTGACACCACGATGCGGAAGGAGCACGGCAGCGACATCAGCTAGCCTTGCCATATCACGAGCAGCACGTCAGCAACCCGACCATGCTGAGTGGCCGAAAGGCATCACTACACTAGGCATATCCCTTCCTTGCGACTTGCGCTACCGGGGTTTGATAGCTCCAGTTGGTGGTAGTCCGAGCAACACCGCGCGCCGAAGCAGAGGGCAGAAGCGCACGAGATTTGGGAGAGGACTCGCGATACAAGCATGCATCACATTCGGCACAATTCACCACGTCAACGACTTCTCCGAGCGCATTTACCCGATCAAGTCATCATTGGCGTCGCATCAGTATTTGAGCAGCTCGTTCGCAAGCAGCGGTGGATACTCGTACCTGTGCCACGGTGTTGTGCCGTGCATGGACTCAATGTCCCCCAACAACGTGCGTGCGTGCCTTGTGCGACGCACCGTTTTTTGTGCACGCGCCGGCTAAGAGAGAGGGATATGCGAACCGATGCAAGGGCTCCTTTCAACGCTACGCCCAATTTTGCAGAAGCACTGGGGGAGGATGTATGCTAGTCGGAAGATGTACATGTACCGCTCCGTAGGTGTGTTTGAACGAATGGGCTTCGATCAGTATCCTTACTATGTGTTGTTAGGAAGTGGTGATTGAAAGCTATCGGCCATCATGCACCTCCACTCCAGCACCCACACACAGCCCTTCGACTGCCTCTGCCACCTCGCCCGACTAATCGCGCTCCCACCGTGCAGCAAGAGCACGAGCAAGCCAAAGATACGATGCCGCACCGCCGTGGACGAACAACGGCGCGTCCTCCTTGAGCAACGCCTGAAAGCCAGCCACGAAGCTCTACTGAGCTCCCTTTCCGGGCCAAAGCCTGACGATAAGAAAAGTCCCACCGTCGCCGCCGTTCCCGCCGGGCAAGTTGGGAAGCGCAAAAGTCAGCACGATACCAAGCTCCGCCTCTACCCTCCCGCCAACCTGATCGTGCTGTGTGGGGATCTGCAAGCGGAAGTAGAACGGCGAGAGGCTTTGAGGCCGCCGGCGGGCGTGGCGGAGTTGGAGGCGGTGGAGGCGAGCACCTCCTCAGTCTCAGTCTCAGTTGTCGTCTCAGTCTCTGTAGACTTTAGCGCAACGTCGCAAGCTCTCCTCCGTGCAGCTCGGCCCCCACGCTACCTCATGAAGCGCCAGCGGCGACTGGAGCAAGGGAAGCGGCAGGGACTGCAAGCTGCGATGGCGTTGCTGGATGAGCGGCAACTGCGACAGTTGGCTAGGGAGGTGTTGGCGGAGGTTGAGAGACGGGTGCCGGAGGTCGCGGATGCGGCGGCTGCTGGTCGGAATGGGGGTGATGGACGCCGATCCCGGCTCAGCGGGATGGGCGAGGCTGTTTCGGAATCGGTGGAGTGTTTGCTGTGGCATAAGGATTTGGAGAGGGTTGTCGGGTCGGCGTGGTAGTCCGTAGTAGTAAATCGGCACCGCGTTCCCCATGGACTACATGACGCTGGTGGTGGGGATTATGGTGTACAGCGAGTTTGGCAGGCATGATTGCTCTTTAGCTCTACCTCGCGTTCTTCCTCTCAGCAATCCGTCTCTTGTACCTGACCTCCGCTTTCCGCCTCTCACCACCATCCACCTTGTGGCCCCGTCTTTCCTCCCACAATCCCTCTTTGACCTTCAATCTCGCCACTCCCTCGTACCCCTTGACCTGCTCCACCCCTGTGCCACCAATGATGCCTCCCTGCACCAATCTCACGCCAGCCACAGGCTGCACATTCCTCATCTCCGCCTTCTCCGGCACCACGAGGGCCCCTTTCTCCTCCCCTCCCTCCCTCTCCCCCACATTCGCCGGATCAACAGGCAGCACCACCGTTGGCCGCACATTGACAACCACTTTCCTCATTCCCGCACTCCGACTCAACGTCGCCTCCCTATCCACCTTCCGCTCACTCGGCACCTCCACCACCCTCAGTTCCGCAATACCATCCTTGACCTCCTTTAAATCGCCTCCGATCCCTGTGATGCCGTTCCTGAATCTATCTCTCCACCAGAGAAGATAGCGTCGCGCTCGAGGGGGTTCGACGCCAGACTCCCGGAGTTGGTCAGAGGTGAGGGTGAAGAGGGCTTCCCAGGAGGGGATCTTGGCGGCGTGGGCGGAGAGGTTACGGCCGATGAGAGTCAGGAAGGTGGGGACGTCTGGCACGAAGGGGGTAGGTTTCGGGATTGAGAGGGTGGGACGGGCGAGGCGGTGGAGAGGGCGGTGGTGGAGGGCGATGAGGCTTGTGCGGAGTGAAGAGGGGAGGGTGAGGATGGAGGGTGAAGTCTTTGGCGCCATGACGAACGAAGGTGATGTGTAAAGAGGTGTGAGTGAGTGCTTGTTTGCTGGTTTCGTTTCCATTGCAGATGCCAAGACTCTCTCCCGAGGCTCCGCGACTTCACTGCATGTCCATCCACTAGCAGTTGACAAGAGTCCAATATAAACCCAACAATCTCAACACCTTAAGGTGATACAAGCTATAAAAGTCGGTATTGTCACCATGTGAACGCAGCAAGGTTTCATTGACAGACTCTCTGTTTTGATCACCGCCACCATGCTCAAGTCTCCCGCTCTGGATGTGCCACCCGAACCACCAGCCAAGCGAAGAAAGACATCTCCCGAACCAGAGTCGGACGACAATACTCCAGCACCCATCATCAACTCCACAGTCAAGGACCTCGCCGCACAACTGGACGAGGCCGAACGCAAAAAGTACGTCAAAGGCCGCAAACTCGGCAGCGGCCAATACGCCGACGTCTTCTCCGCCCACCTGCTCTCCGACCCCAAACAAGTCTTCGCAATCAAGAAGATTAAGATCGGGCCCGAAGTGAAAGAATTCGGCATCTCCTACGACTCGCTGCGGGAAATCCGGTTCCTGCAGGAGCTCAACCATCCTAACATTATTAAGCTTCATGCCGTCTTCAGCACGAAGAGCCAGAATCTGAATCTCGTGCTGGAGTACTTACCGCAAGGCGATTTGCTGAGACTGATCCAGGATACCAAGGGGACGACTTATACCCCTGCCGATATCAAGGCGTGGATGCTTATGCTTATGCGTGCGGTGCATTTCTGTCATGTGAATGGGATTTTGCACCGGGATATCAAGCCTAATAATCTGCTGATTGCAGCAGACGGCTCGATCAAGCTTGCTGATTTCGGTTTGGCGAGGGCGATGGCCGATCCGTTTCAGCCGATGACCTATAATACCATTACCATTTGGTACCGCCCGCCGGAACTGTTCTTCCAGGCGCAGCACTACGGCGATGCGGTGGATGTCTGGTCTTGCGGTGCCGTCTTCGCCGAGCTCATCGGGAGAGAGGTCCTGTTTCGCGCGTGGCCGGAGACTGAAATCAACATGGTCCGTCTGATCTGTGAGAAGGTCGGCACGCCCACGGAAGACAACTGGCCGGGCGTGAGTAAGCTACGAGGCTATGTGACGCCGTCCGAGATCATCCCACTGCGACCGAAGGAGCAATGGTCGGCTTCTTTCCGTGCGATTGGCGAGGTGGGCGTGGACTTGTTGATGAAGACGTTGACGCTTGACCCGAGGCAGAGGTTGACGGCGGAGGGCGTGCTGAGGCATCCGTTCTGGACTAGCGAGCCACGGCCGAGCAAGCTGAGGGATCTGCCGAGGAGAGGCGGTGGGAAGGAGACGATGGGAGAGGATCTGACGCAGAGGGGTGGTGAGCTGCCGACGGCAAACGGAGAGGGTGGGAAGAAGAGAGGGGACAAGGTGGCGAAGAAGCTTGATTTTGGGATTATGACGAAGTGAAGTAGGAAGAGCTCGCAGCTGGAGAGCAATTATTCCATGCCGCTCTTGATGGTTCACGACAGCCGCGCTACATCCCATGAGTGTGGTCATCAAACGTACGCCCAATACTGCACGCTACAGGCATCCTCACGGTCACGAATAACCAACTCGGATTTCGGAGGCGAACCTGTGCAAGTAGCTCCGCTGCATCTGTTCAATACACGAGCGTCCGGATCCGAAAGCTAGCTCTGTTAGCTACAATGGCGTACATTTCGGTTCCGCAGCAGTCACAGCCGGAAGTTGTGCCCAAGGCCAGCCGGCCGAAGCCGGATACCTGGCCCGGCTTTGCTGGAGCTGACGTTTGCTGGATTGAAGGGAGGCAAGGGACCTGCGAATGAAGACTCGTCCGTACGATCAGGGCCGGGTATCTCTGGCATCGGTTATGCCATGGATAGATACCTTGGAAACGCAAAGCGATCGCCCAACGCAGACCTGCCAGGCGGTGGCCGTCTTCCACAGCAGCATCGGTAGTGGTCGTGATCCAGCTACTGGTTCACCAGACCCCAGCATTGGCCACGACGGGTTGACCATACCTCCTCCGCCCATTACCGATTGAGTAGAAAGACCGATAACTTTGGCGTGACGTGTCCGGTCGCCTCAGCTGGCTCTTGTCCCACTCTGGTGGTACTTCTTGCGATATTCATCGATTAAGCCCGCATAGTCCGCGGCCAAAGACGGCTGCGTCAAATCCTGCCACCATCCGGTCCACCTCTTTCTCGTCTCCGCCGGCAATCGATGACTGCTCAAACCGAGCTGGTCCAGCACAATATCGGTGAACGATAGCATCTCGAAGTTCAGTACATTTCCTGGATGGCCTATCAAAGGATACCGGATGCGGGACCAAGCGTTAACGAAGGCGATATCGTCGGCCATCTCCGCCTCCGTAGGAAGCTTGAGGTTACCGTCAAGGTGAGCAATAGCGAGCAGGGACTGGACCACTGCAGTGTGGTAAGCGTTCGGCACCGCTGCCGTCCCGAGGAAAGCGATGGAGTGATCGTGAAGTGGGATCGTGTATCGGTAGAGGCGGTATGGAGTAGCTCGGACCTCATTAGCCTTTACTTTTAGAACTTGAGCCAAATATGGCCATCTCGCCAGCACCCTCTTCTCTGCCTCGCTGTCTTCCGCACGCCACAACTGTCGCTCGTCGTCGACTAGCTTTGTCTCGTTAAGCGGTATGGGCAAGCCCAGTCTCGCGGCTTCTTTTGCCGAAAAGAACGGGAACTCTTGCTTCCAACCTGTTGCGCATATGAGTACGTCGGTGCTTACGACCCTTCCATCGTTCAACACGAGATGGTCCGGCTCTAGTCTGGCGATTTCTCCCCTGCAGACCTGAACCTTCCTTGCAATGACGTCCCACCAATCATCCCTTTGCAACAGGCCAATCGGACTAGTCAACCACCTCGCTGAGCCGGTCGGCTGCAGGCCTTCAAAGCCAGGCAACTTGCCTTCTCGACCAACAAAGTCGGCTGCGGACACGACCTTAGTCTCTGTTGACGTCCAGATCTTATTCAAAAGCCACTCTCCTACGGCGGAGTTCCATAGCCACTCGCGCCAGCTACTTTCTGGGAGGTATGGATTCGCAGAGCTCAGAGCGGCGATGGCTCGGGTACAGGCCAGCTCGGTGACATTGCGGTAGCCGGGGACGGGAGGCTTGGGATGACTGACGGATAAAGGCCCGGAGCCGGAGGAGCGAATGACCCAAGTGACCTTGCGATGGCGAAGGGTGTCGGTTGCCGCAGCGTAAGCGAGATCAGCGGCGGATTTCCCTCCACCGTAGATCGTCACATGCTCGTGCTTCTCTATATCCGGCTCCTCTGGGGTCAGGATGCGTGAGCGACCGATATCTTTCTGGTGGACAACCAAACCCTGGAAAGTCTCCCTGCCAGGTAGGTTGGGCATGTTAGGTAGACTTGTGAGCCCAGTAGCCACAATCACCTTCGTCGCCATGTACCTTAGTTCAGTACTATCTTGCTCAGCCGTAACCCTCCATAAGCCATCCTCAGCCTTCCTGACATCCTTAACGGTGGCGCGAAAAGCAAACCTTTCCCTCAACGACTGTCCGTCATACACCTTCATGTCAACATAATCGTGCAGGTACTGCCCGAGCGACCGTGCTTCTGGCAGGTCATAGAATCGCTCTGCATCCGCTGGCGGCCTGAACGGAACATCTGGGAAGCCGCTCACCCGCACGCCAGACTGCGACCAGAAGAGTGGGTAGTGTCTGCTCCGGCTCCAGACGCCTCCGACATCCTCATCCTCATCAAGTACGATGAGCTTAGATTCTGGATGTAGCGCGAGGTACGTGCTTGCTGCGCAGATGCCGTATACGCCTGCGCCAATGATGAGGAGATCAAGAACGCCGCTCTCTACGTTACCAGTCATCATTCCAACATGTTACGATATAAACGAGGCGTATGATACGGCAGCGTTGAGCTACGGTTGTGTATCTGCTGAAGTCAGCCAGGAAGCTCGCCAGTGCGGAGAGTCTGGGCAATCCCTCAGGCGAGACCGTGAGGCAGTCATCGGCCCAAAGACTGGCTGTACGAGGTACGGCTTATAAATGTCAAGTCGTCGGCTATGCAACGCTATCAGAGATATTGGGCACCAAATCCAGGCGACAGGTAGGGGAAAAAAGAGCACAGTCAGCACTTTAGGGATGTGTGGAGCTGAGTCAAAGGGTATGGCGCATACGGGCAAGATAAGACAATCTTAAGCTTATTGAATTGAAAACTATGTAGAAGGGTACTCGTCAATGAGTCACGACGTCGAGTGGTCGTCAGGGCCGTGGGCTGCATTGCGCCCACTTCAACAGCTGCAGCACACATGCCAGCCTGCTTAGCCTGCTCAGCCTGCTCAACCTAAAGGAAGATGCGCCGCTGACTGAAGCGATGACCGTCGTTTGTCTGTAAGAGCATATGACCAAGCGCCCCAACGTCTTTTGACGGCCGGCCTTTCCCAAGCCATCACCGACCTCTGTGCGAAGCCCGTCTTGAGACGGCCCGGCATGTCCTACGGCGTTATCTATACGCGTCTGTAGTCGGTGGCTTGCGGCATGTCTCTTTACTCGACCGTGTCCGTATTGTGCAGTGTGCAATACTTTGCGGGTGGCATGCGCATTCGACTGGCACCGGACGATGGCTATAGCCTACACTGGCGAAGAGCTGTGCAAAACCGGACTTCCTTCACGAAAGATAGGTGAGATGCTGAGCACTTGTTTCACTGGCTGTCAAATCATAATGCGTTCCACGCATGGGTCAAACGACTGTTCTGTGCAGGTACCGGAAGCCTTCATTTCGCAAGCTATTGACAGGTCGCAGATCATATGGCACCCTAGTTTGGAAGCATACACGTTGGTTAGCGTCAAGCACTCGCGAATAACTTAGCACGATAAACGGCTGTCGCAGTTGTGAGGCCGTGGTTCGCCACATAGCAGGCTGCTCAGCCGCATGCAAGGATGACAACCACACCACCACGTGCGACAACAATAGGGCTCGGTGGGCTGAGCTGACCAGAACCATGGTGCCACGCGCGTTCCACATATGTGGCTGCCACTACAACAGCCTTCTCCGTGCACTGCCAAATTCTCACTTGCTCGCAGCTTCCGCTCTAGAGTCGTTGTCCGCTGCGCAGTATCCCGGTGATCCTCCGCAATGGCCAGAACGCGAAAGTCGTCGACAGCGACCAAAAAGACACCCGCGAAGGCCGCGAAAGCACACACGAATGGTGTTTCGAAACCGAAAGCCGCAGCCCGTAAACCCACCAAGCATGCAAGCGAGAAGAAACCAAAGGCGAATGCGCCTACTATCACATCGCACCCTCTCACTCGCGCCACAAACACGGCTCCTGTAGACTTCATCATCCGCGGCGACGCCGACAATGCTGCCTTCACGCTTACCGCCTACCGCGGTGAAGGTATGTGTCTGCTCGCAATGAACTGGAAGAACGACACCCCTCCTCAAAACTTCGTCGGTTTCGCCATCGAATACATGCCGCCCAACGGCAAGCAATTCTACGCCTTGCAGAATCGCATTGCCTTTCCCAGTAAGGGCGAGCAGATCAACCCCAACACCCTCTCCAGCCGCTTGTCGCCCATCCAGAAGTTCCGTTGGATCCACTTCCCGCAAGACGCTGACACAGAGACCCCGGGCGACTTCACCTACCGCGTGACAGATGTGTATATGGATGGCCAGGGCAGGCTTAGCTACGGGCATTACCAGGAAGTAGCCATTTCGCTAATCGCCGAGACGTACCCTGGAGAGCTGAACATCTGCTTCACGCGCGGCTTCATCTCTTCGCAGGCTTTCATTGACAAATTCGGCACGAATGGCGGTGTCGGGACTATCTTGCCGACGAGCGCAAACACAAGCATTTCATTCGAATCCACCGATCCGCAAGAGGAAAAGGCGCTCGAGTGGATGGGCTTCGAAGCGAGGCGCGTAATCTTGAGTACGTTGGATGCCGCCATTGCCGACACTTCGGCGCAGGTCAAGGTCCTCGCCTACGACTTCAACGATCCCGAGATTGTTGACCAACTTGAGCAGCTTGGGAACCGGCTGAAGATCATCATCGATGACTCCGGATCCCATAAACCTGCTACTGCGTCAGAGACGGTAGCAGAGGCAACACTGGTCAAATCTGCCGGAGCCGACAACGTGCAACGCCAGCACATGGGCGGCCTGCAGCATAACAAAGTCATCATCGTTGACGGCGACGAGACAAAGATTGCCATCGGAGGCTCTACTAACCTCTCATGGCGTGGTCTGTATGTCCAGAACAACAACGCCGTCGTCTTGCAGGGCGCCAACAGCGTGAAGGTCTTCAGCGACGCTTTCGACGCTCTCTGGGCTAGTCCGAACAACGTGAGCGGCTCCGACAATACCCCTTCCGCGGACTGGGTCGATCTCGGCTTCAGCGAATTTGACGCTCGAGTAACCTTCTCACCTCACAGCAAATCCGACGCCAAACCGGCGGAGATAGGAACGGCTATAGATGGCGTGAACTCGAGCCTGTTTTACTCTCTTGCCTTTCTCTACGAGACTAAAGGGATCATCCGCGACTCCATTGAGAAAAGGACGGATGACAAGTCGAACGACATCTTCGTGTACGGCATCTCGGATAAGACTGTTGGTGGCCTAGACGTCCAGGAGCCTAATGGCAACCCGCCGGTAGCCTTTCTGGCCGCTCTGATGCAGGATATACCCCAGCCGTTCAAGGAAGAGGCGACTGGAGGTTGTGGCACTCGCCTGCATCATAAGTTCATCGTTCTGGATTTCAACACGGAGAACGCTTGTGTGTACACCGGCTCGTATAATTTCTCCGTGGCGGCGGATACCAAGAATGCGGAGAACCTGTTTGTGCTTAGAGACCAGCGGATTGCCACTAGCTATGCGGTCGAAGCCGTGTCGATGTTTGATCATTACTCGTTCCGTGATGCTGAGGCCAAGGCGAAGGATGATAAGCCGTTGGAGCTTCAGATGCCGCCTGGTGATGGCAGTCAGAGCAAGCCTTGGTGGGATAAGTACTGGACTAATCCGACGAAGAAGCGGGACCAGGAGCTGTTTGGGCAGTGAGAGTTTGCGTTCTGCCGGGTTGGGATGTCTGGGTGGTGATCTGTAACGATATGATGAGCTTCAAGAGGAGTATTCCGGATGCTGGCCGCAGCGCCGAGCACATGAATTTCCGTATTGTCGAGCTTTCTGAGTTTGAACGGCCACGACTCGCATAGTGAAGGCTCTCAGCGAGCTCTCACCCCAACCCCCACACTCCCCGTATCGAACAACTCCACCAACCCGCTCCCCACACACTCCGCAAGCACCCATTCAAACCTCAACCCATAAAACTCGCGCCACTTCTTCGTCTTTCCCGGCAACACCCCACTCCACTCCCCTCTAGCCCGCTTAGCCCTACTCGCCGCATCACCCAGCACATTGCCCTCCCATTTCTCCTTGAGCAAGTCCCGCGTAGCCTCTTTATAGCGAGGACTGAGTTGCTTCAGCAGGTTGAGTAAGTGCTGGCGGGCTTCGGTGAGGAGTTTGAGGTAGGCGCCTGTTGATGGGAGACTGAAGGCCATTTCTGGTGTGAGACGGTTACGAGTGGGTTGGGTGGCTAGGGAGGAGCCTCCGCCGCCGGATTCGTGGATGGCGTTTTGGCCGCCTATTGCTGCTATGGAGCCTGTGGGTGCGGTGTGGCCGGCTTGGGAGAGTGGGATGAGTGAGGAGGCGCCGGGGGGTGCGAAGAGGTTGCTTGCACTCGTGAGGGCGGCTGGGTTGGTAAGGAAGCCGGCTGAGACGAGTTGTTGGATTTCGGTTTGTGATAGAGATGTGGTGGAGGTCGTTGCAGAGTCTGGCCGAGCGTCCAGTAATAGTGCATACTTTTGCTTGAGGTCAGGCGGTAGGCCTGAGTCGTCTAAGGCACTCTTCCAGTCCTCCGTCAACGCAATACCGTCGCCTACAGCAGTGCCACCCTTGCCTCTCCCGGGAATCACCACCCTTCTCACCTTGCCTTCTGCGACCAACCGCGCCAGCTCCCGTTCCGTCTCCGTCGAGCTCACACTCAGCGCATGGAGGTGCGCCGTGCTCACAATTGGTGGCATGGCTTTCCGGAAACGCAGGATGTCGCTGATACGTTCGCTATTCATACCTGCCACCGCGGGAACGTCATCCCAGGCATCCTCAAGCGCAGATCTGGCCAAGCTGATCACGCCTTGCCTTACTCCGGAGGGTGACAGAGAAGGTATACCGCCTACATCGTCCAGTCGGTCCGTTGCATTCTCCTTGTCTGCGAGACTGGACTTCCTCGAGCCTGGCTTCTTGCGCGGCAGGCTGGAGAAAGGCGAGGGGGAGCTCTTGCGGCGAGCAAATGGGCTGATGGATTTTGGCATGATTTTGCCGATCCAACATACATACACCTCAATCTCAGCCTTGTCCTCTGCGCTGGACTCTGCTTCTCCTCCCGACAGAATATGAGTGACTCATGCTTGGATGGCCGTTGCAGGAGCTCATCCGGTGCATTCAGCGCATCGCCTGATGATACGCCTCTTCCTCACGCAGAAGTGAGAGAGACATCCACCGAAGCTGGTATGGGAGAAAACAGACCTCGCCGTCGTTGCCGCATCCGGTCAGAAGCCGCATGTTCCCGGAACCTACAGCACCAAAGCCTTGACCCGCCACGTCATTTTGCATGAAACTCTGTCTCTCCCTAATGCGTGCGCTGCACCAGCTGGTGCATGTGACTTGCCCAGCATAACCGTTCAGTGCGCCCCGTTGAGACTTAGTGAGGTGTAAGACAATATATCGCTATCCATCGTCGCAATGTTGACGCGCCCACTGCCCTCATGATCGCCAATGGCCACCGCTTCGTGCCCTCATCGCTAATCTCAGACGACAAGCCCATCTCCATCCGCCCCAAATCCGGCATCATGTCACTCGACCTGGGCGTGGCTGATCCGTTCACTCGGCATAGCCATCATAACGAGATACCCACGACATACGCCGACCCGGCGCTAGACGTTCTTGAGCGCATCGACGAGAATGACTTCGACGAGGACTCCATCAAAGAGACTCCCCCACGGCCCAACCATCAGAGGCAGACGAGCGAACCGCGACCTCTGGGCGAGGTGATGGATGAGGTTGAGCGGACCGGCAGTCCGAGCTTGCGGCATCCCAAGGGAAGGCTGGAGGGCAAGGCCGGCGGGTTCCTGCAGGGCATTCAAATGACTCCCCAGGAGAGCTTGTCCCTCGACGGCGTGGACGAGGCCAAGCAGAATGGAGTACCGCATTCACCCAGTCTCGCTGCATACACGAACGGCAACGGCGTAGCTGCGCGACATGCGTTGGGTACAGAGGCGCCAGACACTTACGAGGCGATAGGCGAGGACGAGAGCCCGCGGAGCCCGGTGCGGAAGGCGCACAAGCGCGTGTCTTCGCGGTCGCTGAACGGCACGGCGAAGAGGCAGCAGCTTGAGCAAGTCGATGAGCAACTCGAGTCTGATGGACAAACCCAGCACAACGAGCAAGTTGAGCAGAATGAAGAAGTTGAACGGAATCAGCTGGCCGAACGTAACGGGGAGCTGTCAGCAATAACAAAACCTGCAGCAACGTCGTCGGGTGGAGTTGACGAGCAAGATCAAAGACCTGCTGTCGACCAGGAGCATGCAGCGCCTGCACTGTCGTTGCCCAACGGTGCGGATGAGCATAACCAGGAACCATTCCTCGACGAGGAGCACGCAACGCCAGGGCAGCTCGTCTACGAGAACCTACGGAGCAGCAAGTCCGGCACGAATCTGGCCTCGATCAAACCTTCAGCCAACTATCAGATATCACTAGCGCAACGAGAAGACAAGCCACCCACAAGCGAAGCACCAGGCGAAGCCAGCAAAGCACAAGCGCACATGCGAAGAGACAGTGAGCTGGTCTCCGGTCGGCGAGCCGGTGCAGGCTGGTCAAGAAGCGCAATCCGATGGGCACCACTCAACGTACCTCTCCAAAGGCGACTACAAACCTGCATGGTGCTCGTCCACACCCTCAGCATAGCCGGAAGCCTAGCCATCTTCTTCCTACTATGCACCGTTCCTCTTCTCTGGCCAATCCTCCTACCATACCTCCTCTACGTCCTACTATCGCGAGCAGCGGTCGACGGCAAACTCTCCTTCCGCAACGACTACCTTCGCCGCTCAAGAATCTGGTCCCTCTTCGCCTCCTACTTCCCAGCCCGCCTCCACCGCAGCCAAGAGCTCGAACCGGGACGGAAATACATCTTCGGCTACCATCCGCACGGCATCATCTCGCACGGCGCCTTTGCCGCTTTCGCCACCGAAGCTCTGGGATTCAGCCAGCTGTTCCCGGGTATCACGAATACTCTCCTCACGCTCGACAGCAACTTCCGCGTCCCGCTGTATCGGGAGTACGCGCTCGGCATGGGTCTCGCGTCCGTGTCACGGGAGAGCTGTGAGAATATCCTTGCGCGTGGCGGGCCGAATGGCGAAGGTATGGGTCGGGCTATCACGATTGTGGTGGGAGGTGCCCGGGAGTCGCTGGACGCCAAGCCGTATACCTTACGACTGGTTCTGAAGCGGAGGAAGGGCTTCGTCAAACTCGCCATTCGCACTGGAGCTGATCTCGTACCTGTACTCGCCTTCGGCGAAAACGACATTTACGATCAATTCGACGCTAGCTCGCACCCGCACGTTCACCGAGCGCAGTTGTTTGTGAAGAAGATGATGGGTTTCACCATCCCACTCTTCCACGCGAGAGGTGAGCTTCATGTCCTTACCTTCCACACCCACACGAACCCCTACTGATATGGTAAGTTAGGCGTCTTCAACTACGACGTAGGCCTCATGCCCTACCGCCGCCCCATCAACATCGTCGTCGGCCGGCCCATCCCCATCGTGCAGAGCAAGACGCCCGACCCGGCGTACGTGGATCAGATCCATGAGCTGTACGTTGCCGAGTTGGTGCGGTTGTGGGATGAGTGGAAGGATACTTTTGCGCGGTATCGGCAGGGGGAGTTGGAGGTGGTGGAGTGAGGGGATGCAATGCAATGCAAATGTTCCCGCTTATAGGCGGTTTTCTTGGATGTCGTTCGTAGTGTAACATGATGATTTGGAGTGGGATGTACAGATCTTTAATGTCTGTCAAGATCTGTTGAAGACGGATTTATTCTGTTCTATTCCTTTTCTCGCAGAACTCGCGACTGCCAGCGCTTTGCTACTACATGTACCGTACGGTTAAGAGTAACCGATCGGGGTTAGCGCACGCTCAACCCGACATACCTCCAGGCTGCGCAGAACAAGTGTCAACTCAATCCTGGCGCAGCGTCTTCAGCTTGGAACATCCTAGGCACCCGAGTTACGTCCATCTTATAGCAGGTCGAGGACGAAAGGTGGGGATGTAAGTGTAATGTCCTGCGAAGACTACTCTCAGCCTACCGACCTTCGCACTCTCCTACATTCAAGACCAGGTCAACATGTCTTCTTCGAGCCCGAAAGCATCAGACCTGCAATTCATGTCACTCCCCTACGACGTGCGATATCAAATCTACAAGCACCTCTTTCCATCTGTAGATCAGATCTACATTTCAGTAACCAATGACGGTCTACAGGTCATCCGGCCTGAGCGAGACATCTCCGTCGACCTCCTCCTGACATGTCGTCCTCTCTACAAAGAAGTGGGCGCCTTTTTCTACGGCAGCTATCTCTTTAACCTGGTCGGCGTGAAGCAAGACTGTCTCACCCAGTACCGGCAGTTCCTACGGACGATGCGCCGGCATGCACGACAAGAGGTCCATATTAACGCTTTCAGCAATGGCGAGCACTCTTCCACTATGTGCATCTCTATGCAAGTTGGGGATGCGAAGATGGCCGTGCTAAACCGAAGGCGAAGGGGTGAGGCTAAGACGATCCGTGAGCTGGAACTGGAAGTTGCGCGGACGGCGAAACGACCTGCGGATGCCGTGGACGTTGGACTGTACGGTCGTGGTGGTATGACGCTGTTCGCTGTGCTTGCACTCGTCATGGCCTTATTCGTGGCTTTGATGTGCCCGTACCTGGTGCTCAGCATGAATGATTGTTCAGTCTCGTGGATCGGTGGAGTAAATGGCTGCTTGTCGAGGCCGCTCTCCCGGACGACGGCATACGTCGGCTGAAGTCTTGCTGCCGCCGATACCTGACTTGGTTGGATGCTGTGACCGCGAGGCATCCGTCAAGGTGCAATGACATGCTTTCGTGAGGCATGTGCCATTGCAGTCACGGACCGCTAGCTCCAGAGCCGAACAGGAAGTTTGCAACACCTTCAGCGCCAAACCGTTTCCCACATCGCGGTCCAGGTTTCAAAGCTATGGTCTCACATAAAGCTTTAACATCATTAGTAGCGATGGTGCTACTGTCTATCTGCAGTGCGATTACTACCGACATGGTGGTAACATTCACCACTATTGCCAACGCTCACAACATACGTGCGGCAGACGACCGGATCCGAGGGCTTGGTGCATATACAAGCCCAGTGTTTAGCTATGCATCTTCAATGAGCGCACCACCGCCACTGTATAGCGAGTCCAATGGGCACCTATCTTTACCAGCCGTGCAGAACACGGCGTCAGTGGGCGAGAGGTTGCCATTGCCGACCACAAAGGGCACCTGCTTCGTAGGGTAATAATCCTAATAACGGACTGCCGCCGGCTCCCAAGAATGTCTCTTTGAGCCCCTGGAGCATGACGCGCTTCCGCGGCGGCCTCGACCGGCAACGTCACGATACCGTACGGTACATCCCACATCGCAAGCTTTACCGGCAACATCAATAAGGCCACTTTCGTTAGCGCGGAGTCCATGCCGCACTCTACCGTCGGGAGTCAAGCCATCCGCTCCAGGTTCAACTCTACTGCAGTATTGCCGAAGTCGACGACTGTTGGTCCTGCATCCACACTGCCGCCATCTACGCTCTGCGCGGATTGCACGGCATCGGCATCCGTTAGCCATGCAGCAACAGGTGGAGAGTCTCCGAGTACCACGAATGTCGGCGAAGAGACTTTCGGTACTGCACTGGCGTTGGAGTCTGGACATTCCTCATCGAGCGCGCTCACAAGATCCTCCACATTCATCGGGCTATTTGCGAGCACGAGCGATTGCGCCAAAGCATATCCGTGAATCGACATCTGTTGAGGGTTGAAAGGATGTATCTCTTAAATGCGCGTGCTACGGAGCACAATCTGTAGCGGTGTAGGAAGAACGGCAACCACTATACCGCCTACTTCTTGCCCTGCAGCCACCCACTCACTGTACCGAACACTGACTGCGTTGATACTGAGTTGCCAATTTGAGGCTCCGACCCCGTTGGTGGTTTCGGCGGCTCCCAAGCCTTGACGTTGCGAGTGCCGGGGTCTTTCAGATCAAGTTCGAATCGATCTGGAAGCTTCAAACCCTGCTTCGTGTACAGTTCCATGACCGTGGCGGACACACCGTCTTTGTACAGCCATGGATCTTTGGTCTCGTACTGCCATGCCTCAACCATCTCCCGGCACCACTGCAACACCACCTCGTACTCTGGCTTCTCAGCAAGGTTCACAACTTCGTCCGCATCGGCCTCCACGTCGTACAGCTCCTCGATTCCGCGGAAGAGGTACTGCTGAAGCGGTCGCTTCCCGATCTTCACCGGGCCGTCTTTGTTGCGGACACCTTCCCAGGTAAGACTGCCGTATAGATCGGCCGCAAATGGGAAGTCGAGCTTGTAAGCTATGTTACGATGGTACTTGTATTTGTGCGTGCGAATGAACCGGGTCGGCCAGTAGTTCTGAACTTCATGGAAAGTGTGCGATCCAAAGACATGGTGCTTCCACTCCGTTCGTGGCAAGAGACTCGCTTCTTGCAGGATCGGGAGCAGGGAATTGCCGAGACGCTTGGGCGACTTGGTTCCATTGGGAGTCTTGACATCATCATCGCGCTTGCCCGCCCATGCGAGCGCGGTAGGCACGATGTCTAGCCACGATGCCATGTTGGGGTTGACAATGCCGGCGGTCTGTCCAGGTTGCTTTATGAGCAAAGGCAATTGCACGCCAGCATCGTACAACGTCGTCTTTGAGTTGATGAAGGGTGCACCGTTATCGCTGACGAACACTATGAAAGTGTTCTTGTCAAGGCCACGCTGCTTTAACTCGCTTAGAATCAGTCCAACTCCGAGGTCCATGCGACTGATACTCTTGTAATACTGCACCAGCTCCGTGCGGAGCTCTTCCACATCAGTCATGAAAGACTGGACCTCGACCGCGTTGGCATCGTAGTCTGGTACTTCTTTGTCGAGGTTAGCATCCAAGACTTCCTTGTTGTCGTTGGCAAAGCCTCCACGGGTCTCATCCCGGTGTGGATCATGGAAGCCCACGGTGAGGTGAAACGGTCGCTTCGAGTCTTGCGCCTTGTCGAAGAAAGAAGCCGCCCGCTCAGCGACCCACTTGACATTCCGGCTTTCTGAAGAGTCGAACACTTCCCAAGGATACACTCTCCGCGGCCCGACGTGCACTTTGCCAATGATGCCTGTCTGGTAGCCTAGAGAGTTGAAGATGACGGGTACAGTGTCGATGTGTTCATGGGTCATGAAGTGGTTCCATTGATGCTCAAGTCCATACTGACCGTTCTGGTGAGTATGCAAGCCGGTGTATATGGTTGATCGGCTCCCGCTGCAGGATGCGGTGCTTGCATAAGCGTTGGTAAAGCGTGTACCTTCTGCTGCTAATGTGTCCAGGTGGGGAGTTTGTATGGTATTACAGCCATAGCAATGGAGATAGTCACGTCCTAGATCATCCGCAATCAGGAGCAGGACATTTCTGTGCTCGCCACTTGTATGGGCTGCCATGCTGGCGATGTCACGAATTAACAAACCAGGCGGCTGAAGTAGCTCTTCGGGTGAGGCCGACTGCTACAAGACATTAAATCGCTGAGCAGAATCAAGCTTGCATGGGTGAAATTCATTCAGAAGCATTATCGAACTTCGTGACAAACCTATGTAAGTACTGCTCTTGTTGTCTTCCGAAGTCAGACTACGGAGCGCACGGATGTATGGTAGCGGGCTCTGAGTGGCTGAATTGTGATGGTACGATTACTCATTGTGGTACCCAAATCACGCCTTAAACGAGCTCTCAGGTCCCTCAGCCCTTCTCACGTCGCTCCACCACCTGCCAACATGGACGACTATTACCAAACGCGCCGCGCACCCACTAAGAGCGCGAATACAGCATGCATCTGTCTCGGAACAAATACCTTGCCACACAGGCATGACGTGTTCGGCAGCCGTTACGCTGCTATCTCACTTCCGAAACAAAGTACCCCGGACAACCTCAATAAGCCATCTTCACCTTGCTACCGCCACCGCCCCATGTTACTCCCCCCGCATGTCGTTCAAGCAAATCTAACCATACGGTTGCTGCGGCGTCCGGAATAAAACCCATCGTAGACATGCCGATTCCGACCGCCGAGCGTATGTCGACCATCGTTGTCCCGACTGTAGTCCCACCCGCCGAACCATCCATTACGTACTCCTATTCCGCGCGTGGGACTATACCTGAAGGTCTGACCTCTGGACGACCTGCTGGACTTTCGGCCGCGACCTCCAAACAAGCCACCAAAGCCGAAGCCAAAGTCCCCTACGGTCAGCATCAGCGAGTGGATACCGACGCAGCTAATGCTAGAGCACTCACTGTAATCACGATGTCCGCCTCCTCTCCCATCATAACCTCCTGACAACCGAGGATACATGCCACCCGCAGCTGCACCGCCCCAGGGAAGGCTTCCGCCATGGTAACCAGACCCCCACATTGCTATGTTCCGCTGTAGTATGTCCGTTGGTCTTTAGTGGACGATGAATGATGGACGCTGCAGGTTTGCTCGGTTGATAGATCCTGGAGCACATCATTGCTAACGGCGTAGGAAGCACCAAGGTTTATGCTTGGTGCTATAGCACAGTCACTGGCAGTAACGCCAGTGCCTGCCGCTTGTATAATGACAGATGGTGGCCTCAACGCCACGTATGTGAGTCCTATAGTGACCCTAGCCAAGAACCTCAAGGCCGAAACCAAGCGAAACTTCGAATGCGGTACTCATGCAGACGGTCGGCTTACGAGTGCTACGGTGAGTGCATTGGCGGCGGAACGAATGCACCTTACCGACCAAGCGTGGAGGTGCCAAATTGGCCATTGTAACCCTTCTCCTAGTGGCCTATCTCACTCTGCTAGTGCCCCGTGCAGCCGTAGTCTGCTGGCCAGCGTATCTGCCATGCGTCCCTAAGAGGTCGTCAATAGCAGGCTGCAGGCACTGGGTCGCTCTGGCTCGCGGGACTTGACGAGACCAGAAGGCTATTCGTGCCATTACGTGCTTGGCTACGAAAGTCCACAGACGCTCTCAGCCGCCACGACAACATCTGATCACTGCTATGGCGCTTCCGACTGATTCTTGCGACGGCATAAACTGAAGTGCCCACAGCACTTCCATTCCGGGCTAAGCGTGCAACATTCCGGTGCTAAACAATGGCACCTTCGCTGTTAAGAGTGTGTTCTCACCATATTTGCAAAGCTCCAGCGCCTTTCCGCCTCCCAAGAACAACAGACACCTCACAGCGCGAAAGCTCGTCTGAGCCACAGAGCCGGCCGCAAGAACAGCGCTTGCGTAAGGAGTTTCCAGGACTAAGTGGAAAGCTGCCTCCTCTCCGCCAACATTCCACATTGTTCAAGAAGTGTGCAGATAAAATGGTCGACGGCAAGCACAGCACACGTAGAGCCGTGAAAGAAGGCCGCGCTGCTCTTGTTAGCGAGGCACCAGCAGACCTCACAGCACACGTCAGGCCTCGGCCGCATCGTCCAGGAGGTGGGCGCAGGCAAACCACTACACCGAAGGGCGTGAAAAGCGGACGAGCCGGGAAAACAAAGCAGCCGCCGAAGTCGCGCGCTGTGAGTCTCGGTCAAGCATTTACTGGCAGTCATCATCAACAAGACGCTGTTCAGCATTCCCCTGTGCCTGCGATTCCGGACAATGCAGAGCAACAATCACACAGCCATACGCAGCCCACACTGAAAGTATCGCTATACCAGCCGACTGTCGAAGACGCCGAAGAGAGCCCGCTCAATGATACTGTGCCAGCAGTGGGTTTGTTCGGACAGCCAGACGCCCTTGCCGATAATAGCGCTGCAACAACAACCACTGTGGAAGATGAGCACGGTGCTGGAGGTTCGACGGCCATTACTCCGGCCCACAATACGAATGGCCAACCAGGAGCCGCCGCAAAGGCTGCATTTGACATCTTCCGCATACGGAAGAACGTGCTTGAAGGTCTTGCATCCATAGCTCAACCCGATCGAGCCGATGCAAACCAACCCGCGCAGTCTACTGCACCGACACCCTCCACTTCCCAGCCATCAGTTTCAACAGCGCTAACAAGCGTTCAGCCTGGAGCAGGGAGCGATGTTTTGAAGATGCCACCACCCGCGCTTATGCCAAGGCCGTCAAATCAAAAGGCGGCTGTACCGAGCAACACTGTGACGGAAGACAAGGCCAAACAGCCGAATGGAGCTGCAAACCTCACCAGCGAGCATCATGCGAAGCCGCACTCCAGGCCACGGATTGGTCCCGCAGAGGCGAGCTCTAGTATGAATGTCGATGATGCAGATGATGCTTCACTCTTTGGAGACGACCCACCGGCACAGCCAGAAGCACCTAGACCTTCCCTGGCACTCCCGAAGACATCAGTGGAACCGAGGGGTACGGTGCGTTTCCCCCACCAGCGAACAAGCTGCGAGCTATGAACGCGGGTTCGCTAAGGGACTGCGGCTACCTGGTCTTGGCCACCATGACCGGCTGCCATCGCAGCAATTCGGCCGTATACTCAACAGCTCGTCTATATTGCTACCACCGCGAGCACCAAGGCTGGAAGGCATCGAGAAGCCAGCTGAAGGCCACAAACGGCTGGAGGAGAATACACAACTCGCAAATGGCACGCATAATGTTGATACGATCGAGTCCCACTAAAGAAGTGGAACGGACGAGTGCGAAACGAAAATTGCCGGTGTCGATGCGTGACTCAGAAGACCTCGTTCTGACTGATAGCCTCGCATCAACACTGTTCACCAACTACCGCGTCGAGTATTCTCCTCCTCTGCCTAAGTCACGACGATATATGACGTGAGTTCCGCGAATTAGGTCAGTGTCCGTTTTAACTTGGCCTTGATACGCCGAACTCGGCTTCTGCTCACAGGAGCCCGTACCTGGCGGGCAGAAGCCGACACCCTGATGGCGGTGTTTGAACAAGGTGGTCGACTGCGATGACGCGAGTTGCTGGTTGTGTCATGGCAGCTTGTCGATAACAGCTATGATAGCTGGGAGGCTTCCAGGCCTGGAGCCGGAATACGAGTTCAATGGACGACTACCGGGAGCAGGAAGAGCAGCCAGCCCAGGTGTAGACCTGTAGCAGAGATAGGGCATACAGAGCGGAATACATCATGTCACCGAAAAACCACAGGAACGGCCCAGCTCGAAGTCAAACCACAGTAGGATGGGAGCATGCCTACCTAAAGGACTAGCGGAGAGCAACAGCAGGGATCAGCTGCAGAAAGTGAACATACTACGGCTTCACAATACCAAGCTGGAGCACCTGAACATGGGCATACTGACGCACAGCCTGGACGGCACGAGCAGAACCTGGGCAGTAGCGATTATGATGGCAATTATGATGTGGGACCAGATCTGAGCAACAGAATCATCACAGACAACGATCGACGACAAGCTGAGAGCTCTATGCGGTCCTGTTTCAGGCTAGCGGAGATGGCGATGCCTTTCTGGCAGACCTTGGCGATGGCAGCGACTATAACACATCAGTAATCGAGCAGCCAACGTGTACGCAGCGGGTCCGTGAACAATGCATTACGAGCCCAACCTCTACACGCCCGACTAGGAGTCCTCAAGGCATAGACATGGTAGCACTAGATCGTAGCAGATGTCTTGAGCCGTGCTCTGCAGACTCGATGCAGACTGCTTTGCAGACTCGATAGGGCAACCCTCTGCCATATTCGGATGAAACAGTACCAAATCTGTAGACCCTCGCGTAGGTAGCTGCCAATGAGTTAGAGTATGGTATTACCTTGGTGGAGCATAGCAGGCTGTCTTGTGACCATAAACATGCTCGAGTGCTCAATGCCGTCCACGCTCAAATAGGAAGGCAAGGCAGTCTGCATCGAGTCTGCAGACCACAACTCAAGACATCTTGTCACATTTGCATCGAACCAGGAACCGGGAACCCGAGTATCGCTTCGCGCTGCGCAGATAAGACAAGCGGGGATAACCATGCTGCGGGCAGATCTGCAGCGGTCCCGCCACCACTCACCCGCCCTGACCCTTCGCTCAATGTCTAAGACCAGAGCTGACTACTTGTTGCAGATCGCAGACCTGACTACTTGTTGCAAATGGCAGATCTGTGTGGTCGTGAGATATCCGAGTGCTTGAAACAGCATGGCAGATTTCCTGAGTAGCTGCCAATCACACCGCAGAGAAGTAGTGTCGAATGACATGCCTCATAGCTCCAGCTCCAGCTGTGGATGGTGAGCATGTCACTGGTAGCGACGATGACGAGGATGGAATGGAACGCGGAGTGGAGCGAATTGGAAGTTCGATACTCGGGGCAAGTTTTGGTTCGTCGTAGGCAGTAGGCTCCGCCTATTGCATCTGCTCTACATCGTAGGCCAGATACCGTAAGAGCTTCATATTAGCATGTTTCGCCGCTCTGGAGATGCATCACGTGTGCGCCTGCATTCTTCCTGGAACATAGGTGGGCAGTGGAGATGCTCCATTAAGATCCTCGTGCTGTCAGCGTCACGAAGCTTTTCCGAAAAGTAAAGCTTGTAGTGCTTGAGCGCCCCGGGGGCTGGTTTTCTTGAACTGGCAAAGGCAGGAAGACCCGTGAAGTGCATCTCGGAGCAGTACTGCGGTCGGCTGGGCTCAGAGCGATCTGAAGACCCACAAGATCTCGGCTGTGGCCGGATCACCGCTTAGAAGGTTGATCCCGGCCGGCATGCCCCAATGCAGATCGACTTCACGCCGGAGAATGCAAGAAAGTCCGGCGTTGAAGTCTACGCTGCGCAACCTTGCTAGAACATAGCCATCATGGTGACGATCTCTACTATGGGTGGTGGTGAAAGCTCAGCGGCAGGGTACTTCTCACCAATATACAACGACTCGTCGGTATACGCGGCTCGCTTCGGCCTCGTCATGTGTGCATTTGTCGCAGGCATATCGTGTGTTTACCCCTCAATCGATATAGCCGGTAGGAAGCGTCATGCCAGTGAAACCGCTGAGAAGCTGTTTGTACCATGTGGCGAGGTGATCGGCTTGAAACATTCAATAGTGACCATTGTTGTCACCGTAAACCTTCTATGCCCTTATCGGCGTCGGTCGCCCTGCAAACTCGGCTGGGAGTAGGTGTCATGACTTGAGGCTCTAACTGTTGATGACGTTGGCATCCGGGCGGCTGCAGAGCTGGCGCAGGGTTAACCACGTTGCATCGACCACTAAAGACGAGCTAAGACCGTGCGGAACCTGTGAGTCGGGTAGCTCATGCACATCACCTCTCCCCGCAAGCTTTTCGTTGGCTCTTCGAGCTGAGCATCGGAGAATATCTTGCGAAGCGAATGCCGTGCTTGCAAGCCTCACAGTCATCGCTCGCCCATGCAGAAAACGATTAACACGATGCTTCCGAACTTGTGAGACGCATGTACAAGTTCAGACTAGGCCTGTTCCGCATCGCCCGCGGATACCGTCAGGGTTGGTGCGCCAATGTGAGTCTGCGATCACCACTCCTCCCGTAGAGTGATGGTGATATCTATTACTGTTCTGCACCCCGGCTCTCAATCCTCCGTATATGTCCTTACTGCAGCATTCGATTCACCAAGTTATTGTACACTATTCCCCTGTGAACTGGTAGCGCCACTGCATATTCACCGCCCGTCTCCGATCATCCACTTGCCGTGCATATTCCGAACCGGCGGAAGATGCTGTATCTGAGATAGCCCTCGGTTGTCTAATATACTCCACCACTCACTGCACCTTCGTGCTTGGCTCTTCGCTGGAGACTCTTCGACATATAGCGTCGCAACAGAAGTCCCATGGTGGGAAGGACGGTGGAAGCTGTCGATCTTGGCTTAGACTGGACACCACGCATACATCATATAATGAGCGGAGTGCCGTCGAGCAGCGGATTGCCGTCGACGAAGATGACATCTCTGGCGCGTAGTGCAGTCCGTCAGTTTGACGGAAGGCAGGGCAACATCAATGAATGGCAGGGTTTCCACAGGGTGAGCATGAACGAGTCTTTGATATCTGAGAGAAGCGCGTCTACTAATCGGAACGCAGGATGCAGCACTTTGGGACGATGACGGCGACTGTCGGATATATCTTCACGCAGTTGGAGCTTCACAACGAGGACCCAGCTTCTGTCTGCAACATCAAGTGATTGAAGCCTTGCATAGCGAATACCTTACCGAATATTGCTACTACATCGACCCATCAAGCCCACTACTAGGAAGCGAAGACGGTTCGTCAGACAGTGGGTATGCCTCCTCGCACGCCAGCAAATTACCGCCTACCGAATACGTGACATACATCCCTGCGCCGGCGAGTCTCACCCGTGATCAAGCTTACAAGTATCATTTGACAACCCGCAATTTCTTCGCTTACGCCACCTCCCAACCGATTGTCGGAGAAACACTCGGAAGTGCTCTCGTGGACTTGCTGGACCGTGTTAGGTCATGGCAGCCACAAACTGCGGCGCTGGCCAACTTCACCAGCTATTGCCAGGGCCAGGGTTACCTAAACATGGCGGAGAACATTGATCACGCACTGGCTTGCTTGTCCTTGGCAGAGCATGCTCGACTTGCGGATTTGTGGACCGAAGCTTTTGTGCATAGCGTTGGCATGCATGAGCGGTTAGGCCTTAGTCAGGAGTACCACGGCTTGACCCGTACCACTAAGGCTCTACTCACTCGCTCCTCCTTGGAGATGGATCTGCATATCGCAAGAGTGACCAGAGCTCTCGGGACATTCTTGGAAGAGGAGCTAGGGCCGGAACATCTGGGACTTTCGAAACCGGCGAGAGATCATCTTGATCGGTTCCGCAGCTGCCTGCACCG
Organism: Baudoinia panamericana UAMH 10762; assembly: GCF_000338955.1. Lineage (NCBI taxonomy): Eukaryota > Fungi > Ascomycota > Dothideomycetes > Mycosphaerellales > Teratosphaeriaceae > Baudoinia > Baudoinia panamericana. The sequence goes on along the minus strand of NW_006911271.1, from coordinate 22,088 downwards.
TTACTATGTCGACAAATTAGGTTACTTTCCTCCGGACACTGATGGGCAGTGGAATAAGCGTCTTTGGACGAAGATGTATCACGCTTTCCAGACGTTGTACGAATACCTGGTGGATACTGACTCGACGAACGATCCCTCCGATGCACGTGGGATGACAGGTGGCATTTGTGTCGTTCAAAATGTCCGCGCGTTCGATCTGCGCCATGGCTATGCATCGCTGCCGCACCCTCTTCCCTTGCTACCAAACATTACGTCCAAAGCGCGTACGACGGAGCACCAGAGAGGTCTTAGGCACTTCCGCCTTGGCAAAGGCGAAGATGGATCTGCACTCCAGCCTTCTCTGAAACGGGTGCTAGCAAAGGCAACAAACTCTGACGTACAAGATACCATGAACTGTGAACTGGTTGCGGAGTACCAACGCTTCGAGCGAATGAAGTTGGAGGAGAAGCTCAGCATGACCGAAGCTCGCAAAGTCCGCTGGCTGCTCATCTATGGCGTGTTGCAGATGCTGATTAGTATCACCCGCGCACCCGGCGTAGTCCGAGACACTGATAAGCCAACATATCCGCTTTGTGTTCTCACGACCGGCTGCCCACCCTGGGCCGTAGAGCCAGTATCTGGCCGGACGTGTGCACCAGCCGCGTCTTTCGAGGTCAACGAGTCCTGTCAGCCAAGAGGGAAGACTCAAGAGGAGAAGTTCTCCGTGCGGCCGGACTGCGAGGCCGAGAACGCCGAGGAGTACTTCTCTGCATCGGCTCTTTCGAGCCGACCTTCTGTACACAGCTTCGATCTCACTCCGGCTCCGCTTCGTATCACCACCCAGCTTTCCAAGAATGCCTCACTGCGTTCCAGCGTGCATGCACTCCAGCGATCGATCGTTGGTAGCATTTCACGGCGTGGCAGTCAACGGCGGAGCACAGTGTCTCGCCCGCTGTCGAAAAAGGGCTCCTTTTCTGAGATCATCATCGACGGTTACGGCAATGGTGTTGATGCCGAGATAGAGCAGGCACGCCGAGAAAGCATCAATGCTATTGCTGAAGGCCGCGCATCCGACACAATCTCCCTGGCTGCTTTTGACTTCGGCCTGGAGGATCTCAACGAAGAGCCCATGCTCGAAGACTCTCAGGTCACTGCGATGTTCCAGGATGTAACGATGCGTCCGCTAGGTCGAGTGTTGTCCGATAGCTCAATCTCCGAAACGGCGAGTAACAACGGCAGTTCAACGAGATCATCGACCCAGCTCGAAGAGTACGACTCCCCTCTCACGGACTACTCTCCTTGGAACATGGACAACAGCAGGCGCAATAGCAACGTCAAACTGTCGGACCTAGTCACCGCATCACTGACATACGCAAGCCTGGGCTCTCCTCGCGAACGGCATAGTTGCTTGGCTAAGCAGATGTATAGTGCCCCACTGGGCATGAGTACTTCTTGTTACAGCGTCAATGCCGGCTGCTATTCGCCTTCTGGGCGCCCGAGCCTGTCGTTCTCGACAGTGGATATCCACAGAAAGGGCAGTTCGGACTCGGTGGCTTCGTCCGCAAGCTCAGTATATCCGGAGATGGCGCTTCAGGCCGCAGAGATAGAGGAAGAGGAAATGAGAGGTCGTCGCAGAGTGCGGGCACTTGACCGACTCTCCCAGCAGGACCTAGACGCTCAGGGCAGAAAACTGTGCTTTAGTACCTAATGTCTTTGAGTTCAAGCGTTCAGCGTGATCTAGCAAGGCGCTCGATGTAACGAAGAATGGCCGCAAGTTCGCCTAATTAAGTAATATAATGCAAGGAACACGTCCTTCAATGATGTTGTGTACGCTTGTTGTTCGCAAGTGCCCGCGTCCTCGTGGGGGGCTTCAGTACGTTACCTACCGCGGATATCAGGAAGCTATACACCCTTACAGCTTCAGCTGAAGCCTGATATTCGCGAAGGCCTCCGAGAAACGGCTGGTAAGGCCTTCATGTTCTTCGACCAAACCTTACACTCACACTCACACTATGTATACTCACATGACAGCAAATCGGACTGTGTACCATGTCCCAATCCTGGGGCTGCTGGGAGCATTTTCTACGACATTTTGCCTTCCGGATCCCGTATTTGTAAAGCTTCCCTTAGTCGCACTGAGCCTCCCATTTTGTCGCGTTTGTGGGACAAACGTCACCGTCCAGGCTCGGGAGGACGCTCTGGGTCACAACTTGCTGTAAGTCTTGGCTACTGCGGCGGACTCAAGGAGCTCGGCAAGTGATTAATCACCGTAGTACTGGTTGTGGTTGCAGTATGCTCGGTGGCTTGTACGACAGGATGATCTATGAACTCCACAGTCCGTATGCTGGACAGTCGACTCAATTTAGCCTCAAGTGCTGAGGACAGCGTCACAGTCCGCGATATGCCTTTGCTGGGGCGGCGTTTGCTGGGCAGCAACGGCGCGCTTTGCGTGCTCGCCGTAGTATTGCGGCTCGTGGAAAGCACCGCCAGTCGATGATCCATTGGTTTCGGTTTCGCGGCTGGCCACTGACTAGCATCGCTTGTGTCGCCAACGACTTGTATGCGCAGCACCTGTTCAAGCTTTTTCGCCGCCTTTTGAAAGATTGCTCCGTGTCCATGATCCTGCTTTGCGTGCTGAGGAGCCTCAGGTGCGTCCGGAGCCCATACACCGAAGTAAGCGTGCAGCATCTCGTGCACGAGCACACCGAGAGCCAGTCCTTGTGGAAGTCGACTCCAGTCTGTTGTCGCAGAGAGAAAGATGATGACGCGTGGCCTTGCATATGGAAGACCTGAGAAACTATAAAAGCTAGGCGTGGACATCATGTGCGTTACACCCAAAGCGCGACGCATATCAAGGTCACTCCATCGTAGGCGAACCCGGTGGTAAAGATCGCCCGCGAAAAGGCAGAGATCAAGGTCGTTGAAAATCTTCACCAACAAGTCCCAAGTCATCGCGATACCTTCTATTACTTTGAGTCTCTTTGCAGCGGCTAGCTGCTGCGGGCTTCTTTGCGCACTGTCAAGCCGTGACACAAGCTGCTGGAGGGCTGCATCCAGCCCGATACTTGTCGGAAACGGTCGCCAACCCAGACAGCCCCCTGGTCGAAGGACAGGTTTTGTAGGATGTGAAGCTCCTCTGCTGAGACAGGCTGTTTCACATGAGCGTCAGTGGATTGGGCGGTGACTCGACATGATTGACACTCTTACGTATGACGTTCCAGAATGTGCTTTCGCGCACTGATACGCCGAGTCCGACATACCAACAACCTGTGCCAAGTTATTGAGCGCTGAAACCGCCCTGCTACCATGACGACCGAGTAGAGATCGTAACGAGTTCGCGCCGTAGGCGCCCGCCACCAGTGCGTCCTCCGAACTTTGTGATGATCGCTTGGTGGAATACTCTCCATACAGACCTTTTGGAGGCCGCATAGCTGGCAATGGTAAGACTTGGCTTCGGATCGGATAGTCTTGGGAGGGGGCAGAATGTTATGGAGATGGGTATCGCCAGGGATTGAGATACTGTTTCGTACCGCAATCGTGGGCAAAATGGTCCCCTGGATATGTAGAAGTGTCAGAAGGGGGAGTATATCAGCTTGGTCGATCAGTGACCGCAGGACACACGGGTTCCGCAGTGCATACAGCTCCATCAGGCATTGATTAGGGCTAGCATCCAGGTTGACTTCACAAAGTCACTATGCACTCAGTACCAGCCGGCCTGCATGGCTAGCGACCTTGACCGTACATCAACGGACCCTGGCACGGCGGCCACATGCCCAACGACTGCCTGACTTGCAGCAGTGCCGTTTCGGGCCGGATTGTAATGTTCAGTAACTTCTCGATCTCTGCTGCTGCTGTGTGGAAGTACCGGCCATGACCAGTAGTGTCCCCTACATCAGCCTGGTTACCACACCAGACGAAATAGTAGGCATGTAACATCTCGTGGATCAGAACGCCAAGAATCTGAGCATGCGGATGTTGTGTAACGTCAGACCAGTCAGTATTGGTCGTAATGGACATATGGATGCGCTTTATGCCGGGGATGCCGCAGTTGCGGGTCACGCCTAGTGCACTAGAGGGCAACGGACATGCGTCTAGGCGGACGCGGTGATGTAAATCGCCGCCATAGACGCAAGTGTCGAGGTCGTTGAAGATCTTCACCATTAGATCCCACGTTATCCTGGTCCCTTTTGTGGAGTTGATACGGGCCGCTGCGGCACATCTTGCGGTCGAGGGCGGTGCGTTAAGGCGCTTGATCAGCTTTGCGCAGGCGACTGGCATCGGCACCGGAAAAGGCAGCGGGCGGAGATTGACGCCATACATGGGGTTTTGTAGGATGTCGAGTTCCTGGGCGGAGATTGGCTACTCGCTTGGTTAGCCTCCTGCACCGCAAGGTGTAAAGAAAGTGTGACTCACGTATGGCGTGCCCTTGTCCGCGTATGCTCGCTTATACCTCGAATCGGTCGAGGGACGGTCCTCTGCCGTCATGGAGAAGGCCATTTGTTCCAATACCTCAGTCGGTAACCCTTGCAGGATTTGTCGCGGATTCGGCATTGGCGGCCCAAAGGGACTGAGCGAAGGGTGAATCGGGCCATAACCAGGTCCGAACCCACCAAAGTATGGTGGGAACATGTTGTGGCTTGAACAAATGATTGATGGGGAGTTGCCAGAGACGTAGGGCGTGCGATGTGTGGTTGGTTAACAGTCTTCGAGTGCCCGCCAAGGTCGGCGATGCAGGCGATTTGAACTGCCTTTGAGTGAATGCGGATGTCCTGGGCTGTATACCCGTTGCATCGTGGTCTTTGTGCACTGCCTTCAGCCATAGTCAGTGAACTAGCTTCATGTGTAGTAAGTGCAGAACGCATCGTATCGCAAAACGCACAACAGCTGACCCTCTTATCACAGCAACCTCTTCCCCTCCTCCTGTCTCTCCATCTTCCACCGCTCGAAGCTGAACCCTACATCCTCGAGCGTCCTCTTGCTATGCCTCTCCTCGCCAAAGTCCTGAAAAGCTTTCTTGATGGCAGGAAAGCGCTCTCGAGTCCAATACTCTTTCTCGCCCCAGTATGGTGGAGGTCGACCCTGGTTCCCCTGCCCGTTCGTCTTGTTCTCGTTCAGCTCACCGTTCTGCGGTAGTTCCGCTCTAGGGAGGGTACGAGTTCCGCCCGCCGCACTGGTGGCCCACTCGAAGCACATATTGATATAGTCCGCATCTTTCGGAAACTTTAAGACATGGAACTGCCTCCCGTCACCCATCTCATTAATGGTGCGCTGTTCCCACTGCCTCATCTCCGGCTCTTCGGGGAGTGACAGTCGGCCGGAAAAGACCCGCGCAATCACTGCCGACTGTGCTTCAGCAAGCGGAAAAGGAATGACCTTTTGGTTCAGCACCGGAAGTGCGAGCGTGGGATGAGGCCGGTAAAAGATGTGTTGATATAGGTTCTCCACTCGCTCGCCCGTCGTTATTAAGGGCGGAGAAAGCGAGTCGAGGAAAGGGAACGAATAGAAGTAGCCGGTGCAATACAAAACGGCGTCGATGTGCGACTCGACGCTACCATCAGCGAAGCGGACGGTGCGGTCAGCGATGATGAACTCGGTGATCGGCGGCTTGTCTAGCTTAGTGGGCGAGGGCGCGTTGACCAGAAATGATTCCGACTTGGAGGAGAGAAGCAACGGTGGCTTGCACGTTTCCTGTATCTGTGCGCCGATGTCGATTCCCGATGCGCTGTTGCCGACTACGATGACCTTCTTGCCGGTGTACTCTTCAGGTCTACGATAGAACTTTGAATGCGAGATAGTGCCCGGATATGCCTTGTTCCACTCCTCGATGCCGGGCACTTCCGGTATGTACGGTACGTTGAAATGTCCGTTCGCCACTATCACAGCGTCATACTCCTCTTCCTCGATAGTACCTGTCTCGCCCTGAGTGATCCTTTGCGTCTTCACCACCCACCTCTCCTGCTTCGTCAATCGAATGTCGAGCACCTGGGTGCGAAATTGTATCAGATGACGCACGTCCTCCGCGTATCGATCGATATACTCCAATACCCGCTGATGTTGCGGGAAGAGCTGACAGTTCTCCGGCCATGGCAAGTCGGAGAAGCCCATCAGTCCACGTGGAATGTTGGTCTCCAACCGGTCATACAACGGCGACATGAACGCTGCCTCTTGCCGCGTTTCCTCGTCCAAAAGCTTGCCTGCATTGCTCTTCCGCCATATCGGCTCATCCCTGCCGGCGAATGGGTTCGTTTGCGGCACAGCGAAGTCTCGAGACGCAGTCGAGTCGAAAGGCACGTAGTTCCATATGCCGCCAACGGTTGCGCGCTGCTCGTATACGACGATTCGGGAGAAGGCGTGCTCGGCGAGGAGGTATCTAAGTAAATTAGTATACAAGTCATTTTGTGTTTGGTTTTCACACTACTTCGCCGCCGCAAGGCCACTTGGACCTGCTCCAATGATGCAGACAGTGCTGACGGATAAACGTCGTTCAGGTGGAAGGGAGCCCATCTCGCGCAACAGATGAAAAGGGTATGGAGGGAATTAAGACGATAGCGATGAGAAGAGGACAGACTTAGCCTTCTGCATTATGCTACAACGCACCATCTACCCTACGTTGATGCACGTCGATAGGGCGATGTTCGGCAAACACAGGTTCAACAATGGGTTTCAAGCTTCGGCGCGGAGCTCGGCCAGAAGGCTTGGACCCCTCAGTCTCGAAAACATGGGATATATCATCACATACGGCCATAGGTCGTAGAGAACAGAAGATCCCAAGATAGCTGTACGTGTTCACTTGCAAGCACCGTTTGTTCAGCCCTCAAAGCGTTCATCATGTACTTAAGGTAAGCTGCGAACCGGCGGGGACACCCGGTATTGTATATTTTGCGATCCTTTTGCAACTCCGTTCACTGTCGGGAGTTTGAAGATCGAAGGCAGCATTATTGCAGTCATTGCTGGTTGCGGGCATGCCGCTTCTGTGCCTGAAGACTGCGTACTTGCACGTTGCGAACCTCGCCGGCACCGTAAGGACAGGTGAGATACTATGGGCTGATAGGGTGCCGAGAAGATTTAAAAGTGTTTGTTTGCCTGGCCAGAGAAACAAAGCAATTACTAGAGTGGTTTGGGAATGTTATGTGGATTAAGAAAGCGTCGGTAAGGCGTTTCTGATGCATACATGAAGTCCGTAATCGTATGCTACACACATGTCTCTCCGTGGTATTCCATGAGCGAAAGGACTCAACCAATACCGCCGCCAGCAGCCCGTGGTGTCCAACGCCACATGCCGCCCGTCACCCACCTCATCATAAGTGTCAGTAGCGCCAAAAAACCCAGCCTTCCACTCCAATGCAGAGTCTTCGCCAACACTTTACAGTAGAACGCCACTAATGAGCCAGCATACTAGACAAATCCGACGAAGCACTCCGCGCCGTGCGTAAGAGTCCCTAAGCCCGCGCAGGACGCTTGTGCGCTTGTTGGACATTGGAAATGCTGTTCGCCCGCGAAGCCGAAGGGGTCCCTCTTGGCGTGCCACGAGGTGTGACGCGAGATTCGCCGAAGAAGCGTCCTGACTGGCTGTACGATCTCGAGCCTGGACTCGGTCGAGCACCGTCGGCTCCTTGCTGTGCTCCGGCTCCTGCTAAATGTTAGCGACTAGTTACACGCGGAGCTGATCCGATCAGACTTACCTTTTTCGTCCCCTTGCCAATCGCCAACGGTGCTGACGCGCCTGCCGCCGGTTTCTTCCCTAGCCCCGGCAAGCTTTTGAGCGAATGGCGAGCGCTTGCGAAGTACCGGACCCTTCCAGTAGATGATGTAAACCGCTATGACCAGTACGAAAGAAATGCAGAACAAGATGGTAGTGGCGTACTCCAGATTATTGCCGGAGGATGCACCAATGTTCGTGAAGAAGGGCGTGGCCGGCAGTGTCAGCACACCAGCGAGGAAGTCACGAGCCCAGCCGTTACCACCCGTAGCGGAAGCGGAGTAAGGGCCGTAAGCGCAGATCATGTAGTCGATGGTGGCCATGTAGATGGCGTAGTTGGCGATGCCGACGATGGCGGCGAAGACCATTGAGCCGATCCAGTGGATTGGCGGCCCCTCGATTGTCCATGCAAAGCCGATCAAGCCGATAGGGAGACACGGTGCGGTATACAGAAGGAACCACAGGCGAGATTCGTATTGAGCGCGCTCGTCTTCCGGATTCGCCTCGCGCTGTTTGATGTTGCGCTTGATGGCGGGGATGAAGAGGGCCCAAGCGATGAGATAACCGATGCCGATGGGAATGAAAGATAGGCCGAGCTCCCACGTGTTAAAGTTCCATTGTTTGTACACGAGCGAGAAGGCCTGGATGAACATGAAGATCAGGGCGTCGGAGAAGCCGGAGAGTAACGACAGGACCAGGACGATGGGTTCGGTCAAGAACATCTTGAAGGGGCGGATCCATGTGATGAGAACTTCTTTGGCGGAGAAGCGGTCTTTGAAGGGTACCAGCTCGTCCGGGCCCCAGACGTTGGGGTTGCCGGCCTTTCTGCGCTTCTTCGCGATCTTGTTCATCATGATGGTAGTGCGAGTCTCGGGGACGGTGAAGAAGTGGACTAGTTGGATGAAACCGCCGAAGATGAGTTGGATCCAGATGCACCATCTGAAGGAACTCCGTCAGCACCACCCGGACATGCGGAAGCGTTAGGTACTTACTGCCACGGAAGGAAAGCTTCAACGAAGCCACCAACAATGGGACCGAGAATGGAGCCACCGACTGAAGAGAAGACGACAAAGGCGACAGCGTACTGCTGCTTGTCCGCCTCCCACAAATCAGCGATCATGCCGAGAGTGACGGAGCCACCAGCGGACGACAAGCCACCAAGGCCACGGCAGACGATGATGGTGGCGAAGTTGGGTGCGAGTGCGACGGGAATCTGCCAGATGTTGACAAGACCGAGCGAGAGCTGGAGGATGGGCCAGCGACCAAACTCCTCCGACCTGCAGCACGCATTAGCGACGGCAATCATTTCGTTCTTTGGATTGCATACCATGGCGCCCAGAGCTCGCAACCGAACGCGTAGAGAACGAGGAAGATTGCCGCACCGACACGGGCAGCTTGTTCGCTGACATGGAACTGCTCGGAGATGCCGCCGAGAGCATTGGAGTAGAGGGAGGTGTTGAAGTTCATCGACACCTGGACGATGAAGATGATGGTGAGGATGTACCACTTCCTCCACGCCGGGAAGCTGTAGCCGAGCTCGTCGTAGCAGTCGTCTTCCGTCAACTCGTACTTGTCGTACGTGCCCAGCTTCTCCAGGTTGTTGCCGTTCGCAGGCGCAGCGCCATCGTCGACTTCGCGAGCAATGTCGTCGGAACCCGAGACATCCTCGCCGTCCTTCTCATTGTCGTTCTCTTCCAGCTTGGAGTTGGCAAGTTCGAGGTCGACGGTGCTGGTCACCTCGGCGGGCTCCTCGGCAAAATGCGCGCGTGCTTGAGACGCCATCGTCACGAGCGCGGCAGCAGGTGAATGTATTGTAGCGATGTAGTAGTCGTGTATTCTATCTATACCCGCTTGACGAGGCCATGCGATGTCAAGCCAAGACTATGCAGAAGAAGAGTGCGCTGCAGGCAGTCAAGACAAGGACCTAGGCGACGAACCAGAGAAAATGCTCGCACGTCTAAGCGCATCGTTTACATCTTGTCGACGCTTGAGTGGGGAGAAGGAGCGCTCCGCCGACGGCGCCAACGAGGTCATCGTGCATCGCATTCACGCGGAATCGGCCATCCACGCGCTTGGCGCCGAACTTTTTGGCGAGCACATGCTCGTCCGCTCCACAGGGGCCGAGATACCGATCAGCGGTCCGAGAGTCAAGCGCGTTTCAATGCTAAGGTACCTTATCTCTGCGTTATGACTTCGACGTCCACACCGCAATACACGGTGTGACAACAGTGTCTGTTCAGCCTCATGCGCCTCACGAATCCTGCCTCTTTCGACCCCGCGAAATCATGCATCAACCCTCCGCCCCCGCACCCGCAATGAGGAGGAGCTGCGCGATGACGGCCCATCCAACACGCATCCAGCGACGCTGAATGGTCAGCTTACCGTGTGAAACAAGCCGTGCCGTTGTTATCTTTGCTGACAGAGATCGTCAGGCTAGTGTCCCCGACTTGCCAGCTCAGTGCTGCGCCAAGCTTCACGTGATGACCGAGGCATCCGCGGCTCACTCATGTCTGCAGAGCCGCTGCCGTCTGCTGCCGAGACATGAGACCTCGAGACGGAAGCACTGCGCTCACCCTTTGCCGCAACACCTCCGTGTAGTCCGCCGCACGGTCCGCTTTCAACTTCACAAATTGCGACTGCTTCCACATACCAACCTTCAGCAGGCAGTGAATACCGACACAATGTTACCATGGGAGTGGCCATCGACCCCAGTGGATGTCTCTGAATTGATGTACAGCATGCCGCGCATACCAGAGTCACCTCCTTGCGTAGAGCGGCCAGGCACTGTAGGCCCGTTGAGAAGGTGAGCGTGGTAGGGCAACTATCCTTCACTGCCATTCACTCCCCTAGCTTTACTCTCGTCCAACAATGCATTCCCATCATGATCTTGCCAGCTAAGATGCCGTCTCGTCGACAAGATGCGTCTCTCGCCAACCACTGTTGCGGGGCTTTGCCTTGCCCTCTCCGTCCTGTTCTTCGCGTTCCTAAACTTCGACCGCCTTAGTGAGCCGGGGACATACTTGTTGCGAGGACACTCCCGCCAGATCGAAGTCGAAGCAGTCGAGGCGGCAATGGCCCACCAAGCCGAAAAGCATCGACTGGAGAATGCACTCAATGCCGCCGAAGCCAAAGCTGAAGCTGCAGCAGCCGCAGCAAAACACGCAGAGGACGAGAAGCAGCGAACCGCGCAACAGCAAAAAGAAAGCTTTGCGTATGTCTTCTACGCCACCAGCAATGAGTACGCTTGCTCTGCGCTCGTCAACATCCACCGCTTGCGCAACGTACTCGACAGCGAGATACCCATCCATCTCCTCGTCTCGGATGGTGTCACACAGTCATACAGACGTGCCGCGCAGACTCTTGGCGTAGGGGTTCACGCAGAGGAGGCGCCGCCGATTGCTGGTGGCATGTCCGGCAGCTACTACCAGGACTGCATGCTCAAGCTTTTAGCTTTCAAAATGCATACGCTCGACCCGAAGCTGAAACGAGTCCTCGCTTTTGACTCGGATCAGCTCATCATGCGCAACCTCGACCCTCTCTTCACCGGCCTGCCGCCGATCGACCTCGCGGCGCCTCGAGCGTACTGGCTCGCCAAGGACTTTCTGGCTAGTACATTCATGATGATCAGCCTTTCCGATCGTCTGTGGAAGACGGTCAAGCAGGCGTTGGACAAAGTGGAGTACGACAAATTCGACATGGATTTGGTGAATGACCTGCTCGGGGATTCGGTCATGATGCTGAGCGGCGAGTATGTGACGCTGAATAGTCATTGGGAGGATTGGAATTTGCCGAGATGGTATCATGCGGAGAGTGAGCTTAATATGACGACAATCGATCTGATTAATCAGCTCCATGCTGCGCCTGCGGCCGTTCCGCAAGATGTTGGTGTGCCTACTGTGGCATCCGCGCAAGAGGTTAAGAGCAGCATGACCGACGTCGACTTCATCCCGGTCAAGCGACAAGGCACCGCTACCAAGATCAAAGTCGAAGGCGTGACGAACACGGCGCACGCACCGGACCCTTCCCACACCACCGCCACATCGACATCACCAAAAGTTCAGGCCGCGAGTCAAACGCCAACACCACGCTTTCCAGAAACCCATCCTTTAACTGAGGAGCTTACTCGGCTGCAGAGTGCGGCCGCGGTCATCCACTTCACCGCCCAAGGCAAGCCTTGGATGAAACTTCCCGCCGACGTGAGAGCGGCAAGGCCGGATGCCCATCCGCTATTGGCGGAGCAGTTTCGCTTGTGGCGGGAGACGGCGGCGCTGGTTTGTCCCGGCGGGATACCGGAGGCTCAAAGGACGAAAGGCGAGACGAGTCGAAATGGAGTAGGACAGGTTTGAGCGTCTTTGCAGAGGGCGGCCGACACAACATGCCAGGCTGTAGACTGTTGAACGTCACGTGGCGAACTCGTTGTGATCGGCTCGTTCTGCCTCCGTGCATGATGCAACCAGTGGTACTGGAGCCACCGCGGTTGCTGGAGCCTCTGCTGTTGTCGGAGCCACTGCTCTCTAGCTCTATGCGACTTACGGCTCGCTGGGATGCCCTGGTACAATGAACTGCGACCAGCAGTTGTACGACTGTTGGGCGCCACTTTACATGCGTTGGTCTAGAAGCTGGTGCTACCCATCCGCAAGCTCATTGGTTTGGCGAAGGTGCAAGTTTACTGCGCAACAATTCGCTCGCTTGCCCACAGCCAATGTAGCGGCTTCCAACACTTCCATTGGATTGGGGTTGAACAGTATTGTTGCTGTAGACCTCGTGGGCAGACGACCGCAGCTTTCACATCGGCCTGCGTCAGTATTAGACGGCCAATTCGTCGCGGCGTCTTCGGCCATCGTTCATATTGCGCGCCAATGATGGTTTCTCTGGCCGAAATTTGATAACGAAGTGACTTGACGCCACCATCGAGCGCGACCTGCAGGTACACGAACCCTATCATGATGCTGACCTAGCCTTGCGTAGAAGCGGAGGTCGAGCATGAAGTGTATCAGAGATGAGTACGCGTTATCATTCCAGCTCTATCTACACCGGGCGAGGTATCAGAATTTTCAGCCTTCGGGAGGAGAGTTAGACGGCAAGGTCCCAGGCTGCAGATGGAATGCTGAAAGGCCACCACCAAGCGTCGAAAGTCGCCCCGTCCGTCTGCAGCGTACCGTCTACTGGATTGAGAGAAGAACGAACATAAGTACTGCCCAGATCGCAAGGCTGAACGCTGGACAGAAATCTGAGTGCTCATGCTCTGCGCAGCAGCTGCGACCGTTGCATATCTGCCATATATTTGGGTATCCAATCATCTATGTGTATCAGTGTCCTTCAAATTCCCGCCCCAATCGCGACGCTCATTCGCCCTTGATGTTGCCGCTCCGCTCTTTGAACCTCACGTCGCCATTCGTATGCCGCGCATCTTGCTCCGTGCCATTCACCACGCCGTACACCCATGTCAAAAATCCGGTGCTGAGCGTCATCAGTAATGCTGAGCCGGCAAACAAGCTAGATGCCTTTCGTTAGCGCCGCAGATCAGCCCGTTCATATATTATGTAGGACTCACCCAATCCGCTGCTGCGTATTCAACAAAGTGAAAATCGGGTACGGATAGAAGTTATTGTAGTGATAGCATTGCTCGATCCACAACCAGTAGCCGAACGCGATAATGCCGCTCAGGCCTAGCGCGGGTAGGAAGGCGATGGTGTAGGGTGGGGAGAAGAAGAGGAGGTCGGTGACGAGGGCTATGGAGGGGGCGGCGTGGAAGGAGAGGTCGGCGATTCGGCTGAGGGGTGGTGCCCAGTCGGGGAGGACGAGCTTGGGGTCGATCTGGAGTAGTGTTAGATTCAGGGCTGGGCGTGGTCGTGGTGGTATTTTCTGTGCTCTTACCGCTCGCAATCCCCAGTATAGCATCGTTATGAGGCATTCCATTGGCGCACTTGCTACGCTGAGCCAGTTTTTGAAGGCGAACAGGCGCCGGCTCAGGGTTATGTCAGCCAGCAGGGCGATGGCGAAGGTGATGGTGGCGAGCGAGAGGCCGATGATGGTGAGGTATTGGAGGTGCCATCCGTACGAGTCGTTGCTGTTCGTCCAGCGTCAGATGTTGCAGACATAATGGGGGAGGGAGAAGGTGTAGGGCATACACTGGGTTCGGGTTGGTGACGAGGTAGGAGAAGGAGTAAGTGAAGGAGCAGAGTCCAACCGTCTGTCCCGCCAAGTCATCAGCATGCGGCTCTCGGCAGGTGATGAGAAGCGGCTACACACATGCAGCAGTGCCGACGCTCCCCTCGAAGGGGCGGGCAGCCTCTGTAACGGATGTTGTCGCACCAGCATTCGAGCGTAGTCGTCGGCCGCCATTGGGTAAAGGAGGGGGGAGACTGTAGGAGATGTCCCTCCTCCGAACGTAAGTCTTATGTCAGCGGGCAGTATCTTTTCACGCACGCGATCACCGCCGGCAGATCCATGTTGAGCGTTGGAAAATCATGTGCCTTTGCCTGTTCCTGACAAAGACAATCACTATTGGGCCTTAGCGGCGTGGGAGAATGGCATCACTGCCGCCGCGCCGCCGCTTTCACTTCGGTCCGTCGGTCGATTGTCGGCGCGGACGCAGCCGTGCGCATCCGCCTGATTGGAACGAGACGCAACAGTGTATGGTTGACATAGACAATCTGCACGATGGAATGGACTTTGCTCGAGGTCAACGCTGGGGGAAGTACATCATTACCACGCTATCCTTCAGCGACACTATGATTGTTGCTGGCATGATTGGCGCAGTCGACCGATGTGCTGCGTTCAGCCCTACGCTATCGAAAGTGGGTCGTAGTCGGGCTTGGCGGGAAACAGAGACCCTCGATACCGAGCTCCCACCACGGATGTCACACGGTGAAGTTGGTTGCGCGAGGGTACGGGGCTTGATATCAGGTGTATCGCGTTGCGAATGGCGATGAGAATAGTCTCCATGTATTAGATGGACGTGACCTGGCGGGATCAGCTCCACGAACGCTGCACCCGTACTGCGCCTCCACCGCTCGGTCTCGACCGCCTCGAACACTGCACTTGATAAAGCTGCAAGGACATATTCAGACCTCAACAGGTAGCGCTGTCGTGCAGGTTAACTGCGATGCTAGCGCGGCAACGGTAGCTTTCGGCTGATGCGCTGCATATTAAAACAGTGTTGAAGCGCTACGGCTTCTTTTAGGGAAACACCAGACGGACTTGATAGGGAGCAATAGAGCGCACGAAAGCAACACCAGTGTTGCGCAATCGCATTGCAGCGATGCCACGAATCAAGAAAGAGACGTCGGGTGAGCCAAAGAAGCGCAGTCGGACCGGCTGCTGGCCGTGCAAGGCACGCAAGGTGAAATGCGGTAGGACTTCCTCACCCACATCGCTGCGCGCATGGGCTGAAGCTGACCACACTCGGACGATCCAGGAGAAGAGAAGCCACACTGCGCCAACTGCGAGAAGAGCGGAGAACAATGCGACTACAGCATACGTCTGAACTGGAGTGGCCGCAGCCGGAGAGACAAGGACGGCACGCCGATGGAAGCAGGAGGCTTCACATTCGTGACCGCGCCGTCTTCCGCGCCGCAAGCTGGAATTATGGGAGGTCATGAGCATGTCTTCTCGGCGCAGCACATTGCGACAGCACCGCAACAGCGACCACCGAGCAGACATCCACCCAACCTACCTACTCCCGAAGCAACCCCAGGCGGCGAAGGAGCGCCGTTGGATCCACAGCTTCGCAGGACTCACTTTCAGCCAACGTCGCATGCTACAGGCAAGCATGTACTGGGCGGCATGCCATATCCAGCGCCGGCGACGCCAACATTCGGCCAGTCTCCGGCCTCTGCCGAACGATCTCCACCACTGTCCACCTACCCCAGCGAGGAGTTCAGGTGGTCGCCACAGCATGGTAGCAAGCGGGTCAAGCTTAGTCCAGGTCGCGTAGCACTTCCCGGACACAGTGCTCCCACTTTCGCCGTCCCTCAGTATCCCGCCACATTCGAGCAGTCTCCAGGCTCATCTCACCTCGGCTTGCATAGCATCAGCAGCATCGTCAACACGCCAGCGACGCCGGGCTCGAGCATTGCGTCCGGCTCACCGTACCCTCTGCAAGCGTCAGCGCTCGGCGTACACGATCCACCAGACTTGCGCAGATTGTCCGTCAAGTCGCTACTCTCGGACCCTTCGGAGGAGGTCGAGAAGCCTCGCATTGTGAGAACCGAAAGCAATAGGTACACGACGTACGGGTATGACCATGGCTTACCTGATCTTGACGTGCCGAGAAACGAAGATCTGAACGCCTTGATGCCAAGGTCTCCCGATATGCGGCGGGCGAGCGCAGCTGTATCTGAGGTCAGCTCCTCAAGTGGTGAGCCTGATGCCAGGCTGATCGCCTTCGAGCCAGGTGGCTACTACGCTGAGCCTGTGGCCGTGAAGATCCCACGCTTCTTGGAACCCCTACCGGACGAGCTGCGAAACAACCCGATGAACCTGCTGTACTTCCACCACTTCATCAACCACACTGGCCGCATCATGGTACCGCACGACTGCCCGGAGAATCCATTTCGTGGCGTCTTACCGCTGATGGCCACCCGTAACCAACACCTTCTGCACCTCGTGCTGACCTATAGTGCAAGTCATCGCGCAGGTCTGCTTGGTCACCCTGAACCAGCAAACCGCATCGCCGCCTGGATGACCGATGTGCTGCCAGCGCTGAGACAGGCTCTCAGCGAGCCACAATCGCCATCTGCCGCTGATCCCCGAGATCCCTCATCTCTCGCCCCCCTAGCAACGGCCATCATGCTCGCTTCGCTGGAGATCGTCAGCCCGCACACTTTCGGCGTCTCAATACCGTGGCAGAACCATTTGCAAGTGGCGCGGCAAATGATCGTCGCCAAAGGCGGCCTCCACCACCTCGCACAAAAAGCAGACGGCGCTCGTGACAAGGCCATCTTTTTTCTCAGCCGGTGGTTCGCCTACCTGGACGTCCTCGGCTCGTTGAGCGGTAGCAAGCAAGACCAGCCACTCTACGGCGCTTACCTCGAGGACGGCGGTGGCTTGTGGCTCGTCAATCGCACCGATGAGGAGATCTACCAGATCGACTGCTTCTTCGGCTTCTCTGGGAGATGTATAGCACTGCTCGCTCAAGTTGCCGAGCTGGCGGCGGAGTGCGATAAGCAGCGCATTGATCCCATCACGAACCAGGTCAAGGTAGGCTGGCTGCCGTCGGGAAAGGTTCGCCTTCAGGCGGAGGAGCTCAAGAAGCGCCTCGTCGCCAGCGCGTCTACTGTTTTCCGCGGCTGCACGCACTCGGATCCGAATAGCAATCATATTGACGAGGAGAAGGACGAGCAAGATATCGCGGAGATCTTCGCCACGAACGAAGCCTATCACTGGGCTGGCCTCATTCACCTCGCCAGACGAGTCCTAGCTCTCCCCTCCGCGGACGCAGAGGTCCAGACGAATGTCCAACGCATTTTAGCTTCGCTGGAGAAAGTGCGGAGAGGAAGCACCGCAGAGTCGTGTCTGCTGTTTCCCATGTTCAGTGCGGGCTGTGAGGCGCTGACGGAGGGCGAGCGGCAGGTGTTTATGGATCGGCTGAAGGCGATTGAGGGGTGGGGGTTGCAGCATGTGGGTCGGGCGAGGAGTTTGATGCAGCAGGTGTGGGATACGGGCAAGCCTTGGGAGACGCTTGTTAATGGTGAGTTCTTTGGGTAGCGTGTACAGATTTTGATGGTGAGCTATGTTTGGTCCGCTTGGTGTCGTGTTTGATCCCTTCGCCGTGGAATGCGTTGTAAGTATGCGGGTTTTGGTCGGTGATCATTCGTGGTTTTTCGGATATCTTGGACGTGTGCTGCAGCGTGTTATGCTGCTCTTGACTGTTCCTGATAGGGTGCCTTCGGTCGTGGCTACACTTGTCGGTGGCTGTGGCCCTCAAGCTTGAGCTTATCGCCGGTTCCGATGGGAGGCTGGTATCATCGGCCGAACACATGACGGCGAGGGATCGTTCAGAGTAATTTGCGTCTTCAGAGTATCAACCACTAATCCAGTCCAAGTGGCGTTCCTGACTCTTTACTGTTCACTCATGTACACCACTCCTTGTCTTCTCAGCTCACCCTTCCAGTGTTTCCCCACGCGCATTGTGGGAAACCAACATCATTCCCCCTCGCATACCCCTCGAAGAAGGGACAGTGCAAGTGAAAGGAACGAGACAACAGTGCTAGCTCTTCAAGAAGCCATGCTGTCGCTCTCGTCGTCGGACTCTCCACCATCATGGGAGCTAGGGTTCGACTGCATGTTTCCAGACACAGGCTCCCCCATGTCTGCACAATTATTTTGGATACTGCCGTCGGGTGTACATCCACACGCAGCTGGACTGGGACGGCCATTGTTCCAGTCGGGATTGGAGCAGTTGCGGGAGGAGAGGGTCCGAGAATCCCAACGTCCTGGATGGAAGATGTAGGCTGATCAGCGAGCTTGCATCGAAGGGGCTAAAGGCGTGGAGCAGACGCGTGCGCGGTGCAGGGTGGCTTCAACGCTAGCGCCAGCAACAGACTCAGACAATGGAAGCCGGGCGCAAAGACCGTTTCGATCAGTCGGAATATGAGCGCCAGCGCCCTGAACATCGATACAAATCGTGAGGCACACGAAGCTGCAGCGGTGACTGACTACCACCAGACATCCCGGCGCACGGAGAAGATACAGCTTGTGCCTGCTTTCAAGTCGATGACGGCGACCCATACGCCACCGAAACTTGGAGAGCACCAGCTTTCCAATGATTGACGGAGAACTTCAGGCAACTCGAGACACTTGCGAACGCAGCGACTGACACAGTCGCCGGTGCACGAGCGAGGGCGTCGGAAGGACTCACTGCTGTCGGTGAAAAGCGTCGGCCAATGGGAGCTACACGCTTAACGGCAGCGGCTTTGGAGCAATGTTTGGCGGAGAATTTCGGGTCTGAATCAGATCTGGAGCGTTGGAGAACTTCAATGTCGAAGCGTTTATATATCTCACGTTGAACCGGAAACCCGATGATGAAGCAAACAACGAACAGGTTTGCGGACTCTTGTCGCTGCGAACCTGGACGTCTTTACTCTCTCGGTCACGGCACTGGCGGTAGCTGTTACGCTGATAATGCGGCCAGTATCGTGGCCGGGTGTCCTGATGCGGTTGGCGGCTAATCATCTGGCATGATAAGCCGTTATGAACCTAGCGACCGCGAGAGGGTTCCTGCTCACGTGGCTGGACGTCGAGACTTGCTGGAGCGACTAAGGAGTTCAGATGTCTTTTCGGAAGCCGGACTACCATCAGCGGCCCCCAGTGATCTCGACAATGCTGCCACTCATGTATCGACTTTCATCGCTGCGGGAGAGGGCATTAGCACAAGTCGTACTCACCTCCAGACTACGCGTACCTGAAGAGAAAGGCTACGACGTCTGCAACCTCTTCGGGCGTCCCAAAGCGGCCCATAGCAATCTTCTTCTCTGTTGCAGCGACTTCGTCCGGTCCAGCGACAACGCTAGCATTCGTAGGTGTGTCGATGTAGCCGGGCTGAGATCGGGCACAATGTCAGCAACTGCATCACCTACTCTTCGGTATAAGGTCGCTTACGGCAATTGCGTTCACCCGAATCTGCTTAGGCCCGAGCTCCATCGCCATGGCTTTCGTGAAACCAACGATAGCAAATTTGGAAGCGCAATATATTGCCATGTTGGCAGAGGCTGTTAGGCCCATGATTGAGCTAGTGTTCACGATCGAACCGCCGGCCTGCATGTGTGGGATCACTGCGCGCGTGATGTTGTACGTTCCACGCAGATTGGTATTCATGAGCTTGTCGTAGTATTCGTCGGTCGTATCCGTCAAAGCGTATGCCGTTGGATTGACTCCAGCGCAGTTGAAGACGTAATCGAGTCGTCCGAAGTGGCGCTTGGTAGCTGTCGCGAACTCGTCGCATGCGCCCGATGAACCCACATCGAATGCTCGCGAGGAAGTAGCCGTACCAGATGTGCACAACTTTGCTGTCTCTTCGAGACGGTGGGCATCAATGTCCTGCAGAGCGACTGCGGCACCGAGGGAACTCAGTCTCGCGGCGGTCGCCCGTCCAATGCCAGATGCCGCACCCGTGATGAGGCACACTTTGCCACTGAAACAGTGCTCCATGTTGGACTGATCAGGAGCGGAAGTCGCTACATGCTGTAAGACTGAAGCATAGAAGATTGAAGACTGCTCCGGCTTGGCCGAACATTCGAGGTCGGCTTGAGGCGCTTGGCCGAAAGCTAGCCGCCGAGCAAGGTCCGAGCTTGCTGGTGAAGACGAATGGATTCGCTCTCTGCTCTCTGCGCACCTCGCACGGTGACCCATTGTTGTGCAAATTCTTGGGCACACACAGCTAGTAGGAACAGCTGAGCTGGCTTGTTGCAACAGGACTTCGCAACATGCATTGGTCGATGCGTACGCGCTTTGGGCCACATATGCTCTTCGATTCCATATACTGCGTCCTCCCTTACGTCTGGTGCGGCATAGCAGGCGGTTGGGTATGGACGACATGGCTCGACCTTGAATAGTGTTGTTTTGTGGCGTCGTGATGGTGAGACCGACGCAACGATGAGGCTGCTCAACGCGCAGTTTACCGTGCTTGTAGGTTGTTGCTTGTTCTGCCTTGCACTCGTGAAGCACTTCTGGACAACATACTGAACGACTAACATTCGGACCACGGACCCTTGAGCAAGCCAAAGCATCCACAAACAACACTACTGGCAAGCCGTCCCCCGCTAGTTGCGCAGATATCGATGGCATTGACAGACATCCTTTTCGCCGTGAAGCTACCCAACAAAAACCTTTGAGTGGCTCCCGATCCACCTTGCTACCACGCTCGCCAGTGTGCCCTACTAGGTGGTATACTCCGACGTCGCACAGCAGTTTGGTTCCGTAGGTAGTCATCGACGACTCTAGCTCTTGGCTCAGAAGAGCTGCGATCAAGATATGCCAGTCTGCTGCAGTACCGCAAATTTAGCATATCCTTACGGGCAGAGATGCTAAGGAGCTAAATAGAGAGGAGAGCTGGGAGCTTAACAAGTGGAAGTTTTGCTGATGATTAGCGATGCGTCCTATCGCTTTGGCGAGAGAAAGAAGTGGCTAGTCTTCACCGAGGCCGACACTTATGTGTTTTTGCATAACCTTATCCTGGAGCTCCGCGTAATAGACAGCAACCAGCGTGTCTTCGCAGGCGCTTTAGGTCATGAAAGGCGATACGGAGTTTGCTTACGGCGACAGCGGCTCTGTGCTGTCTTCGCTCATAGCCGACGCACTCTCGCAGACCTACCTAGCATCACAGGCTCACTGAGAGGAGGACTCGGCTAAGCAGTGCTGTGGCCACAAGTTCTTGCCAATATGCTTAACGCCTCTCCCGTTCTCTGCGCCCGCATTGAGCTTTCCTAATTGTTACGTGCCGTCGTACTCACGTGATAGAACTCAGGTGATTCTGTCGTTACGAGTAGGGTTAGTACTCATTGGGTAGTCTGGTGGTCAATAGTGAAGTGTTAATTAGTTGAAGTATGATCGAGACAAGAGATCGGAACAAGGTAATAAGTTGATTCCAATCAGTCGGTTTGTAACATAAGTTGAACACGAACTCCTAAGTATGAAATCTATCGCTGTTATATACAAAGGAGATTCATGTCTGTCGCGACTATGTGCGACAGTCGCCGCTCGTCGTAGGCGTCGCCCTTGTCGCTCTTGTCGCGCATCGGAAGGTTCCTTATACGCGACGGTCTCAAGGCTTGGCGTAGCCAGCCTGTTGCTGTTACGCCGTAACAATATACAGAAGAGATTTGTGTCTCGCTATAGCTCGCATCGAGCTGTGCTCAACAGCGAGCAGTCGAGCTAATGCCTTAGGCACTACTGGCTCGACTTGCTAAGGATCGAGCACTAGAGCGCGGCTGCGTCCGTGCTAATCGTGTCGTAACACCCTGCCGCCAACCCCTCCGGGCGCCTGAGCACTTGGCCATCCACCTCGTCTACCGTCTGCCTGGCTGCTGTGTAGCCTCGCTCTTGCCGCTGCTACATGGCACTACCTTGACGACCCCGACGGCCCCAACAAACCCCGACGCTCAAGCCCGACGGTCACGTGACTGGCCCCGACGGACCCCGACGGCGCGCACCAGGCAGCCCGACGCTGCTTCTGGACCCCGACGCTCCTCAAAAAATCTTCTCGTGCTGCCGCCATGCCGCCATGCCGCCCGGTCTCTATGCGTAGGGTTTGCCTCAGGCCCTGGCGTATCCCGGCACGATGCCGCTCTGTGCTGTAGGGGTAGGGAAGGCGCCCAGCGGTCACACGGCGCCCCCACCAAACCCACGCGATGAGCCCGACGGAGCCGACGGCACGTGACCCGACCCTGACGGCGTGTGCGCCCTCAGG